>NC_138829.1:71583342-72224814 GCF_965183815.1 Platalea leucorodia | reverse complement strand
CAGCTCGGCGGTGGCCTTGACCGCCTGGGCTTTGCTCTGCAGCCATTGCCGGGTCTCCTCGGACTCCAGACGGTAGTTGAGGAGGCGCAGCGCCGAGCCCACCGCCCGGCGACGCTCCGACACCAGCTCCCTGAACCGGTCCCACCTGCGGGGCGGAGGCAGGTGGCAGCAAGGGATGCAGCCGGTGGGGACCGGCACAACCGCCCCGGCGTCACCCAGTCACCCCGGCTTCGCCCACCACCGTACCTCTCATTGAGCTGCTCCTGGCACTGCCGGACCTGGGGACTGCGGGGGTGCCCGCTTGCAAGCAGCCCGTCGGCCGCCTGGTTGACGGCGGCAATCTGGGAAGCCACGGTGGCCATCTCCTGCTCCAGCCCATCCAGCCTGTGGGGATGGCCAGGCTGAGAACGGGCCACACCTCGGGACACAGCACAGCAGCACCGCCACTACGGGAGCCCCTACCTGTGCTGTGCCACGTCCAGGTCCTCCAACGCCTGAGGGACCTCCAGCTGCCCCAGCCACGTCTCCTTGGCCCCCATCCAGAGGTGGCAGGCGTCGCTCTCCCCAAAAACGGTGTAGAGGTCAAGGGCATCCTGCAGCTGGCGGCCCCGCTGCTCAGCCAGGGCGGCCACCTCGGTGTGCAGCTCCCGCAGGGCCACCAGCCAGCTCTGTGCCTCGGGGCCAGCCCGCAGCTCCGGGGGGAAGCCCTCGGCTTGCCGGGCCAGCCCGTCCAGCTGCTCCCGGGCGGCCGCCATCTCCTCCAGCAGCTCCTGGTGCTGCCGCAGCAAGGCGCGGGTGCGGGACTCATCCTGGCCCAGCTCCTCGGAGGCCGCCCGCCGGCGGGCATCTCGCAGCCCCTCCGCCAGCTCCTCCGCCTCCGCCTGGAACTGGAAAAAGTCCTCGGCCTCGCGCAAGCCGCGCCGGCGGAAAGCCGCCAGCTCCTCCAGCTGCGCCCACAGCGCCCGCACCGCAGCCCCCCGCTGCCGCAGCTGCCCGGCCGCCTGGCCCGCTGCCGCCAGCCCCTTGCCCGCCGCCAGCGCCCGCTCCAGCCGGCTGCCCCGGCTCCGCAGCTCGGCCTCGAAGGCGGCGTGCCGGCGCTGGAGCAGCAGCACGCTCGGCAGGTCCTTCCCAAAGTCCAGGGAGGAGTAGAGCTGCTCCTGCTCCTTGATCCAGCCCTCCGCCTCGTCCAGCTCCCACAGGCAGGTCCAGAGGGACCGGGACTGCTCCAGCAAGGCTCTCCTCCGGGCCGCCAGCACCTGCAGCTCCCGCCGGCACAGCTCCAGGTGGCTCACACGGTCCCGGATGACTTTGGGGTCGCAGGGACGGTAGCCTGGCCAGGGAGCGGGGTGGGCGCCCATCAGCAGGGCGTCCCGGCTTCCCCCGGCTGTGCCGCGGTCCCGGGGCATCCTGGTGCACCTACCCTCAGCGTCAGCGAAGCGGAGAGCGGCGGCGCTGATGGCCCGTGTCTTCTCTGCCTGCAGGGCCATGTCACCCTCCAGCAGCCGGTGGGTTTGCAGCAGCTCCTCCGCCTCCAGAAGGTGCTTCCCGGATTCGGGCGATGCCAGCTGCACCTGTGGGAGAGCGCCAGCTGTCACCCACCACCACCCAAAAGCCGCCACCAGCACCCCAGCACCTCACCTGCCTCCCCAGGGGGGTCCCACCAACACCCTGCCTGGTGGGACCAGGGCACCCCACCCGTGGTGGCACCCAATGCCCACAGCTCACCTTGACCTCGTCCATCCAGTCGATGCTGTGGAGCATCTCTTGGAAGAGGTGCTGCAGGGCGAGGTTCATCTCCAGGCGCTGGCGCCGGGCGGCCAGCAGCTCCAGGAGCTGCTCCCAGAGCCGCAGGATGTTGTCTTTGCGCCCGTTAATACGCTGGATGTCATGGTAGCCCTCCACCTCCAGCTCCTTCGCCACCGCCTCGATGGCCTGCACCCGCTCCTTGTAGGCGGCCGTGTCCGTCTCGATGGCCTCATGCTTCTTCTTGGCCGCCTCCACTGCCGGCAGGTCCTGGCCAAAGTTGTCCTGCCCCGGCACAAAGCCCACGGTGAGGCTCCGGCGGGGCGTCCAGGTGCCCAGGGTGGGCGTCCCCGGTCTCACCTGGGCCACCAGGCGCTGGTTCTCGCTCAGCCAGGCCTCCCGCATGGCCGCTTTGCGGTCGAAGCGCCGCGCCAGCTGCTCCAGCTTCTCCTGCCGGATGAGCTCCGTGCGCAGCGCCAGCTCCCGCTCGTGCTCCGCTTTCTCCAGCTGCTCCCAAGCCTGGGGGAAGGTGGCGGCAGATGGGGGTGACAACCATGTCCCCCCACCCACCCGCGTCGTGTTCTGCGGGTGAATCCCAACGTGTCCCATGGGTTGGGGACGGTGGCTGGAGGAACCCAACCTGCCCTGGGATGGACCTGACCTGCCTCAGGACATGTCCTGGGATGGATTCAAATTGCCTTGGGATATAGACCCAAATTGCCGCGGGAGACAGACCCAACCTGCCCTAGGACCCATCCCAGGATGGACCCGAACTGTCCCCAGGAGATGGACCTGACTTGCTCTAGAACAGACCCAATTTGCCCTGAGATGGACCTAAACATCCCCAGGAGATGGACTTAAACTGCTCCAGGAGCTGGACCCAACCTGCCCTAGGACCTGAACTAGCCTGGGATAGACCCAGCTTGCCCCGACCTGCCCTGGGAAAGCCTGGGGAGCAAAGCCCCCGGGGATCCACGTGTCCCCCCGGCACATGGCACGGCTGCCAGGACGGGCCACGTACCCGGTTGATGTCGGAGACCAGGCGTCCCTCGTGCGGGGTGTAGACGCGCTGGTTGTTGGCTCGCATCCGCGACTGGATGGTGAAGAGCAGCACCTCCAGATTGCCCTTCTCCTGAAACCTGCCCCAGAGAGAGCTCAGCCGGGGGCACCCATGGGTGCTCGCCGCCACTGTGCGGGTATAAGGGGCTTGGGGACGCTTACTTGGGGGGTTTCTCCACGGTGCGGTAGGTGCTGAAGGCTTGCAGCTGGTGCTGCACCCCGGCCAGCGAGTTGGCGAAGCTGCGGCTGTTGAGGAAGGTGATGGTCTGCTCGATCCAGGTGAGCAGGTCGGAGGCCAGCCCCCCATAGCCCTCGATCATCCGCTCCGTCTCCTTGGCGTGCTCGATGACCTGCGGCGGGGCTGGCGGTGAGCACCGGGTGCCGGCACCCCGGCAGAACCCCCCTGCCCCAACACTGTCCCTTACCTTGCCCAGACGCCTGCCTTCCACCTCCAGCACCTTCATCTTGGAGAAGTAGTGGTAGAAGGCCACCACATAGGTGATGATGGACTTCTCGTCGGGGTTCTCCGTGAACACATCTGCCCAGAGTGAGCGAGAGGTGTCAGTCCTGACCCAGCCTCGGCATCGCCCCGGCATCACCCCGGTGGCCATGGGCTACCACAGCCTCATCAGGTCCCCCCTTGCTCCCAGCCCAGACCCACTTCCACGGAGTGGAAACCTCTCGGTCCCTCCACGGGGCCTGGGCACGTCCCAGGGTGCAATGGGGAAACTGAGGCAGGAGGGCTGGCAGCGGCAGCCTCACCTTCAGGGTCGAGGAGCGGGGTGATGCCCAGGTGCCGCTCCGCCACGCTGAACGCATGCTCCAGGTTGTGCCGGGCGTTGGATTTGGTCAGGTTTTGGAAGTCAACCAGCTCAGGCCTGGGGACGGAGGGTGCAGGATGGCGGTGGCACAGCCATGGGACATCCCCCGGTGCCACCGCCGCCCCAGCACGTCCCGGTGCCCGCCGCAGTGCTGCCTACCTGTGCCTGTGGATGAGGGCGTTGAAAGCCAGCCCGTCCTTCCAGCTCGAGGTGAAGTTGGTGACGTTCACATGGGGATACCTGCGATGGGAACAGGGTGTCACCATCACCCTCTGGGCACCCCCGGACCCTGGCACCATGGGGTGTGGGTCCCACCACCTACCCCGCCGTCTTCATCTGGCACCAGAGCAGCAGTGCATCCCTGGCGGAGCGCGTTTCCCGGCCCTCCTGCGTCTGCACGATGATGTCCTGGATCTGGGGGCAGAAGGACATCCCGGGGTTGAGGGAGGACATCCACGGAGGAAGGCTCCCGCTCGGGAACGAGCCGTCGGGTGCTGAGCTGAGGGTGCCCCCCATCCACCCTGTCCCACCTGGAAGCGGAGGATGATGGTCCAGATGAGGCCGAGGACAAGGCGGTGGTTGCCGTCCACAATGTCATGGGAGCCCATGTTCTCCAGGTGCACCCGCTGCTCCTTCAGGAACTGCAGCGCCTTGTCCACGTTCTCCAGGCAGTGGATCCGCATCCGACCCTTGGTGGGCTTGGGCTGGGGCACGACAGCGCTCAGCACCCTCCCCTCCACGCCGGGCACCCCCACCCCTGCCCCGGGACGCCGCCGCTGCCACCCCAACCCTGGTGGAGCCTTGGCCAACGCCAAGGTCAACAGCCTCGGTGGAGCACCAGAGGTCTTGGGACATGGCATGGCATGGCATGGCACGGCACGGGTCCCAGGGTCCCCAGCTGGATGGGAGTCCTACCAGAAGCTCTCCCGACAGCACCTCCAGCAGCTTGATGAGCACCCGCCCATCCCGGAGGTCCATGTAGAGGTCCGAGATGCGGCAGGTGACGCGAGCCAAGTGCGAATTCACCCACTTGGTGAAGGTTTTCTTCTGCACGGCCTCCCGCTCATCTGCAACGAGAGCAGGCACGGTGGCACCGGTGGTGGGGACAACCCAGGGGGACCGAGGGGACCCGAGACCCATCCCCGACCTGCCAGGGCTTTGATGCGGGAGCGCTCGAAGAGACGCGCCGAGCTGTTGTCGTTGTCCAGCTCATCGTCGGAGGCGTCCCAGCGGACGTTGATGCGGCTGTACTGCTGCTGCAGCTCCAGCTGCTCGTAGTCGTTCGCCGAGGTCATGGTCCCGGCGTCCCCCGGCCGGGTGGCCGTCGGCTACCGGCAACAGGCCCCTGGGGGAGAGCAGGGGCCGTAGGCATCGGCATCGCCACGGCAGCTCACCGTGCCTGCAGTGCGTGGGGATTTGTGGCTCAGAGCTGCTGGTTAAGCCGCTCAGAGGGATTTAGCCTCGCCCCCACCCAGGTGTTGGGGGGCACCTGGGTGCTGCACACCCTGCTGGCGTGGACCCCTGTGCCGAGCCGTGCCAACGGCTACTTACGGCGGTGCTTCCCCACCCGGGTCCTGCCTGCCCACCCAGTACCTCTGGCTGGCCGGGCCAGGTCCCCAGCGATGTCCCCCCAACCCTGGGTGCCCCTGGGGGCAGTGGGTGCTGCTCGCACCCACCCCGACGCCTGCGCTGCAGAGGGGCTTCGCCGGCACCGGTGGCAGAAAGCGGGTGACAGCTGCCGGCGGGGGGGGCCACCCGCCCCTGGGGACATTTGAGACACAGATAGGACATGGCCGGTATCTAAAAATGCCTGTGAGCAGCTGTCGGTGGCCAGGCCGGGTGGGAGGAGGCTGCTGGGGCCCCCGAGGGGTGCGGGGAGCCGGGCTGGGGCTGCCCATGGCCAGCACCCCGGTTGGGACCCCCATCAGCACCCCGGAGCCACTGGGAGCCCCCAGCTGCGGGTGCACGGCACAGGTGGAGGAAACCCCGGGCACCTCCAAACCCCTGGTGTCCCCATGAGCGGTGACAGCCCGTGGCCACCCGCTCCCCAGGGACCCCCAGGCAGCCAGCGGGCAGGAGAGGCTTTATCGGGGCCAGCAGGGCTGGGGTGGGCCCCATCTCCGCACCCTAATCGCGGCCGCGCAGGCAGGGCCTTGGCTGGGGAGCCGGCTTGCTCACAAGAGAGGGCAAGGATATGAAGGAGCGTGCCGGAGCATGCACATGTGAGCAAGGACATGTAGAAGCGTGCTAGAGCATGCATGTGTGGGCAAGGACATGCAGGACCGTGCCAGAGCATGCACGTGTGGGCAAGGACGTGCAGAAGCGTACCAGAACATGCATGTGTGGGCAAGGACATGCAGGAGCATGCCAGAGCATGCACATGTGAGCAAGGACGTGCAGGAGCGTACCAGAGCATGCAAGGACGTGCAGGAACGTGCAAAAGCGTGCATGTGTGAGTGAGGACATGTAAAAGCATGCTAGAGCATGTGTGTGTGGGCAAGGACATGCAGGAGCGTGCCAGAGCATGCACGTGCGAGCAAGGACATGCAGGAGTGTGCATGCGCAAGCAAGGACATGCGAGCACTTGCAAGAAGGCACATGAGAGCGTGCAAGGCCATGCAAGCGCATGTGGGAGCACGCAGGAGCATGCATGAGTGGGGCCCGCAGCCCTGCTGGGCTCACCCTCCTGTCCTACAGCAGAAAACCCCTGGGGAAGCCCAAATTTGGGGATCTCCACCCCAACGCAGCAGGAACCGCAGCCGGTCTGCCTGGGCGCGCCGAGTTGTGTCGGGTCTCTGCGGCATGCCGCAGCCCGGCGCTGCCATCCCAGCAGGAGACCTCGGTCCTGGCTGGGCCTCCCCCACACCACCCCAACAACAGCGGGGCCATGGCCACGAGCATCCAAGGAGGAGGAGGAGGAGGAGGAGATCGCACCGAAGGGAGCCACAGTGGGGCCCAAGGGAGCCGCCAGCGTGCATTTCGAGCGCGGACGCTCGCTGACCCTTTAAATCTCCCTCTGCTGCACCGGTGCCTTCCAAACATCCCTGTCTGGCAGAGCCACGCCACTGCCGGTACCCGCCGCCCGGGGACCGTCATTCCGCCCGCTCGGCGGGAGGAAAGCCGGGAGTGCCGGGGTGCCAGCCCCGCCGCGAGCATCCTGCAGCCGGGGCCAGGGCAGCGTCGCCTTCCCCGGCCGGCGGCTCGGCACGGTGAATCAGCACTTCCCGGTGAGGGGCTGGCACCGTGCCGCCACCGAGGTCCCCCCGTCGGGCCCGGGTGACGTCCCCCCTGCACCCCGAGGGCACGCGGGGCAGCGGTTTGGCATCTGCCACCCACGGCACCCTCGAGCCCCTTCCCCGGTTCAGCCCTCACCACCGCAGCGTGGTGCCGAAACACCAGCTGCCGGCGCACGGGAGCTCATCAGGGTCCCCCAAAACACCCCAGAATAGCTGCCCCATCACCTCCGCCCGCAGTCTACCGGGTCCCTGGGGTGCCCGCTGCCCGGCATCGCCCCGGCTGCTTCACTTCACCAATTAATGCTTTTATTTTGCATCTCCACCAAACCAGCGGTCAGCCACGCTCCCGGCACGGCCGGCCCCATTGGGAAGGGGCAGGAGCCGGGGGGCATCCCCACGGCCCCCCGCCAGCTGCCTGCCTCCCAGGCACACGGCCAGGGCCGGGAGCAGATGGCCCCGCTCGGCACGGCCCCTCGGCACAGCACGGGGTCATTGGGCACGGCACGGCACAGCTCCTCCGGCCGGCGATGCCCTGCTCCGGCTGCGGCTCGTGAAGGTTTGGGTTTCCCCAGGGCCGGAGTCGGTGCGGATGCCGGCCGTGCCAGGACTGTCCCATGTCACCTAACCCGCCAGCGCACCGAGCGGCGACACGCACACGTGCTGACACTCCACAGACATTTTTGGCTATAAATAGGCCTCCCCTGCGCACGGCGCGGGCCGAGCCTGCTCCCTTCTTAGGAGCTGCCCCCCTGCCCTTCCTCGCCTTCCCCAAAATCACCAGTCAGGGCCCTAAAAACACCCGATAGCTGCAAAATACCCCTCGAGGGGCCGTGCCGGCACCCACCGGGCTTGCAGGGGTCGCCTTCGCCTGCCACCCCCTCAAACACTCCTCCGTGACTTAACCCAGTGGAGCAAAGGGCACTGTGATCCCCTGACTCCGGGAGCTGGGGATTTGCAAAGGCAAAAGCTGCCCTGAAAGGGGAGGCAGGAAATCAGCCCTGGGTGGCCCCCAGATTATTGGGGTGCGGGCAGGAGCTCCCCCGTCCCAACACCCGCCCACGAGCATCCTCCCGCTGCCGCGCTGGGATGAGGTGGGCCAAGGGCACGGCGGCTGGGAAACTTCCCAGTAACTCCAGTTTCCCCAGTTGCTAAAAACCAGTGGTTGAAGCGGGCTGGGCGATGCGCCCCACCGAGACCCACCGCACGTTGCCTCCGGAGCCAGCTTGCCCACCGCGCCCCACCGGCGGTGCCGGGGCTGGTGAGGGGACCCCGCTCGGTGTCGGCACCCCGGGGGAAAGCGTCCCCAGGGTGTCCCCGAAAGTCACCGCCGCTCGCCCGCCCCGTCCTTCCCGGCAGCCGCTGGGGAGAGCACCCCCGGGGGACACGGGGTGACATGGGGACCCCCCCCGGGAAAAGGGGTGCTGAGCCCCCCCGGGGGGGCTCCCCGCACCCCCGCCAAACTTTGCTCCGTCCCCGCCGCAGCTCCCCGGGACCGTGCCCGCTGCCCCCCCGTCCCCCAACCCCGCCGTCCCGGGGGAGCGGCGCCTCCCGGTGTCCCCCCCCCCCCGCGCCGTTCCCCCTCCCCGGAGGCGGCGCATCCCGGTCCCCGGTGCGGCTCTCACCTGCGCGGGGCGGCGGCGGGCGGACGAACGGCGGCGGGCCCGGGGCCGGAGCCGGGACCGGAGCGGGGCGGGGGGACCGGAGCCGCCCTGTACCGCGATATAAATAACATTATCTGGGCGCGCAGGGACATTCCTGCCCGGGGCCAGCGGCGCTGCCCGGCCCCGATAGCCCCGCTCCCCCCGGGAGGGCCGGGCGGAGGCGGGCGGGGACGGGCCGCCCGCCCCGCAATGCAGCACAGCGGCCCCCCCCGGCCGCCGCCGCCACCGGCACCGGCACCGGGCGGCGCAGCGGCCCGCCGGTACGGGCGGGGCTCCTCGGCCGGCCCCGCTGCACGCCCGGAGAGCCCCCCCGGTAATTCGGGGTGGCCCCGCTGCAACCCCAGAGAGCCCCCCGGTAATTCGGGGTGGCCGCGCTGCACCCCCCGGCGAGCCCCCGGTAATTCGGGGTGGCCGCGCTGCCGCCCCAGAGAGCCCCCGGTAATTCGGGGTGGCCCCGCTGCCCCTCCAGAGAGCCCCCGGTAATTCGGGGTGGCCCCACTGCACCCCCGGAGAGCCCCCGGTAATTCGGGGTGGCCCCGCTGCACCACCGGAGCGCCCACCCGGTAATTCGGGATGGCCCTGCTGCACCCTCGGGGAGCCCCCCAGCCAGCCTCCAGCTGGCCCCCAGCTAGCCCACAGCACCCTCCAGCTAGCCCAGGGTGTGCCTCAGCTGGCCCTGGGGGGCCCCCAGCCAGGCTCATGTGGTCCCCAACTGGCCCCCCCTAGCTCAGGTGTCCCCCAGCTCTCCCCAAGTAGCCCCGGCTAGCCCCAAGCATTCCCGGCTAGCCCTGGGTGTCCCCAGCTAGTCCCCCACACCCCCCAGTTAGTCTCAGGCACCCGCCCAGCTATCCCTGGGTGTCCCCCAGCTAGTCCCGCGCACTCCTCCAGCTAGCCCTGGGGGTCCCCCAGATACTGCCAGGTATCTCCCACTAGCTCAGGTGTCCCCCAGCTCTCCCCAGGTAGCCCCGGCTAGCCTCAGGCACTCCTGGCTAGCCCTGGGAGTCCCCCAGCTAGTCCCAGGCACCCCGCCCAGCTAGCCCTGGGTGTCCCCCAGGTAGTTCCAGGCACCCTGCCCAGCTAGCCCCAGGTGTCCCCCAGCTAGTCCCAGGCACCTGCACAGCCAGCCCCAGGTGCCCCCCAGCTAGTCCCAGGCACCTGCACAGCCAGCCCTGGGTGTCCCCCAGCTAGTCCCAGGCACCCGCCCAGTTAGCCCCAGGGGTCCCCCAGCTAGCCCCGAGTACCCCTGGCTAGCCCCAGGCACTCCTGGCTAATCCTCAGTGTTCCCCAGCTAGTCCCGAGCACCCCCCAGCTAGCCCTGGGTGTCCCCCAGCTAGCCGCAGGCACTCCACAGATACTGTCAGGAGACCCCCACCAGCTCAGTAGACCCCCAGCTAGCCCAGGCACCCCCCCAATTAGCCCTGCTTGCCCCTATCCAGCCCAGGGTGCCCCCAGCCGGCCCCAGGACCTCCCCAACCCGGCGCTGGCTGCCCGGCCGCTGGGCTTCAGCCCGCAGGGGGCTGCGGGGACCGGCTCCGAGCCGCTGCCCCGGCCGCCCCGCCTCGCCCCGGGGCTCCGGTGAGGGGCTCTGGCCCGGCCCCGCTTTCCCTTAACGTGCCCGGGGGCGGGGCCTCCCGAATGCCCCGCCCACCCCCCGCCCTCTCATATATACCCCAGCGACCAAGCCACGCCCACAAGGCGGGATAACCTATACACCACGCCCCCAAAGCTAAGCCCCGCCCCCGCACCGGAAATCTCGCGAGATCTGGCGAGCGGCGGCGGGATGTGCGGGGGCTGCGTGGGCACCGAGTACCCGGAGCGGGTAGGCCGCGCCGGGCGGGGCCGGGCCCCGGGGCGCTCCCGGTGCCAGCCCCGGTACCAGCCGTGTGCCGCCCCCTCCCTAGGGCACCACCTGCCTGGAAGGCGGCTCTTTCCTCCTTAATTTCGTGGGGTGCGCGCAGTGCGGCCGCCGGGACTTCGTGCTGCTCAGCAACCGCGCCGCCGGCCTGCACGGCGGGGAGGAGATCGTCACCTACGACCGTGCGCCGGGACCGGGGCACCGGGGGCGGGGGCTGAGGGCTGGGGGGGGCGGTGGTGGCCTGGGGCTGGGGCGGGGGGAGGCCTGAGGGAGGGTTAAGTCGGGGGGGGGGGGGCCCGATCCTGGGGGGGTGTGATGCTTTGGGGGGGGGAGGCCTGAGGGAGCGTTAATTGGGGGGGGCGGTTGAGGGGCCCGATCCTGGGGGGGTGTGATGCTTTGGGGGGGGCCGGGGTGGGGGGAGGCCTGAGGGAGGGTTAATTTGGGGGGCCCGATCCTGGGGGGGGGTGATGCTTTGGGGGGGACCAGGGCTGGGGAGGTGATGCCCAGGGCGGGGTGTCTCAAGGTTTGGGGAGGGGTGGGGGGTGTCAGGGAGGTGCTGGGGGGTTTGGTGCTGGGGGGGGGAGGCGGAATTCGGGGGTTTGGTGCTCTGGGACCCACCCTGGGGGCAGGCACGGAGGGTGGGGGCTTCTCCCCAAGGCACTGGGGGGTTGTAGGTGTGGGGTACCCCAGGTACCCCGTGTCCCCGCAGCCCCTTAATCCACCATCCTCTCTCCTCCGCAGACCTGTGCAAGAACTGCCACCACCTGATCGCGCGCCACGAGTACACCTTCAGCGTGGTGGACGACTACCAGGTGCGCCCAGGGGGGCGGCTTCTCCCCCCGCAGCCCCTCTCCGGCTCCGGAGCCGTCCTAAAGCCGAGCCCCGAGCCGTTCCTCTGCCTCCGGGTTTCCAGATCCTCCCAGCCCTGCTGATTCCTGCCTGCCCTGGCAGCCGCAGGAGGGAGCCAGGCGGCTTCGGAGGCGAGCTGTGGTGCCAGCCTCGAAGGTTTCAGAGCCGCATCCCTGTGCTTAGGGCTACCTGAAGCCCCCTGGCATTAGTCCCTGCTTCGTGGGGGCCAGCCCAGCTCACCTGTTGCCTCCCGCGCAGCCCCTGCGTGGGGATGTCAGTGATGTGCGTGGCCCAGAGCAGCAAAACGTGGCTGCGTGGCGGAGGGCCCTGCAGCTCTCCCAGCCCTCCTGCCTGGCATGTTGCCGATTCAGCAGCTAAACGCTGGAAAATGGGCTCAGGGGAGCCGGTGGGGACGAAATGAGATCCCCCCAGGTCTGATTGCAATCGAGGATCGGGTGCCGGCTCCGGCTCGGGTTTCCCTGCGGGAGAACGGGGCCGCGGCAGCTCCTCTCCCTCCTGTCCCACCGCAGGAGTACACCATGCTGTGCCTGCTGTGCGGCCGCGCCGAGGACTCCATCAGCATCCTGCCTGATGATCCCCGCCAGATGACCCCGCTCTTCTGAAGCTGGTTTGCGTCCTGGCACAAGTCCCTTTTTCCAAACTTCCAGCCTGGATATGGCGGACGCCCGACGCCAGATGCTCCCACGCGCCCGGCGGCAGCTCAGCCGTGCCCGCTGCCCTGCGGCTCCGACCCCGGCTGTGGGGACGGGTGGAGCACCACGGCCCGAGCCCCCCTTGTGCTGAAGAACCCCCAAAGGGGGTCCAAAAGTCCGCCCTCCCCATCCTGCCTCAGGATCCCACGTGTGTGGGGGCAATAAATGTGATGTGTTCCAGCTTGGTGGTGCAGGCGGGAGTGTTTTGGGGGTTCGCTTCACCCCCCTGGGCTCCCCATAGCTGGTGAAGGGGTGCTGGGGCCCAATGCAGGGATGGGGGGGCTTTTCCCTTCCTGGGATCCTGTGGGATTCCTCCCCCTGGCCCTTCCCCGCCTCCCAGAGCCCGCTCTGCTCACCAGTGCTCTCCCAAACCCTGCTGAGAAGCGACTTCATTATTTTTGCTCCCCCCGGGGGCTGTGTGGAGCTTGTGCGGGGTCACCGCACCCCCCTGGGCCCCGTTTCCCCCGGGTGCCTGACCCAGCCCTGCCTCGCCGGGGGCCGCGTGTTCCCCGGGGCGGGAGGGAGCTGGGCGAGCCACGGCTGCCAAAAATCCCTCCCTTGGGGTGGGGTGCCGCTCTTGGGTGCCGCGGGGAGCTCGGCGCTGCCGGCCTGGCACCGCTCCATCCCTTGTACCGCCGTTTCCTGGATCCGGCACCTGGGGCTGCTTCTTCCCGGCAGCGCCAGTGCTCGTCCCTGGCAGCCTCCCACAAACCACGCGGACGCGGGTTACGCTCCCTCCGGCTCATTTATTGCCGCCGGCCCGTGCTGCCCCGCTGGCCCCGGCCCTCTGCCCCCATCGAGCTCCCTCCCCGTGGCGGTTTCGGAGGGGACCGTCACCCGGCGGAGAGCTGGGGCCATCCCGGGGGGCTGCAGCCGGCGGGGACGCCAGAGCCGGCCCTACTTGGCCAGCTTGAGGAGACGCTGGATGTCGGGCTCCAGCTGGATGGGGGGCATGCGGGGGCTGTAGCGGCGGAAAGGTTCCCCTTCGGGACCCACCAGGAATTTCTCGAAGTTCCAGGAGATGTCGGAGCGCCGTACCGGGCTCCAGGTGACAAAGCGGGGTTCGGCCATCAGGTGTGCCGCCTCGTCGGCCGGCGCGGGCAGGTGAGCCTTCAGGTAGGCGAAGACGGGGTGGGTGTCCTGCCCGTTCACCTGGCACTTTTGGAAGAGGGTGAAGTTGGGCTCGAAGCCGCCCCCCGGCCGCACGTACTTCAGGCTGTTGAGGATCTCCTCGTTGCTGCCGTTCTCCTGCGGCGGGGAAGGAGAGAGCCGGGGCCGTGCCGCCTTTATCCCCCCTACTTGCACCCAGTGCCGCAGTGGCCCCCCGCGACTTACCTGGTAGCCAAATTGATTGCAGGGGAAGCCCAACACGACCAGCCGCCGGGGATAGCGGGCTTGCAGCTGGTTGAGCTGGGTGTAGTCCCGCACCGTGGTGCCTCAGAGGGACGCCACGTTCTCGATGAGGACCACGCGGCCCCGGAAGACGTTGAAGTCCACCTTCTCCCCCTGCAAGGAGGTGGCACTCAGGTCGTAGAAGGACTTGGCGATGGGGACGGTCATGGCTGCGGGCGCACGCGTCTGCCTTCCCCGCGCGCCCGTTGGCGCGCCTTAAGGGCTGCCCGGCGCCCACGTGATGCGCCGGTTCCAAAGGTCCCCTCGTCCCACCGTGACTTGGCAGAAACCGGAGCCGTCCCACCCATCCCACCCGCTGGCACCCACCCAAGGGGGGAAGGAGGAGGCAGGGGAGGGTGCGGGTGGCACGGGGCCGAGGCGATGCTCCTACCTGCCTCAATAATTCATGGCACGGCGTGGTGCGGGCATGGCTGCTCTTCCCCGTGCCGGCAAATTGTGGGATGCCGTGGGGCTCTCCGGCCTGGCACGGGGCGTCCCCGAGGGCTGGGAACGCCCAGGGGAGCTGGGAAATAACAGGACTCCGGGAGCTGGGGCTGCATGGGGTGGAGGAGGTGGGTGGCTCAGACGCCAGTGGGCGATGGGAGAGATGGGTGCCCCAGCACATCTCCTTCCCCGGGGCTGCCTCGGCATCGCTCCCGGGGCCTCCTGTGCTTGCCTTCCTGGTGCCCGCTGCCTTCCTCCCAGTGCCCACCAGTCCCGGTGCCCACTGGTCCCAGTGCCAGCATCCAGCCTGGTACCCATCTGCTACGCTGCCCACCAGCATCCTGGTACCCGCCCATCCCAGTGTCTGGCAGCATCCCGGTGCCCGCCACCATCCCGGTGCCCACCCATCCCAGTGCCCGCCACCATCCCGGTGCCCGCCACCATCCCGGTGCGTGCCCATCCCAGTGCCCACCACCAGCCTCTTTGCCCACGCTGGCCCTGGCCCTGCCGGCACCGTCTCCTGCGTCCCCGCGGAGCCGTCCCCACAGCCGGGGCCGAGCCGGCAGCCCCACCGGGCAGCGGTGGCGGGCACGGTGCCCCACGGGCACGGTGCCCCACGGCTCCGTCCCCCAGCCTGGAAAGGGGACACCGTCCTGGAGCCACCTCAATTATTGATAACCGCTCAGGTTGCCGTGGCCCGGCTCTGCCCGCGCTCGCCCGGTGGGTGCCGGGGGCTCCGGTGGGGCACAGCCATCACGGCAGCGTGCCACCGGCCCGGCACCGTGCCCGTAGCCCCCCGCGGCAGCACACGAGCCACCGGCCGCCTCCAGCATCACCTTTATTCTGCAAACCGTGTGTGTGTGTGTGTGTGTGTGTGTGTGTAAAACCGGGGGGGGCCCACGGACACAGGGTGGGCACAGAGCACCCACGACACCCCCCACCCCACCCTGCGCACCGAGGGAGGAGCATGGGTGCCATGGCGGGGGGCACCCCCCGCGACGCCTGCCCGGTCCCCGCCATCCCCGGGGGGGGTCCCGGGTCGCCCCACCACCACCAGGCACCCACCGCACCCCCCCTCCATCGGGGCTGCCCCAGTCCCGCACCCGCCGTGCCCCCCCCCAAACACAGCCCGGGGTGGGGGGGATCGGGGGGGGCCCAGGCTTCAACACCAGCAGCTTTTGGGGTTGTCCTCGCTCCCGGGGGGCTGCTGCTCCTCCTCCTCCAGGTGTGCCAGGGCGGGGGCGCGGGGGGGTCCCCGCAACCCCTCCAGCTCCTTGCGATGCGCCTGCAGCACCAGCTCCGTCAGCCGCGTGAAGGACTGCGGGAAAGGGGGGGGGGGGGTGAGCCTGGGGGACCCCCCCTGGCCCCCCCAAGGCCCCCCCAGCCCCCCGCACCTCCTTGATGTTGAGGTTGCTGCAGGCGCTGGTCTCGTAGAAATCCATCCCGTACTCCCTGGCCAGCTGCGGGGCGAGGGGCCGGCGGCGGCACCGTGATTTTGGGGGGGGGGGGGTGTCCCCACCCCCGGGCCCCCCCACCCCTGCCACCATGAGCCCAGCCAGGCGTGGACAGACGGACGAGCTGTGCTGCCCGTGGTGGCACTGGGGGGGGGCATCTCTTGGGGCTGGGCACTGGGGGCAGGGGTCCCCGTGGGGGGCTCTGGGTGCTTTGGGGGTGCAGGGGACCATGCTGGAGGTGCGGGGTGGGCGGTTGGGGGTCCCTGGACACACTGGGGGGGGAACAGGGAGGTCCAGGCACTGGGGGGGGGGGGTCCCTGGATGCACTGGGGGCCGGGACAGGGGTTAGGAGTCCCTGGTCATGCTGGGGGGGGGGGGTGCTGGGGAAGCTTGGGGTGCAGGGGGTCCCTGGACACAGGCAGGGCTGCAGGAAGGGTCCCTGGAGAGGGCAAGGGGGGCTCGGGGAGGGCCCTGGGGGTCAGGGGGGACCCTGGCCCCCCCCCGGGGGCCGACGCCAGCCCCCGCTCACCTGCAGCCCTTGCTCTTTGGCCACTTGCCTCTTGTGCTCCTCGTCCGCCTTGTTCCCGATCAGGATTTTCTGGACGCCGTCGGGCGCGTACTGGGGAGCAGGGGGCGGCGTGAGGACCCCCCGCGCCCCCCCACCACGGGGGGGGACTCCCCCAGACCCCGCACCCCCACCTCGTCCACGTCACTGGCCCACTTGACGATGTGCTGGTAGGAGCGCTCGCTGCCGATGTCGTACACCAGGAAGATGCCCTGCAGGAGAGGGGGGGGCGGCCATTTACACCCCCCCCACACCCCTACCGTGTGCCTCAGTTTCCCCTCTCCCGGGGCGGACCCCCCATACCTGCGCCCGCCGGTAGTACTGCTTAGTGATGGTCTGGTACCGCTCCTGCCCCGCCGTGTCCCTGCAGCCGGGGAGAGCGGGGCAGCGCCGTCACCCACGGCACGAGTTGGTCAGGGCTCAGCCCCCCCCGCAGGGACGGGGAGCGGGGTTCAGACCCCCCCCAGATCCCCCCGGGGCCCGGCGCCGGCACTCACCAGATCTGTATCCGCACCTTAATGCCGTCCACTTCGATGGTCTTCATCTTGAAGTCGACGCCTGGGATGGGGAGGGGAGAGGTCACGGGGCGCCCCGGTGCCCCCCGTCCCCCCGGTCCCCTCGCCCTCTCCGGGCCCACCCCAAGCCACCCCGGGTGCCGGGGCTCGCCCATGCCCGGAGCCGTGGCCCGGTGCCCCGGTAGCAGCCCGGTGCCGGTGCCCAGGCCTGGCAGGCAGCCCCGGTGCTGGGTCACTGCCGGTGCTCCCAGTGCTCCCCGTGCCCCCGGTTTCACTGCGCGGCAGCTCCCCAGTGCCCCCAGTTCCCCGGCGCCCCCGGTTCCCCAGCTGCCCAGTGCACCCCATTCCCTGCTGCCGTGGCTCCCCGCTGCCCTCGGTTTCCCAGTTCCCCAGTGCCGCAGCTCCCCAGTGCTCCCGGTTCCCTGGTGCAGTCGCTGCCCAGTGCGCTTGGCTTCCCAGTTCCACAGCTCCCCAGTGCCCCCAGTTTCCCGGTACCGCGGCTCCCTGGTGCTCATGGTTTCCCAGTGCCATGGCTGCCCCGTGCTCCCAGTTTCCCAGTGCCACAGCTCCCCAGTTGCCTGGTTCCCCGGTGCCCACGGTTTCCCGGTGCCACGGCTCCCCAGTTCCCACAGTTTCCCGGTTCCCCAGTGCTGCAGCTGCCCAGTGCTCCCAGTGCCACGGCTCCCGCTTCCCCAGTGCCCACGGTTTTCCCATTCTCCGGTGCTCCTGCTTCCCCCGTGCCCACGGTTTCCCTGTTCCCGGGTGCCGCGGCTGTCCAGCGCTCCCGGTGCCACAGCTCCCGGTTCCCCAGTGCCCACGGTTTCCCTGTTCCCCGGTGCCCACAGCCCCCCGGTTCCCCGGTGCCGCGGCTGCCCGGCGCTGCCACTTCGCCGGTGCCCGCGGTTTTCCCGTTCCCCGCGGTTTTCCCGTTCCCCGGCTCCCACAGCTCCCCGCTTCCCCGGTTTCCCCGGTGCCCACAGCTCCCAGGCTCCCCGGTGTCGCGGCTGCCCGGTGCTCCCGCTTCCCCGGTTCCCCGCTGCCCCCGCTTCCCCGGTGCCCCCGGTTTTCCCGTTCCCCGGCGCTCCCGGTTCCCACGGTTTCCCCGTTCCCCGGTTCCCCGCTGCCCCCGCTTCCCCGGAGCCCCCGGTTTCCCCGTTCCCCGGTGCCCACGGCTCCATGTTCCCCGGTGCCTCCGGTTTTCCCCTTCCCCGGTGCCCACTGCTCCCCGGTGCCGCGGTTGCCCGGTGCCCCCGCTTCCCCGGTGCCCGCGGTTTTCCCGTTCCCCCGTTCCCCGCTGCCCCCGCTTCCCCCGGTTTCCCCGTTCCCCTGTGCCACGGCTCCCGGTTCCCACGGTTTCCCCGTCCTCCGGTGCCGCGGCTGCCCGCTGCCCCCGCTTCCCCCGGTGCCCACAGCTCCCCGCTTCCCCGGTGCCCGCGGTTTTCCCGTTCCCCGGTGCTGCCAGCTCCCGGTTCCCACGGTTTCCCCGTTCTCCGGCGCCCCCGCTTCCCCGGTGCCCGCGGTTTCCCCGTTGCCCGGTGCTGCCGGCTCCCGGTTCCCACGGTTTCCCCGTCCCCCGGCGCCCCCGCTTCCCCGGTGCCCGCGGTTTCCCCGTTCCCCGGTGCCGCAGCTGCCCGGTGCCCCCGCTTCCCCGGTGCCCGCGGTTTCCCCGGTGCCGCCCGGGCCCGGTGCCGCCGGCGGTACCGATGGTGGAGATGTGGGCGGGGTGGAACTGGTTGTCGGTGAAGCGGCAGAGCAGGCAGGTCTTGCCCACGCCCGAGTCCCCCAGCAGCAGCAGCCGGAACAGGACATCGTACTGCTTGGCCATGGCGGGCCGGGGCCGCCGCTACCGGGGCCGCCGCTACCGGGGCCCGGGCGGCGGCAGGGAGGGAGGAGGGGAGGGATGCGCTGCCGCCGCGCCGGGCTGGCAGCGGGGCGGGGCGCGGGGCGGGGGCAGCGGGGATGGGGGGGTGATGGGGGGGGGCACCGGGGGGCGGCACCGGGGAGGCACCGGGGAGGCAGCGGGGATGGGGGGGCTGATGGGGGGGACACCGGGGGGGGGGGGCACCGGGGATGGGGGGGGTGATGGGGGGGGCACCGGGGGGGGGCACCGGGGAGGCACCGGGGATGCTGGGGGGAACGGGGGCACGGGGGATGCTGGGGGGAATGGGGGGGGGGGGACACCGGGGAGGCACCGGGGGATGCTGAGGGGAACGGGGGCACGGGGGATGCTGGGGGGAATGGGGGGGGGGACACCGGGGAGGCACCGGGGGAGGCACTGGGGGGACACCGGAGATGGGAGGAGGAATGGGGGGGGCACCGGGGAGGGACACCGGGGATGGGGGGGGGACACACCGGGGAGGCACCGGGAGGGCAGCGGGGATGCTGGGGGGGCGACACCGGGGAGGCACCGGGGGATGCTGAGGGGAACGGGGGCACCGGGGAGGCTTGGGGGAATGGGGGGGGGCACCGGGGAGGCACCAGGAGGGGGCACCGGGGAGGCACCGGGGATGTTGGGGGGGCGACACCGGAGAGGCACCGGGGATGGTGGGGGGAATGGGGGGGGGAGACGCCGGGGATGCACCGGGGGGGACACGGGGGATGCACCGGGGATGCTGAGGGGAACGGGGAGGGGGGGTACCGGGGAGGCACCGGGGATGCTGGGGGGGCGACACCGGGGAGGCACCGGGGATGCTGGGGGGAACGGGGATGGGGGGTACCGGGGAGGCACCGGGGATGCTGGGGGGAACGGGGGCACGGGGGGGGCACCGGGGGGCACCGGGGATGCTGGGGGGGCGACACCGGGGAGGCACCGGGGATGCTGGGGGGAACGGGGGCACGGGGGGGGCACCGGGGGGCACCGGGGATGCTGGGGGGGCGACACCGGGGGGGCACCGGGGATGCTGGGGGGAACGGGGGCACGGGGGGGGCACCGGGGAGGCACCGGGGATGCTGGGGGGGCGACACCGGGGAGGCACCGGGGATGCTGGGGGGAACGGGGGCACGGGGGGGGCACCGGGGGGCACCGGGGATGCTGGGGGGAACGCGGGGGGCGACACCGGGAGACGGGAGGGGGATGCGGGGGGGGCACCGGGGAACGGGGGCGGCACCGGGGGGACACGGGGGGGGCACCGGGGGGCAGCAGGGGGACGATGCGGCGCCGTAGCGTGATGACGCCATGCAGTGCTGCGGCGCAATGACGCAGCGCCGTAGCGCGATGATGCAACACAGCGCGGCAGCACAACGGCGCGGTGCCGCGGCACGATGACGCAACGCGCCGCTGCACGGCCACGGCACGGCGAGGCGGCGCCGTAGCGCGATGACGCAACGCAGCGCCGCAGTGATGCCATAAGGCAGCGCGGCTCCTTCGCCGCGCCCCGGCCGCCTCGCCCGGCGTGACATCACAGCGCGGTGACGCCAGGCGGTGACGCGGCGCCCGCCCTCCCAGCGCGCGCGCGCCTGGGCGGGGCGTGGCCGGGGGCGTGGCGGGGCGTGGCCGGGGGGGCGTGGCCGCGTGTCCCCGCCCGGCCGCCGTCGTCCCGCTGCCCCCGCCGGCGCGAGCCGCCCGCAGCATGGCGGGAGCCTCCCCCCCCCCCCCCGGCGGGCGGCGGCGGCTGCGGGACGACGGGGTGCGGACCCCCACCTCCGCCGAGCAGGTGCGGGGCGGCGGCCGGGGCCCGGGCCCGGCCTGCGGGGAGCGGGGCGGGGCGCTCGGGGGCTGGGGGGTGCGAGGGGCTGGGGTGCCGGGGTGCGGGGTGCCGGGGGGCTGGCCGGGAGGGTGCCAGGGTGCCGGGGTATGGGGTGGCATGGGGCTGGGGGCTGGGAGGGTGCCAGGCTGTGGGGTGCCGGGGGGCTGGCTGGGAGGGTGCCAGGGTGCCGGGGGGCTGGGATATGGGGTGGCATGGGGCTGGGGTCTGGGGTGCCAGGGTGCTGTGGGGCTGGCTGGGAGGGTGCCAGGCTCTGGGGTGCCGTGGGGCTGGCTGGGAGGGTGCCAGGGTGCCGTGGGGCTGCGGTATGGGGTGCCAGGCTATAGGGTGCCATGGGGCTGGCTGGGAGAGCGCTAGGCTGCCATGGGGCTGCGGTATCGGGTGCCAGGCTGTGGGGTGCCATGGGGCTGGCTCTGAGGGTGCCAGGGTGCCGTAGGGCTGGGCCGTGGGATGCCATGGGGCTGGGGGTATGGGGTGCCAGGGTGCCATGGGGCTGGCTGTGAGGGTGCCAGGCTATGGGGTGCCATGGAGCTGGCTGTAAGGGTGCCAGGCTGCCATGGGGCTGGGGTATGGGGTGCCAGGCTGCCATGGGGCTGGGGTATGGGGTGCCATGCGGCTGCAGTATGGGGTGCCAGGCTCCGGGGTGCCATGGGGCTGGCTGGGAGGGTGCCAGGCTGCCGTGGGGCTGGGTGATCCCCGCCCCAGTTCCTCCCCACGCAGCTGCTGGCCCCAAAGCTCAGGGTTTCGGGGGGCTTGGGGCTGCCACCCACCAGCCACAGCGGCTCCCGGGGGACACCCGCCAGGGGCTGCGACACCCGGGGAGGGCGAGGGGGTCCTGGGGGTCAACCGGACCCCCCCTCCGGCTGAGGCTGATCCGGCCCCGGCGGTGCCGACGCTCCCGTGGGGAAAGGACGGGGGGAAAGGCAACGCCGGCGTTTCCCAATCCGCGGGGTTGCCGCTCGCCTCCGGGCCTGCGGGACACGGGGCCGCCTGTGCCAGCCCGCCTCGCCCGTGGGGCCGCGGAGACGCCCCGCCGAAGCCCGGGGTATTTTCTGGAAGGCCGGGAGGATTACCCCGGCTTGGGACGGCACCAGCTGCCCTGTTAAGCTCAAGTCTAAATTGAAGGGACGGTGCCACAAGTCCCGGGTTTCCCGGCAGCGCCGTCCCGGCCTTAGCAAGAGGCCGTGGCGTTTTATGGGGGGGTCCCGGGACGAACTAAACTCTGTCTTTAAAACGGCTGCGTTGGAAAAGCAGCGGCAGCGCACGGTGCTCGAGTCCCCGCCTAATCCCGGGCGCAAAGCCCCTCGGCAGCTCCCACTAAGCCGCTCCGCGGGCAGGACTGAGCAGCTTTCGGTCGCTTTGGTTTTCCCGGAGAAGGCGCTGAGGCGATGCCGCCGGTAACGGCCGTGAGCCGGATAAACCCCCGGGACGGGGCGGGAGCCGGGGGGGGATCCGTGTTTGGGGAAGGGCAGAGCCGCTCTCCGCAGCTCACCACCGTCTTTGGTTCCCCCGCGCCGCGGCCGGCGGCAGACCAAGGTGGAGGACATCGTGCAGGAGGTCTTTGATGCCTGCAAGACGAACCATCGCGCCTCGCAGTAAGTTCCCGTGGCAGCTGGCTCCCGCCGGCCGCGGAAATTCTCAATAAGGGTAAAATAAACCCTGACCCCCCCAAACCGGCAACTCCGGCGGCTGCCGAGGCCCACAGCGAGGGAGCGGGCGGTGGGGTGGGACCCTGCCCCTTCTCGCAGCCGCAGGCTGTGGTGGCGTCGGCGGAGGGCTCCTGTCCCCCCTCGGCTTTGCCTGCCCTGCCTTGTCTTCCAGATTCATCCTGCAGCGGGAGAAGCACTTCCATTACCTGAAGAGAGGCCTCCGGCAGCTGACCGAAGCCTACGAGGTACCCGTGGTGCCGGCGGTGCTGCCGGCTGTCCTGCCCCGGAGCCGCCGGCTCCCAACCCTTCGCCTCGGGCTGCTGCTGGCGTTGTCAGCGGGCTTTTGCTGTCCCCAATCCGTCGCTGCCAGCCCCGAGGCAGCGGCTCCGAGCGTCCCCTCGGGTCACGCTCGTCCCCGCGGTGATGCTCCGGAGCGGCAGCTCTGGGGGCTCTCCTGCCTGTACCCTCTCCCGCGGGAGCTCTGCCTGCTCCTGCCTGCACCCCCAGGCCCCGCGCCGTGCCCTGACCGTCCCCTCTGCTCCCCGCAGTGTCTGGACGCCAGCCGCCCCTGGCTCTGCTACTGGATCCTGCACAGCTTGGAGCTGCTGGACGAGCCCATTCCCCAGTCGGTCGCCTCCGAGTAAGTGGCCACCAGTGTGGCGAGAGCTGGGGTGGGGGGGGACACCCCGCAACGGCAGCCCGGGACCCCCACCGCGGCGCCGGCCGTGGCCAGAAGCCCCGCGGGCCACCCGCGTGATGCCGGAGGTGCCACCTCCCGCTGTCCCCGCGCGCCGGCGGGAGCAAAGGAGCGCTTTGTCTCCCCGCGGCCGTCAATGCCGCCTATTCTTCCGGCCGGCGCCTCGTGCTCCGGCGTCTTGTGACGGACGGAGATGGGGGGGAGAGAGAGAAAACCCCCGGATCGGACCGCGGGGGGGACCGGGGGTTCAGCGGGGCCGGGCTGGCCCCTGTCCCCCGCCGCAGAGGGGGGCTCGGAGGGGTCTCCCTCACCCCGGTGGGAGAAATCGCCCCGCCGCGGGCGAGGCCGGGGAGCGCCGAGCCCCTTCCCCACCTTCCCCGTCCCCCCGCAGCGTCTGCCAGTTCCTGAGCCGCTGCCAGAGCCCCCAGGGCGGTTTTGGGGGGGGTCCCGGCCAGCACCCCCACCTCGCCCCCACCTACGCCGCCGTCAACGCGCTCTGCATCATCGGCACGGAGGAGGCGTTCGGCGTCATCGACAGGTAGGGCCGGCGGCGTGGAGCGGGGGGTCCGGCCAGCCGGTGCGGGGCCGGGGAGGGCGCAGGATGCGTCCCCCGCCGTCGCAGCCCGCTGCCTCTCGCAGGAAGAAGCTGCTGGAGTACCTGCACTCGCTGAAGCAGCCCGATGGCTCCTTCCTCATGCACGTCGGCGGCGAGGTGGACGTCAGGTGGGCTCCCGGCGGCGGGGAGGGGAACGGCTGGGTGCCGCGGCGGGGAGCTGGCGCCGCGGGTCTGAGCGCCCATCTCCCGCAGGAGCGCCTACTGCGCCGCCTCCGTGGCCTCGCTGACCAACATCCTGACGCCCGCGCTCTTCGCCGGGACGGCCGAGTGGATCGCGAGGTGAGAGCCGGCGCGTGCGGCGACGGGGGACGGCTCCTGGCGTCGGTGCCGTCCTGACGCCGCTGCCCGCGCAGGTGCCAGAATTGGGAGGGCGGCATCGGCGGGGTGCCGGGCATGGAGGCCCACGGCGGCTACACCTTCTGCGGCATGGCGGCCTTGGTCATCCTCAAGAGGGAACATCTGCTGAACCTCCGCAGCTTGCTGGTGAGCGGCACCGCGCGTGCGGCCCCCTCGGCGCTTGCCGGGATGGCGGCGGGGGGGTCTCGGCCGATCGGCGGTGCCGGGGGTGGTCCCCGTCCTGGCGCTGGCCCCCATTCCTGTCCGTCCCGCGCAGCACTGGGTGACCGGCCGGCAGATGCGCTTCGAGGGCGGCTTCCAGGGCCGCTGCAACAAGCTGGTGGACGGCTGCTACTCCTTCTGGCAAGCCGGCCTCCTGCCCCTGCTCCACCGCGCCCTCCACGCCAGGGGTGAGTCGGCCACGGCGGGGGGTTCCCGGCTTCCTCTGCCCCCACCACGGCACCGCCGGGGGCGGACGAAGGTGCCTTAGCGAGGGAAGGAAGCGCAGGGTAACTCGGGCGTCCCCGCGTCGCTGTTCCCGGGGGGGGAATTCGTGTTTTTTTGGCAGCACGGGGGGGCAAACGCCTCGGTGGGGGGTTCGCCACCTTCTTGGGGTCCTCCCCGGCATTTCACTGGCTTCCCCCTCCTCTCCCAAAGGCGATGCGGCGCTCAGCATGGCGCGCTGGATGTTCGACCAGTCGGCGCTGCAGGAATACATCCTCCTGTGCTGCCAGTGCCCGGCCGGCGGGCTGCTCGACAAGCCGGGCAAGTGAGTACTGGCTCGGGGAGGCAAAGGGGGGGGCTGCCTGGTGCCCCGGCCCCCCGCTCAGCACCCCAATATCCACCCCCAGGTCCCGAGATTTCTACCACACTTGCTACTGCCTGAGCGGGCTGGCCATCGCCCAGCACTTCGGCAGCGGCGACCTCCACCATGAGGTGATCCTGGGCGTCCCCGAAAACCGCCTGGTAGGTGCCGGGCAGCGCCGCCGGGCCTCCGCGGGCCCTCCACAACGCCAGAAAAGGCATCAACCTCCTCTTTTTTTTTTTTTGTCTCTCTCGCAGCAGGCCACGCACCCCGTCTACAACATCGCCCCGGAAAAGGTGGTGAGAGCAGTGATGCATTTCTTGCAGCAGCCCGTGCCCAGCCTGGAGCCGACGGCCGCTGCCGAGTAGGGGTCCCGCTGCCCCCCCCCGGACTGTGCGGAGCAGCCCTGCCCGGGGCCGGCGGGGAGCCGCCACGGCGTTTCGGCGCGGACGGGCAGAGCGAGGTCCTCAGGGTGCTAGCAATACCAAAAAACCAGCCTGCCCCACGGCTGCCAGCTCCCGCTGCCCCCGCGCCGCCGTGCCGGGCGCCCCGCCGCCCTCCCGGCCGGAGCCGAGCTGGCCGAGGGGAACACGGGACGCGGCAGAGCTTTTTGGCATCAATAAACCAGAACCGACACCTGCCGTCTCCTGTGCGCGGGGAGGGCACGTAGCTGCCGCCGCCTCTGCGCCGCCGCCGGTGGCCCTGGGGACGCGGGGCAGGAGGTGACACCGAGCTCGGGCTGTTGCCAGCCCTCGCCAGGAGCTGCCGCGGTGCCACCTCCGCTCCCGCCCCAAAAACACGCGGCTGCCACGGGGAAGGATAAAATAAGTTTTTTTTTTTTTTATTATTATTTATAGTCTTATAGTAAAGGGAAGCCTTAACTTGCAAGACAACTCTGGGCAGTATGTACAACATACCTTAGATCCATGGAATGAATGGCATCAAAATGGGGACGGGGGGGTCACCTACGGGGCAGGGACGGGACACTAGAGTTCAGAAAACTGCCAGGGAGGTGGGGAGGGGCCGAGGGAGGCGTTGGGGGGGCGAGGGAGGGAAGGAGGAGGGGGCAGGACTCACACGCAGACCACCCAAGCCCGGCCCCCCCGGCTCTGCGCCGCGGAGGGGAGGGCGCGGGCGCAGCCCCCCCGGCTCTTCCCCGGGGCGCTGGTGGAATTGCAGACGCAGAAAATAAATAGCGAGACCCCCCCCCCCAGCGCTTGCGGGGGGCAGGCGTGGCTCCCCGCGGGGCCCGGCCTTTTGGGGGGGGCACGGGGGGGGGCTGCCCGGCTCCTGCACAGCCTCACCCTTCAGCTCAGGACTGCCCTGGTCCCCGGGTATAAATAGAAATGCTCATATAAAATCAGAAGGGAGAGGGGGAGAGGGGCTGGCTAGTTGCGGGAGGGCGACGGGGACATCTCGCGGTCCCCCCGATCCCCCCAAGTCTGTCGGGCGGGCGCTGCGAGGCCCGTGCCTGGCCGGCTCCCCCCGGGGCCGTTGCGGTTAGAGCGGGGAAAGGGCCGGGGAGGGCTGGGAAGCTGCAGTCCGAGAGCCTCTAGGAGAGAAGGGAGAGAGTCCTTACGCAGCCGGGCGGCCGACAGCAGTCGGGGGGCCCCGGGGGGGGCCTAACTGGCCTCCATGCGCAGCTTCTTCCTGCTCTGCGGCTCGTCGGGCTCCGAGTCGGAGCTGGAGTCGGAGCCGCCGTCGAAAGCGGAGATGGTGCTGCCCTTGGGGTTGGTGTAGAGGCTGTTGTCCGTCGAGGGGTAGTTGGCTTGCAGCTGGGCGCTCGACCGGGCTTTCTCCAGCGCGCGTACTGCGAAGGCAGGGCCACCGCGTCACCCCCGGGGCTCCGGTGTCACCCCCAGCCCCGGCTCCCGGGGGATCCCCCCCCTCCAGCTCACCTTGCTGCTCCAGGAGAGCGTTCTGCCGCTTGAGGTCGTCGATGTCCTGCTGGTGCGTGTGGTTTTTCCGGCGCATGTACTGGATGTACTCTGTGGCTTTGTCCAGGATTTGGGCCCGGGATGCCTGTTGCAATAGTGGGAAAAGACAGAGGCGAGATAAAGACCTAGCCCGGGGGTTACCGACGGAGTTCTGCGCGCCCCGTCCCACCCGCAGCGCAGCAGAAAGGATTTTGCCGTTGCTCTGCCGTGCCGATGTCACCGGGCAAACCGAAACCCAGCTCTTGTCCCCATCGGGAACCCAACTGGGGACCCCCGTGGCGGGGATGAGCCTCGCTGGCAGTGGGAAGGGTCATTTCTGGACCCCGCTGACGGTGCTTGGCTTGGGCTGAGTGAGCCGGCCCCAGCCAAAACGTCCCCCAAAATGAGAAGCCACCACAGCGCACGAGGGTGCTGACAGCCCCGCAGCCGCCAAGCCCAGCGCCAGTGTTCCCAGCGGGCAGAGCTGCCCCGTGGTCGAGCCCGGAAGATCCAGCAGCATGCGGTGGATTCGCCCCCTCTGCCCTCCCAAAAACCCAGGCGGTGCCGGAGGCCGGGTCCGGGCAGCTCGGGGTGTGTGACCTGCCCCCAGGAACGCCGTTGGCGGGCGCCGTCGGCAGGGAGCCGCAGCTCAGCCCCGCTGCTGTGTCTTCATAGAATCACAGAATCGTTTAGCTTGAAAAAGGCCTTTAAGATGATCAAGTCCAACCGCTAACCCAGCGCTGCCAAGGCCACCACTAAACCATGGCCCTAAGCACCACGTCTCCCCGGCTTTTAAATCCCCCCAGGGATGGGGACTCAACCACTGCCCTGGGCAGCCTGTTCCAATTCTTAATAACCCTTTCGGTGAAGAAATTTTTCCTAATACCCAACCCAAACCTGCCCTGGCGCAGCTTGAGGCCGTTCCCTCTCGTCCCATCGCTTGTTCCTGGGGAGCAGAGACCGACCCCCCCGGCTCCAGCCTCCTTTCAGGCCGTTGCAGAGAGCGATGAGGGCTCCCCTCAGCCTCCTCTTCTCCAGGCTGAGCCCCCCCAGCTCCCCCAGCCGCTCCTCCCCAGCCTTGTGCTCCAGCCCCTGCCCCAGCCTCGCTGCCCTGCTCTGGCCACGCTCCAGCCCCTCCATGGCCGCCTTGGGGTGCGGGGCCCAGCGCGGAGCACAGCATTCGAGGGGCGGCCTCACCGGTGCCCAGCACAGGGGGATGATCCCTGCACTGCTCCTGCTGGCCACGCTATTCGTGATGCAGGCTTCCCATCGCTGCCGCGGAAATTCCCGTCCAGCCGCGGGCCGGGCCCCCGGGTGGGTGCGTGGCCGGGCTCCCACCGCGCTCCATAAACTCACCTTCTCTCCTTGGAGGGAGGGGACGGAGTCCCGCAGGCTGTGGAAGCTGTCCTTGATGTGGTCCCTGCGCTTGCGCTCCAGCGCGTTGTGATGAGCCCGTTTGTCGGCCTGAGGGGGAAGAGAGAGGGGAGCCTGAGGGGACGGCACCCCGGGGAAACCACGACCTGCTCCCCTCTCCCGTGGGTGCCGCGGGACAGCCCGTCGGGTCCCACAAGCGAACGTGAAAAGCCTCGTTCGCATTTCTGCGCAGAAGCCGGGGCAGGAGGAGCCGGGCTGCCGACCTTCACCCAAAAACCCCGTGCTGGCAGCTCTGGACGAGGTGCCCGGAACCGGTGCGGGAGCTGAGCCGGAGCCCCGAGCCCTCCTGGGCCGGGCGGCACGGTGGCTGTGACGCCTCCGGCTCCGCCGTGGCGACGGCAGCGCCAGGGCGTGGGAAGGCGGCGGCTCCCGTTGCTTTCGGTTTCCCCCGGGCCCAGGCAGCTTCCTGCTACCAGGGCAGCCCTGAGCCCTGCCGGGGGGCAGAGCCGGGACCCAGCGCGGCCCCAAGGGAGGGCAGCACCCCCCAGCCTCCCTCCTGCACCCCCCGGCACACAGCCCCGCCAAACAGCCAGATACAGGCCCCCCGCCACCCCACACGCTCCCCCCCAAATCCACCCCCCGAGACGTGGCCCCACGCGTCCCCCCTCGCAGAGACAGCCCCCCCAGGGGAGACGGCTCCACAGATGCCCCCTCCAAAACGCCACATGGCCCCCCCAAAAGACACAAACCCCATGTCTGCCCCCCCCAAGAAACACCCCCATTTTCCCCCCAAAAGCCACCTCCCCATGCCCCCCCCAACAAGGAGCCCCAGCCTCACAGGTGCCCCCCTAAACACATGCCCCCCCAAAAGACATAACCCCACAGATGTGGGTGTCCCCCCCAAAACCCAGCCCCACTTCTGCCCCCAAGACCCTCAGCCCCACAGGACCCCCTAAAAAAGACACAAACCCCAAAGGTGTCAGCCCCCCCCAAGAGCCCCAGCCCAACAGGGCCCCCCTAAAGTCACACCCCCCCCCCCAAATACATAACACCTCAGGTGGGGGTGTCCCCCCAAAACCCAGCTTCTCCCCCCAAGAGCCCCAGCCCCACAGCTGCCCCCCTGAAGTCACCCCCCCCCCAAATACATAAACCCTCGGGTGGGGGCGTCCCCCCAAAACCCAGCCCCACTTTCCCCCCCCCAAAAGCTGCAACCCCACAGGACCCCCCTAAATTCACCCCCCCAAGAGCCCCAGCCCCACAGGTGGGGGTGTCCCCCCAAAACCCAGCCCCACAGCTTCCCCCCCCAGGAGCCTCAGCCCCACAGGACCCCACTAAAGCCCCCCCATGTCACAGCCCCCCCCCCCCCCCCCCCCCCGTGCTCCCGGTACCGGGGGAACTCACCGCCGACTGAAACCTCGGCTGCTCCTCCTGAGGGGACCGGACCGGCGGGGATGAGGAAGAGGATGGAGGAAGGGCGACGCGGGGTGGGGGGGGGCACCGGGAAACGGGGCCGCGATAGGGAGGAAGGAGAGAGAAAAACCAAACGTTACCCCCCCCCGCTGCACCTCCCCCGGTGTTACGGGCAGCTGGGGGGGGGGGTTGTCGCGGTGGCGGGGTCCGACTCACGTCACTCTCCACCTCGATGTCATCGTTGTCGCTCATCGCTACCGGCCGGGTGAGCCGCGGGCCGCGCCGCCACAACAACAGCCCGCAGCGCGCATGCGCCGCCGCCGGCACACGTGACCGCTCGCCTCTTTCCCCCCCCCGCCCTTCCCCTCCGCAGCGCGGGGGATTGTGGGTGAGGGAGTCCGCGGCGGGAGGCGGGGCAGCGAGGGGCGGTGGGCGGGGACTACAACTCCCGGCGTGCACCGCGCTGGAGCGCGGTGCACGCCGGGAGTTGTAGTCCCCGCCCCTTGGGGGTGGCCCTACTTCCCCTCATGGAGGGCGGCGAGGCCGCGACGACGCGAAGGCAGAGTACGGCGGCAGCGGGCGCGGAGGCGGCGGGCGGGAGAGAGCTTTTATTGAGGCGTAGGGGCGCAAAGGGGAACCGGTATGCCGTGGTGTGCTACCTCAGGGGGCAGGAGGGGGCTGCGGGATGAACTTGGGGGGCTGTGGGCCTGGTCTAGGGGGCTGTAGGCCTGGCCTGAGGGGCTGTAGGCCTGGCTTGAGGGGCTGTAGGTCTGGCCTGAAGGGTCTACAGCCTTGCCTGGAGGTCTACAGGCCTGGTCTGAGGGGCTGCAGGCCTGGCCGGGGGGCTGCAGGCCTGGCCTGGGGGTCTGCAGGCCTGTCCAGGGGCTGCAGGTTTGGCTAGGGAGGCTGCAGGCCTGCCCAGGGGGTCTGCAGGCCTGCTTTGGTGGGCTGCGAGCCTGGTCTGAGGGGAGCCTGTGGGGGTTTGGGCAGGTCCAGGGAGGGCTGTGGACCCCCCCTCAGGTTTGGGGTGGGGGGGGGCACTACAGCGGTGGGGCAGGACAGGCTGTCTCTAACTCAGCTGGTCCCGGTCATCTCTTGGCAGCTCGTCCCCGCTGGTGGCCTCTGCTGGGTGCTCGTCGTTATCGTCCTTCCCACCGTCACCCTCCGAGCCGGTCTCGTCCGAGTCGTCCTCCTCCAAGTAGCGGTAGCCACGCATTTTGTGGCGCGGGCGAGGGATGCGGGGCAGGCGGTATGCCACGTGCTGCGCCAGCTTGTGCTCCATCCAGATGTAGGCTCCCACCGCCACCGCCAGCGACAGCAGCATGATGGAGAGCTTGGCCTGCGGGAGGCGACGGCCCCGGAGGTGACGGAGGCAGCTGGGGGACGCTGCGGCGACGGCTGCCCACCCCGCCACGCTTACCTTCATGGGCAGCCCTGACCACAGGTAGACGGTGAAGATCGCCAGGGCTTGCCACCAGTGGTAGATGGTGAAGACGAAGTCTTGGCGCTCCTTGTCTTCGTACAGCATGCCCAGGAGGACTGCGCCAGAGGGGACCGGCTGTCAGCATCCCCCTCCTGTGCCACTGTCCCCTCTTGGGGCACTGTTAGCAGGACCCGGCCGCAGTGGGTCTGTCCTGCTCCTTGTCTGTGGGTCCAAGGAGCTGGGGACCACCAGGCTGCGGTGCCAGGGGACACGAGGAGAGGAGGCGTCGGGGAGCTGGGGACAATCTGGCCGCGCCAGGGGACAAGAGAGGCTGTGTTGGGGACATTCCCGGTACTTACTGCTAATGCCGGTCTTGTTGAGGGCGCTCCCCGTGCCCCAGAGCACAGCTATGGCGTAGAGCAGAGGTGCCTGGACCAGGTGCCGGGGCTCGGGTGCCCAGCAGAAGAGAGTCACCAGGAGGGCGGCGTGGACGAGGGCTCCGGCCAGCAGTGGGATCTGCCGCCGCAGGCGTAACGTGCAGAGGGCCAGGCTGGAGCAGGCCGAGGCGGAGAAGCCGTAGGCCATGAGGAGGTACGCCAGCTTCTCCAGCCCCAGGGCACACACGCCGTAGTTCTGCAGTGAGGACAGGCTCAGCGTCGCCCAGCCAGGGCCGTTCCCGCTCTGTCACCCCCTGCCACGTCCCCGCGCCCTACCAGGGAGAAGCCGGTACAGACGAAGAGCACCTCGAAGCCGCTGTAGATGAAGAAAGGGAAGAGGTGGCGCAAGCGGTAGTCCCGCATGTGCTTGAAGGGCAGCTGGAAGATGTTTCCCCAGCCGATGCTGCGCAGGTCGATCTCCTCTGTGGGCCGATACGCCGAGCCGCAGAGCACCAGGACCTGCCGCGCAGCCGTGGGTGAGGCCCTGCCGGTGTCCCGGCCCGGCCCGGCCCCTGCCTGCCCCGGCGCTCACCACCAGCATGGCGAGGAAGGCGGCTGCCATCAGGACACTCTCCACGATGATGAGGTTGACGCTGCGGGGCAGGCTCTGCAGCACTGTCTTGTTGAAGCCGGGCAGCGTGCCGTGGCTCAGGGTCCCTGCCGGAGGGGCACACGCCACGGCTCAGCCCCAACCGGGGAGGTCCCCGTGCCGCCGCACCGTCCCACGCCACCGTGCTGGCCCGCGCGCTCACCGCAGTGCTTGACTCCGTAGAGCGTGTGGTTGAGCTGGTAGAGGTAGTTGTTGAGGAAGAAGAGCATGGGCATCTGAGCGCAGACGAAGCTCAGCTGCAAGACGTATAGCAAGGGGAGCTCAGCGCCGGGCTGCCCGGCGCGGCCCCCTGCCCGTGCCGTGTGTCCCACCGGCGCTCACGTGGAAGCAGACGTAGAAGACGGTCTGGAAGACGACGATGTAGGCGTTGCAGGCGCCCCGCGGCGCTCGCTGCTGCTCCTGCACGTGCTCCTCCTTGTAGTTGACGTACTCGTAGTACTTCTGGGCCATCCTGCGCGGCACGGCCGGTCAGCTGGCATCCCCCGGCCACCCCCGGCCACCCCCCGCCACTGCCTACCGCGTGATGTAGTTGCCCATGGATGCCCAGAGGGGCACGATGGCCACCCCGATGGCTACGGCGGAAGGCACCAGTGTGTAGTAGCGCTCCCAGTAGTTACTGGAGACGAAGAGGGCGTAGATCCCCACCGCCAGGAACATGGCCCACTTGGTGCCGAAAAACCTGCCGGGGCGAGGAGGAGGAAACGTGGGCGCCCGTGCCGGCGTGCCGGCGTGGAGCGCGGGCGACGCCGTACCTGATGAGGACAGGCGTGTAGAGGAGCGCCGCGACGGGGGTGACGTTGATGCCCATCAGCACCTTGCGGTCGATGTCCTCCAGCTGTATGTTGCTGTACTTCACCTCCCGGTAGGTCTCGTCGTAATGCAGGATCAGCTGCATCTGTAGGAGGCCTGGGGGGGTCCAGCGGCCGTCACCCCCCGTCCCGAGCCCCCCGTGCCCCCCACACCGTGACGGGGGTCCCCGGGGAGGGACAGGGCCGTACCCAGGTAGACGCCGTAGGTGAGCGTGCCGGCCAGGCTGGCGGCCACCACGTTTTTGACCACGCCGAGGCGTTTGCGGCGAAAATACTTTTGCTCCTCCTCCTCCTCATTGTAGTCGGGGTGAGCACCCACAAAATCGTCCAGCTGCGGGTGACCCTGCTCGTCAGCCCTGGGGACGGCCACCGCGGTCCCGGTCCCCTGCGGGTCCCCTCTCTGTCCTCACCTGCGCCTCTGTCCCCTCGGCGCCCAGCCCCTCGCCCGCCACCACCTTGGCCGCATCCTGGTAGCAGCTGGGGTCTTTCTCCATCGCTGCCTCGGGGTGTGGGGGCCCTGGATGGTGTCAGGGGTGGGTGGGGGCGACCCTGTTGGCACCCCCAAACCCTGCACCCATGTGTCTTGTACCCCCAGAGCTGCACCCCTGCACCCAGCACCCCTGGACCCTGCACCCATGTGCTCTGCTCCCCTGCACCCCCAGTCCCTGCACCCATGTGCTCTGCACCCTTACACCCTGCATCCAGCACCCCCAGACCCTGCACCCATGTGCTCTGCTCCCCTGCACCCATGCGCTCTGCACCCCTGCACCCAGCACCCCCAGACCCTGCACCCATGCGCTCTGCACCCTTACACCCTGCATCCAGCACCCCCAGACCCTGCACCCATGTGCTCTGCACCCAGCACCCCCAGATCCTGCACCCCGACCCCTATTCCCCAGTACCGGTTGCCAGAGTGGAGCGGGGCGGCCCGGGGCGGGGCGGGCACTGCTTCCTCTTTCGGGCGGGACGGGGGCGGTTAAAGGGGCCGCTCCGCACCCCCCAGCACCCCCCAGCACCCTGCACCCCCGGGGCCCGGGCCTGGCCCCCCTGCACTGCTGCCGCCTCTGGCCCGCACCCCATGTGCCCCCCCCCCCCCCCCCCAGCACCCTGACCCCCCCTGCACAGCACCCATCCCACCCCCCCTTGCACAGCACCGTGACCCCCCCTGCACAGCACCCATCCCACCCCGCTCCGCACAGCACCCTGACCCCCCCTTGCACAGCACCCTGAGCCCCCTGCACAGCACCTTGACCACCCCTGCGCAGCACCCATCCCACCTCCAACCTGCACAGCACCCTGACCCCCCTGCACAGCACCCATTGCACTCCCCCTTGCATAGCACCCACCCCAACCTGCACAGCCCCCATCCCGCCCCCTGCCCAGCACCCCTGTACCCCCCAGCACCCCAGCACTCCCACCAGGCGCTGGTGTGGGTGCTGGCAGCTCGGGGTGGTCCGTGGTGTCGGGTGCCTGCCTTGCCCTGGGCCCAGCCGCTCTCGCTTCCCCTTCCCGGCCTGGGTGATGCGGCAGGGTGCCTGGGCGGGGGGGACACCCTGGTTTGGGGGGTGTGGGGCTGGTTTGGGGGGTGATGGGGCATACATCTCTCCCAGCGTCACCCAAAACCCAAGGCGGGGAGGGTGCCCAGGCACGTGGCGATGGCGGGGTGCCCACGGCTGTGCAGTGCCGGTGCTGCGGGGCAGGGTGGGGAGGGTGAAATCTCCGTCACGGGGAGCCAGGGCAGGATCCGGCCCAGCCGGTAGCGGGGGATTCTTGAGATGCGATGGACAAGCAGCCAGCGCCACGTGGGGAGGGTGCTGAGCTCGTGGCTCCCGCAGGATGGGGGGACGTGGCGGGGGACAGCCCCGGGAAGGGCCACAGCAGCGGTGCAGGGTGCGGCCCAGGGGGCTGCCAGGGAGCAGCACCCAGCCCAAGGCCCCCCTCGCCCCAGGTAAGGGCGAGAGGAGCCACCCCGGGGTGCCGGGGGCACAGGGCCCTTCCCGGGGGTGCGGGTCCATGGCCCTGAACCTGAGCGATGGGGGGCAGCGTGTCCCCCCCAGGGCCGATTTGGGTCCCCAGCACCCTGCAGCCCCAGGTCTGCAGCCACCTCCGCCTGGGCTCCGGTGATTCCGATGGAGAGCCCGTTCCCTGCTTTTCCCCATCCCCAGGGGCCGTGCGGAGCATCTCCTTCCCGGACACCTCCCAAATTGGGATGGGGGGCCCCGGTACCCCCCACCAGCCCATTCTGGGTACTGATCCACCGCTGTCCCTTGCGGATCTCTCCGGCGGATCTGTGGCATCCTCCGTGGAGGCAGGGGCTGCTCGGGGACGGCTGTGCCCCCCTCGAAGCTGGGGCTGGCTCCTGGGGCTGCCCTGGGCATCCTGGCCAAGCTCACAGTGCCAATTTGGGGTGCTGCCGGGGGGGGGAAACCGTTCCCCCTTCCCTGGGGGGCTGCTGCGGGTCCCCGGGGAGCGTGGCCATGAGGGCTGAGCCCGGGGCACGGTGTCGGGGCGCGCGGGGCAAGGCTGCTGCCTTTCCTGTTTACGAAGGGGGGTAATTAGGGCCGGGCAGGGGAGTGGGCGTGCGGGGAGCTGGCATCTCGGAGGGAAGCGAGGGCTGTGGTGCCCGGTGGGAGGAACCTATGGGCAGATGGGGGACCTGTGGGGTCCATGGGGGTGTCTGCGGGGTCCCCATGGGTCAGGGTGGCCCTGGGGAGCAGAATGATGGGTGTCTGTGGGGTCCCCATGGGTCAGGGTGGCCCTGGAGAGCAGGGTGAGGGGTATCTATTGGTCACGGTACCCCTGGGAAGCAGGATGAGGGGTCCCTGTGGGTCAGGGTGGCCCAGGGGAGCAGATGAGGGGTGTCTTTGGGGTCCCCATGGGTCAGGGTGGTCCCAGGGAGGAAGGGAAGGGGTCCCTATGGGGTCCCTGTGGGTCAGGGTGGCCCAGGGGAGCAGGGTGAGGGTCCAATGGGTCCCAGTGGGTCAAGGTTCATGGTGGTGGTTTGGTGGCCATGGGAGTTCCCCAGTGCCACCATCCCATGGGGGAGGTCCCATCCCATCCCATCCCATCCCATCCCATCCCATCCCATCCCAGGCCTTGTCCCCACTGCCAGCCCCACGGAGGCGGGGCACAGTCCTGCCCGCCCCTGGCCAATGGGCCCGGCCACTGGCCCCACAGCATTTAGGAGGGCCACCCTGAGCCTCGGCAGTGCCAGCCCGGCCTCGCGCTCCTCTCGCCACCACTCAGCCCCCCAGGTAGGCACTCCGGGGCCCCGGGGACCGGACCCCCCCTGTGCGGCACTCGGCTGGCCCCATGGCTGGGTTTCTCCGGCCCTGCACTGGTGGAGGCTGTGGGGCGCTGAGTACCGCGCTGGGTGGGTTCCCTCGAGGAAGGGTGGGTGCACTGGGTAGTGGAAAGGGGCAGGGGGAGCAGATGTGGGGCTGCGGCTCTGCCCCCCAGCTCTGGGCTGGTGGAGCGATGCTGTGCCCAAAGGTGGGCTGGGCTGCGGCAATACCGCTGCTGGCTCACACGGCCTCACACCGGGGTCCCCAGGGATCCCAGGGATCAGCCTGGGATGCTGTCCCACACCAGGGTCCCTGGGGATGCCAGGGATCAGCCTGGGATGCTGCCCCACACCAGGGTCCCCGGGGATGCCAGGGATCAGCCTGGGATGCTGCCCCACACCAGGGTCCCCGGGGATGCCAGGGATCAGCCTGGGATGCTGCCCCACACCAGGGTCCCTGGGGATCCCTGAGGATTCCAGGGATCAGCCTGGGATGCTGCCCCACACCAGGGTCCCCGGGGATGCCAGGGATCAGCCTGGCATGCTGCCCCACACCAGGGTCCCTGGGGATCCCTGAGGATTCCAGGGATCAGCCTGGGATGCTGCCCTGCACCGGGGTCCCTGGGGATCCCCGAGGATTCCAGGGATCAGCCTGGGATGCTGCCCCGCACCGGCGTCCCTGGGGATGCCAGGGATCAGCCTGGGATGCTGCCCCACACCGGGTTCCCTCAGGTCGGCAGGGCAGCCCAGGCAGGTCCCTAGCTGGAGGCCGGTGGCTCTCCCGGAGCCGGGAATTCCAGGCATCTCCCGCCAGGCACACCGGAGCATCCGGCAGCCGCGCTGGGCTGAGTCACCCCACAGCTGGGACAGCCCCAAGCTCGGGGCACGGGTGTCTCGCTGTGGGGTGACTCCTCTTGGAATTGAGCTTCCAGCTCTGACATAACCCACCCCGTGTCTCTCCCCAGGGCTACCACGTTCTCTCCGTGACCGGCAGCTCCTTCCCACAGCTCGGCATGCAGCAGCCCCTCGAGCCCCCCGGGCAGCAGCCCCTGGGCTACGGCAAGTGCAGCCTCGTGGGCAGCGACGCCGGGAAGGACGCCGGGTGCAGCGCAGGCAGCGGTGGCAGTGGAGGCAGCGGGAAGGGGCCGGTGATCTGCAGTGCCGTATGGTGAGAGCGAGGGGCCGGGGGCGTGTGGGTGGGGGCAGAAGGGAGCCGGGATGGTTGGGGTGAGGCGGCCAGGAGGTGCTGGTGTCCCCGGGCTGGTGCTGATGAGGGATGCTGGGGGACAAGTTTGGGGTCCATGGGCCCCCAGAGTGCCCCAAGGGAGGAGACAAGGGACTGCCGGGAACGGTGCTGTGTAGGGGGCACAAGGAGCCCTTGTTCCCGGCAGCAAGGGGAAGACCCAGGTGTCCAGGCTCCCTGCCCTCTCCCCAGGGACTCTGGGGCTCCAGTTTGATGCTGGGCTGGGGTGAAGCGGAGCTGGGGCGACGTGGAGCTCCTCTTCCTCATCACCCGGAGCGCGAGGGGCTGGGACAGGTCTGGGGTCCCCCTGACATCCCTGTCTCCACAGCGGGAACCCCTACGCAGGGCTGGTGAGCCACCTGCGGGCAGTCTGGCTCTCGGGGAGGACGCGGCCCATGGAGTACCGCGTGGCCCAGCTGGAGGCCCTGGGACGCTTCTTGGACGAGAAGAAGCAGGAAATCCTGGAGGCCACCGCCTTGGACATGGGCAAGGTGAGAGGGGGCGGGTGCTGACCACCAGGGTCACATTTTTGGGGCTCTGCATACCTCGTCTGGGTCTTTCATCCTCCTGGGTGCAGGTGTGGGGCTCTGGGCATCAGGGTGCCCTCGTTGGGGTCCCGCAGCCCCCTTGATGTGCTCCAGGGCTGGTGTGGCGCACCCGTAGGCGCTGGGTCCTTGCAGAGCTCTCCACAGCTGGGCTTAGCCACAGCACACGTAGGGACCACGCCACTGGGCGGGCTTGACACTGCTAACCCTGTCCCCAGTGCACTTAAACTGGGCAAAGCCCCCGTTGGCCGCTGTGAGGTGGGAATCTCAGCGTTAATGAGCTTCACCCACCGCGTCCGCCCCACGCATCGAGTCCCCGGTGGCTTCATGCGACCTCCGCAGAGGGCGATGTCCTGGGGTGCCAGCCCGGTTGCACCCGGGATTATCGGCATTGTGCAACGTGTTGGCCTTGCACATTCCTCCCAGAGCTGCTCAGGGCTCACCGGCCTCGCAGGGACTGGTTTCGCTGGCACGGCACCGAGCCGTGTGGTTGCACAGGACCTGGATGTGGCTTTGGGTATTGCGGCACGCCGGGAGCTCCCGGGCGGTCTGCCGAGGAGGGGGGAGCATCCCTGCTGTGGCTGTGTCTACCGGTCTCAGCTCACCTCTTCTCCCTCGGTTGCTTCAGGACCCTACTCTCCCCTTTCTTCCCTTCCTGACGCGTGCCGCAGCCCAACAGGCCACCGCACGCTTCGGTCACGTGGCATTAGGAGACATTTTCAGCGGGATGGCTTGTCCTGACACAGCATAATTGGTCTTATCTGGTAGTGGTAGCACTCGGACCCAAAGGACTGGTGTCTGCGGGTGTATCAGCGCGGCCGCCGTGCCCTCAGACACGGGTTTCAACATCCTGACATCTCCCCAGGCTCGTCATTGCCTTGTTTGTTTGAGGTGATGGCCTTCTCCTTCAGCCAGGGGTTGATAGGCATCAGCGCTCAAAGCGCGTCCTTCATCTCTCCTAATTGCACGTAATTAGAGCTGGTTGTCTAGTAATATGCTTGTTATGCAGTCGGGCCTTCATAGTTAGCTGGACAATTCATCTGGTCTTACGTATCTGAGGTGGGTACCTCACCTCCAGGGATGCCGGTTTCTCTCCGCTGATGATTGAAGGAATTTGGATGACCTCAGACTTAATGTCCCATCTTACAACCTCCCTGTCCCATCAAAACCCTTAATGGCCCATCTTCACCAGCAATTTCCTCATCCTCCTAGTGATGAAACCGTCAGACCGGGCCGAGAGCGGCCCCGTTGCTTCACCGGACATCCGATGTGCCTGCCGAGCCCATCATTTACATTGTCACATTTAGGAGCAGCTTGGTCTGGGAGTCAGCAACCAAACTTTCCGACCCCAAAGTGGTGTTTTGCTGCAGCGATGGAGGAAAGCTCCCACCCAGGGATGCTTTTGGGTTGGAGGAATCCGACGGACGTTGCGGTGGAGGGTGTCGGGCAGCTGTGCCCACCGCGCTTTGCAAACACGGCTTCAGAGCGCAGGAGCTTTGCTCCTCCTGCTCTCCAGGGTGACAGAGGGGCTTTACTGAGCCTGCTGAGTTATCTTCTTGTATCTTCACACTTCTCCTGCAAGAATGGTCCTGAGCTGTGCGTCATGGCTCCGGTTACGGCCGCGGCGAGGACCTGCCACGTGCAGGAAATGCCTCGGCGGCCCTTGCGATCCCAGCTCTGACGTCCCGCCACCCCTCCCGAGTCACCGTCCATTTAATCACGGCCTGTTGGCACGGTCCAGCTTGGAGAAACCTGCTGGGTTTGTTTAATTCCTCACCTGACCTGCCTTTCCCAGCCACGTGCCGGCTCAGTGCAGGAGCCCCAGGAGCTACGGGGGGGTTTCTGCCCAGGACGGGAGTCCAGTGGCATCCAGCCGAGCTCCATCATGAGCCGTTTCATTAAGCAGCTGCTTTTCTTCTTATTTCTCTTTGAACAAAGCAAGGTCTTAAGTTCAGCTTTCATGCACGGGCTGTGGGAGGGAGCTTGGGGCTTTGCTTCCAGCTCACGTGCCCGAGTGGTCGGGACACAAACGTGGAAGAGCACTGTCCCATCCCGGGTCAGCGGCGCGGAGCTGCCTCTGACACCCGTACCAGCTTTTCTGTCGCTCCTGGAGCTCCGGTGACATTGCTTGGTCCCCCCTTGGCTCAGGGCTCTGCCAGGTGAGCAGTTCACAGATGCTGAGCTCAGGAGGCTGTTAAATATTGTGAAGATGTTCAATATGGGTTTTTTCCTCTGGCCAAATACCTATTTTCATAAAATTTCAGGGACTGTGATATTCCCTAGGGGTTGCAGGAGGTGACAGCAACTTCTGCTTAATACCTTCTGCTTAATGCCTTCTACTTAACAGCTTCTACTGCTCTTCATGGGCAGAAGAGGGGGGAGATGTCTCCTGTGGACGGGGAGGAGATGGGGTCGGTGTTGGGGTGATGCTCATGTGATGTCTGTCCCCAGCCGTCCTTTGAGGCTCACTTCACCGAGATCCTCCTCTGCAAGAACCACCTCAACAACACCCTGAACAACCTGTCCCACTGGATGAAGGACGAGTACGTGGACAAGAACCTGGTAAGGCAGAAGCTCTGGGCTGACCTGGGAAGGGAAGAGCGGGAGATGAATTGCGGGTGGGAAGGGGCAGAGCGGGCTGGGGAGGGGAGAGCTGCGTGCTGGGCCGAGGCAGGGCGGGAGGCGGTGGGGACGGCACTGAGATCCTGGCCCTTCTCGCAGGTGACGCAGCTGGACTCGGCCTTCATCCGCAAGGACCCCTACGGGGTGGTGCTCATCATCGCGCCCTGGAACTACCCCATCCACCTCCTCCTGGTGCCCCTCATCGGGGCCATCGCTGCCGGTGAGCCGAACCTCTCCTCTGGCCCGGAGGGTCCTGCAGCGCCGGCAACCGGCGACGGGGTCTGGCCAGGGGCCTCGTCACCATGTCACTGCTCTGATGTCCTGTCCGTCTCCCCCCCAGGTAACTGCGTCATTATCAAACCCTCGGAGATAACCAAGAACACCGAGAGACTTGTTGCCGAAATGCTGACCTGCTACCTGGACAATGTAAGAAGCTCTCCCTGGCCTCCTCCCCGTCCCTGGGCCGTGGTGTTCCCAGCCCTGCCTCGTGCACCCCAGCGCCGAACCATCCCTGGTTTCGGGTGCTGCCGTACCTCCACGCTCAGCCCGTGTCCGCACACCCAGCAGCCCGGGATGCTGTTGGCGGGGACGGGGACGGAGTGGCCCGGGCAGATGCTGACGGACACGAATCCTTCCTCTTATGTTTCAGGACTGCTTTGCCGTGGTGACCGCCGGCGTGCAGGAGACCACCAGACTGCTGGAGAACAAGTTTGACTACATCTTCTTCACCGGTACGTCCTGCGGGCCAGAGCAGAGCCCTGCCTGGTTTTTGTGCAATGAGGACGAGGGGTTCCCACCGGACGCCCCGCTGTGAGATGGGGGGCAGCCTGCCTGCATCCGGACCCTGCCCTGCCCTCTAAGATGGCAGGGTTTGTGTTGGGGATCTGGTGTCAGGATCTGGTGGAGGATCCGGGATGTGTGTATCTGGGGGTCTGGTGGGACTTGGTGCGTTTCCCTGGGCCTGGCTGCCCAGAGTGCCACGTCCCAGAGCTGTGCCGTAGCTGGTGGGTTCCTCACCGTGATGCAACTCTTCCCTGCCCACAGGCAGCCCCTCCGTGGGGAGGATCGTGACGGCAGCCGCTGCCAAGCACCTGACGCCCCTGACGCTGGAGCTGGGGGGCAAGAACCCCTGCTACGTGTCCGACACCTGCGACGTGCAGAACACGGCCCGGCGGGTGGCCTGGGGCCGCTTCTTCAACGCGGGGCAGACCTGCGTGGCACCCGACTACGTGCTGTGCAGCATGGAGATGCAGGAGAAGCTGATGCCTGCTCTGCGCGAGGCCATCACCGAGTTTTTTGGCTCCAACCCCCAGGAATCCCCCGACTTCGGCCGCATCGTGGGGGACAAGCAGTTCCGCCGTATCCGGGCGCTGCTGTGCAGCGGGCGTGTGGCCATCGGAGGACAGACGGACGAGAAGGAGCGCTACATCGGTGAGGGCCCAGGGCGTGGGGGCTTGTGGGACCACCCGTGCCCGTGCACTGAGTGACGCGTTGCCATCACCCTTCTCCGCAGCTCCCACGGTGCTGGCGGACGTGCTGCCCTCTGATCCTGTCATGCAGGAGGAGATCTTCGGGCCCATCCTGCCCATCGTTGTTGTGGCCAACATGGACGAAGCCATTGACTTTATCAACGCGCGGCCGCGGCCGTTGGCCATCTACGCCTTCTCCTGTGACAGCAAGGTGCGTGTGGTCCGCGGACCAGGAAGGGGGGTGAGGGAAATGGGGCAGAAAGGCTAGCGCCCGCCTTGCCAACGGCCCAGGGCAAGCTCTGAAAAGGCTTTTGAGCCCGGCTGCTGTGGGCACACCGCGCTGATGGGTGAGTTGGGTGATGTTTGGCAAGCGCTGCCCGTGGAGCCAGGGTGTGAGACCCACGTTCACCTTCTCTGCTTCCCTCCCAGGTGGTGAACCAGGTCCTGGAGCGGACCAGCAGCGGTGGCTTCTGTGGCAACGACACCTTGATGCACACGACGTTGACCTCGCTGCCCTTCGGTGGGATCGGTAGGTCCAAATCCCCCAACCCGCTTGCCCCTGGCCAACGTGAGCCAGGTGTGATCCCACCCCATGGTGGGGTTTCTTCTCTCCGTGCTCAGTGTCCCAAGCACAGTGTTCCCTGTGTACACGGAAACATAAAAGGTAGAGAAGTTTGCGCCACATGGGTATTTCCTTGGTATTTCTGAGCAGCATTAGTGAATTTTGTGCCAGGGTTGGGTTCCTGCCCCGCTCAGGCTTACCTAGGACCTCCTCAAGTGCTGCTCCCTTGGGTCTATCCATCACTCCGCTCCTCCTCTGGGAGCAGATCCGTGGCGTTGTGCATCCTGGGGAGGTGAGCTTCCTCCCGCAGACAGCGTGGTGCTGGATAGGAGCCCTTAGCGTCACTCCGGAGCAGGCTTGTACATTCATTCTGCCTTTTAGGACTAAATAACAGGAGCAAAATGCTTATAAATGTCTGGGAAATCTGCTTCTGGTAACTTGGAGAGCCTCCTCCGCAAAGAGGAAGAGTTTCTGCTCTCCAGGAGCAACAACAACTGTTTTCTCAGGTGAAAAGTGAGCTCTGCTCAGCCCAGGGCCCTGGTTGTAGCCTTGTCCAGGGAGGAGCATGGGAATACAGGAAGCCTCTGACGCTGTTTCCCCAGAATACTTTCCCAATCTCCCAGTCTCTTCCCCAGAATATTATCTGGGGAAAATATCTCTGTTTTATGCTGCCCGTGCTCAGCTCTGTCGGGGCTGGCAGCTGATTCAGACATAATAGGACACCGCGACAGCGAAGCACAATTAATTCCTCGCCTGACTGCAGCTCAGGGAACAATTTTTGGTGGTTCCCATACCCTAACTTATCTTTATGGAAAAATGATTCAGACAAACTACCTCAAATTATCAGGTGAAGCCATTTTATAGCAGCCCGGTCAGGTGAAGGGTCTGAGGTCAGCGGGGTGAGACGGCGTTCGCCAAAGCTTCCACAGGAGCTTGGATGTGAAGTCATTGGGCTGTTAACCGCGACGTGCAAGCTCAAGCTTAAACCAGCCACAGGAATCAGGAGAACCAGTGCTGCCAACGTGGCTCCGGTTTTTAAGAGCTCCAGGAAGACGCTGACCTTTGTCAGGGCCATGCTGGTAGCTCCTAACCACGGGTAGATACGGTAGAGCACCGCAGAGGTTGTAGAGGGAAATCGAGCCTCGTAGACCCAGCAAAGCTCGTGTAGATAAAGGTGGGCCAGTAAAAACAATGCACTTGGACCTCCAAACAGTGGCGAGCTGCAGAAGGATTTGCTGGACCGAGGAGCTGGGAAAGGCGCAGGGAAGGGTGAGATCTCCTCCACCGCGCCTGCGTTGCTCAGCAGCGGGAGCCTTTGCATGAGAAAAGGCTGTAAAGTTTTCCTTGTGTTGAGGATGATGCTCGGAGAGGGCAGGAATAGCAAGCTGGGACCTGTGCTGTGTGTTGCAGGAAACAGCGGCTTGGGGAAATACCACGGCAGGTTCACCTTCGACACCTTCACCCACCACCGCGGCTGCCTGCATCGCAACATGGGCCTGGAGACCCTCAACGCCCTGCGCTACCCGCCCTACAGCCAGCAGAAGCTGGGGCTGTTGACGGCCACCTTCGAGATCAAGCGCAAGGGCATGTGCACCCTGCTCTGAGGGCTGCCCCGCGCTGCTCACGGACTGGAGTGGGGGGAATCCTGGATCCCCTCGGGAAGCAAAACCGCCCTCCCCGGGAGGCCGGGATCCTCCTCCCGCCTCGGCACCGGTCTCCCGTTCCCTCGCCACGTCCTTCGCCCAATGCACATCGGACGGCGGAGGCGCACGTCTCCTCCTGCACACTCGTTCCTCCCCAGCTGCCTCTGCTCCGGACCGTTTGCCAACACACATCTGAAACAGCAAAAAGTTCTTTTTCTCACCCCGTACTTCTCTTCCCAGCAGAGAAACGGGGCTGAGGACCAGCAGTTAGCCCCATCTCCCGTTAGTCGGACCTTTCCTTCTGGATGACCCTCGCTCTCCCTCCTCTCGGTGCCGGCTGTTGCTTTTTCCTCCGTGTAACCCTGCCTGTAGTAAAGACTTTGCATTGAGCTCTCCTGCCTGGCCTTGCCTCGTGCCTCCGTCGCCCGGCTTGGGGGGTGCAGGAATCCGGCAGCCGAGCCCCGGGGGGTGGGTGCCCGGCCCCCCCATGTCCCCCTCCCTCACCCTGACACCCTCAGCCACACCGTCACACCCCGTTGGGGTTGCGTCCACCTCCGTCACCCCGTGCCCGGTGGCTGCATGGCGGCAAGGTGCCCCGGGCTGGATCCGGGGCGCGTTTTTGCCTCCCAAGTGGTTTGGGCTGGAGCGGAGCCAGCGGTGACGCGCGGCGGGGCAGGCAGCCAAGGGGCAGAGCAGGAAGCCGGCAGCCGCCCTCCTCCGGAGGAGCAGGCTGGAGCGAGCACTGGAGTGCCTGCCTGCAACCTGCCTGCACTTTGCCTGCACCCTGCCAGCCCCACGGGCAGCCCCAGAGCTCAGCAGGGTCCTGGCCGCGGTGCCGGGGTGCTGGCTGGGTTCCCTGAGGCCTGCCGGCAGCCTGCCCAGCCCGCGGGCAGCCCCGGCGTAACCCGTCCCGTGCCGCTCCCTTGGCACCATGGAGACCGGCAGCGTCTTGCCGCAGCCAGGCACGAAGCGGCCCCTCGAGCCCCCCGGGCAGCAGCCGCCGGGCAGCGGGGCCGGGAAAGCCGCCGAGGATGATGGCGGTGGCGGGAAGGGGAGCGTGGACAGCGATGCCGCGAGGTGAGAGTGCGCGGCCGGGACAGAGGGGAGACGGGGGGGCGGGGGGTGTCCGGATGCTCTGCCCTCTCCCCAGAGCTTCGGTTTGATGGCCTGGGGCAACGCGGAGCTCCTCGCCCTCGTCACCCGGGGCGCGAGGGGCTGGGACGGGGCCGGGGCCCCGCTGACGTCCCTGTTCCCGCAGCGGGAACCCCTACGCGGGGTTGGTGAGCCGCCTGCGGGCAGCCTGGCTCTCGGGGAGGACGCGGCCCATGGCGTACCGCCTGGCCCAGCTGGAGGCCCTGGGACGCTTCTTGGACGAGAAGAAGCAGGAAATCCTGCAGGCCACCGCCTTGGACATGGGCAAGGTGAGAGGGGGCGGGGAACCGGGGGACCCCGCGGCCGGGGGAGCCGAGGGGCTGACCGCAGCGCTGCCAGCTCCCACCGTCAGGCCGGGGGTCGATGCGATGCCCCGAGGGAGCGTCCCCACCCGTTGTGGGGATATCGCGATAGAAAAAGGGGTTGTGGCTCGGGACGCTCTTGTCTCCAGACCAAACAGGACTCAATAACCAGAGCAGCCCGTTCTTCCCCAAACCACCACCACTGCCTTCACAGACCCCTCTCCTCCCCAAATACTTAATTTTCCCGAACCGCAACGGAGCTCCCAGCAGGGAAAGCCCGGCCGCAGGCAGGTTCCTGCTGACAGGGCTGGCCCGGTGATACCGCAACGGGATTTCGGAGCTCGCCAAACCCCAACGCCGCAGGCGTGGTGGGGCTCAATCCCCGCCGTGGCGGGCTGTGCTGCGCAGCTTAGCGGTGACAGCAAACTGTGCATCCACCACGGGACGTGAAGGGTTTGGGTCCCCGAATCCTGGCTAAAAAAATACGCAGGGTAGGGATAAGAGCCGCTGCTCTGTGTCCCCAGCCACCCTTCGAAGCCGAATTCTCCGAGGTCCTCCTCTGCAAGAACGAGCTCCATGAAACGCTGAACAACCTGTCAAACTGGATGAAGGACGAGCACGTGGACAAGAATCTGGTAAGGGGGAAGATGAGGGAGAGGATGGGAGGAAGGACCCAGCTGCCGGGCAGAGATGGGTGGGATGTGGGCATGGAGATGGTGGTGCAGCGAAGCACTCCTGAGGCGGTGCGCGTCCTGCAGGTCACCCGGCTGGATTCGGCCTTCATCCGCAAGGACCCCTACGGGGTGGTGCTCATCATCGCGCCCTGGAACTACCCCATCCACCTCCTCCTGGTGCCCCTCATCGGGGCCATCGCTGCCGGTGAGCCGAACCTCTCCTCTGGCCCGGAGGGTCCTGCAGCGCCGGCAACCGGCGACGGGGTCTGGCCAGGGGCCTCGTCACCATGTCACTGCTCTGATGTCCTGTCCGTCTCCCCCCCAGGTAACTGCGTCATCATCAAACCCTCGGAGATAACCAAGAACACCGAGAGACTTGTTGCCGAAATGCTGACCTGCTACCTGGACAATGTAAGAAGCTCTCCCTGGCCTCCTCCCCGTCCCTGGGCCGTGGCGTTCCCAGCCCTGCCTCGCGCACCCCAGCGCCGAACCATCCCTGGTTTCGGGTGCTGCCGTACCTCCACGCTCAGCCCGTGTCCGCACACCCAGCAGCCCGGGATGCTGTTGGCGGGGACGGGGACGGGGACGGAGTGGCCCGGGGAGATGCTGATGGACACGAATCCTTCCTCTTATGCTGCAGGACTGCTTTGCTGTGGTGACCGCCGGCATGCAGGAGACCACCAGACTGCTGGAGAACAAGTTTGACTACATCTTCTTCACCGGTACGTCCTGCGGGCCAGAGCAGAGCCCTGCCTGGTTTTTGTGCAATGAGGACGAGGGGTTCCCACCGGACGCCCCGCTGTGAGATGGGGGGCAGCCTGCCTGCATCCGGACCCTGCCCTGCCCTCTAAGATGGCAGGGTTTGTGTTGGGGATCTGGTGTCAGGATCTGGTGGAGGATCTACCACCACCGTGGCTGAGGATCTAATAGCCATAACTGGGTTTTGTCATGGCTGAGCTGGGGGATGCCACAGTTGAGCTGGAGAGGGTGCCGGAGGTGAGGGCTCAGCCGCCTGCTGCACACCAAGGTGGCTGCAGGACGGGAGTGGGACTTGACATGTCTTCCCTGGCCCTGGCTCCTCATAACTCTAAGACCACGGGTTAGGTTGTAGAATGGTGGGATCCTCCCCGTGATGCATCTTTTCCTGGCCTTCAGGCAGCCCCTCCGTGGGGAGGATCGTGATGGCAGCCGCTGCCAAGCACCTGACGCCCCTGACGCTGGAGCTGGGGGGCAAGAACCCCTGCTACGTGTCCGACACCTGCGACGTGCAGAACACGGCCCGGCGGGTGGCCTGGGGCCGCTTCTTCAACGCGGGGCAGACCTGCGTGGCACCCGACTACGTGCTGTGCAGCGCAGAGATGCGGGAGAAGCTGCTGCCCGCCCTGCGCGACGCCATCACTGATTTTTACGGCCGCAACCCTTGGGAGTCCCCCGACTTTGGCCGCATCGTGGGGGACAAGCAGTTCCAGCGGGTGCAGAGGCTGCTGCGCAGCGGGCGTGTGGCCATCGGAGGACAGACGGACGAGGAGGAGCGCTACATCGGTGAGGGCTTGGACTTCACATAAGTCTTCATCCTTGCATGGAGTGGACTCGGATTTTGGAGAGGGTCTCCCAACTGGAGGGGAGGCTCTAGATGGAAGTGACGTTTAGGGAAGGTTTGCACGGGAATCGGGGAGCTTGGCGAGGGGTCCTATCTCAGAGGAGGTACGGGTCTTGGGGAGAGGACCAAGGTATCATCTCCAACCTCTGTGCATGGCTCATGCCTGCAGGTTTCTTTCTCTGCAGCTCCCACGGTGCTGGTGGACGTGCAGCCCTCCGATCCCATCATGCAGGAGGAGATCTTCGGCCCCATCTTGCCCATCGTCATTGTCGCCAACATGGACGAAGCCATTGACTTTATCAACAGCCGTGAGAGGCCACTGGTCATGTATGCCTTCTCCTCCAATGACAAGGTATAGTGTAGAGGCTGCGTGAAGCCAGGGCTACGCTTGCCCCGTGCTCCTTGGCAGGTGTATTCAGCCATGTTCATGCTCCAAAAATCTTTAGAGCAGATGCCCTGGTTCGGGATTGCAGCTGGAGATGAGGGAACAGGGTGCAAGACCCACGTCCACCTTCTCTGCTTCCCTCCCAGGTGGTGAACCAGGTCCTGGAGCGGACCAGCAGCGGTGGCTTCTGCGGCAACGACACCTTGATGCACGTGACGCTGACCTCGCTGCCCTTCGGTGGGATCGGTAGGTCCAAATCCCCCAACCCGCCTGCCCCTGGCCAACGTGAGCCAGGTGTGATCCCACCCCATGGTGGGGAAGGGTCTCAGGGGAGATGGGGCCCCCAGGCCTGGGCTCACTGCTCCGTAGGGAAATCCTTCTGCACCAGGCAGGACCCCACCTTTGCTTCACCGCGCCAGGGCTGAGCTCTCGGGCTTTGCAGCCCTGCTTCTGCTGAACAGGCGTGGAGCACTGTGAGGTTTCTCCTCTCCGTGTTTGCCATCCCACGCACGCTGTTCCCTGTCTACGTGGAAATGTCTTGCTTAAAAGGCAGGGAATTTTGACTGTGGCCACCACAGAAACATCTCTAGACCTTCCTTTCCACGTGCAGTGCCTCTGTAGGGTGCCGGCAGCCAGCCTGTCACACCATCCCGCTGCTGTGCTACCCCTCTTCTCTGCAGAAGAAAACTGGGAAATTGTCCCTTAGCTGCAGTTTTCAGGAACTTGGAATTGCAATTTTTCATGGATCTGCACTTTGGGCTCTGGGTCTGAAGACAGCACAATGTCCAATGAATTCCCAACTGTACACACATAAACTCCTGAAGACCTATATTGCATAAAACCGTTGAGGAGTAAACAGCAGGGGACCCCGATCCCAGCCCAGCAGAGACACTGGGAGGGTTAAAAGCTTTACAAACATTTGCCGTCATTCCTCAGAACGGACAAATCACCCACGGGTGATGCTTTTAAGGCAAATTTATTTATATACACAATTCCTAATGGTCCTTCCTTTTGCTTCCCACAAAGCTGCTGAAAATAGGTAGACTCTGAAAAGGTCTAAATTTGATTCTGAACCTTTTGCTGAAGCTGTCCGCTGGAGACAGGCAGCCGAGGAGGCTGTCGCTCTGCTTCCCACAGTATCGCAGCCTTCTCCGTACCCACGCTGGCCACCAGGCAGTGGCTTTAGGTTTACATTTGAGGAATTCAAGCAATCATGCAAGGATTCCCTGCAACGCGAAGCAAGGAAAGGAATACGAGCTCTAAGTTGCATAGCGCTCATGTTTCAGTTGACGTACGTGATTTTGAGCTTCCGTGGGATGTTTTCTCTCCAGAGCATCGGCTGGAAACCAATCCTTTCATTCCTTTAAAGGCTTCAGAACAAAGCTGTGTCTAGTTCTGCATTCTTCCACCACAACCCTACCCAGCTGCATGAGTAAGAACAGGGCAAGCACGCACGATATTCCGTCCTGAAAGTCTTCCAGCCTCCATCTCTCTCCAGCTCAAATGATTCGCTCAGCCAGAAGGGTCCCGTGCGTTCACTAAAGGGTGCTGGACTCTGCGTACCGACCCAGGCTCTCCTTGAATCCAGGGAAACTTTTAGTCACTCCGATACCCCCGTGACGTGGCATTTCACAGCTGACAGTCAGAAACAGCGCTTTGGGGCTGCATTTCTTCTGGCCTGTTCTGGATGTCTACTGAGGGGGAAAAAAAAAGCCACGTCCAGAAGTGCTTCTCTCTTCCCTCCGAGAAGAAGGAGTCTAGGCGGTGGAGACACCCACTTTTGACTAGATGATCTTCACCACCGTGGAAAAACAGCTCTCGTTCCCCAGCCCGGACGCAGCCGCTCAGCTGGCTCAGAGGGGCTGAGGCTGCGGGCATGCGAGAGACCAAACATCTCATCAGCTTCACCAGGATTTGCATGTTATCAGAAAGCTGACTCTAATAATCTTATCCCATCAGTTATCAGCACGCAGATGGATTTCCTTATTTACTGCCAGCCTGCCTGGCTCTCCCGTGCTTGCTCCTGGCCAGCTTTCACCTCCCAACAGCCATTTCACTCATCCTTGGAGATCGGTCACATCCTCACCAAGGTCACCTTGAGAATCACCCGCCCCTCGCCACTCCCGGAGCCTGGCCGGCAGCGGGGCTGGAGCCGGCACGGAGGGGACGTGTTTCGGAGGGCATCCCTGCGGTAGGGAAGCTCGTCTGGCCGGAGCATCCAACACCACCTTGCCAGTGACGCCCTTCCCAGTCGCTCTGGCACCAGCCGAGGTTTTGTGATCAAAAAGGGTTGTGGCTTTTTTTTGGTTTTTTTTTTGAATCACTAAAGTTTTCAGAAGTAGAGTAAAAAGAGAACAGAAACTTGGAGGGGATGTAGGAAGCACCAGCAAAAGAGGAGCTGAAGATATAGAAACAAGATTAGTTTTCTTTCCTGAGTGTTTTAGGTGCTTAAGCATCCATGGGGATGGGGACACAGCTCCCAGCATCCTCAAGGGCATCAGCTAAACAAGATGAACCTGTTTCAGGCTGGTATAAACCACCGCTTCCCCAGAGGGTGAGGATGGGAGGGCAGCGGCCAGCGCTCCCGCTGCCTGTTCTCTGCCATGCCATGCCTTTCCCAGTCCCCCCACTCTGCTTCTCCCATCTACCAGCAAAGTGGAGGCGCTCAGGATCCTCTCCCAAAACCAGCAGGACGAGGTGAAAGGCTCCAGCCTTCGCCTGCTTTCCTCGGCTCAGAAATCCTCCAAGGCGCAGTCCCTCCTTTTGGGAAGATGATGTTTTGCGAAACTCTTATGCTGTCAACGTTTTTCTGAGCCTGGCTTAACGCGGTGAGCTTTGCACCAGGGCTAAACGTGTTACCCGAAATGGTGAAATCCAGACTGATGAGAGGGTTGGTGGGAACCTTTCCTCCTCCCAGCCCAGGCCTCCTCCTCCAAACATCCCTCAAGCAGCATTTGGGTGTCCAGCTAGGCCACCTCCATGCTCCTCTTTAGATTGCTTGCTGGGGAAGCTTGCTCACGGATAGCTGTCCCCGCCAACCCCGGTGTTCAAAAGCAGCTGGATGAAGACGTGGTGCCGTCCACAGACACGAGCGGTCTCCATCGCCAGCGCCTCCTCCGTGCTGCCCTTGAGAGCGGAGCTGGGAGCTTAATTTCGGCCTCGTTGGCCCAAACGGTGGGTGAGTGACGGCCAGATCCAGCCACCAACCGGGCACCTGTGCTGTGTGTTGCAGGGAGCAGCGGCCTGGGGAATTACCACGGCAGGTTCACCTTCGACACCTTCACCCACCACCGCGGCTGCCTGCACCGCAGCATGGGCTGGGAGGCCCTCAACGCCCTGCGCTACCCGCCCTACAACCAGCAGAAGCTGGGGATCGTCCGGGCCGCCTCCGAGGTGAAGCGCAAGAGCACCTGCACCCTGCTCTGAGGGTCCCCTGCCACCGCCATGATGTCTCCTGCCGCCGGTCGCGGCGGTCCCGGTGGCCATGTGCAATGAAAGGTGTTTCCCTGCAACCGGTGACCTCCTGTGTGCTTGTCTTTGGCCCCCCTGCCTGCCCCTGCCTGCTCTCCCGCTGCCTGCGTGGCAGCCCGCCAATCAGCCCCCGTGCCCCACAGGTCTGCTGTGCCCCACACCTCCCTGCGCACAGGTCCCACAGCCCCATCGCCAGCTCTACGGGTTCCAGCCACGCTCGGTGCCAGCGACCTCCTGCTCCATCACCGCTGGCCCCGCCACAGCGGAGGGGCCGGGGGTCACCTCGTGCTGCCCGCGTCCCCCTCCTTGGGGACTCTCCCCTGAGAAGGTCCACAGCAACGCTCTCCTCCCAAATGCTTGGGCTGGGATGATGCCAGTTCCCTTTGCCCCATGCCCTGCAGTTCGCCCTCCCTTATCTTCCATGGGCTGGCAACTTCATCAGCAATGAAACGGGGACCTTGGAGCAAACACGGGCAGCTGAGCCCAAAGAAGAGGGACAGGTAAGGCGCCAGCAGGGACACGGAGCCTCCTCCTGCAGCATTTTGGGGTGCGCTCTCCTCCAGAGCCCGTCTCTGCTCTGGCCTGGTTGCTTTGGCTCCATCCTGGAGGGTTTCTGGGCTCCGTTCCTCCATCCCAACTGCTCCTCTCTCTTCCAGCCCCGCTATCCCCACCCTGTCCATCCCGTTGGACATGTCCCACCTAGGAGGGTCCCTGGGGAGCAGAGGGATGTGCTGGGCGGCTCCATCCCCCAGCTTGGGGGGCTGGCTGTGCTGGGGAAGGGGGTCCCTGTCCCTGCCAACCCCGCTCGCTGTGGGAGCAGAAGGGACTGGGGTGGCTTTGTCCACTGGCTGGTCAGCTGCGTCACCCAGCGCGGGCTCTGGGATTTCACCCCGCCGTCAGATCTGGACGCCCCCGTCTGACTCAAGGCGAGCGGTATTTCCTTATTAGCAGCGCGGTGCTCGGAGCCCGCTCTCGGGATGAGTCCCCACGCGGGGCTGGTGAGCTGCCTGCGGGCAGCCTGGCTCTCGGGGAGGACGCGGCCCATGGCGTACCGCCTGGCCCAGCTGGAGGCCCTGGGATGCTTCTTGGACGAGAAGAAGCAGGACATCCTGCAGGCCACCGCCTTGGACATGGGCAAGGTGAGACCACCGTGGCCAGGGCGGCTGGTGGGGAGTGCTTCCCCTTCCATCACTTCACTTTTTCCCCCCTCTCTTTCCTTTATCTATAAAACTGTATCTCAACCTGAGCGGGGGAGTGGTGCCCTTTGTTTTTTGCTGTTGTCTTCAGCTTAGCCTTTGGGGATGCCCCTGGGGGGGAAGCACACAGCAGCTCCCTCTGGCTGCAGAGAAATGGGATGAATTAGCTCTGGGGAAGCCTTCACCGAGAGCAACTGGGGGCCCTTGTTCCCATCTCCACCTCCGGAGCCACGTCTGCACCGTGCCGTGTCTGCACCGTGCCGCGTCTGGTGCAGCTGAGGGTCTTGAGATGCCAAATCCATGTCTTCGACCGTGACCTTCTATTGTGTAGAAGTGACCTTCGGCACGGGGCGGCACGGGGCCAGGCAGCGTGCCGCGACGCAGGTGGCACGCCGGAGGGGTGGCTGTGCCACCCTTCCTTGCCACTGCAAGGCCACAGGGTGGCCCCGGGGGTGCCTGCCCCAGCAGATGGTCACACCCTGCTACGGCTGCCAGGAGACTCCATGTTGACCCCTGTGAGGACAACCATCGTGGGGTGGCCACGGGGCCCACAGCGGTGGCCATGATGACCTCCTGTGTGTCCCCAGCCGCCCTTTGAAGTGGAGCTCTCCGAGATCTCCATTTGCAGGAGTGAGCTCAATCACGCACTCAACAACCTGGGCACCTGGATGAAGGACGAGCACGTGGAGAAGAACTGGGTACGGGGCAGCGGCTGGCCGGGGACGCGCGGGATGGGAGGCGGGCATCTCTCACGCCACCCTTCCCTCCGCAGGCGACGCAGCTGGACTCGGCCTTCATCCGCAAGGACCCCTACGGGGTGGTGCTCATCATTGCGCCCTGGAACTACCCCATCCAACTCCTCCTGGTGCCCCTCATCGGGGCCATCGCGGCCGGTGAGGCTGGGCTGCATCCCTGCCGTGCTGGGGGGTACCAGCACCTCACTGGGGGGTTTCCCGTGTCCTCCCCGGGGTGGGAATGGTTACGGTGGTGGGGCTGCACTGGGGGCAGGTCTTCTGCTCCCCAAGAGCGAGGTCCTTACCAGGAGGGAGCTCCTGTCCTGCAGGTAACTGCGTTGTCATGAAACCCTCCGAAATCAGCAGAAACGTGGAGAGGCTAGTGGCCGAGACGCTGCCCAGGTACTTAGACAAGGTAGGAGAGCCCTCTGCTGTGGCCACCTCCCTCTCTAGGGACACCTGCCCCGCTGCGTCCCAAACCTGCTCGGCCCAGCCACGTCCCCCCATGCGCTCTCTCTGCTCCTGCCCGGCTCTGCTGCCACACTTCCCACCCCCCCGCCTCGCAGGACTGCTTTGCCGTGGTGACCGCCGGCGTGCAGGAGACCACCAGGCTGCTGGAGAACAAGTTTGACTAAATCTTCTTCACCGGTACGTCCTGCGGGAACGCTCCAGTCCCATCCCTCTCTTTGAGGCTGCCCCAGCGAGCCCGGCGTGGATCCGGTGGGACGTCTTGACCACGCTGGGCTCATGCTGCTTCCCCTGCCCACAGGCAGCCCCTCCGTGGGGAGGATCGTGATGGCAGCCGCTGCCAAGCACCTGACGCCCCTGACGCTGGAGCTGGGGGGCAAGAACCCCTGCTACGTGTCCGACACCTGCGACGTGCAGAACACGGCCCGGCGGGTGGCCTGGGGCCGCTTCTTCAACGCGGGGCAGACCTGCGTGGCACCCGACTACGTGCTGTGCAGCGCAGAGATGCGGGAGAAGCTGCTGCCCGCCCTGCGCGACGCCATCACTGATTTTTACGGCCGCAACCCTCGGGAGTCCCCCGACTTTGGCCGCATCGTGGGGGACAAGCAGTTCCAGCGGGTGCAGAGGCTGCTGCGCAGCGGGTGTGTGGCCATCGGAGGACAGACGGACGAGGAGGCGCGCTACATTGGTGAGGGCCCGGGGCGTAGAGCCGGAGGGAGGGCAGAAGCGCCGGGTGGGGGGCCCACTGGCTGCGGCCCGTGACACCCAGGCAGACAGCCCGGGCTGGGCTCTCCCCCCGCAGCCCCCACGGTGCTGGTGGACGTGCAGCAGGATGACCCCGTCATGCAGGAGGAGATCTTCGGGCCCATCCTGCCCGTCCTCACGGTGGCCAGCGTGGACGACGCCATCGCCTTCATCAACGCCCGGGAGCGGCCGCTGGCCCTCTATGTTTTCTCTTCCTGCAAGAAGGTGCGGAGCTGGGCTGGGAGCAGCACCCCCCTCGGCCTGGGTCGCATCCTGCTGCGTGGGTCTGGGTAGCCACAGGCCCCCTCCCCAGTCGTGGCTGCTCCTTTGGCCTTGTCCTTGGTCACGGGAGGAGAGAGCCCCCCGTGTCCCCAGCCACGCGTGTCCTGGTGTACCCCAGGGAGGAGGCAGACAAGGGGCGCCCAGTGAGTGCTCAGCACCCCCCTGCCCTCACCCCCCAGGTGGTGAACCGGGTGCTGGAGCGGACGAGCAGCGGCGGCTTCTGCGCCAACGACACCATCATGCACATGACGCTCACCTCGCTGCCCTTCGGCGGCATCGGTAGGTCCAGCCCCAGGAACAGGGTGCTGCCGGCCCCCCCGCCCGCTGCACCCAGCGCTGGCGGGGCCAGGGTCCTGCCTGCTCCCGGGGGAACCCTGCCCGCAGCCCTTCCAGCGCTGCCACCACCCAGCACCCCGCCCGCAGCAGGTCCCGGGGCTGAGTTCCCAGCGCCGGTCCTGAACCCCTGCCTGCTCCAGGGCCCGGCCTGGTACCGGTGCCCCGGTGCTGCCCCTCCCGCCTCCGGGGGCTGTGCCGGGGGTCAGTGCTTGGTGACAACGCTGAGCCCCTGCCCTGGTGCCTGTTCTTCCTGGCCTCGGAGTCCGGGTTCCCGCCCTGAATTCCCCCGGGCCTGTGCCCAGCGCCGGTTCCCCCGGAGCGGGGCTCTGAAGCACGGTGCTCCGCAGGGCAGAGCGGCCTGGGCCGCTACCACGGCCGCTCCAGCTTCGAGACTTTCTCGCACCCGCGGTCCGCGCTGCTCCGCGGGGCCGGCCGGGAGGCCCTCAACGCCCCGCGGTACCCGCCCTACGCCCCGGGCCGCCTCCCGCTGCTCCGGGCCGCCACCGAGGCCAAGCGCCGCGCCGCCTGCACGCTCCTCTGAGCCCCGCCGCCGCAATAAACTTCCGCTTCCGCTTTGGACGCGCCCCGCCTCCTTACGCCCCGCCAATCACCGCGCCGCTCCGCCGCCCCCCCGCCCAATCCACGAAGCGCCCCCCCACGTTCCCCCCACTCTCCCGTCCCTCCGGCCAATGGGAAGCGAGTTTGGCGCCGCCTGCCCCGCCCTCCCGCCGAGGCTCCGCCTCCTCTCCGTCCCGTGACCCCTCGGCGCCTGCGCAGTGCGCTCCGGGGGCGGGGCCACGGGTCAGGACGCCTGGGTCCTTGGGGGAGGTGAGCGGGGGGGGCCGCGGCCCCGGGGGGGCCTCGGGAGGGGCCCGTGGTGGCCCGTGGTGGCCCGTGGTGGCCCCCAGGTCCCGCCTGAGGGGGAGAGGGGGCGGCCGGGACGCCTGCCCCCCCCTCCCCGGCCGGGGACACAGAGCTGGGGCCTTCCTGGGGCCGGGGTATCAGCAGGGCTGGGGGGGGCTTGGGGGTCCCGTGGGGCGGGGGAGCCTGGCTGGGTGCCTTGGGGGGGTCGCCCGGGTCCCTTGGGGGAGGGGGGCAGGACACAGGAGCCCTGGGTGCCTCTGGGGGGGGTGGGACACCTGGGTCCCTTATGGGGGGGGGGACGGGGACAGGGACAGGGACAGGGACAGGACCCCTGGGTCCCTTTGGGGGAGGTGGGGGGCGCAGAGGACTCCTGGGTGCCTTGGGGGAGTCAGCCGGGTCCCTTGTGGGAGGTGGCGGGGGGGGACAGGGTGCCTGGGTCCCTTTGAGGAGGGGGTGGGACATCTGGGTCCCTTGGGGGGCAGGTGGGTGGACACAGGACCCCTGGCTCCCTTTTGGGGGGGGTAGGACATCTGGGGCCCTTGTGGGGAGGGGGAATGACAGAACAACTGGGTCCTTTTGGGGGGTGGGGGGAGGACCCCTGGGTCCCTTATGGGAGGTTGGGGGGGGTACAGGACCCCTGAGTCCCTTGTGGGAAGTTGTGGGGGGGACGCAGGACCCCTGGGTCCCTTGAGGGTGGGTGTAGGACCCCTGGGTCCCTTGTGGGAGGTGGGGGGGGACACACAGGACCCCTGGCTCCCTTATGGGAGCTGGAGGGGGGGACAGGACCCTTGGGTGCCTTTGGGAAGGGGGTAGGACCCCTGGGTGCCTTGCGGCAGGAGGAGGGGTGCCGCGGGGGTCCGGGTCTCCTCTGGTGGAGGGTTGGGGTCAGTGGGAAGTGGGGGGGTGGGCGCCAGGCCCCCCCAGCTGCCTGCCGGCCGGGCACCTGGGGGCTGGCAGCGAGCCTCAGGCCGGGCCCCTCTGCCGGCAGCAGGACCGGACATGGCGGCGCTGCGTTTGCTCTACCGGGCTGCCCGCACAGGTGAGGGCCGCGCCGGGCACCCCCTCGCCCCCCTCTCCCCGACCCAACCTCCCTCCTGACCCCTCTCCTTCCCGCAGGCCCGCCGGCCCCCCTGGGCTACCTCTGCCCGCTCAGCACCACGGCCCCCAGGGACTCCTACAGTGAGTAAGGGGCGTGCGGCCCCCCCCCCCCGGCCCTTCCCCTCCGCCCCGGGGCCGCCTCCGCGCACCCCAGCCCCGCAGGGTGGGCGCAGCTTCTCCCTCTCTCCGCAGAGTACGTCAACGTCCAGGAGCCGGCCATGGACATGCGATCCATCACCGACCGGGCTGCCCAGACCCTGCTGTGGACGGAGCTCTTCCGAGGTGAGGTCCGGAGCCGGCTGGAGGCCTCCGCGGGCAGAACAAACCCCTCCCGGCCTCCCCACGCGCGGCCCCCGGCCCGTCTTTGGGGTGCCAGCCCCCCTGAGCGTCCCGTAACCCCCCCTCTCCGTCTACCAGGCCTGGCCATGACGCTGAGCTACCTATTCCGGGAGCCGGCCACCATCAACTACCCCTTCGAGAAGGGTCCGCTGAGCCCGCGCTTCCGCGGGGAGCACGCCCTGCGCCGCTACCCCTCGGGCGAGGAGAGGTGCATCGCCTGCAAGCTCTGCGAGGCCGTCTGCCCGGCACAGGTCAGCCTTCATCCACCCTCATCCTCCTCCCGCTGGCTCCGGCGGGACGGTGCGTTCCCCGGAGCGGGAGCTGACGGCGATCCCCCTCGTCCCGCGGCAGGCGATCACCATCGAGGCCGAGCCCCGCGCCGACGGCAGCCGCCGCACCACCCGCTACGACATCGATATGACCAAGTGCATCTACTGCGGGTTCTGCCAGGAGGCCTGCCCCGTGGACGCCATCGTGGAGGTGAGCCAGGGGACAGAGCCGCGGGGCGGCCAGACCTCCTGCCCGGCGCGGCGGGGCTCCGGCGAGCCTTGAGGGCGAACGTCTCCCATCTTGGCAGGGCCCCAACTTCGAGTTCTCGACGGAGACACACGAGGAGCTGCTCTACAACAAGGAGAAGCTGCTCAACAACGGCGACAAGTGGGAAGCTGAGATCGCGGCCAACATCCAAGCCGATTACCTGTACCGGTGACGGCCGGGCGCTGCCACGTCTCCTCCCCACTCCCCTAATAAAGGGTCTGGGGGGGTTTTGCCACCCCCCCGTCTGCACTGGGGGCACTGGCCCCTTCCTAACCCGGAATTCCGGCTTTTTCCGTGTCTTTTCCTTTCCAGCGCCGGGGCAGGGGTGGGATTGACCCCTGCAGGACTTGAGGGGGGGGCACGGGGGGTGCGTGGTTGCATCTTGCGGAGGGGGACGGGGGTCCTGGGGCTGCCGTCACCCGTGTCGGGATGGGGCACAGGAACGTGGGGAGCAGGGGAAGGATGCGGGATGGGGAGGGGACGTGGGGGGGTTGCGGGGGGCAGGCGGGGTGGGTTAGGGGCTTTTGGGGGGGACGTGGGGGGCGAGGCTGGTTGTGGGGGGCAGGCGGGGTGGGTTAGGGGCTTTTGGGGGGGATGTGGGGGGCAAGGCTGGTTGGGGGGGGCAGGCGGGGTGGGTTAGAGGCTTTTGGGGGGGCCCCTGCCCCTCTCCCCCCAGCGAGGGGATGCCCCTGCCCGCAGCCGCCTCCGGGGCCGGGGGGGTCTCATTCCCGACCCCCAGGGTCCCGGGGTGCACACACGGGGGGGGGGTCCCGGTGGTCCCGGTGTGTGTGGGGGGTGGTTTCCATTTCCACGCTCCTCGGGGGCCGGGGCTCCGAGGGACCCGCGGAGGCGGCGGGGGATGCGGGCGGGGGATGCAGGCGGGGGATGCAGGGGGTTCCCGGGGAGCGGCGGGACCGGTTCCCCCCCGCTCGGTCCCTCCCCGGGGCCGGGCCCTTCCTGGGGAAGAGGAAGTGCCGAGCCCGGCCGGCGCCGCGCTCCTGGGAAGGGGCGACCGGTGCCCGGGGCGGCCCGGGGGTTGCGCTGGTCCCTGACTCAGCTGCAGCTGAGCGGGGCGGGCACGGACACGGGTGGGGTGGGGGTGGTGGTGTGAGGGGGGGGCGTGGAAAGTATTTTGCAAAGCCGGTGCTGGGGGAAAAAGTGCGTGTGTGAGCGGGGCGGGTGGCTGCTTCCCGCTGGCCGCGGCTGCGGGGACATCCCGGCTCCGCCACCGCGGCCACCCCCGGGACCCCCGGCGTGACCCCCAGCCCCGCTCTGACCCCCCCCCAGCCCCGCTCTGACCCCCCCCACCCTTGCTCTGACCCCCCCCCCCACCGCTCCCCCCCCCCAGGTGGGTGCCCTCAAGGCTCTGCAGCCCAAGGGGGGGTCCCCGGGGTCCCCATGGGGTCCCTGTTCCGCAGCGAGGAGGTCTGCCTGGCCCAGCTCTTCCTCCAGTCCGCCTCGGCCTACAGCTGCGTCAGCGAGCTGGGCGAGCGGGGGCTGCTGGAGTTCAGGGACGTACGTAGGGGCCGGGGGGGTGGGAGGGGTGCCCTGGGGCGGGGGGGTGCCCTGGGAGGGTTTGGGTGCCCTGGGGGCAGGGGTTTGGTCTGGGTGGGTTTGGGTGCCCTGGGTGCAGCAGGGTTGGGATGGGTGGTTTAGGGTGCTGTGGGTGCAGGGGGTTTGGTCTGGGTGGGTTTGGGTGCTCTGGGTGCAACGGGGTTGGTGTGGGTGGTTTGGGGTGCTGTGGGTGCGGGGGCTTGGTGTGGGTGGTTTTGGGTGCTCTGGGTGCAACGGGGTTGGGGTGAGTGGTTTGCGGTGCTGTGGGTGCAGGGGGTTTGGTCTGGGTGGTTTGGGTGCACTGGGGGCAGGGGGGTTGGTGTGGGTGGGTTTGGGTGCTCTGGGTGCAACGGGGTTGGGGTGAGTGGTTTGCGGTGCTGTGGGTGCAGGGGGTTTGGTCTGGGTGGTTTGGGTGCCCTGGGTGCAGCGGGGTGGGTGCAGATGGTTTGGGGTGCTCTGGGTACAGGGGGGTTGGTCTGGGTGGTTTGGGGTGCCCTGGGGGCAGGGGGTGGGTGCAGGTGGTTTTGGGTGCCCTGGGTGCAGGGGGGCTGGAGTAGGTGGGTTCGGGGTGCCCTGGGTGCAGCGGGGTGGGTGCAGGTGGTTTGGGGTGCTGTGGGTGCAGGGGGGTTGCGGTGGGTGGTTTGGTATGCAGTGGGCGCAAGGCGTAGATGCAGGTGGGTTTGGGGTGCCGTGGGTGCAGGGGCATTGGTCTGGGTGGGTTTGGGTGCTGTGGGTGCAGGAGGGTTGGGGTGGGTGGTTTAGGGTGTTATGGGTGTGGGGAACTGGGTGCGGGTGGCTTGGGGTGTCGTGGGTGCAGGGGTTGGGTGCAGGGGCGTTGGGGTGGGTGGTTTGGGGTGCCATGGGTGCAGGGGTTGGGTGCAGGGGGCTGGGTGTGGGTGGTTTGGGGTGCTGTGGGTACGGGTGGCTCGGGGTGCCCTGCCCTGGGGGCTGTGGCACGGTGCTGGGCCGGGGGTGCTGGGGCTGCCCGGACCCCCCGCACCGGGGCTGTGCCGTGACCGTGCCCCCCCGGCAGCTGAACCCCAAGGTGAGTGCCTTCCAGCGGCGCTTCGTGGGCGAGGTGCGGCGCTGCGAGGAGATGGAGAAGACCTTCAGTGAGTGGCGGGGGGACGCGGGGCTGGGCTGGGGGGCTGCTCGGGGGGTGCCCCCCACCTCACACCCCCCCACCCCGCTCCATCTGACCGCGGCTCTCGCAGCCTTCCTGCAGCAGGAGCTGCGTGCCGCCGGCCGGGCGCTGGAGCCGTGCCCCGACAGCCCGCGGGCACCGCTGGCGCGGGAGGCGTTGCGGGTGCAGGAGCAGTCGGAGCAGCTGGCGCAGGAGCTGCGGGAGGTCAGCCGCAACCGTGCCTCCCTGCGCGGGCGCCTGCAGGAGCTGCGCCAGTACCTCCACGTCCTGCGCGAGGGCCAGCGCTTCACCAGCCTGCCGGTGGGTCCGCGGCGGGGGGCCGCCATCCCGGGGGTGCCATTCCGTGCCCCGCTTCCCCCCACAGCCTCATCTCTTGGCTCCCCATCACCGCAGGCCCCCCTGGGCTCCCCGCCGCGGCCCCGGGCGCTGTCTGATCGTGAGCCCATCCTCGATCCATCCCTGCACCAGCACCTCGACCGCAAGATCAAGTAAGAGGGGCTGGCATGTGGGGCGGGGGTTGGGGAGGGGCCGTGGCGTGGTCATGGGGCAGTGGGCATGGCTGTAGGGTAAGGGTTGGAGATGGCCATGGGGCAGTGGCTTGGTCATGGGGCAGCGGGCAAAGCTGTGGGATAAGGGTTGGAGATGGCCATGGGGCAGTGGCATGGCCACGGGGCATCTGGGAACGCTGTAGGATAAGGGTTGGAGATGGCCATGGGGCAGTGGCATGGCCACAGGGCATCTGGGAACGCTGTAGGATAAGGGTTGGAGATGGCCATGGGGCAGTGGCATGGCCACGGGGCATCTGGGAACGCTGTAGGATAAGGGTTGGAGATGGGCCAGTGACTTGGCCATGGAGCAGTGGGCATGGCTGTAGGATAAGGGTTGGAGATTGGCCATGGGGCAGTGGCGTGGCCACGGGGCAGCGGGCATGGCTGTAGGATGAGGTCCGGGGAGGAGCCATGGGGCAGGGGCAGCAGCAGAGCCGTGCCCGTCCCATCGCCCTCGCCGTGTCCCCACAGCTTCGTGGCTGGTGTCATTCACCCATGGCGGGTGAGCGCCTTCGAGCGGCTGCTGTGGCGCGCCTGCCGCGGCTACCTGGTGGCCAGCTTCGTGGAGATGCCTGAGCCCATGGAGGACCCAGCCACGGTGAGTGGGGCACCGAGGTGGGGGCTGGCAGGGAAGGGGGACCGGGGGGCTGATGTGGGCTGACGTGGGCTATGCTGTCCCTAGGGCGAGAACATCACCTGGGTCATCTTCCTCATCTCCTACTGGGGCGAGCAGATTGGGCAGAAAATCCGCAAGATCTCAGACTGGTGAGCCAGCAGCCCCGCGCCACGTGTCTGGCCACGCAGAGGTTTATTTAGCAAGACCCGCTCCCGACCCCCTGACGGGGACGGGCTGGGGAGCCCTGGCACCCCCTGACACGGTGGCATCCGTCTGTCCCAGCTTCCACTGCCACGTGTACCCCTACCCGGAGAGCGAGGCCAGCCGGGCGGACACCATGAGTGGGCTGCACAGCCAGATCCAGGACCTCAGCGTGGTGAGCTGGGCACCGCAGGGGGACTGGGGGGCCGTGCCGGGAACCCCCCATCCCTGACCCGTGCTGGGCGCCCACAGGTGCTGGAGGAGACGGAGCAGTACCTGGCGCAGGTGCTGGACAAGGTGGTGCTGGCGCTGCCCACCTGGCGGGTGCAGGTGCAGAAGATGAAGGCCATCTACCTCATCCTCAACCAGTGCAGCTTCGATGTCACCGAGAAGTGCCTCATCGCCGAGGTCTGGTGCCCCGTGCGGGACCTCACCCAAGTGCAGGACGCTCTGCGCCAGGGATCGGTGGGTTGCTTGGTGTCCCCATGTTCTCGTGCCAGAGGTTGCTCGGTGTCCCCGTGTCCTCCTGCCATGGTGTCCCCATGTCCTTGTGCTGGCGTTGCTTGGTGTCCTCATGTCCTCATGCCAGGGGTTGCTTGGTGTCCTCATGTCCTCATGCCAGAGGTTGCTCGGTGTCCCCGTGTCCTCATGCCAAGGGTTGCTTGCTGTCCCCATGTCCTTGTGCTGGCGTTGCTTGGTGTCCCCATGTCCTCATGCCAGAGGTTGCTCGGTGTCCCCGTGTCCTCCTGCCATGGTGGGGCAGGTGCTGGGCAGGGGGATGCCGTGGGGCGGGTGCCGGGCAGGGGGATGCCGTGGGTCAGGCGCCGGGCGCTTTCCCCGCAGTACAAGAGCGGCTCGAGCGTGGAGTGCTTCGTGCAGCGCATCCCCACTTCGGAGAGCCCCCCCACCCTCATCCGCACCAACAAGTTCACCGCCGGCTTCCAGAGCATCGTGGACGCCTACGGGGTGGCCAGCTACCAGGAGGTGAACCCCGGTAAGACCCCCTGACCCCCTGCCATGGCCCAGGGTTGGCGGGGGGGGGCCTCTGTGACGCGGTCCCTGTGTCCCCGCAGCGCCCTACGCCATCATCACCTTCCCCTTCATCTTCGCCATCATGTTTGGGGACGTGGGGCACGGGCTGCTCATGTTCCTCTTCGCTCTCTGGATGGTGCTGTACGAGAACAGCCCCAGCCTGCAGCAGGCCAGCAACGAGGTGAGGGGGACATGGTGGGGGGCCAGGCTTGGAGGCACGGGGTGGCCTTGGAGGCACGGGATGGCCTTGGAGGCACGGGATGGGGCTGGTGATGTGTGACAGGGACAGTATGGGGCAGGGTTGGTGGTGTGGGAAGGGGATGGCATGGGGCAGGGGAGGTGGTGTGGGATGTGTGAGCCATGTTTGCCCCCACCAGATCTGGCAGACGTTCTTCGAGGGGCGCTACCTCATCCTGCTCATGGGGGCTTTCTCCATCTACACCGGCTTCATCTACAACGAGTGCTTCAGCAAAGCCACCGTCATCTTCCCCTCCGCCTGGAGCGTGGCCACCATGGCCAACCACTCTTCCTGGAGGTGGGACTCCCAACCCCACCGTGAACCCCCCCCAGGTCCCTGCTTGCACTGACACCCCCTCACTCTGCCCACAGCTCTGCCTACCTCGCCACCCACCCGTCCCTCACCCTGGACCCCAACGTCACCGGTGTCTTCCAAGGGCCCTATCCTTTCGGGATTGACCCAGTGAGTGTCCCATGGGGGAGAGGACGGGGTGGGACCCCTCGGTGGGGTGGCCCAGGGTCTCACCCACCTTGTCCACGATAGATCTGGAGCTTGGCCACCAACCACCTCAACTTCCTCAACTCCTTCAAGATGAAGATGTCCGTGGTGCTGGGCATCGTGCACATGGGCTTCGGCGTCTTGCTGGGGGTCTTCAACCACGTGTGAGTCCCCGCGGCTGCGCCCATGGGCTCTGGCCACCCATGGTCACGCGAAGGGGACCAGGGCTGGACTCACCCGGGTGGGGTGGGCGAGTGGGGGGGTTCTGTACCCCTACATCTGGGTGGGAGCCCAGGACACACAAGGGTGCACCACGCCAGGCTGAGCATGGCTGCTGTCCCCCTGCCCAGGCACTTCCAGCAGCGGCACCGGCTGGTGCTGGAGCTCCTGCCCGAGATGATTTTCCTCCTGGCTCTCTTCGGCTACCTCGTCTTCCTCATCTTCTACAAGTGGGTCAAGTTCAGTGCCGCTGACTCCAACGTGGCCCCCAGCATCCTCATCCACTTCATCGACATGTTCCTCTTCACTTCCAACGCTAAGAACCTCCCGCTCTACCAGGGGCAGGTAGCACCCTGCCGAGATGGGGGGCACCCGCCTGGGGACCCTGCTTTTTGGCCAGGCTGGGAGCAGCGGGGAGCCTCGCAGGGGCCGGCACTCGGGTACCCGGTGCCGGAGGGGGGATCCTGAAACGGTTCCCCTGTGCCGCAGGTGCCGGTGCAGACCGTGCTGGTGGTGCTGGCGCTGGCGTCGGTGCCCGTCCTGCTCCTGGGGACACCGCTTTACCTGTGCTGCCGGCGGCGCGCGCTGAGGACGGGCCACCCCGCGGTAGGGCTGGGGTCATGGCGGGGGGGGCTCAGCCGGAGGGGTGCAATGGGGTCTCACCGCCGGTGCCATCCCCACGCAGCCGGTGGCCACGGGGGAACAGGAGCCGCTGCTGGAGGGGCAGGAGGCTGGCAACTCCGTCAACGCCACCAAGGAGGACGTGGAGAGCGGGGGGCACAGCCCCGACGCTGAGGTGAGGGGCACCAGCTCGGTGGGCTCGGGCGGTGGGGTGGGGGTGGCTGTGCCCCCCGCCGATTTCCCGTGCCCCCCGCTGACATCCCGTGTCCCCTCCATCCCTGCAGCACGTGGACTTCGCTGAGATCTTCATGCACCAGGCGATCCACACCATCGAGTACTGCCTGGGCTGCGTCTCCAACACCGCGTCCTACCTGCGGCTCTGGGCGCTCAGCCTGGCCCACGCTCGTGAGTCCCCCCCGGCCCCCGCGTCCCCCACCGGGGCCGAGCAGAGCCTCACCCCCTCCGCTCATCCCCGTCCCCCCCTCAGAGCTTTCGGAGGTCCTGTGGACCATGGTGATGCGCCATGGCTTCGTGGGGCTGAACTACATGGGCGGTGTGGTGTTGGTGCCCGTCTTTGCCGCCTTCGCCGTGCTGACCGTGGCCATCCTGCTGGTGATGGAGGGGCTCTCCGCCTTCCTCCATGCCCTGCGCTTGCACTGGTGAGTCCGGCGCGGGGGGTGCCGGTGGGACGGGGTGACCGACCCCCCCCAACGCCACTCCTCACCGGCCCCTCTCCTCGGCAGGGTGGAATTTCAGAATAAGTTTTACGTGGGTGCCGGGTACAAGCTGTGCCCCTTCGCCTTCGCGCCCGACGTCTGGGAGTAGCTGTGCCGCGTGGATGCCGGGGGCTCGGAGAATCGGCTGGACCCAATCCCCCACCCCGCTGTGGGGAGCTTGGCTGGGGGGTGCTGGGGGGCAGGGTTCCCCCCCAAACCCCTGGGGCTGGGGGGCAGCGGAGGTCCGGCTGCAGCATCTGTGATCCTCGCCGTCCCCTCCTCGGCAGCGAATAAAGCCGTCCCCGTGGCTCGTCCCCAGCTCCGCGTCTCCGTCGCCTCTGCCGCGGGCTGGGTAGGGGGTCCCGGGGGTGGCCCCCCATCACTGCTGCCCGTAGCCGAAGGCGGGGGCCGTGGCGGTGCCGTAGGTGCCGAGCGGGGGGAAGGCGGGCAGGGGGTAGGGCAGGGCGCGGGGCTTGGCCCCCACATAGACACTGGGGGGGCAGGCGAGGGGCTGGAAGGGGGGCGCGGGCAGCTCGGGGAAGCCGGGGGGAGCCGCCGGCGGGGCCGGTTGTGGGGGCACGGCGGTGGCCAGTGCCCCACGGCTGCGGGGAGCCCCTGCGGGAGGGAGAGACAGCACCAGGGGCTCAGGCCCCCCCCCAGCCCCCCTACCTTTCTCCTGCTTCTCGGGGCGGCAGGGCAGCGCGGTGGCCCGGGCGCGGGGCATTGCACCCAGCAGGGACCCTGCCGGCACCCCGCACCTGCAAGAGAGATGGGGGCGTTCAGGGGGGTGGCGTGGAGCCCCTCATCATGGCATTGGGGCGGTGTCGGAGGGGCCTTACCACGGCTCGGGGTCTCCATCCCGAAAGCCCTTGGCGAAGGGGTTGCTGGCGATCTTCAGCTGGGTGATCTGCGGAGGGGAGCGGGGTCAGGGGGTCCCTGGGGGGGGGCACGCCGCTGTCCCCCCACCCCGCGGCTCACCCGGTGGTTCTGGTAAGCCGTCACCGCCATGAACTGGGTCTCGGGGAAGCTGAAGGACTTGAAGTTCTGGTGGGCGAAGCGCTCGCTGTCCCGTCGCGGGTCCACGAAGACCACGTGGAAGCGGGGCTGGTAGCGGTGCATGGAGTTGAGGATGATCTGGAGCGGGGGGAGAGGGGAGGTGGGCAGGACCCCCCGGGCAGGGGTGCATCGGGTCCCCCCCATCGCCCACCCCGGGGCCGGGTCCTCACGTGGCCGTTGTCGTCCAGGAGGTTGTTGGTCAGCTTGAGCTTGTCGAAGGAGACGATCTGCCGCATCCACTGGGCCCCCTTGGCCGGGGAATCGGGGTGGAAGTGGACGCGGCCGGGGGCTGCTGGGTCGGCTCGTCCCGCCGCCAGCCAGGAGGAGCTGTGGAAGGCGTACCTGCGGGGCGAGGGGGGGCTCAGCACCGCCAGGATCCGGCCGCCCCCACCCCAGCATCCCCATCGCCCCGTCCCCACCTGTATCGCTTGTCATCCAGCGGGATGAAGTCCATGAGCAGGACATAGTCGGCCAGCGGGTCCAGGCCTGACAGCTTCACCTGGAAGGTGGGGAACATCCTCCTGCGGGGACGGGGGGGTGGGAAGGGGGTGCCCCCCACCCCGGCAGCCCCCTGGCCCCGCTGCGGTACCTACCTGCCCGCCTTGGTGACGATCATCTCGGTGCCCAGGCGGTTGAACTCCTCCCAGAGGCTGCCCATCTCCAGCCGTGCCGCGGCGTGGCACACGCGCCGGTTCTTGCCGTCGGCCCCCGGTCCCTCGCTTGCCCACCCGGGGCCGGTGCTGCAGGGGGGCCCCTCGCCCGGCCCCCCCAGGAAGGCTGCGGAGGGGTGAGGGGGTTTTGGGGGGGGCCCTGATCCTGCACCCCAGATGTGGGAGCAGACCCCATGCACTGCGGCCGCCCCATCGCATCTTCCCTCTGCGGAGGCATTGGGAGGACCAGGGGGGTCCTGGCCCCCCCCCCAAAGTGGGGTTTTATCCCCCCCCATCGCAGCCCTACTCTCCTGTGCGGCTAGGTGACCCACTGCACCCCAAAACCACCGCGGGACCCCACCGTTGGGTATGGGGCAGCGTTGCCACGGGTGGGTTTTACCTGCCATGGGTACAGTGGGTGGGCAGGAGGCGTCTGTGGCTCCGTCCCTCGTCACAGCGGCAGTGGGGACCCCAATGAAGCCCCCTCCCAGAGCAGCGCCAGCTCTGGACTGTCCCCCGCAGCCTGCCGGGGGTTTTATGCCCCAGCTCGGGGGTGGAGACGTTGGGGCTGGAGCCACAGTGGTCCTCGGGGGCTGGAGCACGGCCCCCTTCCCCGACCTGCCTTCACGCCTTGACGCGATGATGATGATGGACGGGAGGTGAGCGGTGGCGCTGGGACTGCTGGGACCGCCACCGGTGCCCGGCTGGATCTCGGGGTACCCTGGTCTGGGAGGGACAGCTCTGTTGGGGTCTCCTTGTCCCCTTCGTGTCACACATCCGAGTGGGGGGAGATGGGGGCTGCTCCGACCCTCTCCCCCAGGCAAAGCCCCTCTCGGCACGCAGCAGCCGCCCGTGCACCGGCGCCTTGGCCGACAGCTCACCGTCAACACCCGGTATTAAAAAGCACAGCGAGGTGTTGAGGCATCCGCAACGTGCCGGTGGCTTGTGCAAAGCCTCTGCGGCTCCGTGGAGGCGGGAGGAAAGTGCTCCCCGCTCCCCTGCACCCCTCCCAAATGCTGGTCCCATCCCTGCCCTGGTACCTGGGACCCCCAGGGCTGAGCCCCCTCCACTCCACGCCTCCCATCGCGACGCTCGATAGCGGCCTGACAGCGGGAGATGGATGGGGATAAGTCAGAGCCGCGGGGGCAAGGGATGCGTGCGGGGAGGTGATGGATGCAGGGGCAGGGGGGGAAAGCAGAGGGGCTACTCCAGAGCCCCCTACTCCCCTCCGAACCGCAATGGGGCCACGGACACCATCTCATTGCATGCCACGGGGGTGTGTCCGGGTGGGATGAGGGATGCTGGGGCTCTGGGGATGGTTCTGGAGGGAACAGGGGACATCCTCGCGGGGATGCTGATGGCTTTCTGTCCCCGGTGGTACTCCGGTGATGGTGGCACTGGGCAAGGGCTGAAATCCCTCCCTGCTTTGCACAAAGCCAGCTGTTTTCTCCAAACTGGGACTCAGCTTTCACTTCTGCTTTGGGGCCAGCACTTAAATCCTTCCCGTGGCCATCGTAAGGAAACCCTCTGGCCCCCCTATGCTGCGGGGTGGCCGAGGGGGGCTGCGTGGGCAGCACTGGGCTTTGGGACCGGGATGGATGCAAACCAGGGAGGGACCATCTCCCCAAGCCCCCCGTGTCCGTCACATCCCTGCATGTATCCCGTGCCCTGCGGCGCTGGCTCGGCCCCATCCGTCTCCCGCTGTCAGCCGGGCCATGGCCGCGGGGCCGGTATCGAGCGGGGAGATGAGGAGGTGCGAGAGGCGGCTCTGACAGCGGGGAGGAGGATGGAGGGGGCTCAGCCCCAGGCAGGACCGGACCTGCCAGTGCTCGTCATGGCATCGCACCGCGCTCTGCAGCTGATTTTTCTGCTGGAGAGAAAAGGAAAGGCAAGGATGTGGCCGTGGAAGGGTTTTAAACCCCGAAGGCTGCGCAGAGGGTGGGGGTTTGCTCCCAGAGGTGCACCATCAGGGAAGGGCAGCCTCTGGCTCCAAGTCTGTAAAACACCAATTCGCGGCGTCCGAGGTGATGTCTAACCCGACCCCGCTTTGTACGGTTTCTCCTTGCTGAGAGCAGAGGCAGAGCCTGGATCTGGCCGCACTTTGGTGTGAATCCGTGTGACATTTACTTTCCTTTTGTGTTGCTCTGGGAGGTTTCAGCCTGCTGCCCCGCTCAGCAAAGGGTGCGGGTCAGGGCGTCCTGTGTCTACGCTAATTCGCACCCTGCAAAATACATCGTCTGACCTTGTCCCACAGTGGTTTCTGCTGCCCTTGGCACTCACCTTTGCTGGGGGTGAAAAGGCTGTAGGAAGAGGTTCACCACATCTGCTGTTGGGCTTGGGAACCTCCATCAGAGCCGCCGGAGACAGGGCCAGCCCTGGCACTTTCCTTCGTCCCTTCGGAAGGGCCCTTTTCCCCACTCGCTGCCCCTTTCAGTCCTTCTTCATGCTCCTTATCTGATCCTTCCCATCACCTTCCTTCCAGTTTTGGGCACCTCTCCCTCAGGCTCTCGTTTCTCCTTTTGGCTGGTACGTTTCCAGCCCGATGGTGGAAGAAGGTAAATGTCATCACCACAACGGAGGGCACAAGGACTGCGGGCTGCCTCTATCTCCAGCAGGATTAAGGAGCAAATCCCCCTGGAAGCCCTCTCCAGGCAGAGGAAGGACAGGGGGGTGACCGTGAGTACCCAGCATGGATGTACCAAGGGCAAGTCATGCTTGACCAACCTGAGTGCCTTGAGTGATGAGATGATGGCTGTGTGGATGGAAAGGAGAGCAGTGGATGGTATTTACCTCAACTTTAGCAAGGTTCTTGCAGCCAAATTTGTGAGCTATGGTTTGCTAACAAGGAATTTAAGATGGGTAGAAAGGTGGTTCATCACCCGTGGTGCCTGGGACTGCTGATGGACCCTGTTACCAGCCCTGGCTCAGCCCCTGCGGGACTGTGCCCCATCGATGAGGTCCCCCTCAGCTCCTGGGCATGATAACGTCAAACACGGCACTTGTGGAGACGCTACTGTCTGAAATGTTCAAAAAGTGGACATGAAAATGGGGCGTTGTTCTGTGGTTTGCTCTGAAGAGAGCCCAAAGCCCTGTTGTTCACTCAAGCTGAGGTGATCTCCTCTGGGTACACTTCTTCTCCAAACTAAGCAGCGCACAGAAAAGATAACGGCCTGCTTTGGGCTTTGTCACTCTCCTGGGGCTCAAAGAGATCCTCAGTCCCCAAATTACGTGAAATAGTAAGGGTGTTTGCTGACAGTGGTTTATTTTCAATCTCCCCTGCAGAGCCTCAGTCACACGTGTCTTCACATCCATCTCCAAGAGCATCAGGAGGGAAGCAGAGCTAGTGCTGAGCTGTAAGTGAGGGTCATCATCTTTCAGCCCAAGCTGGAGCTCCAGTACCAGACTCACGAGCAAGGACAGTGCGTGCTGAGCCACCCACCTCCCATCGTTTTCTCTTGCAAAAAAGAAAGAGCTCCTGTCTTCATCTTATGCCCTACCTGCAGGGTCCTGGGCTTCAGTTCTTCATGATACTCTGGACTTTCCACCAGAAATGGGGAGCTGGCTGTCTTCACCACTCAACTGCTGAGAAGGGATGTCTGGAGATCACCCTGGAGGAGAGCATGCTCAGGAGGCTTCCTCTCCCCATTGACCACAAAGGGCTCCTGGATGAGGACCAGAAGCTTTCCTGTAAAGAACATTTAGGGAGCTTACTTTTGCTGAGGTGAGGCAGGTCCAAAAGATGATTTTTTTCCCCCAAATATTTTCAAGGAGAGATTGCTCAGCTTTGGGGGTTGCCCATTTCCATTTGAAGACTCTAGGAACAGGCTAAAGACCCAGGGAAAGTTTTTATGGCTAAAACAGCGTATCAGGAGGGAGGGGAAACCGATATAAACCTTTGCGTAAGGCTTCATAGTTAGGAAGAAGTCCCAGCAAAGAGGGAGGAAGCGAGTGGTTGGCAAATGCCAACGAGAGGATGGATAATCAACTCTGCACTGTAAAAGCACCGTGTTTCTCTGTGTTTCAGGTTGAGCTGGATGATCGCAGAGTCCCAGGCCGAACGTTAGCAAAGGGGGTGAAATACAGCACCAAGGTAAAGCTCCTCGGGTATGTAGCCTCCCTACAGCTTTTCACGAAGGTCGTTGCTGAACATCCAGAAGGGAGCCAGAGGACCACGCTGTGCCGTGGGATTTTACAGCTCGAGCAAAGCTTTGCTTTTGCAGCACCCCATTGGTTTTACCCACACTGTGATACATTTGGCAAGCTGTTTCTAATTGAGCTGCACTTAAACTCTTCCTTTAGACCTTGTATGATTGTCTCCGAGCAGGTCCCACTGGAGAGATCGGGTTTTCCACCTGGGAGATACCTGCCTGCCATAGAAGAAACCTCCAGCAAGGAGCTCATACAGAAAGGACACATCCAACAAATGGCAGAAAGCAATTGCACCCAAGCGACTGAGTTCAGCTTAATGGGGTTCACCGAGGACCCAGCGACCCAGGTCACCCTCTTTTTGGTGTTTCTGCTCACCTATCTTGTCACCATCCTGGGGAACCTTGGGATGATCGCGTTACTCAGGGCCAGCCCTCAGCTCCACTCCCCCATGTATTATTTCTTGGGTAACCTGGCTTTTGTAGACGTCTGTTCTTCCACCATCATCACCCCCAAGATGTTGGTTGACTTCATATCACAGAAGAAGGGCATTGCTTATGCTGGGTGCGTGGCTCAGGTGTTCATTTTTCATCTTTTTGGGATGATCGAGTGTTTCCTGCTGGCTGTGATGGCGTATGACCGTTACATGGCCATTTGCCATCCTCTGGTGTATCCCCTTGTCATGTCCCCAAAATGCTGTTTCCAGCTGGTGACTGGGTCATATCTCGTGGGGCTGACAAACGGCATGGGACAGACTATCGGCATGTCCAGTTTATCCTTCTGCGGCTCCAGCGTCATCGACCTGTTCTTCTGTGACATTTCTGCTCTGGTATCACTCTCAACCTCCGACACCACCCTCAGCCAGGTTATCTTAAGAACTTCAGCATCTTTATTCGGTGTGTCCAGCAGCCTGGTTGTCCTGGTCTCCTACGTGGCCATCATCTCTGCCATCCTGAGCATCAGTTCAGCTGAGGGCAAGCACAAAGCCTTCTCCACCTGCGCCTCCCACCTCACCACCGTGAGCATCTTCTACGGGACATCGCTTTTTATGTACTTAAAGCCCAGCTCAGACAGCTCAAAAGAAGATGAATGGGCTGCGGTGCTCTACACTGTGGTGACTCCCATGCTGAACCCCTTGATCTACAGCCTGAGGAATAAGGAGGTGAAGGAGGCTTTCAGGAGACTCACCAAAAAAATGAAATGAATGTTGTAAATTTATGGCCAGATAGAATGGAGATGTGGGTGATATTCTCAGGTTTTGATTAAATATCTCGGATTGATGACATTTTTGGGGTCTTCTGCACTTTGACTTAGAAGCTGCACTGGCTGAGTCACTATCCTCAGCTGGTTCAGGATACTAATAGTTTCACTCAGTTCTCCAAACGTCGATAATTATATTTAGTAGTTAATTTAACCTAATGAAGACACAGGTAGGACTACGAGCATGCGCTACTCCTCATTTAAAATTTTGCCCTCTACCATTTATTCAATCCTATGTATTGGGGAAAATTAAACCAGAGGAATATGGAAAAAAGTTCTGCAATTGGTGGGACTCGAATGATGAGCTCTGTCATGTGTTGCTCTGCCTTTTGCTTAGCAAATCAGAATAAACAGGGGGTGAATTCTACTATGTCACTAACTGAAATTCCATTTCAAGACAACGTTGGAAAGTCATTAGGGACCATAATAAGTAGCCTCAGGATGCCAACACCTTTAGCAAGAAAAATATAGGTTCCAGCAAGTAATTGGTATGCTACACGGGAAATATTTTTTCTTTTTTCATACTCAAACCTCATTAAGTGATTAACAGCACCCTACATCTCATTTAATTTTAGACAGCTAAAAATTGAAGTTAAATACCCTATTTGGGTGACCTTTATTGTGAATGAAGGCACTTCGAAAGCATTTTATGCTGCAGTAGTGATGAATCTCCCCAAAGGCAGATACTATCCAGCAGCCCCTACCCCCTGCTCCGCACCTTTGCTTTCCATCTCCCTGTGGCAGCAATCAAAGCCATGATCTCCACGGTTCCCCGACCAGCGCAGATCACAGGAGCTACGGTGCTGCTCCTTCAGACCCAATATTTTGCAGCCCATGCCAGCCTGGCCCGATGCCGTTGCCTGCCCTGACGTCTCTCCCACCGCCTTCCTGCAGAGAGAGCTGCCGGGTGGTGTGCAGACGTTGCATACGTGAAAAAAAGCAAAAATACTCCAATTTGGGTATTACCTCAGCCCGTACAGACTGCAGGCTCTGTCAGCACCATGGCGAAATCTGGAGCGACGGCTTAGCCCTAGCGCTATCCTGGAGGCATGTAAGAACTTGGGTTGGAGGGAGAAGCTGCTCGGTTGGATTAAATCAAGTCAGGATCAAAGCGGTTTGCTGATTTATTAACGACACACAACTAACAGGCACCCAGGGTCAATCAGCTGAATCCTTCTTTGTTCCCAAAGCTTCCCGATAATTCCCTGGTTATTATTTAATCCAGCCGACGGTTGGCTGCCTGGCTGGCGCTGTCAGCCTGGGGCAAACACCCTCCCAGGCTGTTTGTGCTCCCATTCCTCTCTTATCAGCTCTGCTGCCGTGGGGGTCCCCGGGAGGTCTCCGGTACAGCCGCCCACACCAACCAGGGCCAACTCAGACCCCGTTGTCCCACTGAGCCTTGGGGACCACCCAGGGCAGAGGTTTTCCACCCTCCCTGGCCCCTGGTTCAGTGTTTGACTGCCCTTATAGAGGGTTTTTTCCTCCCTTTGTTTCTAACAGGAATTTCCCATGTTGCAGATTCACGATAGAGTCTCAGATTTGTCCTTATCTGCAACATGAAGCACATGGGGCACTTGCACAGCCATAGCGAGCAAGGTTCACCTCTCATCTTCATCTTGCATCTCTCCAGATGCGTTCCTCAGGACCTCGTCCTGATTTGGGACCTCTGCGTATGATTCCTGCTGTTCTCCCACACTGCTGCTCCTCTGCGACTGTTTAATTTAGATGCAAGGAAGATGATTGCCACCTTTTTCTTTAAATAAGAGACTCAAGATGGTTTTTAATGTTTTATTTACAGTCCCAGAGTATCTCTTCTTGCCGCAGTGACCTGCAGCCGTTATTTGGCAATATATAAAATACAACGATATTCAATGACTTTGTGTCCACGTCTTACCTCACCATCACCCAGTGTTTAAATGGGAACACAAACTCTTAGTGACTTCAAAACACATGTCCGCGGCTACAGCACGATTGCTCTGCTCGTTGTGGCTTTCTGCCGGAGCTGCCACTCTCAAAACCGAAAGCATTTTGCTCATTGCGCCAGCAGAGCTTGCTGGGTTTGGGGAAACCAGCGGTTAGCTGCGTCTAACGGCCCTCGCCGACTTCTGTGGGGTTAGCATCTGACTATGAGTGGTGGAAAACACCTCATGTGGCTCCAGGAGGAGAGTTTCGGGGAGGAGAAGGAGCATCCAGCGTTGCAACCCCCTTCCCTGGTGGGTCACGATGAACAGGCAATGACGTGGCCGGCGTCTCACATCCCATTTTGCACTCACGCTGATTAGCCACCAATCACTTCGGAGCTCCTCTCCTCTGAAAGAGCAGGAGCTGCTACAGCTACATCCTCGAAAAGGTGTTTTAGCTTGTCTCCATGTCACGTTAAACGCTCCAGTACTCTAGATGCAAACGAGTTTCCAACTGGAATTCATTTTACTTAAGAAAGCAGAAATAAGGCAATCAAAACGGTGGTTTAACACCGTAGTTATTATGTGTTTGGGGTCTTGTGTCTGAAATCGTCCTCTGGCTCCCCTGCAGAAAGCCCACGTTGCATCTCAGAGTTTAGCTGGAGCCAGCTAGGCTTGCACTTTTAGGCGGAGCTGCCTTAATTCTAGTTAAATCTGTTTTAAACAGAGAGCTGAGCAAATACTGCTATCTCAGGGGTAGGAGCCACCTCCCCTTGTTTAGATACTTAGCGATTAGTGTTGGAAATCATCTCAAAGGTCTTTAGGGGAAGGACTGATCTCCTTAACTTTAAATAAACACCATGTCACCTCTACGCGTTGACTGGGTACTTGGGCTCCCTTTATGACCAGGGAAGATTTGGTCGAGTCCATCAGTGGGGTCTGGTGTGGCTCATTGCAAGGCAGACACCCACAGTTTGTCAACGGAAGAGACTGATAAACTCTGCTGATTGTACTGGCCAGAGTTGCGTTAGCTATAACGAGACCATAGCTCACAAATAGATAACGACAGACACTCAGGCTTGGGTGTTAATATAAGCTGGATCTAAAAGAGGGTGAAAGGAATCCCATTCTGGAGGTCTCCTCTAGCTGGTGGGTAAAAAGGGTACAGAAACAGAGAATTTTTTTTTTTTTTCCTTTGATTAAAAAGGAGTTGAAGACTTTGGCTTACAAATGTGTGAATCCTGCACTGGGGTGGTGACTCCTCTCCATCGCCTGCCATCCAGATGCATGGGAAGAGCCAGGAACCTGCAGCACAACCGTTTTCTCTCCAGGCTAGCTGGAAACCAAGCTACCTTTAGTTTCCCTTAGTACAGGAACGAAAGGGAAAGTCTTGGTTTGGCCTTGCTCCCTTTAAAATCGATGGCCAACATATCTCTTGTTTCCAAAAGAGAACTGGGAGATATTATAATGGCTCATTTTAGACACGGTTACTGCCCTGGAGCAAAAAACCTTTCTGAGGTCCCAGCGGAAGAAGCAAGGAGACCCTATCCAAGCACCGGTGAGTTCCTCTCTGTGTCTGCCTTTACCACTGTTCGTGGCTCAGAAGGACATTTTGAACCCAAGAAAGAGAAATTTGCATTTTCCACATTTCTTGACATAGAGGGAAAGTGAAAAGGAAGGTTGGGTTCAGCAAGGACAGAGGGACACACGGGGCAGGACTAATCTCAGCTGGCTTTAGACACCTGCAGCATCAGCACGTGCATCTAAGGCAGACACCCCAGAGAAAGGGATGCTTCTGTGCGCGATAAAACGTGGATATTTGAGATGGGACGGGTGACGTTTTACACTCTACAGACTAGCAGTGGTGTTGAGAATGGCTGGCTCGGATGTTGTTGGATGTAATGTGTGTGTTTGAGATGTCTGTGCTCAGTTACATAAATACCACCCAAGGCAAAGAAGGAAATTAATGGGGACGAGGAGATGGCCATGTCTGATATGTGAGATGTTAGCAACAGGAAACAGCAGTTGCCTCCTTCCCCATGCCCAAGGCGGGTGTAGATGACGGCAGCTGGATCTCCTGAACCCATTTAAGGATGTTAAAGCAATTTAGCATAACCCTGTCTGCAATCAGCTGCTGGTTTCTACGAGGAACAAGCCACGGTTTCGGTTTCCTTTCCTGCTTTCATGAGCACCACACATCCATCCTGGGGATATTTTAATTTTGAAGCACCTGATGCAGAAAGGCTTTTCAAAGGCAGCTTTTTTTGTCCAAAATGGGCAGATGGGAATCACACAAACTTCAAAAAGGGAAAATGCTGAGTCCTGCCCACAGGGAAGAATTGCACCAGGACAGGCTGGAGAGCAGCTTGGCAGAGAAGGATGTGGAGGTTGTGGTGGCCACCAAGTTGAAGAGGAGCCATCAATACGTTTTAGCAGCAAAGATGCCCACCAGCACCCCCAGAAGAGCGTTGGCAGCGGGTCAAGGGACTTTCTGCAATGAACCTCTGACCGACAGCCCGAGGAATGGGGAAGTAAAAGCTGCCTCGAGAAGGGCGATGGGAGAAGAGGGATCGTCCTGAAGAAACGGTCATCTCGCTGCTGCCCGCAAACGGACAGCAAGGCTGATGGAAAGAGGGAAGTGAGAAGAGAAGAAATAGTAGTACTCATCTCTCAAACAGGCAATACACATATTTTAAGGCCATCTCTAGTGGATAACGTGAGAAGCAGTCATCTCTTGTATTTTTTTTAAACCATGAATAAGACTAGAGGAAGAAAAATATATCAGGTAAAATTATAGTGATACTGAACACCAAGGTGTGTGACCAGCAGATGGGTAGCAGGAAAAAAAAGATAAAAAAGTACTGATTGAAATTCATGCACCTAATTGCAAACGACTAGAAGTAGAGCTACCTAAGTCTGAGTTCACTGTCCCAACACAGGCATGGGTGACGCATCCTCCCCTTGGAGAGAGGCTTTCGGAGGGCTGCACCCCCGCGAATGCTGCTTCTAGGACCTGCCCTGAGACTCTGCCTCCTGGGAAGCAATGGTGCAAAACCATATTCCAGCCTAAATGGGTAATGAGAAGTTGTCTCGAAAAAAGAAGATGACAGCACAATAGCAAATTGATATCTGCGTTTCAATCCACTTTTTCTTTAATATATCCACATCGGCTCTATGGAAGTATGTAGCACAAAAGAAAATTAATCTAACTGATCGTTGCAAATATAAAGCAGTAATTTCCTTAAATTAATCCATTACTTAGAGTTATAATATTTTTTTCTCCCATGTTCCTAGAGAAGAAGAAAAAATCTTTCAAATTCGAGGCTTCAGCAAAAATGCATTGCCTCGTGTTCCACTCCTCGTCACAAAGCTGTACGCAAGTCGAATTGCTGGGGCTCTGCAGGCACCGTTTCTGATGTGCCTTGGGGATCCCATCCCTCAAACCTCGGCGAGAGATCTCCGTGTTTATCCCGGGCTCCTTGGGGAAGGCTCACTCTGTTCCCAGGTGCCCAGAGACCATTTGGTAATTTGTCCTGTGGCCGTGGGGTAAAAGCTTAAATCTTCCACCCATGTTGGAGGCTGCCATAGGGAAACCTTCCTGGTTTTGGAAAGACGGATGGAGCTTTGTGTTTAACTTCAGCTCAAGGACCAGTGAGTCTCTTTCTGAGAACGACTCCAGGCACCATTAACCAGAGGGAGGGTGAAATTTGGAGACATTTTGAGACAATTTTTTGCTGGATGGGGAAGGGCTTCCTTAACCAGTGTGTCCATCCCTGCGGATGCAGGAATCCTGCCCTGAAGCAATATTGAAGTTAAGATCCCTCCTGAAGGAAAAAAAAATACATACTCCAGTACATCTGAATCCTAAATCCAAACTCAAATTTTGCATAAAAATTCCTGGTATTAGCAGACCCAAGAGGTGCAAGGAAGATGGCGCACAAGTATAATTCAGATTAGAAGGAGGTGTTTTTCTCTTGAAGCTGCACGTACGTGAAATTGCAATCATCAGGTATGCTGGTCTCGTCTTACGTGACCCAAACACATCGCTGCAGAGTCAGAAAATCACTCCAGCGTGGTTTGTTATCTAATTAATGCAACACTAATTAATGTGGCAAATTGAGGCACAATATTATTGTATTTACTTCCCCCTAAATAAGAACACATCCCCCACCCCCCAACAAAAGGAAAGAAATCCTCCCAGAAAATGCCCACATACTGTAAGGGGTTTGGATGTTCATGAGAAGACATCATTTGCAAGACCTTTTGCAAGAGCAATTCTTTCCATAATGTGCCAGCCAGAGCTTTAAGATTTAAACTTTAAGATTTTTTTCCATATTATGATCTATTGGTTATTATTTTGTTAATATATTATTTTTCAATATATTATTTTGGATCTTCAACCTGCCCACTGAGGATAGCTATCGTATTTTTTCCTCCAAATAAGCAGTTGTATTCATCCAGGAACCCCCAAATCCTGCGTTAGCCTCAGGTACTACCTATTCCTGCAAGCTGAGAGAAATTATTTCACTCTTCCCTGTGTTTCTTTGTCTCCTCTGTGCTGGCACCAGGAAAATGGCTGGGGAAAACCACTCGAGCGTGACTGAGTTTGTCCTATCGGGCTTCACTGACCTGCAGGAGCTGCTCTTCGTCATTTTTTTGCTCATTTACATCAGCACGCTGGTAGGGAATCTGGGAATGACAGTCCTCATCACAACCAGCTCTAAGCTTTACGTGCCCATGTACTTCTTCCTCAGCCACCTCTCTTCCCTGGACATCTGCTATTCTTCATCCATCATGCCAAAGCTCCTGTTGGGTCTCCTTCCAGAGAGAAATGTCCTTTCTTTCAATGGCTGCCTCATGCAGTTTTTCTTCTTTGCAGTGTTTGGCACCACGGAGGCCATCCTTCTGACCGTCATGGTGTACGATTGCTACATGGCTGTCCGTGAGCCTCTGCACTGCTTGGCTGCCACGTCCCATGGGTCCGTGTCCAGCTGGTGGTGGGCTCCTACGCTGCTGGGAGCCTGAACATCCTCATGCACACCAGTGCTCTCCTCCGACTCTCTTTGTGTGGCCCAAACCTTGCCAAGCGTTTCTATTGTGAAATCCCACTGCTCCTGCTACTCTCGTGCTCCGACACCTGGCTCAACAAGACGGCGATGGCCGCGTGCGTTGGTTTCATCATAACAACCTCAGTCTTGGCCATCGTTGTCTCCTACGCCTGCACCCTGCTCACCATCTGGAGCATCTGCTCTTCGGAGGGCAGGCACAAAGCCTTCTCCACCTGCACCTCCCACCTTATGGCTGTTGCCCTCTTCTACGGCTCTGTGGCTTTCTTGTATTTCCATCCCTTTTCCAGACATGCAGAAGACCAAGGGAAAACAGCCTCTGTCTTCTACACCGTGGTGACCCCCATGCTCAACCCTTTCATCTACAGCCTGAGGAACAAGGTGAGGAGCACCCTCAGAAGAGCTATGAACAATCTCCTCTCCTGCATGTATTCCCACAGGTCCCGCTCTAACCAAACTGAAGCAGATATCACCTGCGACAGTGGAGTCAGCAGAAGAAAGAAGGCTGACACCTGACAGAAGAAGGGCACCGTACGTTTCTGCACATCTGGTGAGTTGTACATGCTCTACCTCGTGCTGAACACTGCAGTTTGAATTATGAATTAATTCCATGTTGGGGTCCCTTGAAAAATAAATTACCCATAATTACAACGTCTGAAAGATGGAAAGAGCGCAGGAAAGACAGACAATCCTAGAAACACATGCATTGTCAGTGAAACTTTTGGGATAAATGAATTTATAAGCAGTGCTAGAACATGCACAGTTGATACTTTTTACCGAAGAGGATTTACTCAATGTTACAACAATATTAAATTCTGTGGTCTGAAAGAGTTGGCTCAGAGCAGAAAGGGACAAGTTAATAAGACTACATATTGGAGAGGGACAATGTCTTTCATAACTTTGTTTTCAAATTTTCTAAGTAGTTGTCTAAGGTTTTGCTTTAGTCCAATAAACTTGATTTATTATTTTCTCTGCTTTGCCCAAGGATAGTCTTTATGGGGAATAGCACATCCCCACGCTTCATATATATTGCACGCAGACCACCCGTGCTGGACATCTTGCTTTCCTGGATGGGTCTCCCCCATGGAAAGCTACCAGCCTGGAGCCACCATGCTGACGTGCTCCTTTGCCTAGGAGCAGGGTGGAGTTTTATCCCGTGACAAGGAGTCACTCAACTTGGCCAGGAACAATCTTTCAAGACGTCGTCTGAGCAGTCTTGGCTTTTCCCAGGACGTCATCTGATGTTGACAACACAGAAAACCTCCATGCTTCTGGCCATATGTCGTATTCAGCTGTGCCCGACTTGTTTGATGGCTCCAAGGCTTTCAACGTTGGCCAAAACTCCGCCTCCCCCCCGCCTCTTACTTGTGTGTCTCCATCCAGGCAAAGTTTATTTTCCATCCCAGCTGCAGTTTATTAATTTCTGCTTCCAGGTTTTAGGGGTTGAGTCATCTCGGTCCAGGAGTCATCTTATCTAATTGTAGGCTTTCACATCTGAATTAGTCACCATCGGTTCCCCTTATGGAGACAACTGTGCATCTGGGGGCTTTGATTCATCTGATCTATTTTAAACACCCACATCAGGGCGAGATGAATTTTTCTGGAACAAATGTATGGTTCTTTCCACTGTCCGCTTGGCAGCGAAGGGTGAGGGGCCGCCACGGCTGCGTGGCAAATGTGGATTTTGTACAGAGCAGTCACACTCGGCATAGTCTGAAGAGTTAATTTAAGCAGAAATTACCTAAATTTACATAAATTCACTAATTAATAAATTAATTTAAACATATTCTATTCTATAAGGGGAAAGCTTCGGCTCACTATGCTTGTGTTTTGGAGTCCTTCAAAAGCCCCACTCAAAAGTGAGAAGGTGAAACTAGCTTTTAGCTGAATTATGAATTATTGACTGAGCACGGATGCTCAGCATCCACAAAACGCTTTCTGGAAAGAACAGAAAAGCCCAGTGGATAAAAACAGTGTCAGAGCTATGCTTTTGCTTTGACATAAAGGTCACTAATACCTGATAGTAACTTCCTGAAGAAAGGTTTATATTTTCCATGGCTGGATAGGAAAATTCCCTAGATCTGATTACAGATACTTGTACCATTTTGCTCTTTTAAGAGCAATAAAAGAAAAACTTTTCTCCATAAACCTGGCCGTGACTGTCACAGACACCTGGATCCAGCTCGCTGGGTTTTTAAAAAACAGGGTATCCCAGACCGCGTTAGAAGAAATGGGAGCAGAAGAGTTCCTGAATCATTTTCCCTTCCTTCCCTCCCTCCCCAACAGCATTTGCAACACTTCTTCAAATCCTGAGCTACCTCCTAATCCTTGGATCTCTGTTTCTTACAGCAGTTCTTTTTAATTCTCTGATTCCAAGAGAAAAATTTATATATATATATATAAATAAAATAAATATGTATAAAATATATATAAAATAAAATTACAATAAAATAGAAAAAATTTATATATATTATATATATATAAATGGGAAAAACCACTCAAGCTTACATTTAACTTGCTGAAACTAATTGTGTTTGCGTATCAGTGCATGTCTCCTCCTTAAGGAGCTGTTTCCAAAGTCGTCAGTTCCCAAGGGATTTCCCGCATGGCACACACCCGGGAGCGCAGCGGCAAAACCCTTGGTCTTTTAATGAGAGTCCTATAAACAGCAGCTTTTCTTGGTCAAGTACTGAAGCCCTTCGTGACTGGCAAATCATTCTTGCTTTTAACACCAACGCTGGGAGAAATTGGGGCTTATTTCTCCCATACAATTTTGGTCTAGGAGATAACAAGTCTCTGATAAAGCAAAAAGGGCCCTGAGATGTGAGCAGCCAGGTGAGTTTTAGCCTAAATAAAGATATCAAGAGCTGATCTGCTGCAAGGGGAGGACTTCAGGCAGGAGCTCGTTTTCACACAAAATAGTCACCCCAGGTCAGGACATCTCATGCGAAACCCAGGCGTTTATAAGTTGCTTTTCCAAATTTCAGGCAGCCACTAGCTCAGGCTATGAGTAAAGGCAACCGAGATACGTAGGCACTGCCAGAGGTCCGCAGCCCCTCCATCTCAGCTGATTATTTTAATCCAGATTACTGCGATTCATAATTATTCTCCAGAGGCCGGAGAGGGCAGCAGCTTGGACAAGCCGCTGAAGTGGCTCTGCAAAGCGTCGGTGGTCTGAGGCATGTTATCTTGCTGGCAAAAAACCCTTGCCGTCCTCGAGCTCTGCCTTGTCTCAGACCTTTGACACGAAGGAGGTAAGAGGACTGGCGGTGCGTGGGCTACTATTTGCTATACTCTTTGCTGCCTGGGTTATTTGGCAAGCTTCAAATTGTTTTAGAGGGCTGTGAACGTTTCTGTAACTGACTTAGTGCTGGAATGAAACGTAAAAACTTGTTCGACTAAATCCAGCTTTAAGGGAGCCTCACGTGTAAGCTGAGGTAGGACGCGTGTGTTGAACCTTCCTCATGCAGAAGGGTCCTGTCCAACAGTATAATTTGGTATCTTGTTTAACCGTTCAAAAACCCCCAGAGAGCAATTTCTTTCTACTCCTAACTTCTGATTTAAGAAGACATGAGCTTAATTTTATCTGGTTTTTTTTTTAAAACCACCCTGCATTATCAGCATCTTACTCCCCTTGGCAGTAATAACGGCTACGCAACGGCACTGTAGCATTGCTGGGGTTTCCACCAGCACCAACCTTTTAAAATTCTTTCCACTTTCTCCATTCTCAATGGTCTGGATAACACCGTATTTAAAGGGGGGATTAATACTTACACTAAACCTCCTGTTTCAAACTTAATTTCAGCATCTCATAGGAAGGAAGCGTAGAAATTAGGGTTTTATTTTAACTTGTTCTGGCTCACCTAAAGGAAACTATTTCAAAAATGTCTTGATCTCTCACCAGTGCTTTCTCTCTTTCCATCTTCTGAAACAAGGGGCTTTTGGGTGGTTTTTCTTGTTGTTTGTTTTGTTTTGTTTAAATGCAGACTGATTTCTGATGTCAGAACAAATTGCTGTGGTTACCTCTTTGGATCTGATGAGTAACAAACTTCTTAACTCCTTCAGGAGGTAGAATAAGCCTTCCAATTTGAAAAGTGACTTTATCAAACCAAATTAGTGGTGACTAGACCAGAATAAACCGTTAGAAATAAATTCAATCATGCACTTCGTTTTCTTTAAAATGTATTTTGAGACAAACACTGAATGTGTTTTTCAACAGTCCCTGCCCCTGAAATTTGGATTTCCTGATAAAAATAAATGCACCTTTAACTTTTGTTTGTGAGGAAAACAGGAATACGCTGACTCTCTGTTTCTCTGCTTTCCTACAGCCGCTGCGTTACGATGATGGCCAAAGGAAATCACACCCCCGGTGCCGAATTTGTTCTCTCGGGGTTCTCGGAGCAGGGGGATGTCCAGGCTGTCCTCTTCACAGTCTTCTTGGTGATCTACGTGATCACTCTGCTGGGGAATCTGGGGATGCTCGTGTTAATCAGGCTGGATGCCCAGCTTCACACCCCCATGTACTTCTTCCTGAGCAGCCTGTCCTTCCTAGACATCTGCTATTCCTCCTCAATTACCCCCAGGCTGCTCTCAGACCTCCTAGCAGAAAGAAAGGTCATTTCTTACTCTGCGTGCCTCACACAATTTTATTTCTATGCGGTCTTTGCCACCACTGAGTGCTACCTCTTGGCTGCGATGGCGTATGACCGCTACGTGGCCATCTGCAGCCCGCTGCTCTATGCCATCTCCATGTCCGGCAGAGTCTGCGCACTGCTGGTAGCTGGCTCGTACCTCGCTGGGATCGTGAATGCCACCATCCACACAGGGTTTGCACTTCGGCTGTCCTTCTGTGGTCCCAACATCATCAACCACTTTTACTGCGAGGGGCCCCCGCTTTACGCCATCTCTTGCACGGACCCCGCCGTCAATGAGATTATGATGTTCATTGTGGTTGGCTTTAACCTGTTTGTCACCAACCTGACCATCCTCATCTCCTACACCTACATCCTGGCCACCGTCCTGAGGATGAGCTCGGCCGCGGGCAAACAAAAAGCCTTCTCCACCTGCGTGTCCCACCTGACCACCGTGACCCTCTTCTACGGATCCGCTGCGTCCATGTACTCACGACCCAGCTCCAGGAACTCCCAGGACCTCGACAAAGTGGCCTCTGTGTTTTACACTGTGGTGACCCCCATGCTGAACCCCCTCATCTACAGCCTGAGGAACAAGGAGGTGAAGAATGCGCTGGGGAGAGTGATGAGGACGAAACGTTCATCTGAAAAATAGTTTCCCCTGGCACGTCAGAGGAACTGAGAGGTCTTCTCAGAACCGTTTATACTTTCCCTTTCTGTACTGCTATGGTATAAAAGCAGCAGTGCTCTCCTGTGAGCTACTGGGGACAAATGTATTGGGAAACCTCTGCCTTGTTCCTAAACACTGGGTCATTAACTCCTCTTGGATTAGGCCATTCACTGACCTGTCTCAGGGATGCGTTAGCTACTTTTATTTGTGTTTACAGCCTGATATTATTTTAATTTCAAGAATTTAAGCCCTTCTGACCCTTTGTAGTTTGAGAATTCATTACCACTGTTGCATTGAGCAACGACAACAAATAACACCTATTGCTTTCAGCGTGACAGTGATGACCAGAGCTCTCTTCGTATCAACTAATGGCCCGTTTCTGGTGAACGCAAGACTTGGGTAATTTAGTGCTCCCAGTACTAGCGACAGACACTGAGCTTCATAACAACAATTCATTGCAAGAAGGCTCGTCACACTTTTTCTGTAACTTATTTTAGCTCAACCGTAGCTGCATTTTCAAACTTATTTGAGAAACTTGTGCGGTGCCTGTAACTTGCTTGAGGACCAGAGAGCTATCATCTGCCATCTCCTATGAGTAAAGATAAAATTACCCACTAGTCAGGTCCCGGCTCCCTATCCTGGCACTTTGATCTTATTTTGGTTGTATTATTATTAACTGCTTTTGCTTAGTTTTGAGCAATTGTGTGATTTCCCCTCTAAAATAAATCATGAGATACAGGGGGACGATTAACATACTTTAGTAACTATACTGTAGCTAACCCCATAGACCAAGAGGAGAGAAAAGAGTGCTGACCAGGAATAAATATGGGGTAGAAACATTTAGAAGTGATCCCGAGCAGACTCAAGACTGGCATGGAAGATACTCCCCCCATGACTGGTGCTCCCACCAAGAACAACACCATGCCTCCTCGGCAAGGAGCTCAGGGTGCTGCTGGGTCACTGCATCATCCCACCAAGGAAGAAGGACCTCAGCCTGCAGGTGGGAATTTAACTTCAGGGATGAGGGGCAGGTACTTTAATTGGAGAAAGCTTGAGGAGCATTGCTCTCCATCCATCCAGGCCTATAGAGTTGTCCTTAATACAGTCACATGCCAACACACTGACCCTCCAACTCGTCACTGGGGCCTGGACTAGCTCTGAGAAGCAAGGCAGCTGTAGAAGTGCACTTTGTTGTTAACAAGGAAGAAAGTTTCTTTCTTGTTAGTCCCCGCTCATTAGTCTCTCATGGCTTGTTAAGAAAAATGAGGTAAGTTGACTACAAGCCCACTGAGAAGCTTTCACAGTGATTAGGAAACTTTCTTGGTAAACCCCAGAAGGTCTTGTTAAGCTGATGACTCCTGGAAGGGTGGTTGGTCCCCAAGGACCACTTCTTGCTCTGGGAACAGGAGCAGCATCACTTGTGATGGAAATAGCTGTAACCACCTGTATGGCGAGAGCCTGGAGCTCAGGCCTGCTGGAGGGCTTTCTGGGCCAGTACAAGTGTGGTCATACACTCTCATTAAAGAAAGAGACATCCTTGTCTTCGTGATGTGTGTAGATAACGTGGGTCCCTGGGTTCTCACTAATGGGGTGATCTGTCCCTGCCTGCTTTTGACCCCCTGGCAGAGGAAGCCGGGGAAGCTCGTTGCATTTCTCCTCACCTTTGGACCTCCTCAAGGACACCTCACACCTTGAATTTCTTGTCATTAATCACCTTGGGATAGATTTGATTTTGTCTTTTTTTTTTTAATTCTTAAACTGCAAGGCAAGTTGAAGTACACTACATACATCCTCCATGTCAGACTGATTTTCCTAAACATGATTTTCCTACCATTACGAATTTGGGACTGGAGAATAAGCACAGGAATGGGCTCACCTGGCTCTCAATATCTAAAAATTCATTGTCTAATTATGAGATAAGCAGCCAGGTTCCCTCTAAAATCTGTGGGAATAAGAGAATGTTTTGTCACATCCTAGGACAGACAGTTAAGACAGATGTGGTGCAACAGGAGCAGGTCTGGACATCAAAAGGACTGACCTGCTGTCCATGGTCAGCGTTTTGGAATAGTTTCCTCTGGATTAAATTTATTCTGGTCCAGGGATCTGAACACCTACTGGAGGTGGAAGTGCATTAGGTGCCCCCCTCAAGCCCATTTTCAGTTTGTTTTCATCCAAAAGGAACCCAGCTCACGCGGCCTGACCCCAGCCTGCGATGGGAACGAAAACACGGCGAGGGGAGAAAGCTGGGAGATCTTCGAACTTAAACTCTTTGAACTGCACTATTTGTCTGAACAAAAACTAGAAGAATAGAAACGCACCTTTACTGATCACAAATGGAGACAAGGAACTCTGACTTAATCACTCAGCTTTTATTCATGTACATTTGAAGGAGATTAATCTACTTTGGTTCACCTAATCCTTCTTCCCAACAGTCTTAATAATAACAAGAAAAACAGCTTGGTTGTTTTTTTTTCCTTTTGGTTGGAAGAAATAATAACTAATAATAACTAAGAATAACTATTAATAAGAAGCTGCTTCATCTTTTTTGCATGTTTTCCTACAAGCGGCACTGGAAACTTTCGCTTAAATTGCAGGAAAGGAGTAAGGTGCAGTGAAATTCCCCAGGCCAGGTCTGGTTTGGTTGCCCTCATGTAGAAATCTGGTGCCATTTGCTCTGTCCTGAGGTGCCAAGGACATTAGTATGCACTTGACACGTATGCCATGCAACCTGCAGGAGAGCTGGGCCATTCTGGAGTGACATCTGAAAGCTCAGAGGGAGACCCAGGGGCATGACCAGGGTGTTCATAGTCTACGTTCAGGCATCTCAGATGCCTCTGTGCTTCTTGACATTGGTTCTTCCAGTCTGACCCACCCTATCCATACTGGTGTGAATGTTTCACTGGGAAAATAGTCTAGGACTATGAAAAGTATGTTTATGTGGTGCAATACATATGTGGTGCATCGTGAAGAAATAACTGGGACGGCTCAGGACCAGAGGCCCGTTACTTCATGACACATGGAGCTCCACCTGAGCTACTGGTTTGGGCATAAGTAAGGAATATTTAATCCAGATAAAGCACAGAGTGAAGAAGATGATGTACAACAACAAGGCCAGCCGCTGCTAAGATCCCACTTTATAGCAGCCATAAATTATATATGGGAAGGAGAGGAGGTCTGCCTGCACAGTGACATCTCCTGTCCATCAGGAAGCACTTCAGGATCAGAAGAGCTTATGCTCCTGCGTTGCATCCTCCTGCACCTATGGTGAAAAGCAACAAATGAAAACACAAACAAGAAAAGACAGGAATACCAGAGATCCAGGAAGGACAAGTTCCCAACGAAGAAGTGCATTGGGGCATGGAGCGATGAGCTACGGCATATCACTAGGATGAGGGTGATGTTGCTCATGAGAGTGGTGACGTAGGCTAAGGTGAACACCATGAACAAGAGAAGCTGCAGCTTCGGGTCATTGGTGAACCCCAGGAGGATGAAGCTGGTGACCGAACTGTGGTTCCTCTCTTCCATGGACAGGGGAGAGGGACTGACCTGGAGACACAGATCACGGTGGCTATTTCATATTTGCAGTGCGGGGTTTGGGGACACCAGCTAAGAGAAGGGCTTGCATGTTGCTGGCATTGCTCTCTGTACCAAAACACAGCTACACACACACACAGAAGAAAAAAGCAGAGTAAATTTTGTGTTGAGAAGGGCTGCGCTGCTATGATTTTGGTTGTGCTATTTTATGTCAAATAAAGGTTTGGCGTTTGCATCACCTTGCATCACTTTGAAAGCTGCATTTGCCGTGAACGTGCGCATATACACACACTGGGCGTGGTGCTGTGCATACAGGTATGCACACAAGCAGTTTCTATACGTTGCATATAATGCATTAAATCCTTAATAAAATATATGCAGGATATGAAAATACGGGTGGGTATATACATGTACGTATGTGTACAGGTACGTATGCGTACATGTAGCTCTGTAGGTATTTGCTGACCGTGCATTCCCTGACTTTTGTGAATGTGAAATCTCAATCTCAGTGTTGCATTAAATTACTCATACTTTGAGACTCCTGAATTTGAAGTCCATATGGAGAAACTGGAGACACACGTTGAAGACGAATGCATGTAGATTCGCCATCTGGTACGAACCAACACAGTGTCATTAGATTCGTTTTCATGAGTCATACCAGTAAAAGCACTCTCTCATTAAGTTTTCTGTTTTGCATGAGCAAACATTGAATGGTTGGATGTATGCCCTAAAAGTCATGATTACAAGTGTGCGTATCTGGAAAGACCTTTATTTTTAGGCACGTTACTGAAAGCAGCAGTCATTCAGTGCGCGCGTGTGCTTGCACACCTGACTACGGGCACACTTGCATGTACAGAAGCTGGAATTCATCTCACCTGACACTGCAGTTGACAAGCCAATTATTTAAGCTCTTCCATAGCCAATGAAAGTGATAGGCTCTTCCATAGGGAGACCAGAACATGAGCTGTGTCCTGCTGCTTCCTTGCAACTTTCCCCATGCTCCAACCAGGTCTGTGAAGACCCTCTCCCGGTGCCCCTGGTGCTGGCTGCTTCTCAGAGGTGCTGCAGTGGCCTTCATTTTCTCACCTGGCCTCATTTGTTGATTCTAATGTTTGTCATCAGGTAACACAAGGGATGGGCAGAGAGTTGAGGAGAGAAAGGAAAGAAAACCAGATCTCCTTGAAGATTTATCTTCTTGGCTCTCCATGACACCATATCGCTCGTTGGCCCTTTTTGCCCAGAAATACTTATGGACTTTTGGTCTTGTCCAGCAAGTGCCGATGGGATCACGAGAACAAAAGCGCGATGATCCTCTCTGTGGGACATCCCCACACCAGCTCATCTCACAGGGCAGAGCAAGCAGGTATGTCCTCCCCTGTCCCCGCACCAACCATGGTGTGCGGCTGGGGACATTTATCCATTGCCTCGTTCTGCGTTTCCTTAAGGCCCCGATCCCTGAAGTGTGTAGTTCAGCTATTTGGTACAGCCTTTGTGCCGAGAAAATGTTGCTGCACAGTTGTGCATCCCCCAGAGATGATCTCCTGCACCCCAGAAAGAGAATTTTCAGAGCTTTCATGGCTCTCCATGTTACGTGCTCATTATTTTCATCACTCAAGCATCATCAAGCATTGGAACAGGCTGCCCAGGGAAGTGGTTGAGTCTCCATCCCTGGAGGTATTTAAAGAACGGATAGATGTGGTGCTCGAGGACATGGTATAGATGGACTTGGCAGTGATAGGTTAACGGTTGGACTCGATGACCTTGAGGATCCCTTCCAACCTTGACGATTCTATGATTCTATGATCACTCTAGCTGCAGAACAAAGATGCAAACTCACGAACATCCGAGTTATTTGCATTTAGTTGATCATATCTTTTTACTAGTCTGAATCCGGGAGGAAATGAGAACTCTTCCTAGGAGTCTCTCCAGAGCATCCTTCACCTCCATGTTCCGCAGGCTGTGGATGAGGGGGCTCGGCGTGGGGATCACCAGGGTGTAGACAACAGACACTACGTTTTCCTCATCCAGGGACCAGCTTGAACTCTGCAGTCAATTGGGAGAAGTGGGACCTCTTAGGCAATATTCAGATAAGCTATTTAGGATGTTTATTTTGGAGCAAGACGAATTGCTTCCTAGAGTAGCTGGCAACAAGGTGGGGAATGGTCAGATGAAGAAGTTTACATCTGTAGATGACAACATTCAGCTAAATCATGCCCCTACTCAACAGCTGGTGTGCTAAATAAAAGCACTGAGGTAGCTATAAATGATCTGGAAAGGAAAAAAACCCCACTACAACCCCATGATTAGCTTTTAATTTCTCAAAAAATGTTGTTTCCAGTTTCATTATGGTCTTTCTTTCCAGAGGCCTGCAGGCTGGGATGCATAATGAGAAATCCCACGCCAACCCAGGGTCTGGCCCTGGAGACGAGCACCAGACTGTGCACCACGTGCTAACGCCACTGAACGATTCATTTCGCGCTTCACCTTTTTTTTTTTTTCCCCTTCGAGCAATTCAGTGCTCATCAAGTCCGTGTTGACATTGTATGGATTTTGGTGGAATGAAATTAAACTTCAAGCACAGCTCATGAGCGTATTTGGAAGGAGCCGCGCGCTGCTGTTAACCCATGCAGACCAGCTACTTTCCAGGGGTGAAAGATCCGCTTAGGAGTTTGGGTGTCTTCTCTCATTCTCAGGACAAATTTTTGGGAGCTAGAGACCAAAACCTGACAGATATCTTAGGGAAAGAAGCCATACAGACTCTCAATAGCTTTTTTTTTTTTTTTTGGTAGGTTCTGCTTTCTGCATACCTTTAAATTAAAATTCATTAGAGGATTTTTGGCATTGTTGCACACTTGAGCACAGATTGTGTTTTATATATTTCCTGAGTGACTAAGATTTAATGAACAGAATAAGGATAGCAAGTAAAAACAATAACACAGGCACAATCTGGCAGACTTCATAATGTTTTAAGCTGATGATACTTCTCCTACTTTTGAAACTACCTTACACACCTACCAGAAAATGCTGCTCTTGTCCCCCCTAGACCCAAATTCTGCTGGAAAGCTGAGCTGTGGCATTTAGATAAGCTGTGAATATGGGATCAGGTAGGTCTTTGGTGAGTTTGCTGCCAGGTAAAGGCAGAGGGACTTCAGAAGGGGAAACTACCAGCTGGTCGTGTTCAACTGGTCCTAAGTGCTGCCCGTATCCCAGAGGGATGCAATGGCTGGAGCGGCTGTACACAGCCTGCTGAGGTTTTTGGCCCCAAATCTCACTGGGAAAAAATAATATTGAAGAAAAAAGTCCGTCATGGCAGTTAATAGAGGACCTCCTTGTGAGAAAAGTTATCATAACACTTTTAAAATAATTGGTGCCTTTCTTTATATATTGATATATTTTACTAGAGGAAGGCATCCCTCTTAGCCTTGGGGCCACCGACAGCAGTTGTGAAGTGATGGTGGCGGTGAGAGGTTATCACCAGGCAGCCTGAGCGTGTGCAGGGTTTGCCTGAGGGGGTTTATACCACCTCTGAATTCTCACTGCCAAACCAAAGACACATACGAACGGACAATATCATTCCCGCTAATAATGGCAGGAATAAGCGGTCTCGGAAATGCAGCTGCTGGAGGTTCTGAAAGCAGCAATCTGCTCAAACCAATACAGAGAGACCACCAGCTCTGTGAACGAAATCTCTTGGAGAAAGCAGATAGGAAAGGGTTTTGCGGATCCGTACATCAAGACCACGGTATTGTAGATAATACATGTCACAGCGCTTGGACCCAGTGGTCAGATCTCAGTGAAAATAATTTTGTTTAGGTAAGACTGCAGTTCTGGTATTGATTTGAGTTTAGGTGATTGCTATCGCCTTGCTCTTCTCATCAATGCTCACAGCAAAAGTAAAAAAAAAAAAAAAAAGATAACACGAAAAAACTTACTGGGGGGACAATTACTGTCTTATCAAAGCCAGCAAAGGCAAAGATCAACATTTGGGATGGGTTTGGAGCAAGAGGGTGCTGACAAGGGGAGATCAGGACAGCAGAAATGGTTGCAAGAAATATCTTTGCATTGCCAAAATCCAACTTAAGTGGCGCTAGGAAAGACACTTGAGAAAGTTAGATAATAAGCAGGGGTGACTGCGGAAAAAGGTTGGGATTTGCTTTTGGTGAGTCATGTAGACGTTCACTTTTCATCCTCTCCCTCTCCTCAGCATGGGAGAGGGAGGAAGACATCTTAAATCCAGATATTCAAAGCAAATCGTTCCTGGGCTTCATTAGTGAGCCTGGAGATGAAGAAATGTATATTCCGTGTGGATTTTGCTTGTTATCAAGCTTCTATTCTCCATGGACTGAAATGCCTCCAAGGTCACAGAAATGAGTATAAATACCACTTGAACACTAAAAAGTACAGAGGGGCCTTATCTGCCCTCTGGAAGGTGCAGCAACGAGTCATCCTCAGTGCAGCTTTTAAGGAAAGACTTCTAAAAAGCACTCTCAACATTTGTTTAAAGATGAATTATGGCCTCGGTCATATTGTCTGGAGGAGCAGCCAACCTCATCCCAGTCGCTGAAGGAGCTGCATGGACCTGGACTGCAGATCTGAGTTTTGTCGGAGAAGTCACGTCCAAGGTGAGGGCATCTCCTGTTCTGGCCAGTCCTCAGCCCTGAACCTGCTCTGAAGCGGTGGGACATGAAGGGACATCATGGGACTAAAGCAAGCACCCCTTTCTTTTTGTCTGACGGGCTTGAAGATGGTGAGATAGAGGAAGGAAAGGACCAGAGGCGTAAGATATCTCCTTTATAGCAACGCGACTGAGAACAGCAGAAGGAATTCTACAGGGGAGGAGGATTCTTCTGCTTTAAAGTTTAGATGACATGAAACAAGGAGACATGTAGGTGTTCGGTCTTTTCATAGGTGCCGCTGTAATGGCAAGGGATGGCCCTGGTGGCCAAGGCAAGAGGGTGCTCGATGCCTACAGCACAGGCTGTGCTATCTCCTCGCCCTGCCCTGCTCAGCTCCTCCTCTGTTTGCTCGTGTGGCCTCGGCTCTACATCCAAGTTGGTTTCCCCGTTGCCACTGTGCCACCATGAATTTCCTTTCCTATGGGGTCGTCAAGACTGTGTATACTGAAAACTGTGTGTTCGTGTCAGTTTTGGAAGAAAAATGCAAACTTCTGTTCTGTTTTGTTTTGCAAAATCAACAAGAAAAGTAATTCTGCCATTCCTGCAAGTCGAATTGTTCCATGTGCTTTTATTTTTAAAGAAACAATTCTTTTCAAAATGTACCTGTCATTTACTAAGGAAAAACCAAAATGCATTGAATATTTGAATTTTAAAAAAAAGGTTATTACTACGAAATGCCCAGTGTATTGACCTTCCCCCTGTGTTAAATTTCCCCAGGAAGGCAGAGACAGGGAGCTGCGTAGGAGATGAAATGCTGAGCTAAACCCGGGTGGGCGTTCTCACTGCTCAGCTTGACAAGTAGGTTTTGGGTTTAGGATCCTTTCAAAGCCTCTGGACGGAGGCTTGGCTCTTGCGAGAGCGAGCCGGAGGCCAGCTGACATTTCATGACCCTCTGGTAGGAAGTGCTCTGCCTCCCTTCGGTGACACCGAGGAAGCTGAGGGTCCTGCTGAGCTGCCCAAATCATTGTCCATCACTTTACCTGCATCTGCCAGGTTGAATGTGTTACAGACAATGACACCTGCCAATCACACTGATGTGCATGAGTTTGTTCTCTTGGGGCTGGCCACCTGCCCGGATCTCCAGGTCCCCCTTTTCTTGGCTTTCCTGGCCATGTACATGGTGACCCTCTTGGGGAACTTCGGGATAATTATATTAATCCGGACCGATCTTCACCTTCACACCCCCATGTACTATTTCCTCAGCCACTTGGCTTTTGTCGATGTCTGCTATTCCTCCATCATCCTCCCCAAAATGCTGGTGCAGATCTTGACGGAGGAGAAAACCATCAGCTTCTTGGGGTGCGCAGCCCAGCTCTGCTCCTTCGTCGCTTTTGGGGTTACCGAGTGCCTCTTGCTGGCCGTGATGGCCTATGACAGGTACGTGGCCATCTGCAAACCCCTCCTGTACCCCACCATCATGGGCAGATGGACGTGCCAGTGGCTTGTTGCTGGTTCCTACGCCATCGGCGTCTTGCACACCGTGACACACACCACTTTCATCTTTACTTTCTCCTTCTGCCGCTCCAATGTTATCAACCACTACTTCTGTGACATTGCCCCGCTCTTAGCGCTCTCCTGCTCCGACACCCACACCTACGAGGTGGTTGTCCTTGCTCTTGTCAGCATAAACTGTCTCAGCACCATGACCACCATCTTTGTCTCCTATACTTACACCCTCCCCGCTGTCCTGAGGATCCGCTCTCCGGAGGGCAGGAGGAAAGCCTTCTCCACCTGCGCCTCCCACCTGACGGTCGTCACCATGTTTTATGGGGCAATCTTGTTCATGTACCTGCGCCCCAGCTCCACCTACGAGTTGGAGGAGAACAAGGCGGCCACGCTGTTTTACACCATCATGACCCCCACGCTGAACCCCTTGGTCTACAGCCTGAGGAACAGGGAGGTGAAGGCTGCCCTGAGAAGAGCGGCTGGGAGAAGGCAGTGAGGGAAGGAAGCTGGTGCCCAGGAGAGTATTTCCTTATGGCTGTTTTGAGTGGGACTCAAAATTCCACTGAAGTCTGTACGAAGGTGTAGTGAGGGTAATTTCTTTATAATTTATCTCCCTTAATTATAGGGAGAAGTCAGGTGACACAGATTAGGCATGTAACTTCTGCATAGCTGAAGTTGGCTGAGATGAAGCTCAACCTCATTGTCCTGGTTTTGGCTGGGATAAAGTTAATTTTCCTTCTAGCAGCTGACACAGTGCTGTGTTTTGGATTTAGTATGAGAATAGTGTTGATAACACACTGATGTTTTAGTTGTTGCTAAGTAGTACTTACACTGCTCAAGGACTTTTCAGCTTCCCATGCTCTGCCCGATGCACAAGGAGCTGGGAGGGGACACGGACAGGACAGCTGGCCCGGACTGGCCAAAGGGCTATGCCATACCGTATGGCGTCATGCCCAGTATAGAAACTGGGGGGAGCTGGCCAGGGGCAGCGATCGCTGCGCGGGGCTGGGCTGGGCATCGGTCAGCTTAAGGTTTGGTAACTGATTTTTAGATAGATAAGGCTAGGTTATACAAATACAGTCTTAAATGCTCAGGTCAATATGGGCCAGGGTTTGAATGATCCACAGAGCATTCAACTTTCTCTTTCCAAAACGGTCAGGCTGATCTAACTGCACCTGAAGCAGAGGCCGAAGAGGCACATTTCCAGCTCTTCCTGCCAAAAAGCTGCTTGCTCTTTGAGGTGTCAGAACCACTTACGGAGAGGACCTCTATGATGTATTTCATGCGGGAAGTTTGTGCCTACAGCCACAGGTTTCTACATTTTGTAGATCCCTTCTCTGCAAAGATTGAAGCAAAATAACGCAATGATGCTCATAGTGGAAAAAGTATTGCCAAAAAGTCAAGCCTGTTTCTCATATTTCAGGAGTTTCTGCCTCCCCTGCACTTTAGACTGAAGTTCCTCTTGGAAGTTCACTGAGTTGGATCCACCACACACAAGACCATGGCAATCCAGACCTCTTTTAGGAACGTAACACCAAGTCCGGGTAAACATTTGAGCATTTTAGTTGTCTCTGCTTTGGAAACTTAATTAAAACCAAGAGGAAATAAGGACACCCAGAGTGGAGTGATTCATCAAGCAGCAACGAGTCCTACATATTATATTTCTCATCTGGGCTCCCTTTCTCAAGAAAGGTCGGACCAGATGATCTTTTGAGGTCCAACCTGGGCTTTCTATGGTTCTATGATTCTATATGTACGCTATAAGCAAAAATATCCAACAAACTAGAGGCAAGAATAACAAGGTGTGGTGAAGGTTTTAAAAGAAAGAAATGATCTGATATCCAAAGTCTCTGTCTTGCCAAGCTCTTTAGCTTTTAATTCTATCGATTCCAGCTCCTTCGTTCAGCTGCAGGTGGGAGCCACTTTTCCCCCAGACCTAAGACAACGTCTCCTCTCCCACTGCTGTTTGCCGGAGCACACAAAAGAGACTGTTCCCCATCCGTCTACTTTCCAAATATAAGTTTATTCCCGTGCTACTCACAACAGCTAAGGGAAAGATATTTTTCTGCCGTGTCTCCCCGCCGCAGACAAGGCAGGCGGGTCTGTAACCCTGCGGGGTCAGAACCCATCATGCCACCCGAAGGTGTCCGAGCGGCATCAACAGGCGAGGGGCAACCAAAATCAAGCGTATGAGAAGGAAGACGCTAGGCTGAGCTTATCCAGCCCACCTGAATTTTGCTGCATTTTGCACGGAAGTTGCAGAATCGCACCCAATCACAAACATTTGTGGGTGTGCACTCAAGAAACAGCAAACGTCCTTTGGAATTAATTAGGATGAGCAGAAATGAGGATGCTGCTTCTCTTATGTGCCTACCAGGTAAAGATGAAGCATTGCTGCCCCCTCCCCAGTGTCACGGCCATTCCCGTACCATGCTTTATGTCCCCCCTTCTTTCATGAGCCATAATTTGCACAACTGCTGGTTTTTGGCTTTTTTCAGACCCAGGCAGCTATCGGCTACCCATAGATTACGTGTTCAAGATTGTCTTTCATCTATGGAAACTAGACACAGGCTTAATTTTTAAAAGAAATAGGCCATTTGGTTTTCACGCCGTGCTTTAGCATGAGCTGGGCATTTGGACGTGGGATACTGATACACATCTCTGGGTGTAATTCCATTTGTCTCCCCGCTTAAGCAAATGGCACTTAAGAGGAATGTAAAACACTGCTTAAAATGAATGGCAGGCCCCCTTGACGCTATCACTGTGCAGAAATCGTCCTTAACACCGGGCAGCCTCAGCACTGTTCATCGTCCTGTATTTTTAATTTTATTGCCTACACTTTCTTCCTTCGAGTGAAGATGTACGCCCGGGTGTGCAGCCTGGGGAGGGATTCCCCTGGGTACTCAAAGGTATGGCTTGGGATCCTGACTCCCACCAGCTTTTTCACTTTTTAAGTCAGAAACAAACGCACTGTATCTTTTCAAGCCTTGTATCTTACTTTTTTTCAGCAAGCAAATTTTAAAATGCACTTACTCTTCCACAATGTTCCCTCCCACCCCAGCAGCTTAACTCTAATAAATAACTTGCAGGTAACAATGAGGAATTTTATTGGAGTTTAGGGATACGGTGAATAATCTCACAAGAAAAATACATATTTATCAGTGAAAAAAAAGTTATAAAACAATAAAACTATGGTTCGTGTTTTCTGCGAGAAAGAGAAGCCTGGAATAATTCAGGGTAATTTCTTCCTACAGGCTGGTGACTGCAAAGTGAAATAAGGTTTGAGGCTCCCGCTCCTCCTGGTTTCATAGAATCATAGAATCGTCAAGGTTGGAAAAGACCCTTAAGATCATCGAGTCCAACCGTTAACCTTCCAAGGAAGGTAAGATTGTGAGGTCTATTTCTCAGGGCTAAATGACTTTTGTGCAGAAACTGTGGAAGAACCTACATAAAATTGTGAGGATTAGGGAAAAATCCAGTTGTTTTAACGCATCATAGGTTTTCTCACTTAAGATACTGTTTGCTTCCTAGCTGATACAACTCTTTCGTGTTGGCAGTGGTATCTTGCCCAAAACATGGGCATTAAGATGCTTACTTGAAAATTGAGTTAATTTTAAAACGTGCTGATTCCAAAGGCTGATTTGTTACTGACTATATTCTGCTGACAATTTGAAATGTTGCATTTCTTTATAACAAAATAAGACTCATCCTTATTTAACACGTGCATAAATCAGTTCATCTTGCTTTAGCTGCCTAAGTAAAAGAAAAACAATTTGCATAAGCCATCACTCCCTCTTATTATAAAGAAAACCTGCTTTGGTAAGGCTGTTTTCCAAGAGCCCCCCAAAAAAGAGGACATGAGGACATGAAGAAGAAAAACCCCTGTCTAAACGCAGGAGAGGCTCTGCTTTGTCTTGGCGTTACGGCTCCTCCTGTGCCTTCGCTGCTACCGAGTGATGGGAGCCAAGGGTTTATCCCAAATGCAGCAGAGAACATTTACGCGTCCGCATAACCTCTATTAACCACCTGATGTGAAGAGAGACGTGCTCCTTCCCAGACTCCGATAGCTGAGCTTGGGGGTGATGGGGCTGTAAGTACCGTCCCTCCTGCTCTCCTGGGAGAAAGCCCCTAGGGCTCCTCAAGGCAGGGTTTGGAAAAGAAAAGAAAAGAAAAGAAAAGAAAAGAAAAGAAAAGAAAAGAAAAGAAAAGAAAAGAAAAGAAAAGAAAAGAAAAGAAAAGAAAAGAAAAGAAAAGAAAAGAAAAGAAAAGAAAAGAAAAGAAAAGAAAAGAAAAGAAAAGAAAAGAAAAGAAAAGAAAAGAAAAGAAAAGAAAAGAAAAGAAAAGAAAAGAAAAGAAAAGAAGAAAAGAAGAGAAAAGAAGAGAAAAGAAGAGAAAAGAAGAGAAAAGAAGAGAAAAGAAGAGAAAAGAAGAGAAAAGAAGAGAAAAGAAAAGAAAAGAAAAGAAAAGAAAAGAAAAGAAAAGAAGAGTGGTGAAATGCAATTCTGAAAGCCATTGTGCTGCTTCGGGTATCTGAAAGACATCATGTGGATGAGCCATCACTGAGCAGAGATACACAGCAGCAGTGGTGACCAGCTTGTGTGATGCTTCTGAGATACTTGTGGACCACACAAAGGTTTCGGTCTGACCCTGCCGGCAGAATGAAAATGGGTTTAGAGACATTTCATGTCTTTCAGAGGGTCCTCAAATGGTTCATAAAGCGCAACTGACTCCATCTCTGGAGCTGATGTTCCTCTGTGGACACTAGACAGCAGTTTTCCAGTAAGGGTGCGATTATCCACATTTAGGTACCTATGGCCTGGATGACCACACCTGAGCTGGTGACTCTGGGCTTCTACTATATTCAATGGTGAGAAATGGGCATCTTCAGACAGTGACTCATGTCTCCCAGCGTGAACTAATAGGCCTTAATGGCCCTGATCAGCCTCACCTGGGGCCTTCATCCCCACCCTCTGCCCATTTGCCCATGAGCCCTATTTAAGCTCAGCCCAGGGAGCTCATTCTTTTCTTGGCTTATGCTAGAGGAGTGCTGGTTTCCAGTTTAGCAATAGGCATGCACAGCTATGGACTCATTTGACCTGTGCCTTTGCTTGATCATGGACCTACCTAGGAACTGCTGGACCTGACCAGAGGATTAACTTGGCTTGAGCTTGGACTTTCCTCATTGTCACCAACTTACCTGATGGTCTGGAGTTGGCTGAATTTGGCCCAGGCCTCTGGGTCTACCCTACTTGCCTTGCTCAGGTACTGTGGGATGGTCCCCTGCACACCATGGTGTCCCCCTTGACTCTATTTAAGGAGATTGAAGAGGACAAACCCCTGTGGCACTTCCCAGCGTCCAGGCAGAGCAGAACCCATCACCCTCTGCACCCAACAGCCCAGCCAGTGCTCACTCCCCTGGCAGTCTCACTCCATCCAGACCATGTCCCCACACGGGTACCATGGGAGACAGTATGCTCAGGGAGGGCAATAGAGTAATAAATGTAACGTTATATTCAACTTTTATTCCCTGGTCCTTAGTACCTCCTCCATTTCCCAATTTGATATTAGAATTATGGTCTTCAGTAGGCTGGCAACATTTGGTTTTGGAAATGGGTAGAGTATTCTTTATGATTCCCAAGGCTTGGTAAAGATGGGTAAATCTTTCCAGCTTGAGTGTTTCCATAGCTACAGGAGGCCGAGACGCCGTCCCTAGGAGATGCTGTTTCTCAATAACCTCGCAGCAATTTCTGATCTTGGCGTATTCTTACTCCCAGAAGACAACCCATCTTAAGGGTGAAGGAGGTGATAGCTCCAGACCTCTAACTCCTCAAATCACTAAGGGAACTTTCCAATTATGTCTGAAGGGGAGAAAAAGCAGGAGTGATTGGCATGGGGCCACGTGCCCAGTGAGGCTGTTGGCAGCTCATCCCAACCATCTAAGCTGGAAAGCAATAAATAGTGAAGACAAGAGCCTCTGGGAGACCCAGCCATACATGGAGATCCAATGCTGTGTAGAATTAAAAAACAGGAGAAGAAAAGGAGACTCGGAGTAAATTTGCTGCCCTGAAGCTCTGATTTATAAAGCAAGCTAGAAGGTGGGAAAATAAGTTTCTTCTTAAGTCAGTGATGATTCTGTGCAATAGAGTCATGCAGGCAGGTACGAAAGCTCTGATTAGAGGCAATGCCAAAGAAATGCAGCAGTGATTGTCACAAGAGCAAAAATTGCCATTTCTCTTTGAAAACATATCCTTGCCTACTGGTCAGAGCTGCACTGGGACAAATATATACGTGTACAGAAGAAATCTTTAATGTGTCTTACGTGTTTACCCTCTGCCCAGGCACAATCCTTTTGGGGGACGTATTACTTATTTTATCCTATTTATGAGATGAACACACATTTTTCAAGTGAATTTAATAGGATATTGTCTAACTTTCTGTATTATTACTTTTCTAGCTTTTCTCTGAAATAAAAAGGTGCAGCTTTTGTCTGTCTTTTGAATGATCTCCTTGGAGAAACTAATAACAGGGGCAGGCACAAGAGTACTTCAGCCTGAAAAAGGCTGGATCTGCTAAGGAAACGAGAAGAGGTGGCATCTTGGGGAATAAAAAAGAAATTGCAGTGTACTCCAGCCTGGTAAGAGGGCAGACTGAGGCTTTCTGATTGAGAAAAGGGAGCTATATTTAAACTGCCCCCAAATGTCTGTGTTTGAGACACGTAGTTATGTTACGACTTTTTTCTAGAAGGAAGTTTTACTTCCTAACCTTAATTTGGCATGTTAATCAGTTGCTTGAAAGTTACTGTTTGCTTAAAATGTCAGCTAACTGATAGAAATAAAGGGGAGAGCACAATTTTTAGCAAGTCACCAGCTAAGCTGGAAGATATTTGAAAAGGAAAGCTATATGCCTATGCTCTTCTGTCCATGTGTTTATTCTCATGAGATGAGAGCAGTTATTGAAATGCAGTTTATTCCCCAAAGTAGCCACTAACTTTGTTAGCAATCACTTATTTAAAAAAAAAACCCACACATTATTTTTGCTTCTGAGCACTTAGAATAAGAAGCCCTGAGCAACAAAGTCAAACCCAGAGCTACCTGGGATAATAAAAAGAGTCTCTGGGACATCATCAACCTGAAAAGCAGAGTGAACGCTAATATTGTGTATTATCGGAACGAACATTAATGAAGGTGAGTTGTTCTTCCCTTAATATTGCAAAAACTGCACACAGAGGGAAACAACGCACAGAGCGAAGACCACGGTGATGTCCGAGGGAAAACTCGCTTTGTTGGTTTCATACTTTCCTTGAAATCGCTACGTGAAGGTAGAAGTTATATTCAAAGCTTGGTTTAAGAGCTTGAATGGCAGATGTAGGCAGGAGACGTGGGTCCCTGCATGGCCAGGTGGTTGTGGACCGACTGAGCACCCTGCCAGGCTGTCTGGCAGTGCTTCATTAGAAAATGTCTTCATTACATACAGAGCACAGGATTAAAACCCACTAATAATTAAGCAAGGGATTAAGTCATTGTAAGTGATCTCATGGAAATCGCCTCCCTGCCTGAGAGCTGGGAGTCTCTTGCACGCTGATGGTTTGGGAAAACTGGACTATGGTGACAGAATTTGTTTTCAAGGGGTTCACGGATCGCCTCGACCTCCAGGTTACCCTCTTCGTGGTTTTCCTGCTCGCCTATGTCATCACTGTGGTGGGAAACCTTGGCATCATTGTTGTAGTCTGGCTGGATGCCCAGCTTCAAACCCCCATGTACTTCTTCCTCAGCAACTTGTCCTTCTTGGACCTGTGCTACTCCTCAGTTGTGACACCCAAAATGCTGCTGAACCTCTCATCAGAAAGGAAGACCATTTCTTTTGCTGGCTGCTTCATACAGCTGTATTTCTACGCTGCGTTTGCGACTGTGGAGTGTTACCTCCTGGCCGTGATGGCGTACGATCGCTACGTTGCCATCTGCAACCCGTTGTGCTACCCTGTCGTCATGTCCCACAGGGTCTGCTTTTCCCTCTTGACTGGGTCCTATGCAGTTGGGTTTTTTAATTCGATGGTGCTCACGGGTTTTGTGTTGAGAGTGTCCTTCTGTGGCCCCAATGTCATCGATCACTTCTTCTGTGATGGGCCACCATTGACAAAACTGGCCTGCTCTGATACTCACCCCAACCAAATGCTGGTACTTGTTTTTGGGGGCTTCAGTGGGGTCACCACCATATCAGTCATCCTCATCTCCTACGGTTGCATCCTGTTCACCATCCTGAGGATGGGCTCTGCACCGGGCAAGCGCAAAGCTTTTGGTACCTGTGCATCCCACCTGGTGGTTGTCACCATCTTCTATGGGACCCTTCTCTTCATGTACCTGCGGCCCAGCTCCAGCTACTCCCTGGGCAGGGACAAAATTGTGTCTGTCTTTTACGTGGTGGTGACCCCCATGCTGAACCCCTTCATCTACAGCCTGAGGAACCAGGAGGTGAAGAGTGCTCTGAAAAGAGCAATTATTTCCCTGCTAAAGTGGTAAATGGTTTGGCATTTAGGAATGGGGTCTGTGTTTTGGGGTCTTTTTGAAATTGGAGAGAAGCTGTGATAATTCTTCTGTGTATTACTGTCCATTTTGTAGTCTGGCTGTATTGACGTGGGATTCATTTGTTGTACATTTGCCTCTAGATAGTGCATTTCATAACAGGAGAAATACGTACTCATTGAAGAACCAAAGGTTGATTTGTGGGGAAATGTGTTAAAACGTCCGGATTGTTTCTGAATATTTGGAGGCAAGTGTGTGCTGGGTTCCCTCATGGACCTACCATTCCTTAGGCAACCCCATGTCACCTCTCTCTTGAAGGGAAATATATGACAAAGCTCAGCCCTGTAAAAATAACACTTTTATGATGTTTCTGCTGAGGACTTGGACCGTTTTCTTCTCAGCTGTCTTTGGCCTGAGCCTACTCATGGCTCTCCTACAGTTTGGCCATCATTCATCAGCGCAGTGTGCTACATCCCTACCAAGTGCTGCACCTCTTCCAGCCATGAGGTGGGAGCTACACATTTAAGGTGAACTTCAGTGCTTCCAGGTAATCCCCAGGACAGATGGGAGCATGCAGGAGAACGCACGGAGCAGACCAAGGAGGCTCGGGTGGGAGAGGAGGAAACCTTTCCCTAAACCTGCAAGAAATGGGGAAAATTGAGAGGAACTCCTCTGAACCCTCTTCGCCACAGTGACCCACCAAAGTATGTTCAAAGGTATGTTAAAAATTTTCTGCTGCGCTTTAATCCTTCCAAATGTGTTTTATAGTGAATAAATACTTCAAATGATTTTGTTGATACACAACATTAAATATCGCACAGTGGCAGTTCCTAAATGTACTGCTTAGTGGAATCTTTCAGTACCTATATTCAAAACTACCTATATTCAAAACTACCTATATTCAAAACTACCTATATTCAAAGGATGTACAGTAAAGCCATGGTGTGTTAGTTACAATAAACCTAATATTTCTAATTTTCTCAGAGCGTGTAGTTATCTGTATCTGAAAGACCATTAGCTGTGGGATTTAACTGCCCAAATTCAAAACTGAATAGGTAAACGTTAAATCTGATCTTAGTCTCCCTCCCTAGCAGGAAAAAAAGCCAGTGATTCTTGTTAAAATAAGCATGGGGAATGGCTTGGGCGAGCTACGTTGCATAAAGACATAATGGAAATATAGGAAATATAACAAGACTCTGACATATTTAACTTCAAGACATCTGAATTTACAGTGGCTGAAGCCCACCCAGCCTATGGGTCGTGGCATTTCCCTATGTCAGGTTTCAGTTTATACACTATTTTCATGTTTGGTTTTTTTTTTTTATTTGCAACTCCTCCTTTCCATTTCTGCCTCCATTATAAGAGGAAAATGAATGGCCACAGATACCCTTAGGCACAGCAATACACAACACAGCCGCATGGCCGATAAAGGGAGATGAAGAATTTAGTGATAAACATTTCAAAGGTTTATACCTAATTACCCATGACTATTTGTGTAACTGCTTTCTACAAATTGTTTTTCTGTGTCATCTGTTTGTAAGAAGCAAAAGAAGTTTCTTTTGTAAATAACTGGAAAGCATGTTTTTATTTCCCTTTGCAAGAAGGGGTGTTGCGAGTTGTACCTGGATGATTGGTAACAAAGTGGGAACGAATGTGAATCAGTGGTGAAAGTGTTGGCACAAACTCCCCAAATATAAACCCTGCTGTTAAAATATTGTTGTTTGTAGAGCTACGCCCAACCAAAACACTCGTCTGGGGTCAGCCCTTCTGTCAATATTTGGGTTTGCTGGTGCAGGTGCTGCTCTGTTGCTGGTTGTGCTGGCTCTGGTCGCTGGGGCCAGTGAAGGTTTCATGCTGGGCTCCAGCTGCTCCTCCAGAAGGTCATGGGTTCCTGTAAGTCCTGTAGCGTTTCTGCCAGAGCCACATCTTTGGCCAACTGAATCAAACCGTTGGAGTGCACAGACTGGAAGAGAAGCTGGGACACCTGTAGCTCAGTTCTACGTCCGTATGTCCTGCTGACCTGGAGCAAGGTGAGTCCAAACCCATCCCGCATGTCCCTCTCTCAGCCAGACCCATCCCATGTGTCCGTGTCCTCTAGGCTCTCAGTAATACTGACAGAAAACTTGTCTGTTCATGTGACCACATGTGGGTCTCCTTTGGACATGGCGAATCCTCCTCCGGGCTACACTGAGTCTACTGATCCATCTAATTCCACCTGAGATATCATGGGACATATGGACACAGGTCTGGCAGGTATGGCATAAGACGTAGGGAGACTTTTGCCGTTTAGGGGAGCGGGAGAGGTGTATGGTGGGTCTCAAAGTCCTGGACACCCATGTCTGAACAGCGGAACCACCACCTTCATAAGCAAAGAGAGGCTAGGCAGTTGGCTCACATGTCTCCACTTAATGTTGTTGACAACTGCTAGATGAATAAATCCCGTCTATGGATCAAATAGGATCCAGATATGATCTGCTATTTATATGGTGACTCTATCCATGTTGTCAGTTTAATCTAAAAGCATGGGCTTCTATTATTTAAAGGGAAAAATCAGGTATACTGAAAGAAATAGTGTGAATTGTAAACAACTGAAAATGTTCCAGACAGTGGAAGAAGCTGGCATCTATTGAGTGTGTTGAGCAGAGATGAATGACACTGAAATTACCAGGAATATGCTATCAATTTTCTTCTAGCCCCAAAAAAAGTTTGTAGAAAGAACTGGATTAGCACCATCTCTTTTCAAGACGGGCTGCGATGAGATGGTTTTGATCTTGCAATAGAAGTGGAGCAGCAGAATGACCTGGCTCTCTGCAAAAGGGAGGAAAAAATGGGTGGCCGAGATATTCCCAGGAATATCTGGCGCATAATAAAAAGACTTAATGGACTGTCTGTCAATCATGTTCTGATGGGTGGGTCCTGTGTAGACCTCCCTGTGCTTAACCGTCAGTAGCCTGGAAGCCTTTCAGGCTCGTTCATCGCCCGGAGGCTTGGGTCAGCCTTCGTCTCCTGTAAGCCCAGCCATCTGCTCCAGGCATCCATCCAGGGCTAATTACCACAGCCTAAGCTGCTTGCAAGAGGTGTTTAGGATAGTTGGAGTAAATTGCCCTTTGGCTGCACCTTCTCATCTCCCCCTTGCTTGTCAGAGGGGCTTGTGAAGAATAACTTGTGCTCCTTTGGATCTCTACCTCTTCTGTCCCTTGAGGCTGCCAAGGGTTGTAACAGGTTATTGGTATTTGTGACAATAATCAGGACAGGATTTTGCATCCTCCCGCACACGTAGCTAAGCCTTTCTTAGCAGTTTAGACTGTTGTGACTCACAGATTCTCACTAAGGAGCCAGCAATATACAACCAAGATTCGCTTCTCTGGGAGACCTGAACTGTAGCCAAAGCCATGACAAACACTCGCTCCCTGAGGAGAGGTGCCCGTCGCCCACAAAGACCCGCGGAGAGACGGATAAAAGCGACACGTTGCTGCGAGGGAAGAACTTCTGCTGATGAAAATACGCAGGAGGCTCTCAAATGCTCAGGAGAGACACCCTTGTTTATCTGGAAGCTAGGAGGACAAGGGTTAGTCCCCAGGTTTCCTGTGCAGACACCCTGAGCCTGTAGCATCCTCCAAAGAGGAGGTGACCCTCATCCGCAGGTAGGTGTGACCATTCCCCGAAAGGTCCAGGTGAGCTCTGCTGGGGCTCCCCTGCTCCGGTATCAAGCACTGCAGCAGTGTTACCTTTGGGAGGCTGCTCTGATTTACGGCAGGTAGAGGTTTGCTCCTCTGCATTGCTTGAAGATGAAATGTTTCTGCTGGGTTGCACTTGGGATGCACTCCAGTGTTTTGAATTTGAAAGATCAGAAATCGTCGTGCTTATGGTATGTTTAAGGAGCCTGGGAGAAGAAGAGAGGAGAACGCTCTCAAGGAAAGATTAACCCACCCACTGACCCTGAAATAAAGTGATATTCACTTTTAAAAGTAAAGAATATTTCTATAAAGAAACATCCTGCTGACGGAGAATGGTTCTTCAATGAGTCTTCTGATCCTGGCACTCATCTGGTGGGGTAAGGCTTTGATTCTCATCTTTAATCTTGTAAAGATTTAATTATTTTATTCTGAACCTTCAAGTTACCAGGGACAGAAACTGTATTTCACATTTTCATTAGGGTGAGCAGCTTAACTGGGCGCCTAAACCTAGGCAACCGGAGTTGAGCGAGTTGGCTCAGCACAGCTCCATGGTTTCATCCATGGCGTTGACTCCTCTTCCAGCTGAAGGGAGAGGCAGGAGCTGCTGGGGTTTTGCCTGCTGAAAATGGGGTGAGAGAAGTTTTCGTGAGCGCCCTAGCCACCGGGATGCCATGCTGGGCCACCAGCAGGCTCCCTCCGAGAAGGTTTTCCTCCTCAGATGGCATCTTAAAACAGTGAATTCTCCGTCTGGCTCTTTTGTCCCCCTTGACCGTTCCCCTCCCTCACGCCTTCTGCCAGAGCTCTCGGCCATCCCGTGTTTTCACCTGGAAACGGGGTGCAATTTGCCGTCGAATGCCACTGTTTGTGCGCACTGGGGAGAGCACCCGGTGTGACTTTATATTCCAGGACAGCATCGTGGATCCCACTTTTGTCTGGGCTTGGTGAGTACATTACAGCTGCTTCGTGCTCGTAAACACTCACAGCTACCTCCTGACACTCAAATCACTTCTGTAAATCAGGTTTCATCTCCAAGTCCACTTCTGGAAATAGAAGGCATGATTAAAGCCATCAGCGTATCGTGGCGGCTCATGGTGCCTGCCGTGGACCGCTGCAGCGCGGCGAGGGCGGCGGTGAACAGGGACGCGATGGGCTCGCTTGTTGAAAGGCTGATTCATCGTTTGTTAAACCTGTATAAACTCTTCATACAGGGGACCCTAACAGCACGGCTGGTACCTTCGCTCTGAATGTCATGGGGAAATCCAGACAGATTTTATGGTGTTTTGTCTCTTAATTGTATATTCTCTAAATTGTATCAAGGAAAGGTTTGATGCTTAGCCTGGTTCCAAATAACAGCCTTGGACCCAAATTTTTCTCATGGTCTCCCTGGCTTCATCTCCCCAAGGTTTCGGAGACTGTAATATTAAACTCCTCGTGTCCTGAATGAGTTTTAGGATCATGCAGCACCCCTTCCTCTCTCCGTCCCTGCTTCCCAACAAATTAAAGACTGTTTGGTTTTTTTTTTTTTTCCCCTTTACCTCAGTGTCTTTTCCAAAACCAACAAAGGAAAGCTACAGTATTTTTACTCTTACTCCAAGCTATTAGAATTATAGCCAGAAGCTGCTGCCAATATCAGAGCTGTCTTGTTCTGGGCACCTTATCATGATGGGTTTGAAATGGGGAGGAAGGGTAACAAATGTGGAGGAAAAACTTAATCCCAGGAGGTCAAGGGCAGAGCTGATGATTCGGTCTGTGCCACCTGAATCCCTGTCTGCTGCTATAGCCATCAATCTTGTCCAACTGTAGGTACCAAAATGGGATCCTGCGATACCAATGAACCTGCCTGAAGGTCTGCCCACAGTGAGAAAGTGAGAGACCCTCCACAGTGCCTCGCTGCAGGCAGGGAAGGTGTTTGGGAAAGCCGGGATGCTCTCCCTTTAGAAGGAACTCCTCTTTCCCTGGACTGTAAAGGTGGACAAGCTCAGAGCAGATGGCTACAGTGCAGTCCATCCGCTCTAACTCCCTAGAAACGAATGATCCGGGCGCCCTGGCTGCACAGGGTGTAAATTATCAAGTTACCCCATTTCAGTTCAAATAAATAAAGGCATGGTTTCCACTGTCCTGTATTTTCAGGCTCTTTCCTTGCTTGGTAGATGCGAAGCCCTGAATGGCAGAGCAGAATCATACCTTAGTGGCAGAGTTCATTCTCGAGGGCCTGAGCGACCAAGCGGAGATGAAGGCAGCCCTCTTTGTGTTGTTCCTGCTCATCTACACCGTCACCATTGCAGGCAACGTGGGGATAATTGTCGTTATCCGAGGTGACCCACGACTCCACACATCCATGTACTTCTTCCTCAGCAGCCTCTCCGTTGTTGACATCTGCTTCTCCTCTGTGATTGCCCCCAGGACCTTGGTGAACTTCCTATCGGAGAGGAAGACCATTTCCTTCGTTGGCTGCATGGGCCAAGCCGCCTTCTACATCGTCTTAGTGACGACTGAGTGTTTCCGGCTGGCCATCATGGCATATGACCGGTACGTGGCCATCTGTAACCCCCTGCTCTATTCCTCTGTTATGACGCGGAGGTTGTGCATGTGGCTGGTGGTGGGGTCCTACATTGGAGGTGTCTTGAACTCCATCATACAGATGACCTTCATCATTAGGCTGCCCTTCTGCAACTCCAATGTCATCAACCACTTCTTCTGCGACGTTCCTCCCCTCCTGGCTCTGTCCTGCGCCAGCACCTACATCAATGAGATGGTCCTCTTCTCCTTGGCTGGCGTCATTGAGCTCAGCACCATCTCCACCATCCTGGTCTCCTACATCTTCATCTCCTTTGCCATCCTGAGGATCCGTTCAGCTGACAGCAGGCAAAAAGCCTTCTCCACCTGCACGTCCCACCTGATAGCCGTGACCATGTTGTATGGGACAACAATTTTCATGTATTTACGCCCCAGCTCTAGTTACTCCCTGAACACTGACAAAGTAGTCTCCGTCTTCTACACGGTGGTCATCCCGATGCTGAACCCCCTCATCTACAGCCTGAGGAACCAGGAGGTGAAGGATGCTCTGAGGAGAACAGCAGAAAGAATCGCGGTCAGGCTCTGAAACCTCCTTGATAAAACCTGATACAGGATCGCTCTCGGGGGCTGTGGAGCCCCCAGCCCTGGAGATATTCAAAAGTTGCCTGGATGAGGCCATGAGCAACCTGATGTGGCTGTGAAGTCAGCCCTGCTTTGAGCCCAACGTGGAATAATTTTTGGTCAGAAAGGACATCTAGGAGGTCTCTGGTTCTATGAACAGCAAGCTGTACATATATATACGTATATGTGTATATACAAAGTACAATATTACATGTATATTATACTATATATTTATATATAATGCAATATATTCTTGTGTTAAATGTGTATGCCAACACACCTATGTCACTGATTTTTCGTGTCACTCCCTAGCCTCAATGTAGCTGCGATACCTGCTCAGTAAATGGAGGGATATGGGACACTTTAGTAGAAAAATGTCTATTCCAGAGAAATGCCGAATAATTTCATGGGCAGCATTGGACACTTGGGGTCTTAATGATTTATGGGCTGGGTTTTGGGGGGCAGCTCCTGTGAAAAGCTCTTCCTAGGAAGGATGAAAACCCAAGGTCTAAATGGATAAACTTTGACGTTTTAATGCAGTTAAGGGGGTAATGGGATATGGTGAATAAGCCAAGTGAATGAAATATAAATTCTTAAATAGGTCTGCCTCTGAAACCAGGCTGCTGAGTTATGTTGCAGGGTTAAACTGATCTTCGCCACTTCTTTTTAGGCAACCGTACACCTTTCTCCTTTCATTCCCCCATTTCTGCCTTTCAAAGCCTTGAACCAAAGCTTCAATTAGTTTTCTAATTTATGCCCACAGCAGTTTGTTAAAAACAAAGACAATGCTATTGTCAGTAGAGTTTGCATCCCGAGATGCATTCCTGGTGGGGAAAACAAATTAAAAAAAACCCCAAAACTAGGGGAAAAAAAGAAAAAAAACCCACCCTCAAACAAAAAAAAGGAGTATAATAAAAATCCCCAGCCTTTATTTCTTATGTGCGAAGCAACTCCTGCCAAAAACCACAGCTTCCCCCCTTTCACCGTATTCTGAACAGAATTGCTGTGAAAATGCAATGCCACCGGGGGAAGAGTACCCGCAATTTTTTCCCCCACCCCAAACAAACTTTAATATTTCTTTAGCATTTCATTGCTCAAAGGTAATCAAAGGTAAGAGGTGTCCCCGATGATATCAGCTTAACAAGCTCCTCTGGGAGGGGACGTGGAGACGAGCGTCTGGGACGGCGGAGCCTTGGCTGGGTCCTGGGTGAGGATTTGCCACCTTGTTGTGAGCTGCATTGTCACGGTGGGAAAAATACTCTCTAAGACAGTGAAAAATAACCCAAACAGTGATGTGACCCCAGTCAGCACCTAGAACTTCTTTATTTTTTTTTTATTTTTTTTATTTTATTATTATTTTTTGATACTAAAGTTACCAGCCTGAAGCTGACTCTTGCTGTTGCTGGCAAGGCATGACAGTATACAAATATACCCGTTCTTTAGATGCCCCTCTCCTCCTCAAAAGTTGCATTTCATCTACTTCTGACTAAAACCCATCCCTGTTTATACATGGACAACTTCTTTTTCTTTCTTCTGTCTACCGTTGTGCTCTGTTGTCAGCCCCGAGAGATGCGAAATGGCCGTAATGGGCTTGCGGGTATCAAAAGGGACTGCTGGAGGGGGGAAAATGCTAAATAAGTGGCTAGAAAAATAATAATCAGGATTTCTTATACATCGTCACCATCTATTGGACATTGTTGGAAATATCTGCTCCTTTTTGGGATGAAAACTTCTTTTTTTTATGTGCTAGTAAGCCTTGGGTAGCTAAGTGGCTCGTCCTTGCTCGGGAACCTGAGAAATAGCGTATAAATAAACCAAGGCCATCGCGCTGCCTCCGCAGTTGGCTGATCCCATTCAGATGGTTTCTTTTCTCAGTATTTGCTGAGGTCCCGAACTTAGTAAAAATGAATGGGCAACGTCGGATCTTTCAACAAGCTTCTGACCAAGTTCCCCTCGCGTTTAGAAATGAGGTTTTAAGCTGTATTTTATTTTTTCTAATGCAATCCTTGGGTGAGGCCTCAGGTTGTATGATTCTATGAAATCCAGATCATCAAATTCACTCTGCCTTATGAATTATTTTTCTCTTAAATAGTCTGGGCTAACCATACACCGCTTGCCATGATAATTCCTGATATTTTAAATTACTACCTCCTACATCAACTGTTTCCTATAGATCTACAGATCACTCTCAGAAAGGCTCCCTACAGCACATCTTTACTCCTAACATGGCTAGCCCAGATTTTACAATAAAGGCAAATGAAAATACACAGAGATCAGAACTTTTATCCCATGGAGGCGAAGGATTTCATTTTTTTCTTGTTGACTTAGGTAAATCGCACCCATCGCTACCTAACTAACCCCAGGTGAGCCGCTGCCCTCAGCGCTCTCGGATGCTGAATTCAATGGCTGCGGCTGCCTATAGAGTTACCCGCTTCCCGGCTCAGCGTGGGGGATTCATCCTGGTGACCTTCATGGGGAAGAAACCCCCGCTTCGCTATGAAAAGCTGAGCGCTGGGTGGACAAAACCGGGGCCGTTCCCTACCAGGTTTTTTTGGAGCAGACGAAGAGGTGACTTTTGTCCTCTCCCGGATGAAACTGCGGTCGGTGCAGCCACCTCTCATCTTTGGGAGCAAAGTATGGGAAGAGTTTCTCATTGAAAAATAAAGGCAGATACACCAAAATGAAAATGAAGGCCTTTTTTTTTTTTTTTTTCATTCTGAACATCAGCATAAAGTGAGAAAAAGAAGCGCTGATTTCTCATCGCATGCGATCTGCACTGAGGGTCAACCGCTTCCAAGAAGAGCCGCTCTGTGGAAAAAAAATAAGAGGTTTTTGAATAGAGATATCGCACATGCAATAGGGGAACTGCGATAAACCTTCTTTGGGGCTTTTTTTAGGATGTATGAAACGATTAAAGGCAACATTTTTGAGTTGCTGTTGTTCAAATAACACCTGGTGTTGTTAATTTTAAAATTAATTTTAAAAACCCGTTGGCTCTCTCTTGACTTGGCAGCGGAGAGTCGCGGGACCTCTCTGGGCTTGGCAGGGGCTGTGTCTCACTCGGTCTGACGGCTCCCTGGAGGTTAAGGTGTTATTCCCCAACTTGTTTTACCCCTGGCTCCGTGAATACCGCAAAGGGCAAAGCTCTGGAAGCACAGGTAGATGTTGCATGGGAGGAGACACGACGTGCCCTTCCAGCCGGAGCGGGGAGCAGCTGTGAGTATAAAAACCCTGCGACAGGACCTGAAAGCAAAGCCGAAGAAATCCCCGCTGTGAAAATCCCACTTCGCCTGGCAGCGTCCGCAGGATCCCCAGGACCGTCCCCCCGCTCTGCGCCAGGGCGGCAGCGACGGCCACCCTGAGAAACCAGAGGGATGCTGGAGGCGTGAGCACGGGGTGCTTTTGCTTCGCATTTTAAACCATCCTATTAGCGAGGCTTTTCTGCATTCACTAGATGATAGTTTGGGCGGAAAGACTCTTTTAAAACACCAGCTAGCCAGTGTATTTTACCTCTATAGATCTGGCACCTTCCCCTTCTTCCCATATTGAGATTTTGAGGATAACGTCCACCACGAGAGCCGGCTCGTAGCTCTCTAGCCAGGAGGAGGCACTGCAAGGCTTTGCTTGGCTGTTGGGTCTTGGCGGTGGCTGGTCTTTCTCCTATCCATAATGTCATGAGCTAAATCTTGGAAAACACCAACGACAGGCTGCTTGGTGACTCCTAGGGCAGCCTGTTGAAAGGTCTTGTGCTGGCTTGCCCAAGAGATGCGAGATCTTACCAAATTCGAATAGGAAAGCAGGCGTCACAAATGAACCTCCTTTCCCCAGGAGGATGAGGAGAAATATTCGGGGGTTTGCTGACGGTTATTTAGCAGAGCGTGGACCAGCCAGCTGGCTGTCAGCATGAATAATGTCTAATCCAAGGCAGCAAGGTATGGGTATTTAATTTATCTCCATTCCAGTCAGCGTCTTCAAGCCACAGGGAGATGTGATTCCTGGCGGGCAGCTATCGTGCACAGCACAAGCTGCAGCCTTATAAACTTCCCGGGTTTCATAGCTACATCTTGGATCCCTTCACACAAAGCAGGTGGCTTGTCAAGTAAGAAAAAGTGAGGGTGAGCCTTAGTTAATTGTGAAATTCGGGTCAATTCTCCAATGGCAGTAGATGCCTGCATCTGGGCAGGTGGATGCTGCCCCTGGGGGATGATTCAGCTCCAGACCCAAACAGCTCGATTTTCATTATTTGTAACGCATCTTCCAGTGCCGTGCGGGTGTCTCAGACGTTGCTTTGCCTCCGGCATCTCTACGCGAGCAGTGAAAAGCAGCTCTAAATCCCCATTAATAAGACCAGGAGACTAGACGTGTTGCTCACAGGACATCTGAAATGAGATGTCGGGATCTGGAGGTGAAGCTCACCCCTTCAGCAAAGGGTCATCAAGTAATTATGACTTTTAAGTTTGGATCTGTTTGTCAGTCGCCAGGCAGCATGCACTCCTGCTTTGCTCTCTGGTGTAACTCTGTCAGGCAATGATTAATGTTATCCAGGAAAAATCAATGTTTAGTTATTCTATCTGTCGCAGAGTGTGATTTTTAGAAGCTGCTGATTTCTCTCGGGTGAGCAGAGAGAGCAAGGATGAATTTATCTTTTATCTCCAAGTTAGGCATCACGTCTAAAGCAAAGAGAGGTGAGACAAATCCTGGCTCTTATTACGGCACCAATCCTACATGAGGAAAAATTACGCTAAGGAAAGTCGCATTTTTCCAATGCTTTCACCTAGAAGAGGTCTTCCTGGGACTCAGGGAACAGAGGTTTATTCCTCATGTACTCACACTGGACTGGGAGCACTCAAAAGATGAGAAATAATTTCATTTTCCCAGCAGTTATTGTGAAAATCATGGATTGCTGTGTGTAAATGGCTTGAGAAAAACTATGAGAAAGCTCTGCAATTTATTTATGCTTTATTCTGGTGTGGTATTGCCCTCCTTCCTTGCCTTAAAATATCCACCCCCTTCCAAGCGTGCTGCTGGTGGTTGTATACACTTATCTAAGGCTGAACGGGGAGATCGGCCTCGGAAACTCGAGTTTTTCCTCTCTCAAAGAGAATTTACGTTATAATGACTTAAAGTGGTGTAACTGGTTGCTAGACAAAAATTGACATTCTTAACATTAGTGACAGATGCTATGAAGCATTTCCATTTGAAAGACATAAAGCAGCTGAACTGCTTATATATTCAATATGGTTGAAGATAATTATACATTTGCATCCGAGTTCATTCTCCTGGGCTTCACAAACCGAGAAGACCTGCAGGTGACATGCTTTGTCTTATTCCTTGCCATCTATGTGGTGACTCTAATAGGAAATCTGGGAGTAATTATATTAATCAGACTCGATGTGTGCCTCCACACCCCCATGTACTTCTTCCTAAGCCACTTGGCTCTCTTGGACGTCTGCTACTCCTCCACCATCATCCCTCAAACCTTGCTGAATTTTTTAGCGGAGAAGAAGGTTATTTCCTTCGTTAGGTGTGCCACTCAGCTCTTCTCCTTTGCGACTTGTGCCACCGCCGAGTGCTACGTGCTGGCTGCCATGGCTTACGATCGCTACGTGGCCATTTGTAAGCCCCTGCTCTACTCTGTGGTCATGTCCCAGAGGCTTTGCGTTGGGATGTTGGCTGGTGCCTACTTAGCTGGTGTGATCAGCTCCACCATACACACAGTTTCCATATTTCGTCTCCCGTTCTGCCGGTCCAAGAGGATCAATCATTTCTTCTGTGATGGACCACCGCTGCTAGCCCTCTCCTGCTCTGACACCCATGTCAACGAGGCGATGGTTTCTGCCGTGGTGGGGTTCAACGTGCTAAGCACCACGGTCTTCATTTTACTCTCCTACTTGTCGGTCCTCTCCGCCTTCTTGAAGATGCACTCTGCGGCCAGTTGGCACAAAGCCTTCTCCACTTGTGCCTCTCACTTGCTCTCCATCGCTTTGTACTATGGCAGCTCCCTCTTCACGTACCTGCACCCCGGCTCCAGACACTCCTTGGAGCGTGACGAGGTGGTCTCCGTGCTGTACTCCGTTGCAGTCCCCATGCTGAACCCGCTCATCTACAGCCTAAGAAATGCAGACATGAAGAACGCCATGAGGAAAGCAAAAGTTAGAGTCCTCTCCTCCTTGTCCATCCACGGTTCCTGGTTAGCTGAAAGGAGAGAGCTACCCTTCCATGGTAAGGAGGGTTAGATATGGCACCTTCAAGAAGGAGGGTTCGATATGGCACCTTCAAGAAGCAGGGACTAAATGCACTTGGAAGCAAGACACCTGGAAAACACGCTTCTCCTTGAACCAAGGCTACGTGCTGCGCTAGGAGGGACGGGACTTTCCCCGGCTGCAGCCTGAGACCTGATGGTGACCATGTATTGGGCAGAAAGTTATTATCCAAAGTAAATGTTATTTAAATATGACTTAAAATAAATATTATTTATTATTTAGGTATTATAAAAAAAAGTAATAATCAACTTCCTTTCAGGCTTCAGAGACCTGAAGGGAGAATGCAGGTGGTGGCTTTGCCCTGCCAACGTCAAACCAGCCCGTGTCTGATCTCTCGTGTTTTATATTAATGAAAGTCCTCTGGTCATGTTTCTGGTATTAGGATGATGTTAACTGAATTTTCCAGGAGTTTTAGGTCTACACCACGATGTGAGGTCATGTGAAATACCTCTGTGACAGTGTGTTGGTCATCAAAGCACTCATGGTAAATGGGGACAAGTCATATTTGAGCCTCTGCTCTGCTGTGACTTTAACTAGGCGGGTAAGGGCCAGAGCGCTGGTGGAGGGAGGATTTTAGGTCTTCCTTTGCCCCGAGCAGCCAAGGTGCTGGTGGTCGGGGGTCACCTTACGATGGAGATGGAGCAAGTGTAGTCCCGAGCTGTCTGGAGCTGCGATTTCAAGCGCTGTTATTCACCCTGCAGACGCACACCCTACCCAAGCAGGGATCCTTAGTGGATTCGTTTGCTTTCCATATATTTTTTTTAAATAATCTTTGTAATCTCTTTTTTTTGTCCTAAAGTTGAGTGAGGGTTATTTTTTCCCCTCTATTATGTTTCTCTTCCTACTTCACAAGCCTTGCTTTTAGCCTGGTACAGAATGGGGAAGAAAGAAATAAAAAAACATGGAGGAATCCTTTTCTACCCACCTCCAGTGCATCTCCAGGACCAACAGTCTGGTGCCTTCCAGCAGAAAAATGAATCTACATTAAAAACATTAAAGCCATCTATATACTTCTCCATCTTGCTTCCCCACACTTTCATTGCTCGGTATTCTCTTCCATCTGCCCCATCCTTTGTGTCTTCTAAATGTCCGGGACAACGTTAACATTTAATATTTGTACTAAGGGTTTTATAATGTCTCGTCATCTCGCAGAAGCTTTCAGGAAACATCGGCACTCAGGATTCCTCAGAATAAAACTGGCAAAGCTGAGTTAATTCTGTATATTTCTGCTATATCCTCAAAGCAGCTGTGTAAAATGATGCTTTTGAGCAAATGCCGGGTGTGTTGTGCAGGCACAAGTGTATGGAAATAAATGCATCTACTGGAGAGGCCTCCCCACGGCCACGCTCAGATCATTCATACAGCAGATGCTCCGTTCAGTTTGTTTTCAGCATCCCTCAATGCAACATTAGCTCATCAATCAGCTCTCCTTCTCGGTAGTAAGGGGCTTTTTTTTTTTCAATAAAGTTTGTGATAGTCGGATAAATAAAAAGCAAACTGCCCTGGACTTGTCTTTCTGCAAGACCAGGGGCAGGTCTCTGCAGGAGAGCTGGTCTTGGTGATGTTGGGGTAGCCAGGAAGATTTTGGGGGGTGAAATCAAAAGGGGTTTTTGCTGAGCAGGTCAAAGCAATGATCAGTTGGCGGAGGGTCCTGAGGGAGAGCAGCTTGCACAAACATCTGAGGTAACGCTTCACCTGGAATAAAACCCCTCTGCCTGGGCGATCCCGCTCCCGAGCATCTCGGGATGCCGTGGCTTCGACCCATCGGATGGGCTTCTCAAGGAGCGCAGCCGCCGCATCCACCAACACCTTCCCTTTCAAGCAAGCAGGTAAAAAAGGGTTTGACGTTTCCAGTGGGTGACCCTTGTGCTGCCTCTCGTCGGCCTGAAAGCGTTTTTAAGCGCAGGTGGTACAAGAAGACTCAGCCTGGTACTTCGCTGCTCCCTCCGTTATCTCCTAACCCATAGCACATTTCACAACATTTTGCTTCCAGCGCGACTCGACTGAGTCATCTCTTCAGCTGTTTGTCTACTTCGTCTTGCAAAAACTACGTTAGTATTGATCAACACCTGAAAAATGTACAGCAGTCCCTTTTTGTGGGAGCTGGACGTGGTGTAATGAGTTCCGAGGAGCAGATTGCTTTTTAAAATTTCATGTTACAGTAGTATTTACGTCATTTAAAAGAAAAAAATTCGGCATTCAAATGATCAGTTGGCAAACCTAAACTGAGAAAAAAAAAAGCCTGATTAATGCTTCTGTTTTGTTCATATGGCTGAAGCTTCCCACATTCCTGTTGAGACGAGAAGAAAATCCAGAATAAAAGCTTCTGCTCTCTGAAGTCCTGCAGCACGGGCTCACAAGTAGCTCCGTCTGTACTTGGCAAGATTGTAAATATTTTTATTATTTAAAATAATGTATTTAATATTTAAATATTTTAAAATATTTAGCGTGTTCTTATCCTTGAAGCTGATTAAGATATGATTGTCCTCTCCAGGGCTGGAAGTTCACATATGAGCCGGTCACCAGAAGTTGCCTCTACGGGATGGAAATGTGCACCTCTAGGACACAATCAGTTTAATCCCAGTGATGAAATTGGTGTCCACGGAGAGAAATGCATGCTTCAAGGGTCCCAGTCACCCAGACGGAGCTACCACTACATCTCCAGTTACCAAGCAATGTTGACCAAGAAGATCTGAGGTCGGTAGAGTAAAACGAGTGGCGCTGGGACTGAATCACCCTCCGGCACTCACTTCAGCCTTCTGTATTTTTTTAATTCAGCCTATTCCGGGGGAGCGGATGCGGTTCCGTGTCTGGGATGTACCGGTGCAGCTGCATCTCAAGGAAGCCCATCCGTGTTCTCCAAGAGCATCCACAGCGTGAACCCAAGTGCCCTAGCAGGGCTTAGGAGGTTTGCTTCAAAAAAACCACACTACAACTGATCTAGGGACGTTTCAGCTGAGATGTACATGTCTGTAGATAGATCTTCCACCGGATAATTCATCTGCAGAGGGGCCGAATGGGGGAGATGGGAATATCTAAGCCGAAGCTTTAAAATTTTGGTTTATATATAATCTATTTTAACAACGTTACGTGGATATTTGAGGTGGTTGTAGAAAGCTCACTGCCATCACAGCAGAGCTCTGCTGGAGACAATGCCACTGCTCCACCCCCCGCCCAGCGCACACAGGGGTTTTGCTTCAAAAGCAGATAAATTTAGAAATTAAAAAAAAACCAAAAAACCCAACAACCAATTTCAAGTGCACGGCTTTGTTTCAAGATGAAAAGGCTGCACCAGAACTAACGAGGCCACAGAAAAGCACTGATCCAGTCCGAAAAAAAAGAAAAAAGAAATCCTTAAAATTTCCAGAAATCAGTGGTGAGAATCTGAATTTTCTGGTTTCCACATTTTGGAATGTGTTGATTTGACTTCATTCTTTTACACTTGAATAAACATTTTGATATTTCTTAGCATATCATTAGTAGAGTGTACATAAATCACGGCAGAATTATTCTCTTTTAAAATCTGACTGCGCGATTAGCTCCTTCCCCTGTTTGGCTTCAACGCTTGGGTTAAAGGAAGAAACACAGTTGCCTTGTATTTTTCTGAAAAAAGACAGCATTTTTTTATTGCATTTACTTTCCGGATTAAACTCTGATGTTTCCGCAGTATTTCTCTCTTAGGGATTTATTTTATTTTTATGCAAATTGATCTAACTTGTAGAACTGATGGATGGAGAAAACCTCACTGTTTTGTCCGGCTTCATCCTCTTGGGCTTCTCTGATGTCCCAGAGCTCCAAACCGCCACATTCACAATTTTCTTATCCCTGTATGTTTTAATGGTGCTGGGGAACCTGGTGATGATCCTGCTAATCAACGCCGACCCCCAGCTCCGCACCCCCATGTATTTCTTCCTGACTCACTTATCTTTCATAGATTTTTGCCTTTCCTCCGCTGTCGTCCCAAAGGCGCTGGAGACCTTCCTGCTGGGGAGAAGTCACGTCTCTTTTTTGGGTTGCTTTGCCCAGGTGTATTTTTACCTTGCTCTCATTGTCTGCGAGTGTTTCCTCCTGGGGGGTGACGGCTTACAACCGCTACGTGGCTGTGTGCGAGCCGTTGCTTTATGCCACCACCATGTCCAGGGCATGATGGTGTTGGTGTACACCATGGGCTTCCTCACCTCCCTGGTGCACACCGTCCTGGTGGGGAGGTTGTCCTTCTGCCAGGCCAGGAGCATCAACCACTTCTTCTGCGAGCTGCCCACCCTCCTGCAGGCTCTCCTGCTCCAATGGCCGTGCAAACGAGACCTTGCAGGTTTCCGGTGCTGGGCTTAACGCCGCGGGCTCTATCCTGATGATCCTGGTATCCTACACCTACATCCTCCACACCATCCTGCAGAGCCCTGCGGCCAGCAAGAGGCTTAAAGCTTTCTCTACCTGCACCTCCCACCTGGCTGTCATCACCATCTTCTACGTGCCGGGGATGCTCGCCTACGTCCAGCCTCACAAGTCCTGCTCGCGGGATCAGGCAAAACTGGTTTCAGCGTGTTACAGGGTCCTGACCCCCACCCTCAACCCCCTCATCTACAGCCTGAGGGACCAGGAGGAGAAGGGGGCCCTGAGGCAGCTGTGGCTGCAAAATCTGGTGCCGCATCTACCCTGGCTTTGAAAAGGCATTTGCAGCTCGTCGGTACCTTGGAGGTAACGAAGGACTGTGCGTTATCGGTCATTATTGGTCTGCTTACAGAGAAAGAGATCACACAGCAAGTACAGGGTAGGGAGAACTAGCATAACCAATCGTTCCCTTCAGACAACTTCAGTTTATCGTAATCGTGGCGTGAGTCTTCGATAATGAATCAAAATAATTGCCAGCGCTTTCCTAGCAAAACTGAAATAGCACCACGATGTTTTGTGTCTAAATTGTGTTAAATGAAACTGTTGCCCACAAAAAGGGTGCTCACATTGAAGGTAAACAATTGCTAATATTTCCATCGCCTGCTTGAGAATCGTTTTTCCCAAACGAGCTCGAAGGACCGAGGAGCTGTTTCAGTCAATGATATACGGAGAGCCGCAATGTGGCCCAGCCTCTCGGCATTTTTCCAGGAGCCCTATTAGAGCTGCTCCTACGAAGGCGTCGCTGAGACGGGCATCAGCGAGGTCCCCTTCATGAAGGCTGCAAGCGGCGGTTGTCTCCACAAGAAGGGGCAGAGAGGGTTTGCAGGACACTGCCAGAGGCGATCCCGACAAGAGGGGGGACGTCTATCCGCTGTAAGCGACCTGGCGGTAGCAGGGTGGAAGGTGACCATCCAGGTCGAGGTCCAGCTGGGACCTCAGGTGCAAGTTCTAGACCTTCTAGAAGAACCATCAGAAAGCACAACGCCGTGCTGGTGGCTCTGGGGACCTGGGCTAACCACTCGTTGCGGGCACGCATACGTTAGCACGTTGCCAGAAGCGTGTCCCAACCAAAATCTTCCCGGGATGTGTTTAGAGCTATTACTATTTTCCTTGTTGGATGATCAGTGAGAGGCCCATGCTTTGCGTGGCAATCACCGACCCACGTTTGACTGAGTGATGATTCCTCTGCTCGCCATCGCGTGGCTGAGGTGGAAGATGCTCCGAAGAAAACAGTAGACAAAGGTTTTTTAACATTTAATCGAGGCACGCCTTCTGTGCTTAATGAACTATACAATTTCTGGAAGAACATGTAGCTCGTATAATGACAAAGTGAATAAATTTTATGTTTTAAAATAAGCATCTTTGTAAACCATGGTCTTCCTGAAAGAACTGTAATGAATAATGAATGAATGCAATGGCAACCAGTTAAAACCAGCTTAAGCTGATGTAAAGTGAAATGCTATAAAGCTTTTAATCAAAGTTTCCGAGGGAGTTTTCATGAAAAGTAGAGGCATTTGGACAATTTCCCCGAGAAACAGAGAACACGACGCCTGAAGCACCTTATTCTGCGTGACTCGGAAGGAGAATCATTAACACGCAGCAAAGGAGCTCATCGCTCCTTTCTGCTCCATCCTTCCATCCTCTGCGCGCAGGGATCCAGCGGAGGAGGCTGGATATGGTGCTGGAGGGGTGTTTAGTGCACTGGGGGGGGGGGGGGGGAAACCAGTTCCCCTCTCCATGAGACATCAGGGAGGGCAACCATGGTAATTGCCATGGCCAGCATCACCTGGGGCCTCCACCCACACCCTCTGCCCAGGGCTTGGGGCACTATTTAAGCTCAGCCCTGGGGCTGTGACTGCATTCAGAGCTGTGCTTGGTCCTGGTCCTTACCTTTCCCAGCTTGAATTTGGCCCTCGGTTTCCCCTGGGCCATCGATGGGAGCTGCTGCTCTGCTCGGGCTCTGTGGGACCGTGCCCCATGGGTGAGGCTGTTGGCCACCCTGCGTTGTGGCCACCTTCCTCCTGGTTTGCCTTTCCCTTAGGGAGTAACTGGTCCTCGCTGCTCCTTGAGCCATGTTGCATCATGCAAATAGCACAAACAACTCTTCAGGCGAGACAAGACCCTCTGGTGTCCGAGCTGAGGATAAAGCAAGCTGTTACAAAAGGTAAGTGTTATAAAGATCTTCCCCCCTGCCCCTTTCTCTGTGTCTGTCTCTTAAGAAAAATGGCCCCTGCTCAGCTGCATGCTCTGGGTGCATTTTATTTTACTCTAGACTAGGAATCCACAACGTAGACTCTTATATCTGAGCAAAAAAAAGTTTGGGTTATTGGTATAACAACACAGTGGGGGTGTGCTTAGGTCATGATTTCTATGGCCACCTAAAAGAAATCATGCTAGGAGTATTTATCTTTTATTTTAGCTATGAAAAAAGCCAACATCTGGACTAACTCAGATGCAGCCATGTGCAAATTAACATTAAGCGACAGACAACCCCCCTCTTCTCCCTGCGGGGACCTGGCAGCCCGGCGCTCGTTGCTCCAGGTCTCTAAGAGGTTGCAGTGAGCTGCCCCTGCTTTGGAGAGCACGAGATTCCGCAGCATCCCTCGGTGGTACCTCCCCAGCTCTACAGCCGTCGGGGGGAAGAGTTGGCTGGGAGGAAATATCATGTACAACCACCCCATGGCAAGAAAATAGGGGGGAAAAATACTTCTCCATAGCTAGTTACATTCAGTCATACTAAACCCCTTGCCAATAGGGAGGAATACCACTCCCCGCTGCTGCTGCTCCTCCTCCTAAAGCAGATGGAAGACGCAGGTCAGGTGAAGCCCGTTTCTCTCCCAGAAACAAGGTTGTGTGGCTGAGTTAGAGGTCCTGCAGCTGTAGGAAGCGAGGTGCAGGATGAGATCCAGGTGGGGGGCTGAGAGCACTGCTGTGCTGCTGGGTGCAGGCAGAGACAAGCCGGAGCTTTCGCTCCCCGGGGATGAAAATGCCTGGGAGTTCAGCAGGAAAACATCCCCCTGGATGCAAATGAGGTTTGTTTTTCCTTGTAGTGAGCCCAAAGTGAGGTGGTTTTTATTTTTTTTTTTTTTTTTGGGATATACCTCCCCAAAAGCCTCCAGTCCTCCTTCAACCTGCCTCTGGAGGAATCGCTGCTCAAATCAGTGCAACTTCTTAAGAAGCTAAGCTTAAGAGGAAAATTCCTTATGAGCTTATTTTTACCACCTCCTATGATATTACGTCATTTCCCAGAAAAAACCCAAGAGTTGACAAGGAAATGTTTCTCAGAGGCCTGTAATGACAGGATGTTTGGTAACACTGAGTCTCTGCAGACTTTAAAGCATGCTTAAAATTTGCTGTACCTGCTTCTGTAAATATAGGCGGTTCCTTACTCCTCCAGACAGCTGACCTAAGACTGTTTAAAAAGGGAAGCAGCAGGAATTTTATCAACCGATTGGGGTCAGTTTGGTCAGCAGGCAACTCAGAAAAATGTTATTTGCTGCTGCTTTTTTAAGTGCATCCTTGACCTCCTTGTTCCTCAAGCTGTAGATCGGAGGGTTGAGCATGGGGACGATCAGGGTGTAAAACACGGCGGTGACTTTCTCCATCTCCAGCGAGTACTTGGAGCCCGGTTGCATGTGGCTCAGCCCAGCGGGGACGTAGAACAAGGTAACGGTCAGGAGGTGGGAGGCGCAGGTGGAGAAGGCTTTGCACCTGCCTTTGGCAGACCTCATCCTCAGGATGGAGAGGAGGATGTATACGTAGGAGATGAGGATGATGAAGAGCACGGACGTGGAGATGGTCCCGTTGAAGGTTACAAGCAAAAGCTCGTTGAGGCGGCCATCGGAGCAGGTGAGTTTCAGCAGAGGGTTGGTGTCACAGAAGTAATGGTTGATGACATTGGGTCCACAAAAAGGCAACGGCAGCAAGCAACACGTTTGGATGAGCGAGTTCAAAATCCCCCCTACGTACGACCCGGCCACCAGCTGAACGCAGACCCTCTTGGGCATAGAAATAGCGTAGAGCAGCGGGTTGCAAATGGCGACGTAGCGGTCGTATGCCATCACAGCCAGCAAGAGCACCTCTGTGGTCGTGAACGCAAGGAAAAAGAAATGCTGGGCAAAGCAGGCGGGGTAAGAAATGGTTTTCTTTTCCCCCAAGAAGCCAATAAGCAGCTTTGGAGAAAAGACGGAGGAGTAGCAAAGATCAACAACAGACAGATTGCAGAGGAAGAAGTACATGGGGGTGTGCAGCCGGTGGTTTGTCTTGATCAATGTGATCAGCCCAAGATTGCCCAGCAGGGTGATGAGATAAATCATTAAGAAGATTACGAAGAGAGGAGCCTGCAGCTTAGGCTCACTTGTCAGCCCTAGGAGGATGAACTGGGTCACCGCGGTGTGATTGCTTTGAGCCATGTCACCGTACTACATGGTAGCACGCCTGTTGGGAGGAGGAAAAATAATCGGAGTGACATAAGACAGAGCAACGGCATGGCTTGCATGCGATGCTGCTATCAGCAGGTACTTTATTAGACTGTTTAGTAAAAGTACAAAGCTTTGATACTTGAGGTAACATCTAACCGTGCTTAGGTTCTCAGCAAATCCTCACAGGCAGAGCAAGCGATCCGAAACCTTTCAGAAATCGCACTTTCTCCTTGCTCTCTTTTATCATGAGGCTGAATCAAAAAATTATTTTTTTTCCTTTAAAAAAACCCCAAACAATATTGAACGATTTGAAAACTGGAGAAGGTGTGAAGAATTTGCAAACTTGCCCTCTCGTTTCAGTAGAACAGGAGGCAGAAAAGGGGGATGTATTTCGTTTTCCCCACGAGAAGACTAAAGACAGGTGAGCCATGACCCCCCGGGAGCCCCGAAGCCACCGTGCCCTCTCTGATCAGCTTTCTGGATCCCCGGGGAGCTGCCGGGGACTCGGGAGGGCCTGGGCAGCCGGGGACAGAAGCTCCCGTGCGAGACAGCCTGTTCTTGCCGGGCTGCCACGTTTCTGTCGACACTCTTGCTCACGTTCCAGCACAGAGGGAAATATTCTCCCCAGTGTTGCAAATCATAATGAAACAGGGGTTTATTACACTGAATTTTTTTTATCCGCTCCAGCTGGGTGATTATTTACAGGTTTTTCTCCCCTCGAGGTAGGGGAGGAAGGCATTTTCAAGCTGCTCTTCGCAACTGTGAGACTAAGTAATGAATTGTACGTCATGTGTTATATATATAATAGAAAGCTGGTAGCTGTATTCATGAAAATTCAGGAGGTGAGGAGGGAAAAAAAAGAAATCACCACTTATCAGAAGGCTCCATGTAGCAGAAAGAAAACCAGTGCCTTCATTTTCAAACCACGCAACACCTCGCGCACGGTATTTTCTTTTCTAATCGAGCCCCTCCAGTCCCAGTTACTCTTTCTAGCGGCACACAGCAGATGTCAGGGATCCTTCATACGCCTGAAAGAATCACTTCTGGTATAAATAGTGGTACTGGTATTAATTAACAGTAATGTCAGGGTGATAAACAGCAGTGGAAATACTCATTTAGAACAGAAACTGTAAGGAAAAAAAAAACTTGGTAGTGAAAATAGCATGAAGTACAGGGCAGGCAGGTGGTGGTGCGGAGGGACAGCAGGGAAAGAGGGCTTTCATCTGAGCTGCACGAAGCAAATGTGTGCGTCCGCGCCAGCAAAACCTTTTCTACACGGATCATCCCTGCAATCCCCCTTTCCCTGCAATATCGAGACCAAACGCTCAGCTGTCTCCCGCCTTTCGAAGACACTTGCAATACCTTTTCTAAAGGCAGATTGGGACCTACCGAAAGGGCGGGCGCTGCCGTTTCTCTCGCAGCCCTGGAGCGTGGCAGGGCGCCGTGGGCGATGCCTGCCAGTTTTGCCGACGCACCAGGCGCTGCCGAACGTGTTACTTAAGCGTCGTTCTCGGTTTCGGCGGTTCCGTCAGGGTGGCTCTCACATTTCAGCTATATCGCTGCGCTCCGCTTTCCTGGTACAAGAGCAGGTTCGTACTTCTATCTCTGTAACAGACGGAGTTTTCACTTTACAAATATTTATGAGGTCCCAGCATAACAGAAATAGCTGCAGGATATTTCTAGGTTTTGGCTGCAGCTGCTTTTCCCTTCCACGAAATGATGATTTTTTTTTTTTTGAGAACACTTGAGCAGCCTTATATACAAAACCCCATAACAGATCCACCCAACGCTACTGCTGGGACCAAGCCCTCGCCTTCTGCCCATGAGGAATAATATCGCGGGTTGCTCTGGGCTCTGCAGCACCTTTTTACTCTTCCTAGAGAAAAAGATTTCCTCGCGGGCCGAGCCCTGCCTAACGCTGCCAGGCCGCGGGTCTCTCCGTGCGGCCGCACGGTGCAGTCCTGCTCTTGGCTTCCAGCTCTCCTCCCCGCTCGGTTTCTACATCTTCAGGGCAGAAGAGCAGCTTTTCAAATGTTTTCTCAAAGGTTTTATCACAATGAGATGGTGACACGTATTTAAAAAGCCTGAGGATAATGCCTAGAAGTTCAGACATATGGAAAATATACGGGTCAGGTATATTCCGGTAACGAGCTTTTGCCCTGGATCAGTAAACTGCCAAGCATGAATGCTGCGGGGTTTAATCTTATTTTACATTTGAAGCCTGTGCCTACAGTCCCGCTTTCCTGCCTTCCCGCTTTCCTGCCTACCACCGCGTTCTTACCCAGCAGCTGGATGCAGCTTTCTGTGATTTGCAGGCAACGCGCGGGCCTCGTCCTAAGGCAGAAGGAATTTTCCTCCGTTTTCCTCCATTCTCCCGATCACTCCGACGCTGCAGGAGGAGGGAAGCGGCGCTTTGTGACACCCAGAAGCGAGACCGAGCAACGCCGCGCTCCGTCAGCAAGAAGCACGGGCGCGTGGCCCCAGCCTTTTGACCAGAGAGGAGGAGGAGGGGGATGTCCCAAAGGGCTTGCGCAGGGGCTCAGCTGCTGGGTTTCTTTGGCCCTCGTCGATAAAATCCCTGAAGTAAATCTTAGCTGAGCAAAGAGCTTCACGCCAGCCACGGCGGGGATCATTAGCAACTCTCGGAAGAGCATGGAAGAAGTTTGGGCTTGGGTCCTGTCCCCTGCAGCTGACCCTGCAAAAGGGGCTCATTAACCTTTCTTTGCTCAGGGCTGATGGGGAGGGGGGTAATTTTCATCTGTGCTGAGCCCCAGGTGGCAAAGCAGCCATGCAGGCGTGCTAAATAATGTTTAACGGGGTGCCAGGGTTGGGAGCTTATTCTCCTGTTCGGACTGTGCACGTTTAGAGTTTCACTTAAACTACACCGTTTAAGGTAGCTGAAAGCGTGAGTGCCGTAACCGAAGTCAAGCGCGCAGGTAAATCGCTTTCCCTCCCCGCGTGTGTAACGGCTTTTACGGCTCGGACTTAGGAAAACTTGATTTCTCAAGTTGATCACTTCTGCGCCTGGAGATCAGCGCTGCGGCTGCGTCCTGCGCCAAACGCACCGAGGAAAGGCACGGGGCAGAGGAGAGGGGCGCAGCGTAGCGGGTGCCTCGCCGTAACGGCGCAAGCCGAGCGCACGAACACAGAACCGTATTTCTGTCATCGCGCTTGTGATTTTACTCGAGGCTCGTTAGAGAAATGATACTCGGTTAAAGGTTGCTTTCTGCGTGCATCCCTTGGCAAAATGGGAGGCAGCAAGCTTCAACGTTGCTCCTTTAAGTAAATTAAGGTACCTGAAAAGGCAGTTAAACTCTCTTAGAACTGTTTCATCACCTCGGTCTCGTTCCTTGGGCTGTTCTTGGCATCGTAAGAACGCGATAATGCGACGCGCTAAATGCCACTCAGGTCAGCAAGAGGCGGGTGGGATGAAGGACTCTGCAACCGGTCGCAGAGACCGGGGCCAGGCTGACGACAGTAAGTTTGCGGTTTCTTTTTCCCGCTGCTGACGTAGTTTACTTCCTTCCTATAAGCATTTTCCTGACACTTACTTCCAAATATTATTATTTTTTTAATCATCTTTCATTCTCTCACCACAAAACCATTTCACTGCACCTCTCCACGTGGTCACAACGAAGGTGTTCAGAGATAAAACAGGAATATTTAGTTAAGAAGCTCCTGTTAAGACAAATTACGGATTGAAACATTTAAAAGAATACAACGCACTGAGAAAACACAATTTGTCTTGACTGCGTTTTGAAATGAAATAATCTAAGTAGTGAAATCAGAGTAGATAAAAGGTCTGGACCACTATGACTACCGGCTGAGTATCGGTTAAGGGTAACGGAGATGTTAGTAACATCATCGGAAAATGCATTTCAATCAGTTCTCACCGATCGCTTTCTACACGTAATAAACACATTTCAAAAGCTATCGTCACGATTTGAAACTTATGTAGTAGATAGTCTACTGTGTATCATAATAGCGTATAGCTACTCTATAGCCTACTGTGTAACATACAATATAGCCTACTATAGATCACATATTGTGCCGTATCGGTAGTATAACCTACTATTTATGTTCTAATAGCGTAGGGATAACTTACCCTGGTGACTGAGTAAATCTGGATGGAAGGTAACGGGGGTGGAGGGCGGACAGACAGAGGGAGAGGGCGGACAGAGGGAGCGGGATGTGGTGCACGCTGGAGCGTCCCAGAAGAGCCGGGCGCTCAAACTAACGCGCCCAGTACCTTCGAGCCTCCTGGGAACGCAGCCTGGGCTCTGCTTCTCCATTAGACAAGACGAAGCAGTGGCAGGACGCTGAGAAGCTGCTTAAACTGAGGTTTTTCCAGCTGAAGGGAAAAAAAGATCGTGGCTCAGAGTGACAGGTCACAAGGATTGAGGGTTGAAAGCACAACCACGCAGATGGAAGCCTTGTTAAATAGATAGATATAGAGAAGAGGTGCTAAAACGTCGCGCCTCGCGTTGATTTTAAAATCTGATTTTCCCTGCAGCGCTTCCCTGCCTTTCTGGGTGCGGATTCTGCACGTACCGTGACGGGTAAGCGACAGCCGCGTGGACGCTTGCGGGGAGCAGAGACGTCGATCTCAAAGCAAACCGGCTACGGCTGCCCTCCTTTGAAGCATCCGGGCTTCCTCTTGCCAAAATACCTCCAGCTTAGGGCTTGGAACTAAGGTTAAGCCGAGACCCCGTGAAAACCACCAGATCAGAGAAGCAGACGTGTAAGTTTTGGGTGCTCTGCTCCACGTGCCCCTTCCCGCACGCGCGGCAAGCTCGAGAAGCTCCCTGCCTCCGTGCGCAGCACCTGCTGCTATTCCTCACACTCCATTTAAGAAAATTCCTGAGGTGGTGTAAAAATCAGGATTATTATAGCAACATTAATGGAATTCCCCTGCGAAACAAGCCCAGCTTCTTATTTTATAACTTGGCAGAGAGCTGACCCACTCTGATGTCTACAAACCATCCAAAAGCCACTGTTTGTTAATACCAGGATTAAAACTTGAATTTTCTGTATTCAGGCCTGTGTGTGATTTGTTGGCTGTTGTCACAAAAAGGTTTCCTTTGAAAACGGGGATTTTTCTTCAGCAACAAGGTTTAAGCCACCTCTCCAGAGAATGAGAAACGCTGTACTTGTGTATAAATTTTATTCTGAAAACAAAACTCAGAACATCGCTTTGACAAGCAAGAGGAAAAGACTATGCAAAATACAGAATAAAATAAAGTAAGGAAAAATAAAAGAGAGGCACTATCTTTTTTCTTAGTCCGGGACCTGCCTCTGTGTGTACAACATGGAAAGATGCCTCACGAAATCAGGGAGCGAACAGGCTTCCGTTCGAGGTTTACCGACAGTTTTCTTTTTAAACACAAAGCAGAACCTAGCAGCAAAATTCAGCAGCAGTCTCAGCTCAGCTTGTCCCCGGTTTAAGCACTAAGAACGGGCCAGAACTTTGCTGGAAGCGGGATTATAATTTTTTTTTAAACAAAGACAATTGACTACAGTAAGGGAAGGAAGAACCTATGCCCAATCCTCGTTAAAGGGGGAGGTTTACCTCGTTATTTCAAGTCTCCTTCCCCGCTCCAGCTTGCCTTCACATCTCCCCAGTTTCTCCTTCGGCCTCTGCCGCTTGCACCTACCTCTTTTTTGGGTGGATTGTGTCAGGCAGAAATCTCTCTATCATTTGTACCCAGTTTGCTCTCTAGCTGTTCAATTTTTTTATTTCTTAAATCAGAGAGGGTGTCTGTGACCAGTGCCCCCCTTTAACTCCACCTCCGGTCCCTGTGGCCTCCTCGTCAAAAGTCTCAAACCGCTGAACGCTGCTGCTGAATGCAACTCCCCGGTTCCTCACCCCTCCGTCCCCCCACGCTGCGGTGGTTTCGGCTCTTCTCTCCTCTCCTCGTACGTTACTACTGCTGCGCAGGAAGACGCTTATCCGATTCACTAACCTAGCCTTGCTGGGGAGCACTTTAGCAGCATCCTTCCTAGCACTAACACGCAGGACAGAGACGACCGTTCGTTATTAGCCTAAAAGTCCCGGTTGAGCGTGAAAACCAAGCGCAGGGGTTTGTGGTCAGCCAGTCTGGCTATTTGCCCTTTTTGGTCTTTGCGGCTGCGGCGTTGTTGGTCTTGGCTTTCTTCTTTGCTGACCCCTTGGTCTCCGGCTCTTTGCGCTTGGCTGACGTGATGGAGCCCGTCACCTTGAAGAAGTCATCCAGCCGGCCCTGCGTGCTGCCCTGCCGGCTTTTGCTCAGCCTCTTGACGCCGTTGCGGATCCGCTCTTCGTTGAACTGCTTCTCCCCGCACATGAACTGAACCAGCTGCTCTTCATTCGGCTCCGTCCACTTCAGCTCTACGGTGTTGGGGTTGACCACATCGGGCTCTAGAAAGAGCTTCTGGGCCTCTCTGTGCAACCAGTTCTCCGGCAGAGGGTACTTCTTGGTGTCTATCTGCTGGATGATCTTCTCGATGGTTTTGTGCTCCTTGATGAGCTCGACGGCACGCTTGGGCCCGATGCCGCGGATGCTCTCGCAGTAGTCACAGCCCAGGAGGATACACAGATCCACAAACTGTTCCCAGGTCAGGTCTAGATCCTGCAGAATACGGTTCAGGTGAAACTCCTGGATGGGCAGCTTCTTCGTCTCGCTGGCAGTAAGATGCCGCATCAGTACGGGACTGCCGAAGGTCAGGCAATCCATATCTTCCGTGGCAGCCGCGTAGACCTTCCCAGCCTTCACCAAGGTAGCGCAGCTGGCTTCGGCCTCCCCCGGCGCCTCCACGTAGGGGATGCCCATCAGCGTCAGTAACTTCTTGCACTCGTCAGTGTGCTGCTGGGTCACCTTGACCAGCCTCTTGCTGTACTTCTCAATGTTGGTCTCCTCCCCGGCCTCCTGAGCCTCCTGCAGGTGTTTCTCGGCCTCAGCCCGGCGCTCAGTCCGCTTTGCCAGCTCCCCCGACTTCAGCTGCGGGGGCTTGCCATCAAAGACGTAAACCGGCTTGATGCCGTTCTCCACCATGCGGATGGTCCGGTAGAACATACCCATCAGGTGGCTCGTGGTCTCGCCCTCCTCGTTCTGAAGGACTTCAGCTCCCTGCCGCACGGCGATCAGGAACTGGTAGATGCTCATGGAGGCGTCGATAGCGACCTTCCGGCCGAAGTAAGACTTGATGTCATTCTCCCGGATGGCGCCAGGAGCCACGTCGGCAATAAGCTTGGCCAGGCCATGGATTCCCATCCTGGGGAAGAGAAAAGGGGATGCTGGGATGAGGCTCTGCACGCAGACGGTGCTGGGGGGAGCTGAGGGTTACCAGCGGGGCTGGTGCACCACCGAAGCGAGGGGCACCAACGGGAGGGGGCTGCTTCCCCTGCAAACCGTTACCCCATGGGCTGTGGCCTGTGGTGGCTGCCATCACCCCGCTTCCAGCCTCGGCCTCCCCAGCCCGCCATTATCCCCCTACCCGCCATTACACCCCCACCTCAGCCTCCCCTGCACACCGTTACCCCCTTGCCTAGGCCCACCATTAGCCCCCTTCCCACCTCAGCCTCTCCCCATCACGCCCCAGTCCCGCCATTACTCCCCCCCTTTCCGCTGGGGCCTCTCCCGGCCCTCAGATATCCGCCTCGGGCCCGCCTCAGCCTCCCCCGCCGCCATTATCTACCCCCTTCTCGCCTCAGCCTCCCCCACCGCCATTATCCCCCCCCCCCAGCCCGCCTCAGCCTCCCCCGCCGCCATTATCCCCCCCCCGGGCCCGCCTCAGCCTCCCCCGCCGCCATTATCCCCCCCCCCCCCCCGGGCCCGCCTCAGCCTCCCCCGCCGCCATTATCCCCCCCCCCCCCCGGGCCCGCCTCAGCCTCCCCCGCCGCCATTATCCCCCCCCGGGCCCGCCTCAGCCTCCCCCGCCGCCATTATCCGCCCCGGGCCCGCCTCAGCCTCCCCCGCCGCCATTACCCCGCAGCTCGCTCCCGCCACCGCTCCCGCGCTCCGCCGCAATGCCCGCCGGGAGCCGGCGAGAGCCAATAGCGAGCGGCTCCCAGTCGCCCCGCCCACCCATCCCGGCATGCACCGCTCCCGCTCTCCTTTCCGTTTCCGGCGGAGGGGCGGGCAGCGGCGGCGACGTGTCGGAGCAGAGCGGGCAACCGGCGCCTGGGCGAGATGGTGAGGGCCGGGGCCGGTAGCCAGGGCTGTAGCCAGGAAGCCGCCATCAGGGGCCGGTAGCCAGGACTGGAGTCCAGGAAGCCGTCGTGAGGGACCAGTAGCCACGACTGGGGGCCGGGTAGCCAAAACTGGTGACCGGGAAGCTGCCATCAGGGGCCGGTGGTAGCCAGGACTGGGGGCCGGGAAGCTGCCGTCAGGGACCGGTAGCCAGGACTGGGGGCCAGGAAGCCGCCATCAGGGACCGGTAGCCAGGACTGGGGGCCGGGTAGCCAAGACTGGTGGCCGGGAAGCTGCCATCAGGGGCCGGTGGTAGCCAGGACTGGGGGCCGGGAAGCTGCTGTCAAGGGCCGGTGGCAGCCAGGACCAGGGGCCAGGAAGTTGCCGTCAGGGGCCGGTGGTAGCCAGGACTCGGGGCCGGTGGTAGCCAGGACTGGGGGCTGGTAGCCAGGACTGGGGGCCACTCCCCGTCCCGCTCTGCTTCCCGTCCCGCTCCCGTCCCCCGGCAGTGCCGCTCACCTTCTCCGTGTCCGCGCAGGAGCTGGAGGCGATGAGCAGATATACCAGCCCGGTGAACCCCGCCGTCTTCCCGCACCTGACGGTGGTGCTGCTGGCCATCGGCATGTTCTTCACCGCCTGGTTCTTCGTGTATCCCCGGGCTGGAGCGGGGGCGCGGGGAGCGGGCGGGGGGCCGGGGGAGCGGGGGGCCCTCACCTTCCTCTGCCTCCGTTATCGCCTCAACCCCCGGGCTGCAGCTACGAGGTGACTTCGACCAAGTACACGCGGGACATCTACAAGGAGCTGTTGATCTCCTTGGTGGCTTCGCTCTTCATGGGCTTCGGCGTCCTCTTCCTGCTGCTGTGGGTCGGGATCTACGTCTGAGGCCTGGGAGCACCGGTACCGCCCTGCGAATCCCCCACGGCTGTAAGCTTCCTCGAGTCTTACCGTTATACCACGTGCAGCGCCCGTAAGGGGCGTGCCAGCATCTGAGCTATTTATTAGGTCGGCACTGTTAATCCCTCACTTACACAAGCACGTAAGTTCACTGACAATGGTTTAAAAGTCGTTAATAACAGTGGTAAGATGATCAGCTTTTTGTTTTGCCTCTAAGCATCGCTAATATAGGGGACAAAGGCAGAGGAACGCAAACCAGGCACCACATTGGTATGAAAATATTGGCATTTTGCTTTCAGCATGATTATTATTATTATTATTTTGGCAACGATTGTGTCTGGACAGCTCAGATGGGAGTGGGGTCCGTTGGTGACCGGTATGGAACAAAACAGACTGCCTTGAAGAGCCGGTCATCCGAACGGGCAGGGCGAAGGGAAGGTGGGAGGAGGAAAAAGAAACGCAGAGGTTTGTTCCAGGAGGCGCAGCAGGTCTCTGGCCAAGAGAGGAACAATACGGAAACGTAGCCTGGTCTTTACAAAAGCCACCTTTCTTCAGGGGCAGAGTGAGGACAGACAAACGGCTGCGCCCTCGCCCCAGCAGCAGCCTTTGGGCTTAAACCCCAAGCTGCAAAGCGGTCGCTGGGTCGCGCTTCTGTGCCCGCCCGTGAACCGCGGGCCGAACTCATCCCCCTGGGGCGGTGAGGGATCGTGCGCGCTGGGGCCTTAGCTGCAGCAGGGCCCGGCCCGGTGCCGCCCTGGGGAATGCTGTCTCACCGACCTCCTTCATTTCCTTTGGTTCCAGGTGGGAAGCCCCGCAGAAGCTCTTTTTGTATTTCTTTTATACTTCAAGCCCGTATCAGGTGTGGACGGTGCTCCTGTCGAGTGGCTACTGCTAGCCCAACAAACCAACCCTGAATAAAACTGGCTCCGTGATGCACCTGCCTTTGGACTCATGGTTTGTCTTTTCGATGCCTTTTTTCCACCTGGCTTTTCCAAACCGCTTTGATATCGGCACAAGATCCGCGTGCCTTGGGACAGGCCCCCTGTTTATCCTAGATTTCCCCAGCTGCCCAGAAGCGTTTCAGGGCCGCCTTGGGCCCTAGTGCAGCTAGACTCTAGAAAATAAGTGCTTCCCGCTTCTTCCAAAGCCTGCTTTTATATCCCTCAGCCTTCGTTACCATTTCTCTTTCCGGAAGGCTGAGCCCTTTCTCATCCCGAGCCAGCAGCGTTGCGGCTCAGCAGCGCTCGTGGCCCCTGGCGAAGCGGCGAGGGGCAGGGACCGCTCCGAGGGGCTTTGGTTACCTCTGGCGGCGCGTCCTGGGGCCCGCCTGCGCTGGAATTGCAGCCGATGGAAACACCCGGTCCCGTTTTTCGGCCGGGCTCCGTGCTCCTGAGGTGCGCGGACGGACCCTTCGGCCCCGGTGGAGCGGCGCTTGCGGAAGGGTCTCTGGTCAGGGCTCCTGGGTGACGCGCTGGCGCGGCTCCTCGGGCGCGAAGCGAGGAGAACGCTCGTCTGGCGGGCACCGCGGTGGCTGCCGCGAGCTGTGTGTGTGGGAAACGAGGTTTTGGAGGAATGCCTGAGCGGTACGGGGCAGAACAATCTTGTAGCTGGATGCGCCCTTCAGTTAAGTAGCGAATTAACTGCCTTGCCTATAAAAGAGTTTGTTTATGGCGTGCATAACGATAGTTTTATAGGTAGCTTTGAATTTGTAGCCCAGCTTTCAAAGCAATTTGATTTCAAAATCAGAAGTTCAACAGGTAGCTGATGGATTTAAAGCCCTAATTTCCAGTTGGGGAAGGAAGCTTTCCCTCTGGATCTGGCCCAACCTCCGAGGCGTGAGCCACGAGAGCTCCTTTTTCCATCCCTGTCGGAAAGCACCCTGCCTCGCAGCGAGCAGCCGCAGGCTGGGGCTGTTTGACCCCGACCGGGCCCCGCGTGGGAGCTCCCGCTGATTCACAACCCGGGGGGTTTCCTCCGTCTGTGGGGAGCAGTTTTACAGCTGCTGAACGGAAAGGCTGACGTCTCATAGCAAGGGAGGAACGCGCCAGGAGCCGTCCTTGGATACAAAGCAGTATTTATATATTTATTTATATGGGCATATTTACCTCCAGCATAAAACAAAGCCTAAATAAGCAAAACAAAACAAAAAAAAAAAAAAGTGGGGAATCCGGACACTCGGCACTCAAATTCAGCAAAATATAAATATAAATCAGAAAGAAAGGAGGGAAACCACGCTTGTTCCCCACAAATAAAAAACGATAATCAATAATACCTGCTAAGAATGCAACTCTACAAACTTGCTGGCAATATACAGTGATTAAAGCTGTGACAGCAACATTTAAACCAAACAAATTAGTGCTTTACTTGTTTTTTTTTTTTTTCCTTAATTCTTGCAGCGGTGGCATAGTCTCTATTTACAGGCTTTAAGCTCTAACAGTAGGACAGAATGTTTGTGAATTTGCTTTTGAAACAAACTCCGAAACAGCCCAACTTTGGCAAGCGGCCTCGTTTCCACACTTCTCTTCCTTCCTGCCAAGAATGTCTAGAGAGATGAAGCGCCTGGTTTCCAGCGGAAAGAGAGGGTTTTCCCCAAGCTGTGGGGCTGGAGACATGGGCTCAGAGCTCCCTCCGTCTCGTGCGGGGAACGGCCTGATTGTTAACTCTCTTGTTACTGATTGGGGATGGGGAACGCGTCTTCAGAGACACCTTTGGGGGGGGAGTCTATGCAAACTGCTGTTTCTGCAGGCTCAGGAGCAATTCTGTGACCCTTTAATAACTAAAAACCCCTTTGGAGCTTGTTTCTCCCTTGCTGTGCAGCGGCTGGTGGAACCGGCCGACGCTTTGTGATAGATTTTTAAAACCAAAGCTACTATTGCGATAGAAGACGCTAAAAACTGCGTTCTGAATCCCTCTCCTCTTTTGATACCAGGGATTGCCGTCAGCCCGGTGTCGCTCTGCCGTGCGGCAGCCGGACGCGGGCAGTGCCGGCCTTTGCGCTTTAGGTGTTGCCTCCTCTCAGTTCTCAAGCTAACTGGCCACCGCTTTTGAGGCACGCAGCGTTTTACGCACGTGTGGGAAACCCCCGTTCCCTCGTGCAGTCCTGTTAGCAGAAAAAGGCACTAGAGCTGTTCCCATAGCCCTTAGGCACTTGGTTTGCCCGGGGCCCTCGTAAACCCCGTGGCCGAGCATCACAGGGACACCTGAGAGACTCCGTCTCCTCTTGGCCCACTGCTGCTGGCACGTTTTTAGTGATTGCTTGATTCCTCCCCTCCAGGAGCGGCTTTCCCCGCGGCGGGGTGAGACGTACTCGCGGGTCTTGGCTGAGCTCAGCCAGCACCACCAGCGAGGGCGGGGAGTGGTGGTGGTGATTGCAGGCAGCGCTTTCCGCTCCGGCCCTCCCAACGCCGCCCATCGCCTCTTCAGGGGCTGAACGAGCGCACGGGCATTTAGCCCGGCTCCACAACACAAGGGAAATCAGCAGGTCTGAGAAGGCAACCTCTCAGCTGAGCAGACATCGAAGAGCACATGGCATCACCCACCTGAATGAGGACGTGCCAGACTGGGCCACTGATTGCCAAGCGGAGAAGAAAAGCTGCCGAGAAAATAACTTTAAGGCCAAGCAAAAAAGGTCAGGGAAGAGCACTGAGCGGCCTCTCCGGAGAGCTGCAGCGGAGGGTTTCCTTCCCGGTTGGAGGGAGAAGCGGAGAATCCTGCTCGCGTGGGTATTCCCAAGCCTTGGGACCTCTGCCTTTCCCGCTGAGCTCCCCAAAGTCGGGTAGTCCCTGCCTTCCCTCCTGCTTGGCTGCCCGGCATTCCCTGCTCACCCACCGGTTCCCGCCTTCAGTGCGCTTTAGTAACCGGAGAGCGTCGCCAACGTACAGCGAAGTGTTTGCTACCCGTAGGCACGCAGTGGGAACGAAGCCCTGACCTTGAAACCAGCCTACAAACAAAGAGCCAGGTCCCTTGGCGGCAGAGACGCCAGCTCCTAACGACGTCGCGAGGAATCGCAGGGCTACGGCTGGGACAAGCTCAGAAAGTTGTTCTGAGATGGGTGACGGGAGATAAAACTGCGCCTCGGCCTGGGGAGCGAAGGCCGCGTAGGGTCCCACGAGATGCGCGCAGGAACCATCTCTGCTTTTATCTAATCTGGATTAAAAAAAAAGGTCTTTGCAGCTTGTTTCTCCGGAGCAGCAGAGCCAGCCCCGCACTCCTCGGTGCTGGTAACACCACCGAGGGATCGCTGCATCCGTCTCCGCTGAAAGCAACAAAACGCAGCAGCCAGAGCCTGATGCGGTTTCCCAAAACCAGTTTGGTTCGAGTTGCCTACGTCCAGCGACGGGGCCGCAGGGGCGAGGCGTGCTCTTCTCCGAAGCCAGCTTTAGAGTGGCCTTTCCCCCTCGCCGCCCTTCCCCAGCGGTGGCTGCTGTGCCCTTACAGAAACGCGTCGCAGACATGAGAACCCGGTGGTGGCTCAGCCTCCGGGAACGCAGACGGCTCCTTTTTAGCGAGAGGTGCTGGAGCAGGACGGGGAGGAGGACGCGGCGCTGGTCGGTCACTCTGACGCGTCCCAGCACCGCTGCGGCAGTCGAGCTTTAACGTGGAGCTTAGCAGTGGCCCCCTTTGGTTTCCTATGCGAGACGCACGTCGCTGAACAGGGACAGAATTAAGAGACCCATTTTTATACGGCTTTAAAAAAAAAAATAAAATCAGTAGTTTAGCAAGTTAAGAACTTGTAACAGTAAAATACCCAAAATACACTCAACATAACTGCTTTCCGAGAACAGTGACGGCAAGGGCCCGCAGTCGCTGCCGTTCCCCGCTTTGGGGGAGAGGATCGGCCGCTTCGGTGCCTGGCGGAGATCCGCTGGGCAGGGGCGCAGCGAAGCCACGTCACGCGTCCCCAGCGGCTCAGCCTTGCTCTGCAGGGCGCGCCGGGCTCTGCCAGTGCTCTCTCTTCTGCACGTCTGGGCAGAGGCGGCTGTGTTGGCTTGGGAGCCGACCGGGCAGCTCTGCACACACTGCGAGAGGCCGCACGCTGCTGCCAAATGAAAAAAAAATGGGTCCTATGACACTTAACGCAGGTGCCTCATGGTAATTTTTCTCCCGTGGGTTGATGGCGAGTGTCCCCACACGTGGTTTGGCCTGGGCACAGCCTCAGCAGCATCTTTAAGTGGGGTTCTTGAGTTTATCCAGCCAGGTCTGGATACGGTGGAAGTTAGAGTACAGCGAGGAGGGGGACGGACAGGGCTAACGTTGAAGCTGCACCTTCTCTTGCCCGCAGAGGACAGTCTGTTCGCGGGTCCGGGGGTCTCCGGGGGTCTGTGGAGCGGGGCTGCGAGGGATGGCCCTGGGCCAACCAGAAGGAACAGCAACTCCAGTGTACGACTTCCAGTACGTCCAGGCACAGCCTTCCTTTCCAGGCCAAACTCCAGCGTTTCGCTCTTGGAAAGGGCTCCAGTGTTGAGCAATTCCAGTGTTGTGAAGACGTGGCACATCTGGGACCAGTGGGCCCGTACAGGATGGAGCTCCCATCCGCGTTCTGGGATGCGGCAGAGCCGTCCACGTTCAGTCCAGTGTCATGCTTTCAAATCCAGTGTTGCAAGGGGCGGGAGAAGCGATGGAGGACACAAGCGTCCCCGTAAGGGAAGGAGAGGGACGTTCGGGGCGGCGTGGGATGGCGGGAGTCGGTGGGAGGTGAGCCCAGGAGGTACCACAGGGCTGGTTGTGTTTCTGTGGCTTAGGTCCTATGTTCTGCCCGTGCTGTGCCTGCCTCACCAGCCACAACCAAACCAGCCCCACGCCCCAGACGGGGGTAAGGTGGGGCTGGGGGCGAGCGGAGGAGGGCGTACAGCAGGCTCCCCAGTGTCACCAGTCCCCCTCCTCTCTCCAACCAGAGGGCACTGGTGCTGCCAGGACTCACTCACAGAGCCAGTAAAACTGAAAATAATAGTCAGTGAAAAGGTGTCCCATCTGCTCGGGAGCAGTGCTGCAGTTGGCTCGGCCCTGTGAGAGAGCGAGAAAAAGAGCTTACAGACAGGGGTAGGACGTGTGCTCTGAGGGGGGAATTGTGCACGAATTACGGGCTGGGGCAGAGAAAAATCGTACCCCCGCTACCCACGCAACTGCGGAAGGCAACAGCCCCAATGGAGAGGGCTGCGGAAGGCAACAGCCCCGATGGAGAGGGCTGCGGAAGGCAACAGCCCCGATGGAGAGGGCTGCGGAGGGCTGTCGGCGCAAGGTGGCCGCTAAACCTGCCATGGTCCCATTGCTCTCCTGCCGCTCAGCCCTGGACAAGAGGGAAGACAAAGCGGCTGCTGGTACTCACAGGCTGTGCTACTCTGAAGTGGTAGGTAAACTCCCGGAAAGACAGCATGACGAGAGGCCAGCGGTGCGTTGTTTCCTGGGGAGGAACACAGAACAGCGAGGATGAGATCGGGGCTGAGCATCGGGGGACGTTCTCCCGGGCCAGACCGGCAAGGAACCACGCAACCCTGCGGGGTGGAGCGGAGGAGCAACCTCTCCGAGGCCAGCAATAGAGCCGGCCTGCGAGGGGCAAGGAGGCACTCGAGGGTAAGAAGGGTCTGAGGCAGCCTCTGCACACGCAGAGCTGCAAAATCCCGCTGAAGGGAGTTTGTTAGGACGCGGTACGGCAGCTGACAGCGGGGTCTTTTCCCTGCAGTCCTGGGGCTCATTGCAGAGGGGTCGTGCGGGATGATTTCATGCGAGCGACCGCATCAGGCTTACAGACCCCTCCCTGTCGGGCTTGCGGGGATGTCTGAGGGTCATGGACGTTAGCCCGTGCAGAGTACGGCTATGTTTGAGCACGAATTCCCTCCAGCAAGTCCTGTGCTGCCCTGGCCAGGCTGCTGTAGTCCCTTCTGGAGGGATCGGTGGTGTGCTGGGATGACAAGGCACGTGGATTTTGTGAGCCGTACCCTCTCTCCCTCCCTACCTGTGCGTCTGTGGCATCGGTGGAGCTGTTCGTGCTCGCGGCATCCTGGCAGGGGTCGCTGGAGACGAGGCCGCAAAGGGCGATGGACACCGCGGAGGAGGAGCTGGGGAGACGAGACACTGTAAGACCCCGCTGGCTCTTCCCCAGCTCAGGCAGGAGACACCATGGCCCCCTGGCACAGTATCCACCTGACTTCAGGGGTACCGAAACACCCAAGAGATGAGCCCTAGTCCACTCACTTCATTTCCAGGGTCAGGTTGGTGTTCACCGCTGTGAGCTGGTTGACAGGGATGCGGTAGGTGAAGTTTCCAGTCCTAGGGACACAGAGAGAGCATTAGACCTCACCACAGCATCTCAGGCGGCTCTGAGATGGCCAGGCCAGGACCCAAAGTCTCTGTCGGGCTGAGACTTCAGAGGGGAGGGCTTCCCAGGCTAGTTCCCGAGGACAAACTCATCACCAAACGCATCCTTCCTGCACTCTGAGGGAAGGACTCAGAGCCCCAGCTCCTCCATCCAAGGAGCAGCATGGGGTGATGGCAGAGAACAACCCAAGGCTCCAGGAGCTGCCCATCTGCTGCTTCCCCTGGAGCTCCCGCAGCGCTGCTGCCCCCAAAGCGCTGGCAGCCGGCTTTGCCTCGCTCACCTGCAGGCCTCGGCGGCTGCGCAGTACTGGGACTGGATGCCCATATCGATCTCCACGATCCGGATGGAGTGCAGCACTGGGCTTGGCCCTGCGGGTGGGAGAAGAGGCTATTTAGGAACAGCAAAGGGGTGGCAGCTGGGGTGCCCGGAGCGAGAAGGGCTGGAAGGGACGCCTGGCACTGAGATCACCTTTCCTTATCACCCTGTCATCAGAGAGGGGGTTGCATTGCTGCAGGACTGCGCTAACACCATCTCCAGCCACGGAGAGCCAGGAGAAGGGGTGCCCCAGACTATGCCAATGGCTGGTCATCGACACCCCCTTCTCCCTGCTGCCAGCATGACTCAGTCTGTGCATTTCTTCCTCTAGATCTGATTTAGAAATGGCTGAGCAAGCTGAGATGGGGGTAAGAACGGAGATGTCGGTACGGCAGCCTCAGAAGGGAACTAGCAACTGGCCAGAAAGCGTAGGGCAGCAGGGAGGAGGAAGGGCAGGGCTGGAGGTTGAATCTGGCTGCACTGGGAGAGCTGGGGGCAAACAAGCCGCAGGATGGGGACACAGCGAGAGTTGTGCGGCACAGATGAGACCCAGTTGGTTGAGGATACCCCAGGAGAGAAGCCAGGACCACGGTGCCGCTGCAGGGAGGGAAGAAGATAGGGTCCACCTACCATCCCTGCCGGGATCCTCCGTGCGGGGCCACTCGCTCACCGGCTGCCTGATGCTGCGCTGCTGCCGGGCCTGCCCCAGCGGGGAGTTGCTGCGGGAGAGCGAGAGGTTGGAGATGTACTTGGATTTGCCCTGGCTGTGGGTGAAGGGGGAGGAGGGGCTGGCATTGGGGCTGCCGAAGCTCTGAGACCTGTCAGGCGTCTTTGGCCACTTGGTGTAGGATGTCGCTTTCCCGGTGATGCCCCTGGATTTGGCTTTGATATTTGTCACTGGCAGGAGTGAGGTCTGACTTTGGTCTGCAAAGAGAAGGGAAAGAAAGGTTGTGCTGAGAGGCAGAGAGAGGCTGGCAGCACTCCCGACCTCCGGGAGCAGTGCAGAGAGAAGAGCTGCCACCTCTGGGCGCGTCCTGTCCCCACGTCACCTCCCGTATTAACCCCTGGCAGCCGCTGAGGCTTCCCAGCCTCTGTGCCTGAAGGGGCCGGTGGGATCCCCGCAGCGGAGGGAAGCTGGAGCAGTCCGCGGGGACAAAGCGGGGACGCAGCCCTGTGCTCGGGTAGGGCACGGCGTTTAAGGCAGGGTTAAGGCACGACTCCGGGGGCGTCAGGGCTCTGCAGTGACTGCCTGAGGCGCTGTTCCTCCTGCAACAGCGACTGGTGATGGAGCAAGCAAGCTTGCAAAAGCCCTGCTTGGGCAGCCAAGAGGCAGCGCACCCCCTGACCCGTCAAACCTTGCTCAAAGCAAACAGAAGAATGAGGTCAGGCTGCAAGGTACGGCTGCTCGGGCATGCTGGCCAGCCCGGTGGAGCCTCTCGTGACCTTGTGCTGGCAAAGCAGGCAGCTCCAAAGACCTTCCAGCCCCCACGTACCCCCGGCAGCACGACCACGGCTCTCCAAACCGTGCCACACGGGCAGCGAAGGCTGTTGAGCCTGGCAGTCCCGCTTTGCCCTGCAGCTGCCTGCCGGATCAGGTCTCAGCCCAGGCAGCGGGTGCGGAGGAAAGCGGGCACCTTTCGAAGGGCAGGCTGCACGTCCTTTTCATAACATGCAGAGGTAGGCTGGGGACACGAGGTGATGCGGTGGTGGGACAGACGCACCTCGGCGTTGTCCCAGCACCTCCTGGGTGCCCGGGCTGGTACTTACCTGTCTGGTTAGTGGCATGAGTGGGGCTGGTCTCAGAGAGGGCGACGGAGGAGACATTGGTGGGAGCAGCAGAGCAGCAGACGGAGAAACACGGTGGGCTGAAGCAGGCTAGCACACTGTGACCAGGTAAGCTGAAGACTAAGTCCTGTGTGTCCTCTGTGACTGCAGGGCAAACAGCAGGGACACGTGGAGTAAGTCAAGGGGAGAGGCATCTCACAGGAGCAGCACCAATCGCCCCCGGCATCCCTTCTGCAAAACCAGAGCCCCAGGACCTCCCAGCATGAAGCCAGCACGATGCCAGCAAGCCCCTGGCACGGAGGAGCAGCCACGTCCTTCACCCTGCACCACAACCCATCATCGAGCGCGTCTGCCAGGCCCCCTGCCCCGCTGCGACCTACCACGGCGCGTGGGGGTCCTGCTGCTGGCTCCGTCCGACGCAGCTGTGGATCGCACCATCTGCGTTTTATCAAAGTTCTGGCTTGACCTGAAATGCAGGAAAATACGGTGAAAACCTCTACCGTGGGGGATAACGGTGTCGCTTGTACGTGAAGAGAGAAGCGGCTGTAGCAGTGAGTGGGGCGATGGGAGCAGGTACACGGAGCAAGAGCAGACGTGGAGAGCGCGAGGGTGAGGAGGAGCACAGACTGGAGTGATGTGGGCAAGGAAAGGCGGGAGAGAGGCACGCAAGCCGTGAAGACAGCAAGGAGAGCTAGGAAATGCCACAGCAGATCGTGTGGCAGTCCCACGTCTGGCAGGGACAAATGCCAGCTGGTTCAGAGGACACCAGCCATGCTCCCTCGATGCTCACTGGGGAACGGGCTGAACTCAGTGGACTTGATTTCCAACAGTGATCTCCTGGGTGGATTTATGTGCTCGGGTCTCGACACGTTAGGCCGTAACGGGCTCCAAGCACTCACCATTCCCTAAGGGAGGTGCCCCTTATCTCTTGGAGACAGACCATTCCTCATCTTGTTTTTTAGAAAGGCACACAATCCCACCCAGATTCGTCCCACATAATTTCAGGGGTTTCACCGAAGCTACCAAGACCTGAGGACACCACAGGCGTCTCCCGAGGGTAAGGCAGACGTGGAAGGGGAGGAACCGCTGCCTCGTGCTGGTTTTCTCCCACGTCTGCACAAGGAGCCCAGAGCAACACCACTTCTGGGCACCAGCTACCGCCTACAGAGATATGGGATAAACCAAGGCTCTCGCCTTCACGCACCGTAGCTGCCCACTGAGCCAAAATTTTTACTGAGCTCCTAACAGCGATGTTCAAGATTTCACCTGCCCGGACCCTGCCCAGGCTCAGGAGCAGTTTGGTTTTATCCGTCCCACATTTTCCTCATCCTGTACCCATGTCTTGCCTGTCCCCTTAGCTTTGCTCAAGGTTTCTCACGGATAAATGGAGCTTTCGCTCATTTAGAGAAATCAAAAGACCACTTTGTCACCTGCAAGACTTATCTTATTACACCTATTTCTTTTTCTGGTGAAAGGAGACGCGACGCCGGTCTCCTGGAGGGAATGTGGGCACCAGCCTCCGGAGCTGCCCTTCACCCCAGCCAAAAACCCACCCCTACCCCTCATGTTCCCCCGCTGCCTCGTCACCACTCCCCATGCAGAGCTTTATCCTGCAGCCCCCAAGCGATTACTTTTTTAATAGCTTCCCGGGAAACGCTCTGAGGGAGAGTTCTTAAAAGACCAAATTAATCGGGCCTTCCACTGCTTTTTATGCAGTGTTTTGTTCTAAGGGTGCTGACAGATAAGGCAGGACCTGTTTTTCTTTTAAAGGAATTGTTTTGCTGCAGCCCTGCCGATCCCATTAACGGAGGTGCTTTACAGGTCTCCACCTGAGTAACTCAGCCAGCTTCCCCGTCTCAGTACCTCGCCAAACATTCCCAGCGGTAATGGCTCATAAAAAGAAATAATTTAGGGTTTTTTTCCGTCCTTCTTTTGCACAGTAAGCTGTCCTGTGCTTGAGAGTGACCCTCCACAAGAAAGCTGCTCACATAGGAAGAGAGGGTAGGAACAGTTTTTTGGCTAACTCCTCAAAGGCTTCATCCTTTTCACATACTGCCTCCACTCCTTTCAAACTGTCTGCTCCTGCTCTACCTGGAGTGTCTAATTTCTTTATTTAGCCTTTGATTAATTGGTTCTTCAATCCCCTAATCCTAATTTCCCCTTCCTGACGGGATCCATAATCCTTCCTCCTGGAGTCCCACTTGCTGCAGCATATTCCTATCCCTTTCTTTGCTTTCAATTTTGCATAAGGTTCTTGGTCTTCTGCGGTGCAGATGGAAGAAAGAAGAGGATTTGAGAGAAGGGATGCGGCAATTAAATAACAGTATAATGAAACAATAACATACCGTGGACACAGAGCGACCGGCACCCCAGGACCCCTGTGCCGCAAGAGGGCCAGGAGACAGGCAGTGGGCACAGCAAAAGAGCTACAGGACAGTGAAGGGAGACGGGAAGAAAAGGCAGGTCGGTAGATGAGGAGGATGGGGGGGAATGAAAGAGGATATGGAAGGTAATGGAAATGAAAAGACAAGAATGGGAAAATTAAAGACGAAGTGGAAAGAAAATGGGTTGGATGAGAGATGTAACCGGAACAGGAGGAAGAGAAAGAAGACAGGGAGAAGAGGGAGAGAAAAAGAGACTCGTTATCTGGTAAGGCGAGCTCCCAAAGGAGTGAAGTGTGCCAAACCCGAGCGCCCAGCACGGGCTGCCCGTGTGCACGCCTGCCGGGCTGGGGCCGCTCCCTCAGTGCTCTCTCCACACCAAGGACGCTGCTTGCAGAGGAAAACGCTTGCCTAGCACAGACCGGTCCAGCCCCACCGCAATCAGTGGGACGATGCTGTTTTAGTCCAGCTGAAGACTGGTCCAAAGGACATTCAGACCGGCCACGCGTGGATATGTGAGCAGCCAAACAACGGGGTATTTTCTTTATCTTCTCTGTTCCTCACTTCTTGCTCCAGATAATTTAACTGACCTCAGACTTGGATGTGTGGATGTGTTTGGTTGGCTTTACAGCTTGACTCACTGGAACTGTGCTCAATAACCCCACAGCGGCTGCTTTTTGCGCTTCAGACTCCCCCGGTCACCACATCCCTCCCACAGAGCCCCGAGGTACCTACCCATCGATATCCACAAGGTCCTCTTCGCTGCGCAAGCTCAGCACGTAGAGCGTGGACATGGACACCACACTGGAAAGGAAGAGAGAGGACGGACATGGGGCAAGGGACGTGTCACGGTACGGATCTGCTTCCAAGGGGTTTCAGCCCATGAAAGGAGCCGTAGGTCCTCAGCCCCTCGCTACACACCCCACGGATGGCACGGGTCAAACCGATGAGCTGGAGAGAGAGAGCGGAGAAGCGGCAGCCCGGGTGCGCGGTCTCACCTGAATGCCATGATGATGACCAGGGCAATGATGGTGCCCTGCAGGAAGCGCTGGCTGATGCAGGCCTGTTCGGGGACAACTGACGGTGACTGCAAGAGAAAAACCCCAAGATCAGCTCAGGACTCCTTACTGCTCCGGGCCTCCCACCCAGCCCATCCCAAGCTCCCCTGCAAGCCCTGAAGCCCCTCAGCGCAGAAGCCATCTAACATCTTCATTAGGCACGGACAAAAAGGAAGGAGAGAGCATGGAAATGGGAGCAGACAGGGTCTCTCCCTCTGCAGCGTGCGTACGAAAACACACGAGGATCAGGCAGACGACCGTTCCCAGAGAGCCCACCTTCCCCCGCACAGCGCTGCTCCTTTGGCAGCCGTCCCTTACCTTGCTGGCTACTTTGTGGGGTCTTTTTTTGTGAGGGATGCTTCCCGCGCGGCTGAACTGGCTTCCTGTTTGGCTGCAAGGAGAAAGGAGGAGTGGAGCTGAGCCGGGCAGGGACAGCACGCAAAGCGATTCCCAGGCAAATATGAGATTCTTTGGGAGGGGAGAAATCTCTGCGTGGCACGACAGTCACAAACCCCTGTCACTTCATCTGCTCGGGGGTAGGTGCAGTGCTGGTCCATTGCCCAGAGAGCCTGAATTCTGCCCCCAAACCCGCATAAGCTGACCAGGGTCAGTATGGTGATTTTGGAAGCATGAGAAACTCTTTGCCCTGAGAAAGCTGCTCCCTTACTCCAGGGAAACGTGGAGACAATTTCATATTGATTTTTTTTTTTTGAGCTGGTCTAAGAGCAGGCTGTTGGTATGTGTGTGCCAGACCTGTCTCACCAACCTCAGCTCCTTAAATCTACCCCAGGCCAAATGACAACTGCCACCACTCCTCCCCATCTCCCCTTTCCCAAACCAAGATATCACTCAGGGCTGCCTGGGCTCCAAAGGAGACATCCCTTCTGGCTCCCCTGCCCTCAGTATGCCCGTACCTGAACGCCCCAGAGCTCACGGTTGACTTCATGCTGTCCAGTCGCTTGAGCTTGGCCAGTTTGTGACTCCACCTCTCCAGCTCATCGATGCGGGTCTCCAGGTTGTCTGTCAGTTTGCACAGCTCCTTCACGGCTCCCACGTTCTCCATGAAGATGCGCTCCTACCAGGGAACAGCTCGGCAGTCTGAGTGGCCTGGCATGTGGAGGGACTCCTGCTCCCATGGATCGGCCACCCTGACTGCTCTCCCATGCCCTGCCCCAGGGGAAAGGCTACACAACACCCAGCTCTGGGGGCAGGGAATCATCCAGCGTGGCACATCTAGATCTCTACAGCCCCTGGATGCAAGAACAAGAGATATCCTCTTCAAACCCAACCAAAACAACACACGTTGGTGAAGGATCCCCGAGGTCTCCTGCTGGCGCTAATCCAGAGAGTCCTCCTCAGTCGCAAAGGACAGACACAAAGTCCCCATCTTCATCAGGAGCCCCCACTCAATGCTCCCCATCTACCCCTTCTCTGCGCCACCCCAGCCCTCTGCCTCTTGCTCTACAGTGCAAGCTGCTGGCGTTATTCTGCAGCGTTATCCAACAGACAGTTGATCCAGCCAACGGAGAGCCCAAATCCAGAAGCCTCTGGAGAGCAACCTTTCTCCTGCAGCCCCGCCGGTAAAGGCAGGGCGGTCCAGCACACGCATCTCCCTCGGGCACAAGGGCAGCCACGTCCCACGTACTGCTGCCAGCAGTGTGGTGTCTCCCCTGCCCCTTATCCCCCCTCGGGCTCCGCCACTCCGCTTCCCCATACAGAGCTCCCTGAGGCAAAACACCTCACTGGTGTGCTGGTCCAGCACTATGCTCAGAGGATCTTGGACACCTTGAATAATTCGTAGCAGCAGGTAGATGGCTCTTTGGAGAGCTCAGCTAGAGCAGACCACGCAGCTTGCTGCGATGGGCTGCTCTGCAGCGTGCACCAGCTCCTCTTGGAGGGTTGATGCTGAGCTGAAGCCCGTGGAGGAGCTCTGTACGCAGAAACAAGGGACAGTAATGGCCTGGCTACGTGCAGATGGGACAGAAAAGGTCACGCTTACAGCTACTGCTAGCTGGAGATGTAACTGCAGGAATCTACGCTTCCACAAAGGAGAAACGAGGCACTAAGGTCAGTCCTGGCTATTCCTACTCTGGACAGAGTGATGCAGGAGAGAGCTGGCAGCTCTGGGAGGCTGTCCCCCTGATGTGTGCTATGGGAGGCTGTCCCCTCGATGCCCAGAGCAGCAAACAGGCTGCCACGGGTTATGGAGAGGTCAGGCAGCCAGGTGCTCTGGGTTATCTTGACATAAGCACCTTATCTTATCCAGAAAGGAGAGATTATGACTAAGAGCCTCCCTAGAGGAGGCTGCCAACAAGGAGCCCTTCCTGAGGGAGATGCTGCCAACTTTCACCAACACCAGGCTAGTTCCTCCCTGCTGATGTCTGCCGTCCACCCACTCCTTGACATCTGAAAGACCAGCCAGGTCTGAAACTCCTATGGGTGGTGTTAGCCTAGAAGCATTTCCCAAGCGTCAGAGTTTCCCTCTTCCATTTCCAGCTGCACAATTCCCTTGAGCCAGGTTCAACAGCCTCTCCAGCCTCCCTGTTCCTCCTGGCTGCCACCAACCTTGTTCACCACCAGGAAGTTCTCAAGGGTCTTCCCATTGGAAAAGACCAGGTCCCCGGTGTCCTTCACAGCTTCAGGGAGGATCTCCTTTACCTCCTGAGCAATGACGCCTGCGTGGAAACAGCACAGTGGGTCAAGGTGGTCTGAGCAGGGCTCCTCTTGCCACAGCTCCTTCCCTGGCCCACGCGGTCGTTGGCAGGAACCCTGCTCACCGGGGATGACACGAGGGCTGTCCTCCCCTCACCCCAGCCTCCGCAGGACCAGGCAGAGCTCGGTGGAGGCCCCGTGGCCTGGGCAGCCCATAGGGGCTCAGCGACGGAAGAGCAGAGGCTGTTCAGACAAGGCTGTTTCCCAGATTACGTGGACAGGGGTGTTTGCATCACCCCGCCGTAGTGTGTAGCTGTACCCCTGGAGAGAGGTGGGTACTTGCAGAAGCCTGGTGACAGAAGCCCTACAAGCCACCTTGGGAAGTGCCATCTTCTCTCCCGCTTACTAAAGAGGGAATTTCATTAGGTGCCTAAACCTCAGGTGGTGAGAAGCCCCCTCTCTCCTACCCCTGCCTGGGGAGGGCCCCAGGGCAGAGCCGGGTACAGCCGCCAGGAAAGGCAGGGCAATGCCGCTTGGCACCACGAACAACACGCCGCCGTAGGCTGCGGACCGCGAGGTCCAGGGCTGCGGACGCAAGCAGGTCACCGTGGTGTGACGCAGGGCCCGTACCTGTCTCAGAGGCGTTGTCAATGCCCACCGTGGCCGCAAACTCGGGCTTGTAGTTGTAGTGTACTAGCCGCATACGGGAGATCCTCTTCAGCTGCTCTGTGGTGTCCACCTGGGACAAAACAGAAACAGGCAACTCCTAAGCAGGGTGTTGCTTCTGAAGTTCCCATGATTCTGATGCCAGGAGGAGACTGAGTCCCATTGCACAGCCAGGCCCAGGGCAGAGGCAGGTCTTGTAAACACGAGACGTGATCGTACCCAGCTTTTCTGGACAGGCACATCCAGCTGAGACGACTTCAGAGCAGAGCTGAGCCTCTCAGCCAGACTCTGGCAAGCCCCAGTGTGCTATCTGATGCATTCACCTCTTTCCAGGTTTGTCACTTCTGCGTTTGCTAGTTCTGGCTAACAGCAGAAGAGTCAATATTCCCTAAGAAACGGTGGACAGGGTGTGTTTGGGACAGACGGGGACAGACAGACTTCTAAGGCCCTTCCCATCTGGTCAGGAGCTCAGGCTGCCCATGAGGACTACGTCAAAATCAGCAGCTGAAACAGGCTCATAAGGACACTCACACTTTCTGTGGTGCCTCTTCAGACCCCCGATGACCGCAGACCTAGCCTGGTTTGCCTGGCTCTTACCTCCTGGATGTCCTCCTTCACTCGGACGTCTGAAGGGTGCATCAGCGAACCCATGACCTTCACATTGCCATGGACCACGAGGGCTTCATCGGGGCGGTCTGTGTTGATGCCAACCCGGCCGTGGTGAAAAACAGTATCAGGGAGCTGTGCCCGCTGCCAGAGCACATCGCTGTCACTCTCAAACTGGCCGGGGTTGGAGGCCTGCGGAGGGACAGGAAAGTGGGGACTGAAAAGCAGCTGTAGCAAAACCAGGGAGAGAAATGCTGCTGCTGCGGTGGCCGGGAGGGTGCCAGGCACCCTACTGCAGCAGGGTGCTGTGCCCATTAGTGTGGGTGGGAAACAGCTACAAAACAGAGCTTGGCATAAGCAGAAGCACCCTGATGGCACAGCAGTGTCCTTGCTCTGCAGAAGGGAAACGGGGACAGGGAAGATCTCAGGTGAAACTGGAGCGTGTTCATCCAGGTACCCTGAGAAGTGGGAGGGGGCTTTTGGGATGAACAGTCCAGGCCACGAGATCCTGGCACGGGTGTGCTCCCCAGCCCGCAGCGCGTTGAATCCCAGCCCTAGGAAGAGCTCGAGGCTGAGCTGTGGCAGCCCCAGCCTCACGGGAGGGACAGCAGGGAGCCGGACCGACGGGCAGGGCAGAGCCAAGAGAGGACTAGCAAGGCCATGGAGGTGCGAGACAGAGCTCTGCAGCAGCACAAGGCAAAGCGGCAGGGGCAGGGACCCACTGCCAGCCCTGGGAACAGATCCCAGCCTGCCCTTGCAGCAGAGGCAGCCTTGGCATTCGTCTGCTGGCCCTGTTTAAGCATCTCTCTGCAGGAACCAAGGCTATGCCTGCTCTGCTCCTCTCCCTAAAGGAATATCCTTGCTTTCTTGAGCTGTCTGTTATCTCAGTTATCAGAGCTGTTCCAACAACCCCAACCAGAACCGCACAGGACAGCAGGAGACCAGGTGACATGGCTGTTGCTCCTGGGTCCCAAATCCTGGGGTTCTGCCCTGCTGCCGTGGTTCTGTCCCACCCGCAGGTTGAGACGGGGCAGTCCAGGCTGCCTGCAACTCCCTGCGGTTCTGCGCTGGGCACCCTGGAGGCTGCATAATTCATTGTGGATTTATTTGTCTGCAAACTCTGAGGTCCCTCTGTCTGTGTTCTACACCCTGCCTTCGTGTCCCGCAGCTGGGTGCTCCAACAGAGCCCCGGGAGAGTCTGGGGATGGTGCCTATCTTTTCCTGCTCCTCTGCATTCCCATTGCAGCCCTGCTGCCTTAGCACGTGCAAAAGGTGCTGCCCTGGGAAGGTATCGGATCTTTCTGCACCCGTAGGCCTTGTCCTTGCTGCAGAATCCCAACAACACTGTTCCTTCACTCCCAACAGCTCTACCCTGGACACTGGTCCAGCCTTGGGAGAATGGGATGCCTTCCCTGTCCTGCAAAAAGTTCTTGCACGCTCTGAGGCTGCTCTGACTAAGCAGGTGTGGAAAGGCTGGAGCCAGAACCCAGGTACGGATAGGTACAAGCAAGGCAGCGATGGTTTGGAGAAGGTAGGCAAGGGCTGGGTGGAGAAAGCTCTGAAAAGCCAGAGGAAGGTGGGAGGATTGCCCAGGCCATCCAGCAAAGGGCTGTGGGGCACCCATCGAGGCTGAGGGAGGAGAGAGGGACTTACTCGGACGATGATGCGCTCAGAGATGTGGGCTGCCAGCGTGTAGTTCTGGTTCTGCGCGTGTGCCTGCAGGGCTACCACGAGCATGAAATACCTGCCAAGAGGGGAGAGAGGTCAGGGTGCCATCCTGTACCGAGTCTGCTTCCCCTCCGGAGGCCGAGGCACCAAGCCATCATGGTGGGCTTGGCACGTCCCCTCTCCTTGTGCTGTGGGGCACGGGCACTGTCCCCAACCACTCGTAGACTGGGGGAGACCCTTCTTGTGGCCACAGCAGACACCTCCTTTCCTCCACACGTACAAGGATGGCCAATTCAGGACCTGTCCCCCATGTCCCCCTCCCTCCAGCCACACTCCCCAGCCCCGGGACTGGCACATCCACAGGCCTTGAGTGCTCGGAATGGCTTGGAGAAGGCATCTGTGCTGCTCACCTCTGGTCTGGGTTGGGTTTGCCTTTCTTCCGCATGTTGTTGGCTGTGGTCTCGCTGAAGTGCAGCCGCCCCACGGTGACCTTGGTGACCTGCTCTGGAGGCAGGTTGACCCTGAGGAAAGGAAAACAGAGGAGCGAGTGAGGACACCGCTGGAGAGGAGGTTCTTTGGGGAACGGCCACCTCCTGGCCTGCTCCACCAAGGCAGGTCTATGAACTGGGCACAGAGCAGAGTGGGGAATGTAAAGAGAGGAAAACTTTGCTGTGGGAAACAGAGGAGAAAACTGGAAAGCGCGATACCCACACTACTATCCCGAGACCTCCGCCTCAGCCCCTGTCCCCACCCTCTCCTGCCATTGCTTATTGCCCGGTAGCAATGCCCCCGCACGAACATACCCCGGGCAATACTCACGTGACGGGGTTGAAGGGCCGTTTGCTGCGGTCAGACTGCGACTGCTCTATATTGATCGACTGGTTCAAGGCCTCTAGCTGGAGAAAAAGATTTGGGCATGTGACAAAGAGCGGAAAAAGCTGAGAGCTTCCCCTTCCCACCTCCTTCGCCCCAGCACAGGCCAGCCGTCCGCCCAGCCCTCCGAGGACTCAGTACAACACCCAACTTGAGTGTGGTCATCGTCCAAGCATGGGTGCCTCCCGTGCCAGGGGGGCAGTTGAGCGTGAAAGGATCTTCCCAAAGTGCGTATATACCTCCAGAGGCAAAGGTGAGCAAGACGTAGCCCTGAAGACACCCAGGCAGTGATTGAGTCCATCTTAGGACTCATATTTCAAGATCTGCCTTGTTCTGGCACACGCTCCTCTACAACTTAGCCCATGAAGACGTGGTGTTGCCTGATCCCAGCCGCCTGCCAAGCACCCCTTCTCCCTGCTGGATTCACTCCTGGCCCTTAGCTCCCGCTTGCCTTCACTCCGTGCAGCTTCAGGTAGAAGCACTCTAAGGGTTTCAGGCCCTCGGGGGTCTTCACATACTTGGGATCTCCAAGCATGCCGATGTAGACCGTGACCTGGAAGTGATTCTTCTTCTGGCACACGAAGGCGTCGTCGCCCACTGAGAAGTTGAACCCCTTGTCAGCATCTACGCGGTACGTGAGCATCGGGCTGTGGAAAAGGCAACAGGCGTTAGACCAGAGCCCTGTGCACCCCCACGAAAGGCTTGTGGGGGGAAGGACGAGCCACACACCCAGAAGAAGAGGCAACGAGGGGTCCATATGGCGTGGTACGCGGCCACATCCCGGGGTGCGGATGCACGTGAACCACCCCACCGCCGGGTGGGAAGGGCTGGGGGGACAGCTTGCCTCCATGTCCCACCACGCATGAACGGTGCCTGTGTTGTGAACGGTCCAACCTCGCCGCAGGCTGTGAAGGCCACCTCTACTCACGCACAGAGCCACAAACTAATCCTGAGGCCCAGCAGGCGCGTGGGAGGGGAAGGAGGGCTGCGTTGGGGCAAAAGAGACAGCCTCTGGTGCTGTCCCTCCTGCCTCGCGCTGACGCTGCTCTCGGCTGCTCGCAGGGCTGATCGGCACGGGCCGGCACTGCCTGACATGAACCCAACACCTTGCCTAAGCTCGCCCAGCAACCCATCCTGCTGCACGAGTTCAGAGAAGGTCCACACCTCCTTGAAGCTGCAAGCTTTGCTTTAGGTGGGTCTTCAACTGGAAAGAAATACGGTTCCTGTGTCTAGGATTTGTTGAGGATGATGGGGCAACCACCCCTCTATACGCTACGCTATAGTACTAATATGATAAACATAGTATAATATGAGTCACGACAGGCTAGCATCTCCTCTCCGAGTGCTGCTCCTAAAAAGCACAGCCGCTTAGCCCTGGCTCAACCCACACTAGAGATACCGAGCTCCACAGCCTGCCCAAAGCCTGGAGCAGACCCCTGAATGCCGCTTGCTGGGAGAAGCAGCTCAGGCTGACCTGGGGGGGGGTCCCCACACCTCCATTCGCTTCACCCCTCGCATTCCCGACGTCGCCTGCGCTGGCCCTGCTACCAGGCGGTACCGCCTGCGTGCCGGATTCCTGCCGAAATCACAACCACCTGCTCCGGCGAAAAGCTTCCAGCCCCCAGCGGGCAGGTCCAGAGGAGGAGGAGGGGGCCCTGGCTGCCCGATGAACACACACCAGCTGGGGAGGTTTAATCTACATCTCCTTAATGGGCTGGTTACCATGGGAACGAGGGAAATATGTGGCCTTTGCAGCAAGTCCCCTTTCTCTCACCATCCAAAAACCCAGACCTGGGCTGGTGGGCCCCCGGGCCGCTGCCCGCCCTACGCAGCGGGGAAGGAGATGCCTCCCATCCCGCCTCCCCAGCAAGCAGTTCTAGCAGAACACCCAAATCCCATTGTTTTTAATTAACAAACTATGGATGAGGTAAAGGGGAGCTCAGCCTAGCCTTTGACATCAGGCTTAAAAATTATGGAGTGCTCTTCCACAAAACCAAACTACTTCTGACTCCCACCTCCAGTTCTTAATACAGACAGACAGATACTGCCCAGAGCAACGGGAGGGGAGGTGGACAGACTGACAGCGACGGATGAGGCAGACATCAGCAGGCTCTGGGAAGCGGGAGATACAGAAAGGTCCCTCTTGCTCCCCTGGTGTCCCTGGGCTGGCCACCTTCTTTCTTCTGGGAAGAAAGCCCTTCTCCCCCCACGCGCACTTGAGGGGTTAACGTGGACGAAACCTGTGGGTATTTCCAGGCAGCCATGAATAATGCCGGGATGGCCACGAGCGACTACTCATTTCTTGTACCCGAGGGACCCGGGGCTGCCGTGCCGTGCCCCAAACACAAACCAGATGGTGGGAGCAGAGCACTACCTTAGCCCAGAAGCACGAGAGGAATTCCTCTCTGCTCTCACCCTCCTCCCAGCCTCAGTGCCGAATTCTCCATCTGGCTCTTCTTGATGGGGAGCTGCGGCTTGGGCTGGCCCGAGCACCCTCCACGCTCACCCCAGGGGTGCCGGAGCCCTTCCTCATTGCTTTCACCAAGACCCCCCTCTGCCTCTGTCTGCCCAGGACCCCCAAGCGTTCACCACTCACCCCACTGGTTTTTAATAGAGAAAGCAGAGAAGAGGGAGGGACTGACAACTTCCAAATCACGGTTGCTTCCAAAACATGCTCTGGTTAACGTCACTGAAACTGATGGCTGCTAAACACGTGTCGAGAGAGGGGAGAAGTCAGGGTCTCCTTCCTCTGTCTTCCAGAAATGACCTCCAGAGTCCCCTCCTCAGAGGCTCCTTTTCTCCAGGTTTTCTGATGGCTGTGGCTGGTGGATCCCCCAAAGCAGGATCCCTGCGCTGGCGCAATCCCCCAAAGCGGGATCCCTGCGCTGGCGCATCCCCCAAAGCAGGATCCCTGTGCTGGCGCAATCCCCCAAAGCAGGATCCCCGTGCTGGTGCATCCCCCAAAGCAGGATCCCTGTGCTGGTGCATCCCCCAAAGCAGGATCCCTGTGCTGGCGCATCCCCCAAAGCAGGATCCCTGCGCTGGAGCAATCCCCCAAAGCAGGATCCCTGTGCTGGCGCAATCCCCCAAAGCAGGATCCCTGCGCTGGCGCAATCCCCCAAAGCAGGATCCCTGCGCTGGCGCAATCCCCCAAAGCAGGATCCCTGTGCTGGCGCAATCCCCCAGAGCAGGATCCCTGTGCTGGCGCAATCCCCCAAAGCGGGATCCCTGCGCTGGCGCATCCCCCAAAGCAGGATCCCTGCGCTGGCGCAATCCCCCAAAGCAGGATCCCTGCGCTGGCGCAATCCCCCAAAGCAGGATCCCTGTGCTGGCGCAATCCCCCAGAGCAGGATCCCTGTGCTGGAGCAATCCCCCAAAGCAGGATCCCTGCGCTGGCGCATCCCCCAAAGCAGGATCCCTGTGCTGGAGCAATCCCCCAAAGCAGGATCCCTGTGCTGGCGCAATCCCCCAAAGCGGGATCCCTGCGCTGGCGCATCCCCCAAAGCAGGATCCCTGCGCTGGCGCAATCCCCCAAAGCAGGATCCCTGCGCTGGCGCAATCCCCCAAAGCAGGATCCCTGTGCTGGCGCAATCCCCCAGAGCAGGATCCCTGTGCTGGCGCATCCCCCAAAGCAGGATCCCTGTGCTGGAGCAATCCCCCAAAGCAGGATCCCTGCGCTGGCGCATCCCCCAAAGCAGGATCCCTGTGCTGGCGCAATCCCCCAAAGCAGGATCCCTGTGCTGGCGCAGTGCGGAGACAAGAAGCTGCTTTCCAGGTATGAGAGAGGCCATGGATCTCCCCAGCCCTCAGCCTTCAGCCCATCACCTCCAGCTGAGCCAAGGAGCTGCTCTCAGATCACCCCCACTGCAGACAGCCTGCAGGGCAGGGTATCCCCTGGATCTCCTATTCCAGTGCTTTTTCACCCTCATTTTATAAATCCCACCTGGAAGCAGCAAACCCACTCCCCCACTGCCACGTGGTGTGAGGCCATCACCGCCTGAGGCACCGTAAGGACTCTGGTGACGCTTATAAAAAAATCATCCTCCCCTTCCTCTTACCCACGGAGACCTCAGAGTCCCCAGCACCCGGCCCCGGCCCTTGGGCAGCATGCCGGCAGCATGCCCCTCCGGAGACGTGCTCTCTGGATGGGCGGCTGCCGTCAACGGGGCGATAGGAGAAGGAAGGGCAGGCGATGCCGAGGCAGAAGCGATTCCTGGGATTAGGGATGACACCAGCCGCTGACAAGTCAACGGCCCGGGGGCAGCCAAAGCCATGCTGGCTTTTCCCAGGGAGAGTGCAGGGCTCAGAGGGAAAGTGTCAGGAATAAAAGGTCTGGGGTCAAATGGATTATTTTAGCCAAAATGCCCCCACCGACAAAAGCAGATTAAGGCAGGACTTCGAAGGCCGGCATCAGAGGAGAGGAGGTTTCTCCCAATCTGAGTGAGGGCGAGAGGTTACAAACTCCCCACAGCCACGTCTGGCATCCACACTTAGAGGAGCAGGGAGCACCCTCGCCCTCCGCATTGAAGTGCGGAGCAAAGGGAAAGGCTCTGCAAGGAGAAAGGTGTCCCTGATAAAAAGGGAACTGTACAGGGGTCTGTGGCCGAGAGCAGGACTGTCCGAGGGATGCTCGCACGCCTCAACTGTTTCCTCTCGGGAAGAAAAATCTCCCCCGTTTCTCTCCTCCTTCCTCCCAGGTTCCCCAGTCTCTCAACCACTCCTAAGACATAATGTCTGGAGACCCAGTTCAAGGACCGCTCACTAACGCCATGCAGCCCCTGCTTCGTTTCTCTTCCAGGATGCAAACACCAGGACGGAGGACGGGAGCAGTTGAGCAGCGTGATGCTGCCATCTCACCCAGTCCACGTTAGACTGACGCAACCCCACCGGTGCATCGGCGGCTCGGCACCCTACCTGGTCCCTTCAGCTGCCTGAGATACGCTGACGGCGTGAGAGTGAGACCTCCGCGATCCATCACCACGGGATCAGCCAAGCCGGCCACCAGGGCTTTGCCCAAGAGACTCTGTCACCTAACCCAAAACACATCCAGCAGGACCGGACCGTGGCACACCGGTCTCCGTCCCCTTGGTGAGATCCAGGATCCACAGCAAAGCCAGGTTTGGCGCTGTTTATAAGGACATTTCTTCCAACCAAGGAGCACGAGCCTGAAAGCTCAGGTTTAGCCCACAGAGGAGAGCGCGTGGGGAGCACCAGTTCGCTTGATGGGAAGAGAACGGCACCAGCCCAGTTCCCAGGGTCAGGGCAGAGAGGCTGTGGCCTCAGCATGGAAATGTTTCCGTGGAGCGCTGCACTACCCTTCGCCAGCTGCCTTACCTCAAGCTGTAAACAGATGGGGAGAGGGAGAAGGGAGCCTGCTGGCATTTATCAGAGCACGCTGTCAGGGAGATGAATTACTCCTGCTCCCAGGAGTAAATTAGTGAACTGCCTGGTTCCAGGCCTCTTCGGCACCGCTGCGGGAAACCAGCTAACCCTTTTGAAGGTTCAGTGAGTCTGAAACCACAAAACCAGTGCAAAAGGCCAAGAAGAAACGTATTATCAATAAAACTAATCCAGAGACTTCGGTCTCCTCCAACCAACACAGATTCCTCAGCCCGCATAAGCGAAGCCTGCGACACAAGCCCAGCAAGCCAAGACACGGATTTCCAGGCACCTCCACTTGAATCCATGCAGCAACCCTCCCTCCCTTCCTTCCTTCCCTCCATTTCCTTAATCCAGCCTACTTCTAGGAATCTGTGTCAAAATTAAACCTCTCTAGTTCACACGAGCCCGGCTTCCCTTTGCTCTTCTCCTGGCAGGGGCTGCTCCACTTCTCCACACCTGCCTGGGGATGGGGAATCCATTGCCATTCAGATAACAAAATTCACTGTACAGGTCTCTTAGAAGGCAGAGAAGCTACTTAGGGACTGCAGGATGAGTTCAGGTCCCTCCTATGCCGTCCCCATCTCATCAAGCCACAGCAATGGCTGAGAAGGAGCTTGGCTCCACGATACAGCCCAGAAGAGCAGAAAAAGAGAAATGGTTGAAGCGCTCCTATTCTGTAGCTTTTGGCCAGGGAAATGACTGAGCAGAGATGAAATTTTCCACTTATTCACAGGCACTAGATACAAATATGATCTGATGTGACAGCTACGCTCACTGCATAAGGAAAGAGAGCTGTTAAACGGGCTTGAACGGTGCTGATAGAAGCTGGAACAGGGCTCACGGATCATCACAAACCATAGCAGGCACCTCTTCTGAGGACAAAAAACTTTCAGCGATGGTTACAAGCAGACTCCATGATCCTAAGGGTCTTTTCCAACCTAAATGATCCTATGATTCCGTACTAAGGGACCTGACTTTGTGTGTGCAAGAGGAGGGGAGCACGGGATATCATTTAATTGTAGTTTTTACCCTGTAAGATTATACTTAGCATGGAACGTTACCCATAAATCCACAGCCACCAGCATAAACTATTCTGTATAGGTTCAAAAAGATATTAAATCAAGTACTGACAAAGCAATTATTCCACCAGCCCAACAGAAAGTGTCATGCCTCGATGCAGGAGCAGAGCTGGGTCTCTCCTACGCAGCAGTAGCCACTGGGCTGGCTTTCTCCGAGGCAGAAGAGGAGAAAAGCTGAAAAATTCTGGAGGCTGCGAGCAGGGTGGACCTGCAGGGACGGCTTTGGAGAAGTCAATCTTCTGCACACGCCAGGGCACAGAGCTGCTCCAGTGAGAAACACCACGCTGGGGTAAGAACCCGACCAGCTTCCTATGGGCTCACGGCATCCTAAAGGCTCGCTCTCCCTCCTTAACCTACCTTTCTGGTCTCTTTTTTAAGAACGAGAGTAGGAAAAATCAGATGATTCGGATGATTCAAATTCCTCGGGCTGTGAATAGGTTGTGGGCACCTGGATCACGGGGAAAAAATATGTTCCCTCTAGGGATAGGAAACTCTAAGAGCACGTACAAACGAGAGGACAGCTTCCAGCAGAAAACAGACTGGGAACGGCGGGTCCTGGCTTTATGGTCTCGGAGGAAGCGGAATTGGGGAAATACTCAAGAGACACAGATGCCTGCTCATTTGCTGAGTCTACCCAAAAGGCAGAAAGGAAGGAGGAGGCTCCCAGCTGCTAAAACTTGAATCAGTCAACCTAAAAAATGCCATTATAGAAGAAGGAAGGGAAGATCGATCTTTTGGTGTTTCTCATCGATCTATTCTGGCGCAGTGCTGTACCAGGAGAGCCAACGGATTTTCCATTTAGAAAGAGACGTAGGTTCAGCTTGCACAGGCTCTCCTAGAGCTACCTGGCCTCGAACCCACCGCTGAGGAGGAGTCGTCCACTGGGGTAGTGCGTAACTAAAAATTAATCGATCAACCCTTGACCTTAACCCTTAATTCTGGTCAAATCCAGCGCCACAACAAACTGCACGTGGGTTCCTAAAATCTACATGAAGTCATTTAAAAGGAATTTATTCATTACACAACGGGATGATGACCTAAATGCCACAGAAGTAGGTTTGCTCTGGCTTTCGCCCTAAATCCTAAAAGCAGGTATTAGGCAAGCGATCCCAAGCACAGATCCAACGAACGTGGCAGAGCAGGGCTGGGTTTGCAGAAGTTAAAAGCTGGGGTTTGCAGCACTCCAGCAACGCCGCTGTGCCCAGCAGAAAATATTGCGTAGTTTGCCTCTGCCCGTCCGCCTGTACGATACCGGGGTGCACGGGAAATCTCTGGAACGGGGACCGTAACACCTGCAAACGGTCCGTGACAAGCTGAAAGAGTTGTGACGCGTTTCAGATGAGGGAGCGTTTACCCAGCGCAGGTAAACAGTGAGATGGAAGGAAAAGGAGGACTCATTATGTCAAAGAGAAAAGCGAGGCCGTGCGAAAGGTCTGCTCCTACGATGCGCAGAGCTCTTTGGACCCTGCTGACTACACAAGGTGCATTCGTGCTTCTGCCACGTAGTGAAAGCCCTGCGGAGATTGATGGTGGAAAAAGAGGCCGCTCCGGGGACTGACAGGCTGTGACCAAGCGTTGCCCGAGTTAGAGAAGGGGGGTTCGCTTCTCCTGGCACCTCCGCTTCTCCGAACTCGTTTGACATGGGGCAAAGATGCCGAGGCTCACAGCTGGAGGCAGCACTGGCCCAAAGGCAGAGGCTGGGAGAAGCGAGAACAGCAGCAAAAGCCGAAAGGGGCTTTGCCAGGTGGGAAAATGGCAGCGTCACAACTGCCCAGCGACGCCCAGGCCCTGGCTGAAAACCAAGCGATAGAGATGATGTGTCCAGAGAGCGCTCGGAGGAGGTGGGAGCCGACTGCGAACGCAGCCCTGCGCGGGAAAGCAGGAATCCGGGACTGGGGACTGCGGCGTGTTGAGAGATGGCCGGCTTCCACTGTCCTGCAATCTACAGAAAAGCAAACTGATGGGGCAGGGCTGCAGGACCGGACTTTGGAACTGCTCACAAATTCCCAGAAGTAGCCCTCACGTCAACACAACACATGATGGGAAAACGGTTTGGCAAAGGGAGCCCCTTGGGAAGGGTGCCAAGCCACGGCACCCTAAAGAAAAGCTTTCGTGCCACAGGGGAAACACTGAAAGATGAAGCAGAGGAGATGCACGCTTCAGCAGGCTACCAAATACACTGGAAAGCGGGATCCAAGGCTACCCCATGGGTTTAAAACCACCAGACTGACAAACACCGCAGGAAATTGCCTAAATTACCCAGTCCCAATGTACGAAGCAATGGAGAAAATGGCCAGGGAGGGAAGAGGAGCAAAGCCCCGGGGGTAGCACAGAGCGTGCTGCTGTTGGTGAAGGATGCAGCCTGTCCTTTCGGGGTAGAAATCCCACATTGTCGTGCTATTCCTCTCCCTTATTTTCCTTCCCCTGACAGGAACAGGTCAATCGGGGTGTTGATATTCCCCCTGAAGGTGGGAGATGCTTCCTATACGGAAATGGTTTAGTAGAACAGAAGTAACCACCTCCCCAAATTACCCCTCTCCTGCTGTGGCTGGGGAAACAGCCACAAACAGAGTCTTTGCAAAGGACAGGACGTCACCAAAGAAGTAACCAACTCCAACAGCCACTTCTCCGCAGGGGAACGACCCGTAGAGTGCCCCCGTCACCACCGGGTCTGCGCTAAAGACGACACAAGGACCAGGGCTGGGCTGAGCAGGGGATCTGTGTGCAGGAGGGCCGGGGCTTGCAGCGGCAGCTTCCCTGCCCGTCGCAGATCCTACTCAGCCTCCACGACTGGCCTCGTCCTCGGCTCCCATCCTGAGCACCAGCCAGGCAAGGTGTGATAATACTCTTGGGTTATTTGGGAGCACCCCGTCCTCCGTGTCCCCCAAGAGGACCCCGACCAGCCGCTGGCTGTGCAGAAAGAGGAGGAGGGGAGACGGGGGGGTTCGTTTGCTCAGCGAGCGGTTCCTGGAACCCAAGCCTGCTGTTTGCCAGATCTCTGTCACCTCCGAGGAATGCAGGGAGGATCCAGAGCGGTTTCCTCCTGAGCACTCCTCTTTCCCTATGCAGCTCATCCACGCACTGCCTCCACCCTCCTCTGCCCCAGCCTCTCCTCCCAGCTCCTAGCCCCCCGCCGCCCCCCAGCCCGCCGCTCTGCCCCCCGGCCCGCCTCGGCCACCCCAGCTTTCCTCTCCACCCGCTCCCCTTGCCTCTCTGCCACCTCGCTGCCCCTCCTGGCTTCCCAGCTTTCCTCAACCCCTTCCCTCGTCCTTTCCTTCTCTCCTCCTTTCCTCCACTGCCCATCAACCGCTCCCACTCCTCCTCCTCAGCCTCCTTTTTATGCTGCTCTCAAGCTGTGCTGAAGTGGCTCTAGATTACCTCCAGTCATCCATGCTATGCGTTGTCCACTAAATCCTAATACTTATTTTAAAACCCAGGACCTCGGTAAGCCTGGGCAGGAGGAAAGGGCGCTGCTGGTCCAAACCATGCTCAGGGCAAGGCTGTATTTGCCAATACGACTCTCCACAGCAGACCAAGGTCTGAGTGGCTGCTAAACGGTCACCAAAGCTGCTGAACCGCCTTCTGCTGGCTCCTACAGAGCCAGCCCCATTTCTTAATCCTCCATCAGCCCTGCAGAAGTGCAGAGAAGTAACTTTCCCAATGGCAAAGGTGCAGCAAGGAGAGTATCTCCACCACAGTGCAGGCAAGCAGAGATCAGTGGGTGACAGGAGAGGACAAGGGGGAGCCCAGGAAGATCCTTGTCCCATCTTGTGAGTATGATCCCCCCCAACCCCAGTCCCTTGCCACCGCTACACGAAAGGTGAACCTGACTTTCTTCAAAGGCGGATGAATTACTCACAGTTCTTTGTAGTTGGCATCGTACAGAGTTGCCCACTTGTTCTGTTGATGTGGCTGCCACTTTATGGACTGGTAGTTGGGATCCAGGTAGGAGCCATTCAAGCTGTCGTTATCTTGAATCAGGCCTGCGGTGAGGGGAAAATACCAATTTCAGTCACTCCGACAGAGTGTCCAGCTGGGTAAGAGCACAAAGAAGCGACTGGTATTGTCTATGCGGCCAGCCTGAAGCTTGCCTCCCGACTGCCAGGGCACCGCCACGGGCACGAGATCTGGGCCAGGATGAACCCACCGCCCCGCTCTCCTCCTGGGGACCCGGCCGGGGCGAGCCCCACCGGCTGGCACCCTGCGGTGCCCACATGCCCTCCTCCCAAGCACCCTGGCCCAGTGGGGTGCCCGGGCTTGCAGCAGGGGTTTGCATGCTGCGGGTATTAAGGGGAAGAGGATGGACAAAACCCACATACCTGGTGAGAGAGCTCCTGGCTGGTGCCAGGGAGGCGTTTGGACTCTGTCAGGGTTGAGCGGCACGGACCCCATACCTGGCTCCTGCTTTATCAGCCCGTTGAGCATCTGTGCATTGAGGGTGTTGGGGGGCGACTCGGAGTGTTTCCGCTTCTTGGCAGGGTGCACCGGGAGGCTGCAGGGACCCGCGGGAAAGCAAAGGCTGAGCAGGAAAGCAAGAGGTGGGGAGGTAACAGCCCCAGAGCCCGTGACCGGGAAAAAGCTGGGACCTCACATAAAAACCAAAACCTTCCTGCAGGGAGCCACAGGCTTTCAGTGCCGTCACCACCTTCTCCCCCAAGGCTCTGCCCACCCGCCCTGTGACTGCCAAGCTCTGTGCCATCCGTGCACTGAGCCACATCTTTGCTTTCCTCCTGTCTGTCCCCACTGCCCAGCTCCGAGCCATGCACTGCAAACTCCTGCCCCACGCTTTGGGTCGTCTCCACCTCGATGCCTCCCCAGCTCGCTCCCAGAGAACCAGGGCACGCTCCTTAACTGGCAGTTAAACCCAATCATTTTGCTCATGCGTTCTGCGAGCCTCCAGCTCCCATTCCCTCATCCCCCCCCTTCCCCAAATCACACAAATAACGCTGAAAAGCCCCAGCGCCCCGAGGCCTTACTCTGCTCCGTGCTGCTGGAGTAGCTGGTGCAGCATCTGCGACTGCTGGGCATGGTGGAGGTCGGCGGGCGCCATGCCCTGCCCGATGCCGTACGGCGGCATCAGGGGCTCAGCCTTCATGTACATGTCCCGCTGCAGGCTGGGGTAGTGAGGGTTGTGCTGCTGCTGGTGCGGGTGCGGGGGCGGTGGCGGGGGACCCTGGAGGTGGGGGGGTGGAGGCGGAGGCGGCGGAGGAGGGTGCTCCAGGCGAGAAGGGGGAGTCATGTGGCACATGTTTTCGGGGGTCATGGTCCGGAGGAGGTGAGGATCTTGAAAGAGAGAAAGAATAATAGGTGTTAGACCAGCAGGTCGGGCCGCGCACTGCGTGTCCTAAGCCCAGATCCAGCACAGACAGCGCTCCTCTCCCCCTCAACCACCCCAGCCCTGGTTATCTTCACGAACCCACACCTCCCTGCCTCTTCTGCCCAGCCTCGGCACGGCTGTGGCCCCTCCGCCGCCCCATCTGCCTTGCAATGGCCACCTCGCCCTGCACCGACCTCTCCTCCCAGGTTCCTTAACGGCCCCAGCATCCCACCGGCACCTCCAGGGTTCCCCAGCACGAGAACCAGAGCGGTGCTTCCCTTCTGTCAGCAGCCTTGGCTGTCGACTTCAGACACGGTTTGTCCAAGTGGTATCTACAGAGCAAGGACACGGCAGGGTCCTGGCTGGCCGGCTGATAAAGCGATACGCAATGCTGCAAAACCAGGTGTCTTGTACCATATATCTTCTGAGAAAAGGGGAGACTGGAATGGGTAAGTGCCATGAAAGCAGGCAAAGCCCAGCATCTTGCAGCTCAAAGAACCACAACTCAAAGGGCAACCAGGTCCTCAGGCTGAGGGACAACAAGGAAGATTTCCGCAAACATTCCTGATATATGCTAAACCCAGGTACCTCGCGTGGATGCTCTGCAGTGGAAGCGTGTCTGTAGGAATTCCCAGGCAGCTTTTGCGTTAGCTTTGTATTTCCCTTCAAATAGAAACTCCATCAACCACAATATTCCTGTCGCACCAAGGAACGGCATGGACCAAGAAAGCACAGCTGGGGGCAAAGGTCCAACAGACAGCAACAGGGTCTGAAGCCTGTGTCTGGAAATGCAGAGTTGGAGAGAAAGCACCTGAACTTTGCCTAATTTTACTGATTTTGGGCATGGCCCAAGGAAAGTGCCCAGCATTATGCTCTTGTCGCAAAGATGACCCACTTCATGGTGCCAGAGCTCCTCGTAGCTGTGGGCCACGACACCCTGCCAAGAAACCGGACTCTCACCCACTGACAGCGCCTTGAGAAGCCAAGGGTGGGCTTCATCCCCCAGAGCGCTGCCAGCCGAGAGCTCGGGGTCCCAGCTGGGTGCGTTGCCGCGTCTCCTCTATAGTCCCAGCAGAGAGATGTCCCAAGGATGCCCTCACCCAGCTCGGGCCAGAGGCACCCAAGAAGGTTCGTTAGGTTCGTTTGGTGCCAGAGGCACCAAAGAAGGTGTTAAGACTACCACTGTGCAAGGACACTTGCCGTGCTTCTCCAACGAGAGCGGAGATGGGCATGGCAACAACTAGAGGAAAGGAGAGACAACTGAATGACCTGAACGCCTCCAGCTCATCAGCGTCACCAGCGAGGACTTCTGTGGGGGCATTTGCTTGGGTTTTTTTTTAATTTAAACCAGAAGGAGACTTTGATCTCTAAATTTAAATAAACAAAAAGGGACATTCAAATGCGATCCTACCTTTCTCCTCTTTTATTTGGAATTGGATACTAAAGCTGTGCCATGATTAGAGTCGATTTGACTATGTCACCACCAAAAGAAATGCTTGGTGTGTGGACCAAATGCAAATCCACCTCCCTTTCTGCAGCTGCTGGGCCTCCCGTTAGCCATAAGCTCGCTGCACAGCAATGCCCGGGCTCAGCTGAGGGCTTTAACTAGAACCAAAACACTTTTGGAGGCTAAGAGCAAAAAATAAAGGGTGTAAAGTAAAGCAGCATGGTTGAATCTCACCCAGCATACCCAGAGAATGACTAGAAATTAGGGATTTGATGAAAGGAAATTATATGACTAAATTTATTAAAGAAAAACACAGGTGCTTGTGCGAAAGTTTGTGCGCTGGCAAGGCTTGAACGGGCTCAGTGCTCAGCTCAGACGGAGCAGACCGTGATTTGTGTGTTCTCTGAACTCAGGTGCTCCTATGGCACTGCCGACAGCACCGAGGGACTGGTCAGACCAGTGACCACACCGGTGAAGTGCTAACAGCGGTCTCATCAGAACTCGGCCAGAAGGGCAGGATAAAGCGCCTGCCCCAAACTTTCTGGGAATAGTCAGCGTTGGCATCATTTCAGCAGCTGCTTTTTACGTTTTAATGCACCCTAAAAAAGAGTGAGCTTGTGCCACGAGCAAGCGGGAGGCAAAGATCTGAGTCTGATGAATTGCAATGACCTCTTATTCTTCTCTATTCTCACTGCAGAAGCTGTAAAGAGGAGTAAGAAACTGTAAAGAGAAGAAACTTTTCACCTGGAACATTCTTCTTTAGCAAAATCAAACCCTTCCACAGCTAGACTCTGCAAGTGAAGAATTGCAGTGAAAAACTACAGGAAAACTTAAGGAAAACTTAAAACTTAACCAGCTTTAGTGCAAGACGCATGAGAAACGAGCTGCCAAAGACTGTGAGCAGATCTACGCAAGAAAATCTGGGCACAGAAAAATGTCAGCACTCCAGATTTTACATGCGAGAGAGACTTTTCAGAACAGCGCACGCTGAAGCTGTCATGCTGAGAAAAATATGACCTGAAAGAATTTGCAGATTTTCCCATTAAAATCTCCCGGGAACATGTGAGTGAACATCCTGGCCGTAGACGAGTGGGAATCTGAGGCATTAACAGGCATCTCCTGGAGAAGCGGGTAACAGATGCCTCGTGTGGAAGTTCAACATTTCTCCTACATGGAAGTCCTTCCCTCCCATCCTAGCATTAAAACAGAACATCTCAACACCGCTCCCAAAGCCTGTACTTGCTCAGATTGCCAGCACGGTCCTTTAATTAACAGCCGAAAGACCAGCTAAACTCACATTACCCTCCTGAGACCTCCCCAGCATCCCGCGCACCAAATCTGTGCCGACAGAGCACCCTCAGGCAGCTTTGGTCAAAGCCTGGTGGCAAGCCAGGTGCTGATGGCCAGCTGAAGCACATCACCGAAGAGAAACTGGAACTGAAAAGCCCAGGGAGCCACCAAACGTGCAGCTGAGCCTCAGGAGCTCTTCGCCGGGCTTCCCTGCCTGTGGGAAACGCACAGCCTGGTCCCCAGCCCCGCAAAACAAGCCTCCGCCGACCTTTTCTCCGACAGGACAAAGCTCATCTGTTTTCACAGCCTTTGCCTAACGGCTGGAGGTGTGTCTGCATTAGCCTGCACGTTCGGGTGTCCCCACAGGGTGCCCAGGTCCCTGCAGAAACGAGGGACTGACTCCTGGGGCGTTTGGCCCTGGGGTATAAGGAACCCAAGGGGTGGGAAGGGACAGTGACTTTGCAGGCGTTTTAAGTGCAAGACAAAGCTTCTTTGCACCCCGCTGTGGATGTCTGATTAACCTAAGCACCAGCAAATTGCAGGAGGGAGAAAATACACCCAGGGACTGTCCATGCTTGCTACAGGCTGTGGGGACGTGGAGGGGGACAGCAGGGAAGGTATCTGCTGGGGCTTTGCCGGGCTGCTCCCCTCAGCAGTGCCACCAGCCAGCCTTGAGGCAGACACTGGGCTGGATGGACTTTGATCTCAGAACAACCAGTCAGGGGTTGACTAATGAGGCCAAAGCACTTGACCAGGAATCGGAAAACTCCTCCCGTTGCAAGGTCTGGAAAAGTGAAATGTATTTACGCTGAGCCCTCCTATTGAAGGCTGCCGGGGCAGGGCCGCTTCCACCCATTCTGCTCCCTTCAAAGGCTTTTTGCTACCCACCAAGACCTCCCAGTGCCCTTTTCCAGCATGCATTGAACTGGATTCCTCTGCCCATGCTCACGGGCAGGGTCCTGCTCCTGGGCGAGCCGTCTCCGGGACAGCCCCGCCAAGTGCTAGGGCTCCAGGGAGGAGGGAAGGTCTCCATCCTCAGGAGTCTGGAGATCAGGACCAAAGATCAGCCTTGCTTTCACGCAACGGCCGGGGCTGGCAGGTGACATCCCTGGGATAGAGGATCTCGCTGCTTTTCAGAGGGGTAGTGATGGTACCGGGCACGACATCCCCCTTACCCAGCCCTGCTCCTGCCGTCCTGACAAGCACTCAACTTCCACCCGCGTAACCTGGAGCAAAGACCGGCGCGGCTCAACAACGCAACCGGCCAGGCAGCTTTGGCACCGCTCAGCCCAGCTGATGGATACAGCTTCCAACAGCCTCAGAACAACCCTCGGAGCCCAAGCCCTCACAGAAGGACAGCCGCTTCAGGGCTGGGAGAGGAGCCTCGCGTCCTCCCCTGCGAAACACTGCAAGAAATGAGTCTTTACGACATCTTAAGTGAACGTCCTGACCCTGCAGCATGGTCAGCCTTGGCACGGGGGGCTCGGGTACAAGCTGGGAGACCTTGTGCAGCTTTCAAGCCACCACCCATGCACGAGTGCCTGAGAACATGCCCTCGCAGCAGACGCTGCATCTTCACCGTGTCCACAGCACATCGCAATTTCCACAGGCTTCTAACCAGGGTGGGGATGGGGCTGACACGTTTGCCAAATGCAAAACCCATGCTCTCTGCTCCCAGCTCCAGGGAAAAACCAGGTCCGGGGAATCTGGTCCTTCCCTCGCGAGGAAGGAGCTGCTTTGCGGGCGCTCTCCGGAGCCTCCGCTCCTCCCCAAGCAGAGGTGCTGCTGCTCTGCCAGCACGTCAAAGCAGCTCTCCCCATGGTGAGCAACCCGGCCTCTTTGTTATATTTAAGGAAGGGCCAGGAGGAATTCCAGGGATTTTTTTTAGCAAGATAAACAGAACTCTTGACCTCTTCCATCAAAAAAAAAAAAAAAAAAGAGCAGGCGCTGTTCCTGGTGGGGACTGGGCTGGAGCCTGGAGAAGAGGGTGCTGCTGCCGAGGGGGAAGGGAGACCAGAAGCAACCTTCCTTCCTCACCAAGGAGTTTCTTCCACCAAAGAGCAGTGAAGGTCACCAGAGGAACCAAATAAGCCTCGGTGGCTTCCCCAGAGGGAGCCAGGAGGGCCCGGCGGTGACCCTACCTGCACCTGGGGGGACCCAGCTCTCTCCGCCCTTTGCAGGGGGAGCAGAAGAGCCCTGGGATCAGCTGGCCCCACTGGAGGGGAGGGAAGGGCTGGGAAGGAACTTACTGCCGAACGGTGGGTTCATTTCTGTCTCCCCGAGCCGGGCTCCATTTCAGGGACGCGCTCGCACTCCTTGCCTTTGGCTCACCCGGGGCGGAGGGCAGGACGAGGAGGCTCGCCGGCTCCGCATCCCACCCTGCCCGGGGACAAGCCACACCGCCGATCTCTCCCCGTCTAAGTGGATTCCCACCTTGCCTCCTCTCCCGTTCCCTCTCGCGCTCGCTCTCCCCCCTTGCAAAGACTAGCAGCAGAACAATAGGCGAAAGTCTAGGGATATTTACTAACTGATAATCTCCCCACGTATTGCAGCCGCCTGTTTTCTCCCGTCTGATAAAGATTTCAGAGCCAACCACTTCCACAGAACAAAGAGGGGGAGGATGTTGGGTCTGGGGTTTGGATTATTATTTTTTTTCCCCCCTCTCTCTCTTTTAAGCACTTACCATTCACCTGCTGAGGGGAGTAGGCTTCTGACCCAGAGTCCGGGGGAGAGTCAGGTAAAGTGCTGCAGAGCAATGGGGAGAGAGAAGGGAAGGTCATTTTAAACCAGCTTCCAGCACAACCAATAGGTCCAGTTTGACCAAAGCACCCTCCAGGCTCCGGTTGGAAATCCCAGCTGCGCCCGCAGCAGATCCCCGTCACCCCGAGCGTGTCCAGCGGATGAGCTCGGGACTGCCATGGCTGTCCCTGCTACCCCGCTCCCCACAGTGGCTCCCTGGACCTCAGGAGCAGGGACAGACATTTTGTTGACCTGCCAGTGAGACCTCCGGTTAAAAGAAGGCAAACAGGAATTTATCCGTTCCCCGGAGAAAGCCTGTGTGCTTCACCGTGGGTAAATGGGAGGCTCCGGGGGAGCTGGGCTGGGACCTGGGATCTGGGATGGATTCTGCCCTGCGACCTGTACGAACCTGAGCACCACCACAGCTGCTGGCTGTATCACCCTGGCTCTATTCCGACATCACCAGGAGCAGGATTTGGCCCTGATTGCAAAATGCAACCAAATAAAAGGGGGAGCTCTCAGCTGCCTTCTCCGGCATGCCCACGGCTCGGGGACGGCAGGACGGAGGAGCAGCCCCGATGCGCTGCAGGGCGCCGGTCAGCTCCTGCACCCTTCCTTATCGTACCTCGAGGCAGCACGGACCCCAGGGAGCTGGGCTCTTCAGCCATTTCCAAAGCACCTCCTTGGAAATTCATTTGGACCAGTTTTTCTTTTTCCTTTTCGCAGCCCCTCCTCAACACGCATCCCACTGCAGCAGAAGCTCCAGCCTCACACATCTTCAGGCCAGGGTAAAATTTCCACCACCCTGGTGCACAAGGAAAGGACTTGCCTGTCTCAGACTCTGGTTCTTCTCTAAAAACACTCTGGAGATCAAGGGCACGGAAAAAGCTGAGGCCCTGCTCCCAGCTGGACTGAGCCATGGCCACTGTGGTGGCTCTGGTGGCTGGAGCAGCCGTTGCCTATGCTCTAGAGAAAGGCTCATTTCACCTCAGCGTTTGCAGTATGCTCTGTCCTGTGGAGATCTTTGGCAGGGAGATCTCTCGTCTGCCCATTCGTATCTGCTCCAACACCGGTGACACACAGCCTCAGCAAGCCCCAGCAGGTTTCAGCAGCCCAGCACCTCGGCAAAGTCTGCTCCATCCGAGACAAACACGGCTGTTTTCCTCCCCATCTCCTGACACCTCGTTCCTCATCCAGGTGGCTTTGCAATGGGGATCCTTTTCCATTCCCCTATCTTACACCATCAGCTTTGTGGCTGCAAAATAATCCCAGACAAACCAGTGCTTCTTGGATGAAAGCTGGCCAAAAAGCAAAGTTAAGCCCTTAGGGCTGCGGGGAGGAAAGGTGCGGTACACCGCACACGCGCCTCTCCGAAACTCTGCTCCTGACGGCACCCACAACTACAGCGGCAAACCAGGACACCCACCAGGACCTTCCTGCACCAGAGGAGCCCAGGACCCAGTAAATGGGTTGGTTCTCCATGGTAAGTGGTACGCAGCAGCAGCTGGAGAGGGATGAGGTAGGGTAACCCCAACGAAGAGCCCTCACCATGCTTCCCTCGTCCTCCGCCTTCACTTGCAGCACCTTTCCACCGCTCCCCTCCTACGCTTGGTCTGGAGCATCTATCACCAGCTTTATTTCCAGGCTCCTTGGCACGCTGGCTGTGACTTCATACTGTATTTCCTATGACTTTATCAGGATTTGTGCCTCAGCAAGCCAAGTTTTTGGCCAATAATAAAAGGGCCCAGGACAATGCAGGGAATCCCGGAGGCTGCCTTGCAGCAGAAAGGTGGACACTGCAGAATTCACACATGGAAGTAGTGTGGATGTGCCCAGTCCAAGGGAAGGGTTTGTTGGTATCCAACACATGAGACGGGGCATGTTCTCCTACAGGAACAGCCTAGGACAAGGGGGAAGAGTCATTCTGGGATGCTGAAGAAATGCTGCCATCAAAGCTGAGCCAGTTCATCTGCTCATCCTGGTGTTCACCACCAGCACATCCAAACCAAGGTCTCCACCTCTAAGAGCAAGCTCTGATCCTTACTCACGACCTCTCACATCCCGGAGAATGCCAGATGCACGCAGAAGAAAGGGACACGACAAGGCATCACATCATGCTTTTGGGCACGGTTCCCCCTAGGCTGCGTGTAGCCTTCTGGATACACAGCAAGGGAGAACTCCCCGGTCTGGGAATAAAATAAGGGTAGCTTATCTCTTTCCGGAAGATCTTTCCAAGTTCATCCAAAGGGCCAAATTCATCCCAGTGGAGCTGCATTATGGCTGAATCGTTGGTTCGGTGCGCTGGAGGCTTCCAAACCTGGGAATTGCTACGCCGTAGTTGCTGGCAACACTAGAGGGCACAAGGCAGAGGGAGAAAAGCCAGGCAGGGGCTTGCAGAGATGAGCAGTGCCGGGGCTGTCCTGGCCTCCTTGTCCCTTCCATCCACCATCTCCACTGGAGAAGGCACAGAGAGTGGCTGTGCAGGGAGCACATCAGGGTCACCCATTACCTGTCCTACAGAGACAGGCTGGACCATGGCACAGCTCCTCGTGGTACGACTATTGCCAACTGCCAAGGCCTCCCGCTGATGGACGTGCTGCTGCACACTTTGGTTTTCATCTGTCCAGCTTCAGATCATCCTCTTGTTGCCTTCCCCTATGACCAGGGGAGAGCAGCACGGACCAGAGAGGTGCATGAGGAGGAAGAGAGCAGACATCTCCTTCCCTTTGGGTCTCCAGCCAGTAAAGCTTTATGCACGCCAGCTCCTATCCCCCATACCACCGTAGGGCCATACCCTCTCAGCGTGCCACGCCTGCCAAAGTGCTCTCTACTGACACGGTCCCTTTGGTCCCTTTGGCCACTGCAGATGGGAGCTGCCATGTCGCTGCGCTCTCCCAGCCTGCCAGTTCTGGGCAAGGCCATCCCAGAGAGCAGGAACCACGTCTTTTCTCCTCCCAGGACTAATTGTTCAGTTGAGTCCATCAGCAGCACTAAAGCCCGGTCATCCTCTTCCCCTTCACCAGGTCTGCATGCAGAGTTCGTTGCAAAGGAGTACAAATCCAGCTCAGATGCCATCTTTTACTTCTCTGGAGCGGAGTATCTACAACATCAGGCCAAGAAGAGTACAGCTCTGCCCAATTTAGTTAACATCTTCCCCTGGGATAGTCACAGGAACATCCTGGAGACTGAATTTTGTTGTGTTCAAATTTATTCTGTCTCTCTTCCTTCTTAAAAAAAAAATGCAATGCTACAATATTCTCCCATCGCCCACTTGTAGATGTGCAGCATAGATACCCTGGGCACGCAGAGCCGCTGGCTCTACCACTACCTGCAGACGTAGGGGACGTTACTGATCCCCTCTAACTCAATGCATACAGACAAGCTCTACCAACCAACCTTTCAGGGAACTTCAGGACCTATACTTGTAAAAAAGCTTCTCTCTGCGAGGCAAGGGCTTAATTCAGACTGATGCTGCCAGCGGTTAAGGCACTGTGGGACCAACTACACCAACCCTCCAGGCCCCGCCAGCCTGGAGGAGCACTTGTCCCACCGTTTGCCCTTGTTCTGCCACCCAGACCCCACTTACCCAGGTGCGTAGGAGGCCTTGGGCTCTGATTTGATTGGAGGGACCACGTTGTTTAGGCAGTGGCCGCCAAGGTAGCCCTTGGGCACCACCATGCCATTGTTGTTATTGCAGTTGAGGTGAGCACCGTAGCCAGGTCCACAAGGGTTGGCCAGAAGAGGACCATGCCGGATTGGGATCTGGCTGCCCGGGGGAGGAAGGTGGAGGGAACCGCTGGAAGCGGGGTTGGTCACATTGGCGATGGAGCTGGCAAGAGGCGCGTTGATGGTGGTTGAGCTGGAGGGCTGGGGGTGTGCATAGCTGGCTGAAGCAGGGATGTCAGGGAAACAGCTGAGAGAGAGAAGGGGACAACCTCAGCAGAGGGACAGGTAGAGGGTACCTTCTGCCCACCCCTCCCCTCCCCAGCCATGCAGCAATGGGGACGGAGCCACTCGGGTGCTCTGGGACACCCAGAAAACAGCGGAACAGGCAGCATCGTGGTGGCACCAGCAGGAGCGTACAGGGAGGCAGGTCGGTCACCCGGCTCGGTGGGACTGATGCAACCCCAAGGGTGCAAAATCCACCTGTGGAGCTGTAAAGGCCAGAAGCGCCCAGGACACCAACCTCAAAGCTTGTGAAGACAGCAGGATCTGCTCACCGTGCTTCAGCTCACAGCCTAGCACAGGGAAGCCGCTTTTTGTCACGTCAGCCCCAAAGATCCCGCTCCCACCCTGTGGCCCAGATCGCCCCGGCTGCTACCCCGGTTTGCTCCCCCCCTCTGCGCCAGTGTCGGCGCACGCAGGGAGACCCTTCCCTTCTCCACGCTCGTGTTGCGCTGGGGATTTAATCTTCCCCACTGAGCTGCTAGCGCTTGCTTTCCTGTTGCTTAAATTAAGCAAAAGTCTTCTGCGGTGCCCTCAGGAGGGGGAAGAGAGGGGACAGAAGAGACGGGGGAAATTCAAAGCCAAGAAGCCAGGAAGAGACAGGAGGAAGAACTGGAAATTAATAAGGGAGCAAAGAGCAATAAAGGAGGACTCTAGGAGGGACAGAGGCGCAGTCAGGGTGCACGGTGATTTCTAAATGATTCCTCAAATTGCAGGGCTGGAAATTGCTCAACATCTCTGCACAGAAAACAACAGCGAACACTGTTCCTGCCGCAGAGCAAGGGAAGCACTTACATATCTGGTGAGTCCTCCTTGCTGATGTACTCTTCCAGGATGCTAGTGTCGATGTTAGATGGTTCCAGAGCTCCATTAATGTCGTGGCCTGCGAGGGGAGAGGAGGGTGAAGCATGAGCCATGAGAAGGACAGGAAAGGCCCTTGCTTTGCGGGTCAGAAACACCACCAGACCTTTGCAGAGTCAAGAAACCCATCTGAGAAGTCCAGCAGATCCTTCAGTTTGAGGACTGCCATCTGTCCGTACCCATCTGCATCCCAGTGTAAAACCAGACCGAGATGGGGCGCGTGGGACACGCCAGGGTGGTGACACTCCCGGGGAAGCTGGACACACGGGTGGGGTTTGCAAGCCACGCTCCGGCTTTGGGACACACGGACTTCCCGGGGCCAGGCTGAGGACACACGGGAGAAGGGAGATCATGGGGTCAGGCCTGAGCTATGCAAGACACATGGCTCCACAGAGCAGGAGAGCCAGGTCTTGCCCAAGCACCAGCACCAACTCGGCACTGACGTGGCTTGCAACAGCTTTGTCAGCGAAGCTGCAAGAGCTGCTGGCCTCGCTGGGGCTGACGGAGGGGCTCCCCTTTGCAGGCCACGGGAGACAGCAATCCCTGCGGAGGCAGGGCTGTAAGCGTGGGCTCGGGGTGCTCTGGGAAAGCTGGTTTCCTTCCCTTTGGACCCTTGCCTCCGCTTTGCAGAACGCGCTGGAATTTCTCCGCTGCTGCCATGACAGCTCTGGATCAGCTCCCAAGCCCGCCGGAGCCCTCCTCCCTCTCCTCTCCTGCACGGGCAAGCGGTGGACTTTCCTCTCCTTCCTCCCAGAGGGCTCCTCCTCCCCACTCCTCTTCTGGGGCAGCTGGGCCAGGTTTTGTTGACAGAAAGTGCTTTCTTTATCTGTCTCTCTGAAGTGGGAGTCTGCAGCCCTCTGGGGTCGGTGCCAGCCCTCGGTGCCAAAGACACTGCCAAGAAAGTGGAAGAGAAGGCCCAGCTCCCCCCACCTCCCCGAGCTCAGATAACGAAGACGGCCCTTCCCGAAAGACCCCGGCAGCTCGACGTCCCTTGCCCAGGAGAAGACCCTGACCCCCGCCTCCCTCCCGCAGAGCATGGGGAAAGGTCAGCCGCTGAACCGCAAAACCCAGAGCCGGGGGGTTGCAGCCCACCCCCGGCCAATTGCAGCTCTCCCCTCTGCAAATCCCTTTCATACCAAGACAAGCAAATCGGCAGAAATAAATCCAGCTAGGAATTCTGCCAAACGGACAGGGTGTGTGCGCGCGGACGGAGGGATCTCTCCCTTAGTAACCCTGGCTAGAGGGAAAAAACCTGGGTAGCCGTTCACTTGCGAGACACCTAACCCTTTGTGCACCACGCGCCTCCGCGGCAGAGCCCGGGGCCGCGGGGGAGAAGGTGGTGATGCTCTCCCATGCGAACTCTTGCTACGAAAGGATGCACGTGGAGCAGGGACACACGACGCTGCTGCCAGGCTAGCATCGTGGCGAGAAGAGGACAGGGCAGGCAGAGCCGGTGAGGTCCTGAGCTGTGCCAGCACCTCGCTTGTACAGTTGCAGACCCCAGGTCAGCACAGGGGTACCCCATTGGGACAGCCACGTCCTCTCCTGAAGTTGCAGTGATGTGGTAGCAACCGTGTTTTGAGTTATGGTTGACTGGAAGAGCTCACCGACGGCCAGCACCATGGGTGCTTGTGTCCCTCGCTCATCCCCGAGGACCTCTGCTATAGCCTGCTCCCGACATTTCACCACGCGTGGCTCTACCGAGGCAACTCTTCCACAAGCAGCCACTCCTCGGCCACGGTGACCCCTAAGATCGGCTGAAACCCTTCTGCCACAGGGTGAGCGCTACCCCCTCTCCGCCGCCTCGCTCTTGGCCAAAGCGACCGCGCTATAAATCACACGATGTGTTTGGCAAACATCTACCACAAAAGCTATCGGAAAACTTGTCTTCATCCCAAGTTCCAGGGTTGGGACCCAGGTTCAAAGAAGGAAAAAAGGCGCTTTACCAATTTTGCTGCCTTTCCACAAGCTACTGAGCCTGTCCAAGAAAAGTTCTAACCCCAGTGGGCTTCCCTCGCACCTCCAAACTCCAGGAGCTTCTCCATGGTGGAAGAGGACCCCAGAACCTATCCAGAAAGGACAGGAGGCTCTCAATAAAGCTCTGCTGGGCTTTCCTATTTCTTTGCTACCTTGTCTGAAAAGTCACCTTCAGGAGCCCTCAGCTGAGACCCAGGCGAAGGGTGAGATAAGCGCCGTGACGCGAGAGGTGTGTCAGCTGCGCCGCTGCGGAGGTGTTAGCGATGCGATAACGGCCGCGGCGGGGTCTGGCTGCACATGTGCGACGGGAAGGGGCTGCCCGCTAAAACGAAAGGATTTTCCTCTGCTCGGGGGGGACAGAGGCACTTGCACCAGCTACGATGAAACGGGGATGTCAAGGCAGTGGGTCTCGTTGGCAAACCTGCACAAGGAACATCCCGCCGCCCATAGCTTCCACGCAGGCCGGGCTCTTACCAAAAGCCAGCTTAGGTGATTAATTAAAAGCTAATACTTCTCCGCAGTCACGAGCTCCTAACGACACTAACAACGCTCCCTCCCCCTCCAAAGTGGGGATTAGGAGGAAGCAGGAAGCCACCGAGGAGGGACCCTGGGAAGCTCGACATCCACACGGCTCGGCACAAGACGGACTCCCGCGCCTCCTCGTCCCAGCAAAAGAGAGACAGAGGAGCCCAGGGAAGCTCCGAGTTCCCCCGTGCTGCTGGCGTTCACCCTCTCCCTGTGGAAGAACAGCGGCAATCCCCACGTAGCATCTCCTGTCTACAGCCCTGCCCTCGCACCAGCGCCTGCTCCAAGGAGTACGCGAGAGCTCTTGTCACCTGTAACCCCCCGATGTCCCCGGAGCTCAGCGGGATGGATTCTGCCTTCCATCCCAGAGCAGCAAGGCGGGAGAGGTGCCACAGGCACCCGCAGAGCTGCCCAAAGAACACCGTCTTGCAAACCAGCTCATTAGTGCTCTCTGCACACAACGAACATCCCAGGACCAAGTAATTCAGCCGCTTCTAACAGGCTGACCTCCCTGTACAGACATGAAGATTCCTCAGGCCAAACTCTTCCCAGACAACCTTCCATTTCACAACTCCTTCAGTCGATGCTGCTGCAAAGAAACTCCCAAACCTGCCAGGTCCCTGTGTGCTGCCCTCCCCTTGGCCCCCGCATCGCCACCCTGCGCTCACACCATGTCACCCCTCCGTCTGCTCCAGTTTCTAACCCTTCCCTTGCAAAAGGGTTGAGGAGATTCCCAAAAAGTAAACTTTGCCTGAAGAACAAGAAGATGTTAAACCCGCAGCACCTTCCTCACGAGCGGAGCCGGGCAAGCAGAGGCCCCCGTACGTGTGAGAATGTCAGGAATCCCAATGTTTGGACTGGTTTTCTCTGCCTTCCCCAAACCTCCAAACACGATCGACATCCAAACAGAGGTGCTTCCACCGTCTCCTCCGGGCCCCTGCTCCGATGGCGTGGGTCTGACACCCTCTCGGCTCAAGAACTTGCTCCCCATCCCATTTTCAGGTGCTCCGCTGCATCCCGCTTCCCATCAGAGATGGGCACGCGGCCACGGGGCTCTGAAAGAGTTAACGGCGCCTGGCCCCCGCGAGTCGTCATATTTACAGGTCTGGGAGATTAAAACCAGAATTTACCTCGAGTGATAGGCTGATAAGTTTATGGTATTTCTATTTATAACAGTCCCTCCCCCACCTATTCTTGCTCTGTTGCCTGTCTTCTAATCACCCATAATCCTGCCTGGGTCACCTGGGGGTGGGAGGAAGGGAGAGAGCTGAAGAACTTCATCCTGGGATCTGCTAACAAGAACCAGATGTGGGAACCTGGAGATGACAATGAGGTCAACCGTTTTCAGGGGCTGGGGAACATCAGGCCAGGGTGCGGGGACGCCAGTGACGAGGAGGAAGGGAAGGGGCTGTGCCAAGCCCAGAGCCTCCCCGTGGCACCGAAGCCACGTACTGGAAGGTGAATTTTTGTTCTGGATTTCAGGGACCCACTGGGGGTTTGCGGGCTTGAATGAAGCACCGTGCTCCAACCTGAGTGCTGCGAAAGCCGGCGAGAAGAGGACTGCAATTAAGACGAACGAAAAGCCATAGACTCTGGTAAACCTGCCTGCAGCACATTTCCATTCCCTGCCATCCCAGACCTGCCTGGTTCCCAAAACAGACAGGTACGAGTGATGATCTCCACCGTGGGCTGCTCCGAAAGTCAGGCTGTTTCTCCAAAACACTTGCCTGAAGTGCAGCAGACGTCACCGGCTGTAGCACTGCCTCGCGGTCACTTCAGACAGGACAAGGAGGGCTCCAGCGGCACCGCGGCAGCCAAACCTCCCGCCCCGCTGCCGGCACGGCCAGGACGGGGGGCAAGCATCCGTGGTCCCAGGGCTTTGGAGGAGCACTGCTGCGCTGCCATCGATTCGAGCGATGCGCCGGGCAGTGCTCGGCGTGCAGCACAGCCAGGAGAGGGAGCAGCCTGCAGGGGATGGTGGCACCGGCCCTTTGCTTGGACGTCCTTGACCTACAGACGGCCCAGGTCCATTGCCCCGCTGTGTGCAAACCTTCACCTGAAACCCGGCGCAAAGGGCGCGCGGCTCGCTCGGGTCCATAGCGGGCCGGGGAGCCGTCGGATACGGCACAGCGGAGGGAGGAGGCTCGTGGATGTGGTGCTGGTGGTACGGCGCCGGCGGCTGGAGAGCCCATGGCTTTTGGGATGGTCCTTCAGCTGGTCACTGCAACCAGCAAAGCACATCCAGCTGCCCGAGGACCTCCGCTTGGTGCCCTCCCGACGCGAAGCACAGGAGGGTAGGGTGCTTATGGGGAAACTGAGGCACAGAGCAGCCTGGTGACAAAATCACTGCTCAACAGTGAGGCAACAGCAAACTATCCAGCGGGTGCACGGTGGCACAGGACCAGGAAAGGCCAGGAGCTCCTGGCTGCCGGTCCCACACGGCGAGGTGCAGCATTCCCTCTCCCAGCAGCTCTCCAGCACGCACTGGAGCGGGTGCCGAGCGTTGGTGGGATACAGAGCTGCGCGGGACAAATGCAGCCAGCCTCTGCAAACAGTGCCGGGCAGGAAGGCCCACGGCACGACGTTACCCGCGGTGCTCAGCAGCAGCACGCCACGCCGGGGCGGCCGGTGCCGCAGCGAGGTGCAGAGCCCCAGCGCGGCCCTGAGCACGTTCCTGCGGCCGTGCTGGAGGGGTTGTGCAATCGGCAGCCCGGGCTGCCGCATCGGCACATTCCCGGGGCCTCACGCTGCTCAGCACCCCCTTCTGCTTCCTCCCCTGTTTATCCTTCGGCCCTGGCGGATTGGCTGCCGGCCTGGCCGCGAGCACGAGGAATCTGTGCCATGGCTGGCTAACCAAACACCGCCTAAGCCCAGGGAGCTGCGGGGCCGGTGCTCGGCTTCAGACCCGCTTCCCCATCAGCAGGAGCCCGGTTGGCTCTGCCACATGGGGCGAAGCCCGAAGAGCACCGCGAGCCGGGGATGGCATCCCTCCCACGCCTGCCCTGCCTGCAGTGGGACACAGCAAAATCCTGTCCCTCCCCAAAGACCTGGGCTACGCATCTGCCAGGCGGGGAGCGCCAGCCGCAGGGCCAGAGCTCCCTGCGTAAGGGACAGCGGGACGATCTCCCCATCGCTCCACGTGCCCAACCCCGGGGTACGTGGAGGGGTAGAAACATCCCCTCCGGCGGGAGGGACCGCGACCCTGCAGCCCCTGCCTCCCCCCAGATACCGGCCCAGCATTCCTCCTTAATTAATGCTCTTTATTACCTGACTGTAACGATAACCAGTCACTCCCAGCAGAAGTGGCTCCTGTAACCCGAGTGGGACGCCAAGCCAGGACACTCCCCCATCTCCCCCAAAGCGCTCTCGGGACCACCCCAGAGCGAAGCCCCGGCTGTCCGAGGCACCGAAAGGGGCCCCCAGGCCCCCTCCCTGAACCGCAGCATGGGGTGAGCCCCTCCTCACACCAACCCCTCTATCGTCTTCCTTCGGCCCCTCCAGGACAGCCCGCTGGGGTCGGCACGGGCTGCCAGCGCGGGAAACTTTTACGTGGTGTCAACGCGGGCAACTGGTTGACTTCAGGGGCCTTCACTTGCTCTGACACTGATGGAGCTACGCGGAGCTACGCCAGCTGGTTACTCGCTCCTAAATACCATCCTTGAGCAGTTTCAGTCGCATTAGGACAGCCTTCTCCCACACAGCATGTGCCTCTTCCCGTCACAAAAGGTAGGGCCGTCCCAGTCAATGCAGAGGTACAGCCACCACCCCGTGTCCCATCCTGGGGACGTTCCCTCGTCAGCCCATCGCCAAGGACAGCCCTGCCCCTCCAAAGTGACGGGGCAGCTCATGCATCCCCCATTCATGCCAGAGCAGAAAACCCAAGATCCAAAGTCACACCAGAAACACAGCCAAGGCTGAGCTCTGGGAGTCTGTGGGACAAGATCCTGGGGAAAACACCAAACTCAGGGCTAAAGAGATGGGGGTTCGTGAGAATTTGGGCATTATCCAGAACGTGTGGGCTCCAGGGAGCCTAATTTGTGTGTGTGCGCAGGAGAAAATACCATGTTCCCATGCCAGCGAGGGTGGGATGCGGAGAACGTGGTGCATCAGAAGGAACGGAGATACGGGACAGGCGGGATTTAGCCAAGACCCCAGCTTTACCAGAGTGAGTAAAAAGTGTTACAGGGTCTCGAGTGGCCAGGAAGACCCTGGAACAACCTGGCTGAACCGTGAACCAGCACCAGTGGCAAAACACTCAGAGTAATGAACCGCACCGGGAAGGGGAACAACCAAACCATCGCCAGCCTGCAGCCCGGCGTCCAGAGTCAGCAGCACCATCCACAGCAGCATCCCCATGTCCCCTGGAAAACTCCCTTCTGCTCTCACGCAGGCCCACGACTCCTTAGCTTACATGCACAGACGAATATATCCGACAAAAGCGCCGTTGGATAAGTGGGAACGCGCCCCTAACCATTTAACGTGCCCTGGCTCAGGCCCATAGCAACCCTCGCTCCCGCACCCGCTGCGCAGCGTGGCTATTCCTGACACGCTAGCAGGATACGAGGGGGATACGAGCCAGTATATATACCCTGTATAGGTGTATATATAGAGAGATAACGCCCTCTCTCCATCTCCCAGGCCTCGGGGAGGACAAGGTGTATGGTGAGAGACGTCCCAAGCCAGAATAAGCGTGAGGAGCCAGAGGAAATCATCCCGCTGTGCCACAGCAGGGCACGGGCACGTCCCTCCGGGAGCCCCGCGGGAAAGGGCGGGCAGCTCCGTGCAGGAGAGATGACCGAGCGCCATCCTCCCTCCCCAACCTTCCCGAGCTCTCCTCTTTCTTCTCCCTCCTTCCTCCTGCCCTCTCTGGCCTCCCCGCCAGCCACCGCTCAGCACCTTCACCTCTTCCAGCCCCTCTCGGATTTCCCCATCTCCCCTCGTCCCTTCCCTCCCAGAGCCGTTATCCCTCCGGACCCTCCCGAGTCCCTTCTTCTCCTTCCGGCTCTCCACCCTTGTCCTGGCCTCTCCTCCGCCCTTGCCAGCTGTGAACCTTGGCATGGATAGAGCCATTGTCCTCCGGGCATCGGGGCCGAGGAGGAGGAGGGGAAGGTGTGAGAGGGGACACAGTGGAGCGTTTGTGCGTGTCCCCGCAGCCGTCAATGCCCTGCTTGTCCATTCATGCACTAAGATGGCAGGAACAGCAGCACCCACACAAGCGTCGCCATTTGGCGGGGTCCAAGGTGCCTGCCCAGGGGGGCACATTGCCCTGTTTGTTTGGAGCCCCGCGGAGGCAGAAGACAACGCCTTTATCTCCCTCGCTGGCCTGAGGGTGTTGGAGGGCTGGCAGCGGGGACAACAGGACCAGAGAAGGCCACTTCATCTGGCGTTTCCCGAGCCCGGGACTGACGGGGAGGTACGGCTGCACGAGGCCGGCTCTGCCACGCTCACACCTCCGTTCCCCAGCCCCGGAGGAAGACAGGAACGGGGAGAGGCTTTTCAGCACAGCCTCCGGGTCCCTCCTGCCGAGGCTCCTCCGTGCCGGTGGGCTCGCCCGACCCGAGGCAGCGCAGCACTGCGCGCCCAGCTCCTCCAGCCGTGCCCTGAGCGGGGTTACAGCCCCTGGGCCGCCCCGCTTCACCGGGCTTTACTGGGCTGCGGGTAAAGGACCGGACAGTAAAAAAGCAGACATAAGCCAAAGCTTCTACGCTTGCGTTCTCCTCTCTGCGGCCCACTAACTTCACCCAGATCGCAAGTTTTGGGGGACAGCAGTGACCTTTTTCTATAGGGTAACACCTATGTGCATGAGCTCCCTGCCACCATCGTGGCAGTGAAGGTCCAGCACAGCTCTTTTCGCTATCAGCATAAACTTTCTTCGGCGGGAATTATTACCAGAGCATATCAGCAACACAAGAAAAAAATAATAATATCTATTACCAGCTACGTACCGGCATTGAGCAGAGACTATGACCCAGCTGCGCAGAGCCTTGCCATGCTCGGCGGTGACCGGGAGAGGCAATAAAGACTCAAGGAGGCACAGGGACTCGACGAGGCCGACGGCTGAGCAATGTCACTGCTGCTCACGCAGTCCCCGGACACTGACCTTGCCGCATGGCCACCAACACTGCCCGGCTCGGGGCTCCTGGAAAGGCTCTTTGGGAACTGGGAGATCCAGGAGCCACTCCGGAGACCACTTTCAGCCCAATTCTGAAGACATACACACCACACGCATGGGGGACTCGGGACCTGGAGCTGCGCTGCCTCTCCTGGAAACCCCCCAGCACAAAACAATCCTTAGGCAAGAAGATTAATAATCAAACAGCAACAGAATACAAACCTACAGGCAGCCAAGCATCGCCTGGAACACCACGTCCAGATCGAGCGTCTCGTTCCTCCCTTCTAACTGGGAGGCAACAAGGTCTCTCCTGTCCAGGCTGGACAGCCTCCAGAGGAGGCTGGGTGTAAGAAAGCAGAGCGATTTATCTAGATGGGACTTTTGCCAGGGCTTGGGGAGGGCCATCACTATTTTTTCTGCAACCAACGCTGATCTTCCACAAGCAGGAGTGTCAGGTCATCGGGCTTTTCCTTCTTCTCACACGGCTGGGACGTGCAACCACGCAGCACTTGCTCTCAGTGCTACGTTACAATAGCTTTTGCTCCAGAATTGACTCCTGCAAAAATCACAAAGGGCGCCAAAAGCTTCTCACGTCGTTGGGTTTCCTCTACCATCGCTGCAATAAACCCTCATCTACCTCTGCTACACACGTGGCACAAACCTCCCAAGACCCAAAGCCGCTTCCCAGGATCTAAGAGCAGAGCAACGCGACCAGGAGAAGTCAGGCACGCAGGTACAGGGCAGTCATTTCTTTCCCCGAGGAGGAAACAAGGAGGAGATCCAACAAATCCTACTTCAGAAGTCTAAGTCTTACTTGTGGAGCACCAACGGTGTGTTTGCGGGTAGTCCCGCAGCCGGCGGGCTACCAGCACGCTGGGCTAGACAGCAGCCTTGGGCTTGTGGAAATGGCCCAGCGAGAACCCTCCTGCTCTGCCGCTTGGCTTCTCTTCAGGGTTGGTTCATGAGCTGATGTGCCCCGCTTGGGAGTTCTTGCTCTCCTCGTGCTCCTGAGAGAGGGAAGGACCCACGGACACAGCGGACACTATTTCTCTCTGATTTCACCCATCTAAAGACAATACCAACCATTATATCCCCGAATCACGCAGACCACAGGATTTTACTCAGGGTGTCCCCCACCAAACCCAGAGTTTCTCCCTGTAGAGGACACATCCTTCGGACAGACGCAATTCTGAATTCGGCTTCAGCTGATTAATTCATCTCCCGAGGAAGGGGCCACACCAACCCATCTCCACCCTTCAGCTCCTCGCCTTAGTTTGCACGATGTATCTCCATACCCTGAACTACCAGACTAAAGAGCCCTCTGCTCCAAGAAAGCTGCTTTTCAACAAGGTGTTTGCGGACTCGCTCAGTCACCTTCATGCTTTGCCTTCTCCTGAGCTGAGCTTCTCTAGCCATCCACAATAAATAACAAGTAACGATGCCATTAAAATAATTATTTTTAAAAAAAAATCCCTAGGGATTACTGCCATGCCGGCGATTTCCATACAGGCTTTCAGCCTGAAACTGAGGTTTCTTTTTTTTTTTTTTTTTTTAAACAAAAATTTGTTGTTTGCATTTTCTGACTAACTGTGAGCTGTCTCCTGCACCGGAACATAGTTCCCGCACCAGGGATTTAGCAAACAGTTACCAGACAATACAAATCAGATACCAAGCGTGCTGCTTGGATCCCATCCACCCTGCAAGCTCTCTGTGTGTCCTGGGTCTCACTTCAAAGCAGGGGGCTGTCTGGAGCGGTACAAACCAAGAGGGAAGGTGCCTGGCACGCTGCTCGAGGACGCCGGGTGGGGAGGGCTGCACACGGAGGAGAGGATGAGGAGGTCACCCCGGGCCCGGGGAGGTGGGAGGCACCGACTGCACACATTCCTGCAGGCAGAACAGCTCTTGATGCGCAGAATAAGTCTTCTCCATGCATTAGACAAGCGGAGGCAAATATTGGGACTGAAATAAGGGTGAGATGTGCCCGAAGCGAGATAAACCTGCCTGAGCTGCGGGCGCAGAAATGCAAGGGACAGATGACGACGGGTAAGACCTTCGCACAAAGGACTGAGCGCAGAAGAGACGTACGAGGAAGGTCAGGGACCTGTGAGCCTTCTCCTGGTACCCGGCCCGGGCAGACCTCTGGGTGCCATCCCTCCTCTGCTCCCTCCGTCTCCCTCCAGCGCAGAGGACAACAGGCAGCGACCGCTGCTGCTTCCCGGCACCGCTCGCCCAGCTCCTGCCACCAGCGCAGGAATTGCACGCTGCTGCTGTTTTAAAGCACCTGCGGGGGAAAGCAGCGTGTAGGTCCTGAGCAAACAAGTCTGTCCTGCTGCCAGCCAGAACTGTGACAAAGAGCCGAGTTATGAGGGAAGAGTGGGAAGGCAAGGAAATTACACAAATTGGATGAGTCATTAGATCAATAGATTAAAAGACCTCTTAGAGCCTTCTGTCCAGGCCAGCATAAGGTCGTTCATTCCCAGCTCGCTCCTTGGGGCTCTGCCCTGTGTGTCTGGACTTTCATCGCTTCCATTCGGGAGAGGATGCTGCAGCCCTGCACTCCTCCGAGTCCAGCTGCCCTCCTCGGAGCCCGACCTGAATGCTCCCTTTCTTATCTCCACTCACCGCCAGTGCCCCTCGTGCTAAACAGCACAAGGATTTCACAGCGGGGCCATTCGCCATCTTCTAACCACAACCGCTCCCGGGCCAACTCCTCCGGTCCTGGCGACCGTCAGCCTGACATTATCTGTCCCCAGCCTGCGCCCAACGATCCCCATGCTATTGCTTCCCATGGCCACCCCAGCATCTGCCGCAGCCGGGAGCAGGGAGGCTGCCCCTCTCCCTTTGAATATCTATGTTTGGAATTATTTTTCCCCAGATGCATCTTCTTTTGCTTTCCCCGAAAATGAGGGCCACGGCTCCAGGCGGGCCAAACCACAGCAGTTCGGCTGACTTCATCGGAAGCCTGGCCTTCTGCAAAATCCACTTTTCATCTTCTCACTCAACGCTCGTGCTACCGGCAGCCTCTTTAGATTGCCAAATACACTCGTTATTGAGGTGCCTCCGTAACAACGCGCTCCGAGGTCTGCCGGGCTAGGTGTTGTCAACTCAAATATCAGCCAGACGGGCCCTGCCCTGCAGCGTTCACAGCCTTGAATTTCTCCAGCGCGTTTCACTTAATGCCGAACGACATCCCGACTGGAAACTCCTCCCGCGTGGACCTGACAGGGAGAACACGAGCGAGATCAAACACGGCGTCACTGACGGAGCTAAACTGCAGCTGCTAATACAGGGATAGAGAAGAGCAGAGGGGTTCCTAGCAGAGACCCCCATTCAGCATGTTTTATTGCTGTTCTCCACTGGCAAAGTTGGAAGGTGGCACACATATCGGTGGAATAGCAAAGAAAGGGAAAAAAAATACTCACAAAGCATCTTGAATCCCCTGTTAAGGGACAGCAATCTTTCTGCTGCGTAATAACAAAGCAAAAGGCAGGGCAATCACCTGAAAATAGCATGGACAGGCTGGGAAACTGTTGGAAAAAAAATGACTAAATGAAAGGCTCTGCTTTTCCGAACTTTTTTGCAAGCCCTCGACACAACATCGCCGCTCTGACAGCGACTGCAGCGTTCCCCAGGCACGAGGGGACTATGGAGCAGAAGACGGAGAAATGGTCCTGGCTTTTCTGGAATCTGTTTGTCTGGAAGAGGGCATGGCAATACCGAAGAGACTTTGGAAAAGGTTGAAATAACGCGGCTCGGGATGCACAAGAAGCCTTTCAAAAGCCCCTGTCTGCTCTGTGTATTACCAGGAGGGTGAGCAGTGGTGGAGTCCTCGCGTCGATGAACTCGCATGGGAGAAAGCAGCCTGCTGGGAGGGAGTTTCGGTCTTGCCAGGAGGGAGTTTCGGTCTTGCCAGGAGGATACGGCCATCGGAGCGCAAGATCTGACAGCGTCAGCCATGAAATAAGACGTTGCTCCTAGCAGGGAGCAACAGCTTTCCCAGGGAGGTAAAACATGCAGGTCAGGGACCATCTGCTCCTCCGTGCTTGCAAAGCACGGCCACAGCAGGCCCATGGGCCTCGTGTCTGACGGCAATAAATACGAATATTAACATTACCGGTCACCATCTTTTGGAAACTATAAAAAACTACTCTCAAAGAGATGCTCTAGGAGCAATTCTACCTCTCGGATATCTTGGGGGCCCCTTGTAGAGCCCACAGTGCTCCGAATCCGACACAACACAGAGGCAGCAGACAGCATCTCAACAGGTACGAGAAGCTCAGGGAGACAAACCAAACTTTCTCAGCACAGAAAACCACAACCACGGCCCGCTCACCGCTCGACTGTCCTTCAGCTTCTCCACATCGTTGAGCTATGGACAAAGGTTTTAGAGGTAACTCAGTGATTAGAAGCTGATGTAGGATTTTCAGCAGTTCAGGAACACTTTTGATAATATTTTCCTATTTCCTTATCCCCACTGCAGTTCACCGATCATAGAATCACAGAATTGTTAAGGTTGGAAAAGACCCTTAAGATCATTGAGTCCAACCATTAACCCAGCACTGCCAAGCCCACCACTAAACCATGTCCTTGAGCACCACGTCTACCCATCTTTTAAATACCCCCAGGGATGGGGACTCAGCCCCTGCCCTGGGCAGCCTGGGCCAGGCCCTGACAGCCCTTTCGGTGAAGAAGTTTTTCCTAATACCCAACCCAAACCTGCCCTGGCGCAGCTTGAGGCCGTTCCCTCTCGTCCCATCGCTTGTTCCTGGGGAGCAGAGACCGACCCCCCCGGCTCCAGCCTCCTTTCAGGCCGTTGCAGAGAGCGATGAGGGCTCCCCTCAGCCTCCTCTCCTCCAGGCTGAGCCCCCCCAGCTCCCCCAGCCGCTCCTCCCCAGCCTTGTGCTCCAGCCCCTGCCCCAGCCTCGCTGCCCGGCTCTGGCCACGCTCCAGCCCCTCCATGGCCGCCTTGGGGTGCGGGGCCCAGCGCTGAGCACAGCATTCGAGGGGCGGCCTCGCCAGTGCCCAGCGCAGGGGCACCATCACCTCCCTGCTCCTGCTGGCCACACCGTTCCTGATACAAGCCAGGGTGCCATTGGCCCTCTTGGCCACCTGGGCACCCTGCTGGCTCGTGTCCAGCGGCTGTCGACCACCACCCCCAGGCCCTTTCCCGCCGGGCAGCTCCCAGCCGCTCCTCCCCACGCCTGCAGCGGTGCCTGGGGTTGCTGTGCCCCCAGGGCAGGACCCGGCCCTGAGCCTTGCTGACCCTCACCCAGTTGGCCTGGGCCATCGACCCGGCCTGGCCAGGTCCCTCTGCAGAGCCCCCTGCCCTCCAGCAGATCGACACTCCCACCCAACTGGGTGCCATCTGCAAACTGACTGAGGGTGCCCTCGATCCCCTCACCCAGATCATCAATGAAGATGATGAACAGGACCGGCCCCAACACTGAGCCCTGGGGACACCACTGGTGACCGGCCGCCAACTGGGTTTGACTCCATTCACCACCACGCTCTGGGCTCGGCCGTCCAGCCAGTTTTTAACCCAGCACAGAGAGCACTTATCCAAGCCGTGAGCAGCCAGCTTCTCCAGGAGGATGCTGTGGGAGACAGTGTCAAAGGCCTTACTAAAGTCCAGATAGACAACATCCACAGATGGATCCTCCGATCCTCCCAAGAGAGTTCTATGAGCAAAATTCATTCACAGCATGTTACTGCAGCTCCGTAAATCACGAGTTGTCCATGGAAGGGGAGCAGGGAGAGCCCTGACTTCGCCCCGCTCCCACCGGACACCTCCCTCTAGCACAGCACGCCGGGTTCACCCCTTGCCCCAGGTCTTTCAGACAGTCCCCAGCTGCGGAGGGAGCTTCCCGGGAAGCTGACACACAAGTCACAAGCATTCCTTAACCTCAGAAGTGCTAACATTTATTCTGGAGCTAATCTCCCTCCAAAGGCTGTAGGACAATTCCTCGCTACCTATGAACAACACTGGGAGCTACGAATGAAAGGTGATCTAAAAGGCTGGAATGACTGTGATGTTGGCCATGACCAATTTTTTGGGGGGGAAAGCTAAGCCAAGAAGATGAATGACCAGAGTTTCAGCCACCCAAAACTCCCCCAAGACAGCACAGCCCGCTTTGCTGGAGTTTTCCAAGCTTTATTTCCCCATTTTCCTTTCTTTTGTGACAGATGCCGATGTCTGTGGAACAGCACGGGTGCACCCCGCAGCCAGGATCCATCCCCTGCCAGACCCCTACTCCATTTCTTTTGGAGGTTCACTGTGCGGATTGGGCTCTGTCACGATAGAAAAGTCACCTTCCCCTCCTGCAGATTCCCGGGTTTCTCCTAGAAGTCTGCTCAAACACACGAGGCTCGGGAAGAGCAACGCCACGCCACTAGCGAAGGATGTCAGTGCTTATGCCTTAGGTCTAGAGCTCGATTAAATGGGACTTTGAGCTTAATGCACCTCTAGGTGCTCAGGGAACTTTCTGGAGCTTTTCCACCCAACTGTGTCTATGGAAAATGCCACGGTCCCGCAGAGGCTGACCGTCCCGCCGTCTCCCTGCGGGCTGTCCGTAGGGCCGGAGCTGAGCTCCTGGCCGGAGAAGGGCGCTGGGAAGGCCCTTGGGAAGCACTGCTGTCCAAGGTACCGCCACGGCCCCGCGCCCCTCGCCTCTTCCCGCACACCGCGCCGGCACGCACCAGAACGGAAAGCCAAGCAGGCTCTTTCCCAGAAGGACAGTCCACGCTTATTAAACAACCACGGCAGTCTCCATCCGTTGTCTTTACCGTACCCAGGGCTCTGATCCCTGTGACATCTCCGCCCGTGCGGGGCGAAAGAAATTCCCGAGGTTACTGGCCTTTTATTTCTGTGTAGTCGCTTGTGCAAAGGGCTGCACACGTACAAGAAAGGAAGAGATGGATCTTGCCCCAAAATGGTACAAGTCTGTGACACCAAGGGCTGACGCAGGCAAAGCAACAAGGAACAGCCTGGATTTGCGCTGTAAAACGGTGGTGGAGCTCAGAAAAACACATCTGCAGACGTGCCCACTGTTTGGTCTGGAAGAGACCTCTGCTCGTCCCTTCAGAAGAGCACAGAGACCTGAAGATCTGCTAGAAGAAGCTGGCAGACCTGGCCTCTGCCCCTGACAGGACAGACACAGAGCTTTCTTTTAGAGAGACCTGTAGCGAGACCAGCAGCAAGTCAGGCCCATGTGCTAATCGACTTGTACGCTGCGCTCTTGTTGGAAATTTCTGTTACTGTTTTATTTGTTTCTTTGGTTTTTTTTAAAAAAAAAAGCTTACTGCAGAAGCAAATGAATTCCTGACAATTTCTGACAATCTGCACTGAGTCTCTTTGACTTCTCCAGTCCCTCAGAGAAGCCCTCAGCCCCTACAGACTCTCGGGGCTGAGCCAAGGGCAAAGACTGACCAGTTTCTCACAGTTCAACAGGACAGATTCCTTCCTGCAAAGGCCCCAAACCACAGCTATGGGGTTTTTGGTTGGTTGGTTGGGTTTTTTTTAACAGATGAAACACAAACCCACAACCACACATGATGAGAAGCCCCACAGTTCTCCTGGCAAACCTCAATCTCATAGATAAATTCTCCGTGGCAGTAAAAAAACCACCAAACCTATTATTCCTCCTCAGTTTCAGCTGGAGGTTGCATTGCTCAAAGCTGTTACGTGGGTCAGGCTAGAAGATCTGATAGTTCCTTCTAACCTGAAACTCAGTTAAGCATCTTTATTTTAAGAAACGATACTGTCAAAGTAGGGAAAATTAGAAGGTAATTTTCTTGAAAGACTTACTGTCAGTGCCCGGGCCTTATGAAATCGTCAAGCAAGAAAAGAGGAGCAGACAGGGATGAGAACAGAGAGGAGAGGTCACTTTATCGCGGGCGGTCCTTAGCTGCCTCTGTGAGCGGTGAAGCTCATCTCTCCGCTCCTCCACACCTCACCTGGATCATGAAGACTTGAGGGCAAGGCCTGTCTCCCATGGCCAGTCTGAAGAGGTTCGGAGCTCACCCCTGCTGCAACGCAACCAGCCATAACGACAAACACTTTAACAAGATGAGGCTTCCCAACCGCTCATTGACACAAAGCCTCTGGATTTATTGAGTGCTATAAACTTTGTAAAACAGTAAAAAAAGATTTAACACGGCTCTCCTGCGTTGACAAAAGCCCTAAACCAACAAACACCACCCTCACCCATTTAAAGAGCAGGCTGATCAAAGCGGCAACAACTTCTACAAAACTTAGGGTTTAGTTCTGCAAAAAACAGAGGCCTCCACAAGCCTCCTTCAGGCAGTGCCTATCCCCAGGGAGCACCCTGCACTCCTAAAACTCACGTCCCCTTTTCGCTTGCTGACGTTGACTGTTCACTGGCTGACCAACCCGCATCTTAAAACACAAAACAAGGACACATCAGACCAACTTTCTCCATCCCATTCCTGCTATCTAGTTCTCAAAGCTCAATCTCAGAGTGGTTTGGTTTCTAAAACTGCAGAGAAGAGGGTTTAAACAAAAAATCCCAGTAAACCCCACTACTTCTCTCCTTCAGAGAGCCACCTGAGAGCATTCCAGCCCACGCATTATGTCCTCCGGACAAGGCCTTGCTCTGCACCAGTGGTGGTAAATATTTGTGGTGTCTGCTATCAACTTTACTACAGCTCACAGCTCGCTGTCACTGGTACCGGTCTCATCTCTTTCAAAGCCAAACTTGGCCCAATGTCACGATCACCTACAAATTTGTGCCTTGACTTAATTAAGAAAGCTGTGCTGAGAATTCATGGTGAAAATTCTGTAAAAAACTCTATCAGTGATCATCCGTGATCTATTGCATCCACAGATGCCTCCTGGGTGTAACAGAGCCACAGGTCCTGTGTCTAAAAGCAGAGGAGGAGCAAAGGTCCCTACCCTGATCTTCCACGAGCCCATCCTGTTGGACTGGGTTGACTTTGACCGGTTCCTCTTCCCAAGCCCCTGCACACCAGCACAACCTCCAGCACCCAAACTTCTCACTCCGGGCTGTGAAGCCTGTCCCCAGTCTGCAGGTCCCCTCGTTGCTGTTTCTTGTGTCCCTTCAGCCCCTCAACACCAACGAGGCGAGCTATGAAACATCATTTGTCACCCCCTTGCCTTCACCACACGTTCCCCTAGGCCGCGGGTGAAAACTCATCGCCATCCACCTCTCCGCTCCAACAGCCCTTTCCAAAGACTGAATTAAAATAGGCAGGAGGGAGGGGAGACGGACAGAAATCCTGCTGCTCCCCGCTACCCAGAACCTCTCATTGACCTCAGATTTTGATTTGGATGGGACCTCATCAAGGAAAAGACCATTTCTGCTCTTATACTGAGTGGAGCATTGATTATATTATCAGCCAACTGTGAAATGGCTTGCTGGCCCTTATAATGCACAGTTTTTAAGCTTTTGCTTTACTTAAGCAGGTGTTTCATTTCCAATAAAGTCAAAGCGCACTTTTTAGTGCTTTACTGAATCGATGTCCATAACCGTTGCTTGTCATAACAGGAGAGAAGCCAAGATCAAGCAGGCTGATAAGTTGTTTGGTTTCCTGTTTATCTAGATTTCTAGCAGTCAGCTGTAATCAGCACACGGGATTAAAAGTCATAAATGATAGTTGTTGATTAATCAGTATTGTCAGACACAAACTAAGTGAATCTTCATATTCCAAACTAAGTTGAATGCACTCTGTATATCACACCCACTTCTCAAGGCTGCGAGCAAGAGCGGCCTGGCACGCTCCGTGGTCCTTGCCATCAAAGCAGACAGCTTGCAGGATTTAGGCCTCCAAATCTTCTGGAAACCCTACCTGTGTCTTCCACAAATCTCTATATATACTATCTTTAGAGCACGATATACTATATTTAGAGCACAAGTCTTATGAGGAGCGGCTGGGGGAGCTGGGGGGGCTCAGCCTGGAGAAGAGGAGGCTGAGGGGAGCCCTCATCGCTCTCCACAACTGCTTGAAAGGAGGCTGGAGCCGGGGGGGTCGGTCTCTGCTCCCCAGGAACAAGCGATGGGACGAGAGGGAATGGCCTCAAGCTGCGCCAGGGCAGGTTTGGGTTGGGTATTAGGAAAAACTTCTTCACCAAAAGGGTGGTGAAGCATTGGCCCAGGCTGCCCAGGGAAGTGGTTGAGTCTCCATCCCTGGAGGGATTTAAAGAACGGATAGACGTGGTGCTCGAGGACATGGTATAGATGGACTTAGCAGTGATAGGTTAACGGTTGGACTGGATGATCTTAAGGGTCTTTTCCAACCTTGACGATTCTATGATTCTACCTTATTCTCCTTGGGTAAGAAAACCAGATCAGGTTGGAGCCCCAAGCGTCCCAAGATAATATACTGCTGCAACGTTGGGTGATGACGGGCCGGGGGGAAATTAATCACAGCAAAAATTGCTTTAATTACTGTTTTTAAAAAAAGCAGAGATCTCACCAAAGCTAGACCATGGCTGTTGGCATTGCACGTGCCTATCAGCTCCTTCTTCACTTCTGGTCCCATCCCACCCGGCTTCAGCTAGCCTGCTCAGTCGCTGTCACACCACGCACTGGTCTGCAATCACAGCCCCGCTTCTATTGCTCTTCCTACTGATGCAGTTTGCAACCACTTAGAGCATAAGTCAGTACATCTCCATCAATCCACTGCAAACAAACGATGAGAGCGGCTGAAGAAAAGACGACTGGGTAGAGCAAAAGCGATGAGGGATGGGGAAGAGTGAGGAAAAAAAGAAAATGTAGGATAAGCCAGAGAGGCTAAGAAAACCCTAACCTCTGCAGAGACTGACGCCAGCCTTCCTATGACCAAGCCGCTCTGTCGCAGCAACTGGGATGTGAAAGCGAAGCGCTGATGCCGCGCTGCACCGGGGGCAATGGCTCCTGCCTCTGCCTGCAGCCCCGCACGCCGGCCCTAGCCCTGGGCATGCCACGGGACGGTCATCGCAGCCGCGTGGCCCAGCCAGGGCCGCTCCCCCTCGCCCACCCTCGCCTCCGCCCTCAAATCCTGCATCTGAGCGCACCGAGGCTATTTCAAACCCCAGCCTTGGCCTGCCAACCAGCCCTCCTCCCCACCACCCCAAAAGCCGGCAAAAGCCGCAAGCGTTCGCTCTCATTCTACAACAAAATCTGGCCTCTCCGCTTCGCAGGCAGGGCTGGCCGCTCTCCCCAGCTCCCCGCAGCCCTGCTCCCAGATCTCCCTTTCGCCATTTTGAGTAACCGCATCCAAACAGACAAAGTTCAGCGAGATAAGTGGTGGACTCCGAGTATCCCGTTACACTTTCCCTTGGGAAGGAAGCCTTTCATTCAAACATGCCCTGAACGTGCTTCAGGGTGTGCTGGAAGACGGCGGGGAGCACAGGGTCCTGGGCTGACCAGACCCTCCACCTCCACCACCCCAGCCAGAAGACATCCTCTGTCCCTGCGGTGCGGGGCAAACGGCGCCAACGGGAGAGGCAAGGTCTGGAGGATAAGCAAGGGTATGCCAAAGCAGGCCAGTCAGTGGGAATAAGAGGGTGTACCCACGGGAGCCACCGGCTAGCCAAGGGTGGTGGCCAACGCAATCCACCCTCTGCTTCTAAGAGTGCCCCTTTTCCCTACGCAGCAGCACTACCCTCCCCTGGACTCTGCACCTCCCCTGCCGATCTGACACGGTCTCATCCCTCTCTGTCCGCCCCTCGTGCTGCTATCGGCCTGGAAAGCACCAAGGAGGCCATGGCGTGGCTTCTGTCTCCTGAAGGATGCTGCCCCACGAGCTGGCACATAGGAGGGGCATCTGGCAAGCACCAGCTTGGGCCCAAAAGCCACAAGCCTGCTCCTGTTTGCGTCTCCAGTCGCAGCTGCTCCCCTGTCCTCTGGCAACGCACATGCTAGTTAATCATTCCTCAGACACATCTAGCTTACTGGGGTTCTTATCAGAGAGTGCAAAGTCCAAGTCCAATCAGCAACACTACTGGAAAGAGGCAAGGGGGTTACCCGGCAAGCTCTGCAACGCTCTGCCGGGGCAACGCCATCCCCAGGCAGGGAAATCCCCAGGCAGAGACGCGCTGGAGGGATGCCAAGCCATGGTCCAGGACCCCGTTTGGGCAGCACAGAGGACGGGCAGACCCCTGCGGCACTGCTGCAGGCCAGGGGTTCGTTGGCCACAGCCTGGCACCCTCCTAGCACAGCTCCCAGCGCCGGTCACCCAGGTCTTGTCCCAACAGGAGGAATCCACAAGGCTCCTAAGCAGAAGGCAGCAAGTGCAGCAGGGCCCCATCTCTCCTCCTTCGAAAGGCCTCTTCTGGTTTTATTTCTCACTAAGTGACCGTGGGCAGGGAACAACAGCAGAGCAGAAAATGGGGTGAAAGCAGAAAGCAAAAAGAAGACCACTGAGCTATGAGAGGAGGCAGAAACGGGGAGAGCAATTTCCCTGTGCACCACTGGGGTGGGGTTGCACTTCTCCAGGCAAAGCCCCCCTCTCTTCAGGCAAAGCCCCCCTCTCTCCAGGCAAAGCCCCCCTCCCTCCAGGCCAACCATGCCCAGGAGCCATTTTATCCCACGTTTATTGCCATGCCAGTGGCATGGCAGCTGGGATGACTCTGGCCCCAGAAGGTCAGCCCTAGTGAATGCTTTGCTCCAGAAGAAAAGGGAGAGGGAGCGGAGGGAAACCCTGCCTACCAGCCCCCCAGTAAGGCTCCTTCTTGACCGGCATCTCTTTCCCATACCCTTGCATGCAGCAGCCCTTGCGCAACCCCAGCGCGGGCACCTGGAGCGGCGCGGGTCAGCCGGATCTCTGAGTCACCAACGTGCCCATTTCCATCAGCCCGGTCCCACCTCCAGCACGACTCCCTTCTCATCTGCCCCGGCGGCCACCTCTGCTCCCTCCTCCCAAACCCCCTCCCGGTCCGTGTCCAGGCATCGCTCCCGGGACAGCAACCTGTGGAAGACACGTTAACCAGACCACGGGCAAAGCACCTCTCCCCGTCGCCGACGGAGCCTCTGCAAGCGTGTGCTCACGTCGCTCTTTCTGAATCACAACCCACCCCTTATCAGACGTCTCAAGGGATCCACCCTCCTACAAACAGCTCTCTGGCCTGACTCCATCTGGATGTCTCCTGTCCTTTTCCCATCCAGAAAAATGGAGTTTCGGAGAAACTGGGGAGAGAGGGCAGACCCCAGAGAAGTACCAGCACAGTCAGAAGACCACGCTGGAAGCAGACTGTTCTGCACTAGCCTTGCCCAGGGGAGCGGACGAGGACGAGCTCTTTGGCTGAAGACTCTGGGAAGCTCCTGCTGCTGGTCCTGCTGGGATGGAGGTGGCAGGAATGCCTCAGCCAAGCGCTGCAGACTGCTGGCGATGAGCTCAAGGGAACCTTTTTCTCTTTTCCCTCCTCTTCTTCGGCCCTAGGATGGAGTTGGGTTCACCAGCAGCCTCGTGTTACCTGCTCTTGTTAAGGGCATGTGCCGACCAGAGGCAGACACCAAGCTGGGTGAGCAGGGGAAGCTCGAAATAGAGGACAGAGAGAGGAGAACCAGAAAGCAATCACACTGGGAAGAGAGATGGAGAGGCAGAGCGGAAAGCGAGCTGAGCCGGGGAAGGGCTGGGGGATCTGTGCCGTTACCTGCTCGGATCCAGCGCATCCTGAGCATGGTGAGAGCAGACGTCAAGCTCCCGCTGCGTCCCTGCTCTCCCCCTCTGCCATTACGCTGCCCAGCTCGGCTTGTCTAGGTCCCAGGGCTGCTGCCTGCTGGTTTTTCTATTCCCTCAGGGAAGAGTGGGAGGGCCGGGGAGGAGGCTGGGAGGCTGCTGCTACACGCTGGGATTTGGGTCTGCGAGGGGATTACCAGGAGGGACGGTCATGTGTTTGTGCTGTACCAGGTTCCCCAGGACCATTCTGTCACGGGCTAACTCCGGCCAGCAAAGCACCCCGCACAAAGCCTCTTACCTTCCCCGCCGCGCCAGCCAGGCCCTGGAGAGGCCGTCACGCTGCAAAGCCACCGCTTCCCCGACCCCGCTCCTCCCGAGGGTCGGGTCTAGGCACAAAGCGCCCGCAGCAAAGATCGCGTTGAGCTTTTCGCGTGGGTTCCTTTCCCCGCTGCTTTCCCTCTGCCCTTACTCTCGCCACAAACCGCTCCGTGCAAGCGGCGCAGGAAATCCGCTCCCCGGCACAGCGCCGGAGCTCGAAGATGCGTTTGGGGGATGCAGGCTGAGGGCCAGACAGCCGCTGGACAGGCAGAGGGTGAACAGCGAGCGTGAAGCCCAGCTCCCAAAAAAGCCGTTCTTTCACAGCATTCCAAGGAACTAGATGCTCTGACCCGCTGGAGTTGCATCGCTACATCAAGCCCAGGTGCCTACAAAGGTACGTGGGGCCGGTTGTCCCGGTTTGCACGTGTGCCTTCTGCCTCTGCTCCCGAGGCCCTGGGTCCAGCCTCCCCCTGCCCTTTCTGCTCCTGCTCTTTTCAGCCTCGAGAAGCCACCGGCCTCCCCTCCGCACCCCTAAGCAGCCAGGAAAGGCTCCGCAGCAGCCCCTTGTTCCTCCGTCACCAGCACGGCCAGCAGCCAGAGCCCTTCCAGCCTCCTCACCCCACCGCGAGGTGCTGGCCAGCTCTGAAGGGAAACCATCGTTCCTCTTCCCTTAACCTCGTGGCTTCGGTTTTACACCAGTGGAAGTTTTACCAGTGAAATCCTTCTCTGCTCGTTCCCATCCGCCACCAAATCCTCCTGCGGACGCACGGCACAGAGACCCAGCCCTCCCGACGCAGCGCGGCGGACGAGGCGCAATCCCGGGAGCCCTGGCTTCGGCTCTCTGCCTCGGCCCCATCATTTCGCATTTCTTCATCCAAGGAAAACGGGGCGATGGCCCAGACCTCCTCGTGCCGGGCTGCAAGGCAGCGTTTCCTACTCTCCCCAATACGCAATAAAAACCACCAAGAAAGCAACCCGTACCATTAACGCCCGTACACACGCGCTCCTACGGGCAAAAACATTCCCTAAGTCAAACACGCTTGCTGCCTTGCTGATAAAACGCCCGGTGCTCGCTTGCTCGCTCCCAGCCCCGGGGCTCCCGCGACCCCTCCGGCCGCAAGCACGATCCCGCGCCCCGCTCGGGCACGCACGGACAGACGGACGCTCGACAAGCGCACGCTGCCGAGCGCTCCAGCCACTCGTGGGACACTGTAAAGGGCCGCTTCGTTGCGCAGGACTCGCGTGCCCTCGCTGAAATCTGGCCCTTTCTGCTTAAGCAGCTACTGCCTTTCCCAACTACGCTTCAACCCCAAATCCTCCAAGCTTTTAGCGTTCGCTCTTCTTTCTCCGTTTCTTGCCCTCTCCCCATTCAGCCAGCCGCCAAACCGCCCGCTCCCCTGCCCCCCAGGCCCTGCTCCGCACATCTTTCCCGATATACATTCTTTAACAACCTCTTATCTCATAAATTAGCCGAGAGAGAGAGGGATCCCGAATAGCTGAGCTCTGTCGTAACTGTTTCCCTTACGCCAGCGGTAGGCAGGGAGGAAGGTAAGGTTTCTAGCAGGATGCCAGCCAAGGGTCAGACGCTTTCAACTCTCTCCTTTTCCTTTGATACAAAATACAAATGCTCTGGGTAAACACTCCCAATGCTATGGAAAGACCAAACTGAGCTCCTTTACCTCTGCCAGAAGCCCCAGCGTCCCACGCTCCGAGCTTTCCCAGCTGGCTGCCCAAGCTCCCCTCGCCAGGATGGTCCTGGGCACCACCAACCGCATTTACCAGCCGCGCTAACACAAACCAGGACGGCGCTGACCTTCCTAACGCGGGACGCACCTCGAGGACGCTCAGACTCGCGCTCCCAGCATCTGCATCCCGGGAGGGTGTGAAGTTATGCCCGATCCGCCTCTTCTCTCAGAGCTGCGTACGCTGTTCCCCGGCCCCTTCCCCAACATCCGAGCGCAGCCCTAGGCTTTTCGCACCGTCCTTCTGCTTCTCCGTCCTCGCACGTCTCCGATCTCGCTCTCAAAGAGCGGACGACTGCGTTCCAGGGAAAGAAGGATAACCTGCCCGAGCAAATACTGAGAGCCCTCTTTATGGAAATAAAAGTCCATCTCTTGTGGCTGAGAAAACCGGAGGCGGGCAAGTGGATCGGAGATCCTGGGAGCAGCGGCTCCCCAGAACGAGCCCTGCTCTGCGATGGGACGCGTTGCTGGAGCCAGCCGAACGCCAGGGTCGGGAATCGTCACAGGCACCAGTTCTCTTCCACGCCTCAGCCGGCGCAGCCCCCGCTCCCCAAAAGTCTGGGAGAAGAGACCAGCTAATCCTCGTCTGACACTTTGAAATACCGAGTGCCATACAGGCACTAAAGGATTACTCTCAAATGTGGTGGGATTGCTTACAGCAGGCTCCGATCCCGTGCCAATCAGAGTCAAGCAAAGGAAAGGGAATTCCCAAATTATTTCAGGTTTTTCAGTGTACGGGAAGAAATCCCTTTAGCGTAAAAATCTCCACTTGGCAAGAAGATGATCTGTGAGAAGAAAAAATATTTCACTAAATGAGAACGATATGGTTTGAACACGCGTTCCCCCGGGAGGGGAATCAGCAGACGCCTTTTAAAGAAGTGATGGGGTAGCGAGGAATCGGTTCTACCACTGAATTTATTCCTGCAAATTAATAAACTCTACCAGATCTATTGTTCACCACTACGTTACGCATCCAGAACCCATTAATTCTTCAGGACAGCGAGATTCCAGGGCAAATCCGACTCCGCGCTGCAAAGCCAGCAATTTAAGGCGCTGAGCTTTGCTTCCAAACAACGGAGGATGAGTTTGGGCGCTCGCTCCTTCGGAGCGCCACGATTAAAGCGTGCGCAAAAGGACAGAACCTCGTTTCTTCGCTCGCTGCGTAAACCGAACTGAGCAGCAAGCCTTCGCGGTGGAACTTGCTCCTCTTCCCCTCTCACCCTCAAACGCTGTGGGGTAAGAGGTGCTCTTTAATAACACCGCCGGAGGGATCTAGCTGCCCAAAGGAAATAAAACCAGCCCTGTTGGGCTCCACAAAAAAAAAAACGAAGCTCAGAGAAGTTCTAAAAAGGGAGTTATACAAGTAAGCAAACAGCAGACGGTAGGGAATATCCTTCAGCCCCAGTTTCCCTCGCTTTTTACAGGGACGAGATGGTTTTAATTCAAAGGAGAGAGACAGACAGACAGACAGAAAGAAGGAGAAAGAGGCAAAAAGAAAAAGACCACGATAAAAAGAGAAAGAAGGAAGGAGGAAGAAGGAATCCCAGAATGGCTGAGGTTGGCAGGGACCTCTTGAGGTCACTCATCCAGCCCCCTGCTCAGGCTGGATCGCCCGCAGCACCCAGAAAGAACAAGACAGACGGAAAGAAACCTTCTACCCTATAAAAAGATGCTCTGGGGGAGAAATTCCACTTCTACAAAAGAAGGGACAGACAGTTGAAGCCTAAGGCCTGCAGACGACGTCGGGGTGCTGAGCAGGGGCTGTGCAGGCCGGCGGGGAGGTGCCCGGCGGACGGGAGGTGGGTGGCAGGATTTAGGAGATCGGTCCAAGTGAAACCCTAAAACCAAAACGAGTCCCCTGAAGGCTGAAGAGAACAGCGGCTGGGAGCCCGCGATAAGAGCCCGCGTGGAGAGGCTTCCCATCCGCGCTAATCCTGTCGCTCCCGGGAATCCAGAATCGCGGCTGGAACAAACAGGGGATGCTTTTTCCTTTGAAGAAGAAGAGATGCACTACCGAGGCATCACACGGATGCCAGCAGAGAGGAAAGTGAGAAGTAAGCAGCTTGAGCCTCCGTTCGCTCCCGAGAGCATCTTGTTTGCGGTGCGTCTTCGCTTTCCGCCCGAGGTTAAGGCCTTCCACCAGCCACAGAAACAGAAGGGACGCGGTCCTCTCGCCCCAACCGCCCCAGCCGACGCTGCCCGATCCCACCGCAGGCCAAGCCCCAGGACTCCGGAGGGGATCCGGGCTCCGGAGCCAACCTGTGCGCGCACATCCAGCTCTCCACGGCCCGGGGTCCACCCCAGCGGCCCCCAGCTCCGCCACCGGGGCACGTTGACGCAACGGAGCCTGGCTGCGACGGGCGCGTTGTTGCCCCAGGACCCGCGCATCCGCATGCCGGGGGCTCACGCCAAGGTGCACAGCCCGCGCAACCGAAAGCTCTGCCTGGCAAACGGCCCAGCGGAGAACAAGGGGCACGCGGTGCGGGGCGCAGCACCAGAAAGAGGGAAACAAAGGCAACAAGCGAGAAAGAAAGAGCGATAACGGTCAACAAGGAAGAGTGAAGTCTGCCAACAAAGCCAGAGCGGGGACAAGGAACACTGAGCCCTGGGAGGAACAACAAAGGGCATCGGGGTCCCAACGCCTCCCCAGCCACACAGCTCAGCCCTACCAAATCCTCGGCTGCCACGAGCAACCGCATTTCACCTCGGCTTGATAGAGGCTAAATTCTCTTTACACCCGCTTTTCCACCGTTGGTTTCGGTACAAGCTGTCTTTGGTTTGCACCGATGGGAAGGAGGCTCCGATCCGCAGGCACGTGGCGCCCAAAGGGGTCCGGGCTCTGGCTGGACGGCGCTGGCCTACAGACGCGGATTAAGAGACGGCGCGGGGTCCGCTGCTGGACACCCCTGCGTAGGACCAGCGATCTTCGAGAGCAAAGAGGAGCGATTTCCCCAGTAAAACGCACAGCGGCGAGCCTGCTTCCAACGCGCTGCGCCCAGTGGCCACGGCTCAGGGGACGGGTGGGGAGGCTGCCGGTCCCGAGGCGAGCAGAGAGGGTGGCCAGGAGTTTGGCCCCGCGGTGACGCCTGCGGTCCGTACGCCAGCGCGGCCGTCAGCAGCCTGCTCCCAGGGCCATCCCGAGGCCCTCGCCGGGGCGGCGGCGGGCATCCTAGGTACGACGCCACGCGCTCCCCAGCCCTCGCCGGGCCGGGCCCTCGCCATGCGAGCGCGGGCCACCGACGGACGCCCACCCGCGCCTCGATTCCGCCCGGGCAGGGCGACGCGGTGCCGCTCGGGCGCTGGACGAGGCGACGGCCGTGCCCCGGCGGGGCTCAGGGGCCACCCCGAGGGAGAGGGCTGGCACCGAGCGGGTCGCCCCTTACCTTCAAAAAACCGCTGCAGAGCCTCCGTCTCGTCCACCACCTCCATAGCTGTGCCATGCACCAGCCGGCCGGGCTAGGCTCGCTGCCTGCAGCGGGGCATCCCCCCGGGCCGGGCCGGGGGCTGGGCGCGGGGGGTCCCGCAGCTCCGCGCTCCGCAGGGGAGAGCCCCCGCCGCCGCCGCCCTCAGCGCCCCGCACCGCCGCGGGCTCCGCCCGGCCCCGCTCCCGGCCCCGCTCCCGGCCCCGCTCCCGGCCCCGCTCCCGGCGCCCAGCGCGGCCGCTCGCTGCCCATCGGCCTCCGCCGAGCACCCGCCGAGCGCTGCCCCCAAACTTGGGCTGCCGCGCTCCTCCCTCCCTCCCTCCTGCCCGCCCTCCGCCGCCCGGCCCCGCTCCTCCTCCTCCTCCTCCTCCTCCTCCTCCTCCTCCTCCTCCTCTCCTCCTCCTCCTCTCCCTCTCCTCCTCCTCGCCCCCGCCGGCAGGGAGAGCCCGTCCCGGTACCCGGGGCTCCCCCAGAGCCCCTCTCCCCCTCCACAGCCCCATTCGTGGGTTGGTTTTGTTTTGTTTGTTTGTTTGTTTGTTTTTCCCCTTCCAAAAGACTTTTTCCAACAGCACCAAGCCCCTCGGGGCCGACCCCTGCTCTCAAAACCAGCCACAAATCCCCCCCCCCAAAATAAAAACATCCTTCCAGCACTGGGGGAAGGGACGGTTGTGTTTGCTTCCCCAGATGTGCCCACAATCAATAAGAATGCCTCCAAAAAAAAAAAAAAAAGAAAAAAAAAAAGAAAAAAAAATAAATAACAGTACAGTATCTAAATGAAGTTACAGTTATCTGACCACAGTTAACCAAACGCCGAGCCCCTGCCAGCCAAAGACTGTGGGACCATTCTCTTCGGGGCAGATAAAGCGCACAATGAGGTTTTGTCCATCCCCACAAACCAATTCAGAAGGGCAGATTCTCTTATATATATAAATATATTTTTCTCGCTCGCACAGCTGTGCAGTGACCAATTCTTCTCTGGGGAGGGGAGCGGGGAGGGGAGGGGGGCCGAGGTTTGGGGATAGTAATAGGTCTATTATTTCGGGGATGGAGAGAAAGAGCTCAACAGCCCTTTTTTCTTCTCCCTCTCCCTCTCTCTTTCCATTAAGACAATTGTTATTCTCTGTTCCCCCACGCCCCTTGTTCCTGCGCACACGCTCACCTCCCCCATCCTCAGGCACAAGCTACATGGGAAGAAAGCAAAAAAAAAAAAGTTATTTTCGCCGTGGAGCCCGAGCGCTAGCCCAGGCCTAAATCCGGCCGGTGCCAGGTTAGGTGTTAGGCTGGATTAGATCAGACCCCAGAACTAAACGCTCCTGCTAAGGATTCAAGCCCCGAGCCTCAGTCCCTCGCCCTCCCAGCAGCACGTTATCGCTGCTCCGGCATGGAGACGTGAAGGATAAACCTCCCAGCGAGCCCACGGCCCCGGGCACCCGAGTTTCACTCGAGAACGCAGCAGAAGACGCTCGCAGGCACGTACGGGAGCTGAGCATCCAGCTCAGCGCTACCCGGGCGCGGGAGAGCCTCCCCCTTCGAGTCGCTGCTCGCTGCCGGCCAGGTCTCGCTTGCAGAACCTCCCCTGTGCTCCCGGATGGTTCGCTACAACATCTTATTTTTAATAAGTCTTATTCTTGTGCCATCAGGCCTATGGCGCATCACCTACGCGTCTCTCAGAGCTAATAAATTACAGGAGCGGCAGGAGGGAGCTGGAGCTTCAGCTGCTCGGGCACAATAAAACAACAAGGGAAGGCCAAGGCTGTTCTGGGTCGCTTCACCGGTGACTGTCAAAGCCGGCAAGAGAACCTGTAAAGAGGCCAAGCTGGCAGAAGAACAAGTTCCCGCCTGTTATGGCATTGGACCCTAAAGCCGGGTCCAAAGATGATCAAAAGAGTTGAAAGGCAAACGACCCCGAGACCGATCCCTCTCGGATTTGTAAGCCTCTGGAGCGACCGTGCCGGTGTTTGCCTGGGATTCCCACCCCCGAGGTGCAAACTCCTGTGCACCAACTCGCTTAAAAGAAAACCGTGGCACCTCTCGCCTTTCCTCGGTGGCAACGAGACGGCGCGGACCGGCCAGCCCTCCCAGCCCCGCTAACGAGAGGCGGGAAGCCCGTTGAGCGCAGCCCGCTAACGACGCAAACCGCAGCAGAGCGGCCGCCACCCCAGCAAACCGTCCTGAAAAATACTCCGAGGACGTACCGTGGCGGAGCAGGATAAACAAAATACTTGTTTCTGTTGTCCGTGCTGTGAAATTACCATAAGGAGAGGCAGGCCAACGGCCCAGAAATAATTTCCGAAATAACTCGGTGCCTTTGGGCAACCGCATTTAGCGAGCCAGGTATTTGTACCCAGCGTACGGCCACGGTAGCCCAGCAGCCAGGCTCAACAGGGTTTCACCTACGTGGTACCGTTAGCGCAGCATCACCCGCTACGTTATCGTAGGAGTAAGATCCGTCAGCGACTAACTTACTCCCGCTTTGCCCTGGGAAGGCGGACGTTGGTGTGGCTGCACTCGGCCCGATCCAAGCAGGCAGCCTGGGAAACACAAGTTGTGTCTGCTGATCCCAAGCCGCTCGGACCCAACAGCCCCCCTAGGGCTGCTTCACCCATCTTTGCTCCTTCCCCGGTGTCCGGATCGAGCGAGGTATGGATGGCCTGGGTCCTCCTCACCTTCTTGTTCTTCGTGCACGTTCGCCTCCCAGTACTGCTCGGCTCTCTGTCCCCAGGAGTGCTGCTGGCTCCCTCCCTGGACCTAACGAACGGGAAAAGAGAGGTTGGCCATGGCCTCCTGATGCTTCGCACCCCGCCTCGTCCCTTCCCGAAAGGGGCGAGAGCAGCTGGTCCCTCACTGCAACGAGCCGGGAACCCAGCGTCGCAGGGTTGCACTCGTGTAACCCTCAAGGGATCTGAACCCCAAAATGTAAAAGGCATCGCTTTGATGGCTTTAATCGCTGCACAGAAAGCAGCGCCAGGGGACGGAAATCCCGTCCTCACGGCAGCGTGCTGTTTGCTTTCCCTTCTGCCGCCTCCCTCCCTCCCAGCCCGCGTCCTGCCCGGTCCCCGCGTCTCTCCCCCTCAGATACACACCCGCTCCCTTCCCCGTCTCCCCGGGTCGCGCTCTCCGCAAACACGGCTCTCCCTATCCCACGCGGCTGGTTGGGAGCCGGAGCCAAGAAGGGGTGGAGGGATATTACTCATGGAAGGTGTGGCTGTCGCTCCCTCCAGCGCTAAATTTCAAAGTCCAGTTTAAAACAAAAAAAAAAAAAAAAAAATTCAGCGGTTCCTCCACCCCGTCCCTCCCCACACCCCAACCCTCAGTCGGGCTGGAAGGCTTTTTAGTCTCTTTTTTTATCTTCCCTCCTCAGCACCGAGCGGGGACAGACACCTCCGTCCTGGTACGGGGGCCACGGGCACGGCAGGTCCCTCCATCCATCCCGCTAACCCGGGGTTCAGCTGAGCAGCGTCGGGAGATGCGCGATCGCTCCCCATCTGACCGTGCCACCAGATGCCAAACAAGCTGCTGCTTAGCTCTTGGAGAAGCTGGAATATTTACTATTTCATACTAACAGTTTACGTGTTACATACTCAGAGCGCCCATACGCCCACTTGTTCAGCATATGAAGGCTCTATCAGTGTTGATTCCGATCTAAAGACCGCTCGAGCTACTAGAAACGTTGCTGAATGTCACTGCAGTAAAAATCAAGGGGCAACTGGGCTGCGTCCCCGTCAGAGGGGGTTGTACACCGGCAGGCTTCCTTCCTCGCTCCCTGGATTTCTCCGGTTATCCTTCGGGAAGCAGCCTTACCAAAAAATCACCCTGCGCCTCCCCAAACTTCAGGCTGCGCTCATCAGCCCCATCGGCATTTAAGAGAGGGACAGGCAATATTATATACATTTTGTACTGCGTTAAACGGGAGGTGCTGAAACTTCCACGTGCCCCACGTGAACTGGGTTTAGGCGGCCTCCTTCGCTATCCAGAGCTTTTTAAATACGTCAGCCAAGACACGGTAGTGGCTACATCCTAAAAACACCCGTTATCTCCGCCAGGACAAACCCTCCGCCTGATTTTATCCTCTGACGGAGCCTCCGTGCATTCACGGTGAGAAGCAGAACAACCGCGAGGACTTGCCAGCAAGCCACGGCACCGCTCCTCCACCGGGATACAGTACGTTGGGAGGTAACCCATGAAAATATTTGGGTGGGTTTGGGGGTTTTTTCCCCATAAAACATGCCTACAGGCAAGTAGAAGCAAATATGAAAATTGTAAACGAAATAAATGCTCTGACTTTAGTCGCATTTTACGTGGTTAAGAACGAAGATAAGCGCGCACACGGCCCCTAGAATTTGTCACGAGTTGCTGTAGTCACTGGGTTTAAAAAGCAGAGAAACGGGGACACGACCAATCTGCCGTCGCCCTTGAAGGCTGCAGGAAGAAGGCGTTATCGTGGCAAATATTAGGAATTACTGTCTACAGCGCAGAACTTTGCTCTGGGCAGATGCTGGGAGGGTTAAAAGAGCTGCTAAGACAGGAGCTGCAATTCAGGAGCGGGTTCCAGCAGTTCCCTTGCTCAGCTCCCACGAGCTGGCCAGCGTCTCCGGAGTCACCCAGGGGCGACGGCCGCTCCGGTAGGTTGGCATGCTGCAGGAAGGGTCTTTGGACTTGCCCGCAGGGCTAGTGCGAGCGTAACCTGGTAGCCCCCTTCACTGACACCATCCGAGCGGCCTGACCTGGGGCAGCGTGCGAGATCGCGTCGGCGACGGGGAAAACAACCCAGCTACTACAGGAGCAGTCAAAGCTCCCATACGCGTTACGTGTGCTAGCGCTAGGGCGAGTGGGGTGAGGAGGGGTCTGCTGCGTTAAGGCTTTATTTGGGGATGCTCCACGCAGCCCCTTCTGCGCTCTACGGAGTTTGTATCTGCCCAGGGCTCGGGGCAGCTCAGCCTCGGGCTGTGCAGGACTTGTACCTCCCACGGTTATTTGGCTGCACAGGAGGACAGAGAAACTTCTCTCCTTGACCCCGACTTCCCTCGGGAAGAGCTGTTGCTCTTATCTGGTGCGACAATGCTTCTTTGAGCCAGCCAGCGAATTCAGCATGATCACCGAGAGATCAAAAACCTTCAAGTGAAGACTCCGGCTTCAATGAGTAACGCCACGGGAATGCAGTCAATGACGGGAGCCAGGCAAGCTGGCGACGAAGCTGCCTCTCACGCAGAGCTGAGCTTCTGCAGCTCCGTGCTCTCCCATGGTCATCTCTCTACAGGCTTCCACCTCCCAGAACCCTGCTGCCAAACAGGACGCCCCTCTTCTATACAGACCAAGGCCACCAGAAAGGCAGGTCCCCTTTACTGCCAAGGAGCGGGAGCAACAAGAAGCCATCGCTACTCACGGACGGCTACGGCCACGATGCAGCTGGGCTGAGGGACGGAGAGGAATCTCTTCCTCAGGAGCGGGGAGGCCCATCTAGCAGTGATGCTCCTGTCCTCTGCGAGGAGGTAGGTGAGCACTGCTTGTGCAGCGAGAGCTGGCAGAGCTCAGGGCTCTGCTTTTCAAAGGTGGCCTTCAAGTGCAGACCTCTTCCAAACCACCTTCAGCATTCACAGCAGCTCCTGCAGCTCTGGCTGACTTCCACCAAATGAAACAGAGTCCAAAATTCACACACCATAAAGTCTGCTGGTATCTAAAGCCAGAGAGCCCGAAACAGAGACCGCATTTGGGAATGAATCCCTTTGTGATTGATTTCTGGAAGGTCTCACAGCAAGGGAGTGTCAGAACCAGGCTCAGGTCTGGCATTCGCTGGGTTTGCTTTACGATGCTTAATTCCCTGGACCGTGCTGCCGGGCAGAGCCGGGGAGCTTGCAAGTCTAACACGCTCTCTGACCGGTTCAAGGCACCTTGGAAAAATCCTCACGCAAGCACGGGAAGAGCTCATCAGATCGTTAGAGAATTTATAAAGCCCAGAGCTGAATTTTCTAGGGCTGCAAGGCAAACGCCAATGTCTGGGAAAGACCCCGCAGACAAACGTTTCCAAGTTGTAAAGCACGCGGGATGCGCTCCGTACAGCGCGCCGCTCCTCCGAGATGCCATCAGCCGCGCAAACCGCGCTCTAGGCCTCAATCCCTTTCGCGGGGATCTAACACATGCTATCGCTTCATAGCTATCAACAGCTCCAGCTTTTGTTCCAACAAAAGAAACCTGCCAAGACAACTACAGATTTTAAAGCTGGAAGGTTGCCGCAATCCAAGTGCAATATTTCTTGATTTGTCTGAGCAGGAAGAATGAATTTAGTGCTCTGAAGAGTCCAGGAATCCCTCCTTCCTAGAGCACCGGAGAAAGCACCTTCTTGTTTTGCAAAACCCAACTGATATTCTGTACAGCGCGCTCCAACTTTATCGCTTCTTCTAAAGCGCCCTCTCTCTTGGCCCACGGATGAAGTTTCCAAAGGGAGTTTGGCATCAACCCTCAGTTTTGAGTGGGAACCGAGTGCTTAACTGCCCCTTGGCGCCTTTGAAAAACCAAACCTAGAAACAAGAGCAAAGCACGAGCAGAATGCCATCGTCACGCCGCAGCGAGGAGCTAAACCGCTTCCAACTAACGCTGCCCGAGGCCGCGCGCCCCGGTAAAGCCCCTCCGCCAGACCTCGGCAGCTCTGTGCCACGCAGAGCCAAGTCCTGCTCCGCATCTCGTCGCAGGCTGAAGGGGTCACGCCGCCAGGACTGCGCCGTGGGCCGGGCCGGCCGTACGCCACAGAGCGAGGACTCTTACCTTCAACCGCATTTCCTTGGTCTGAAATGAATTTATAACAGACCTGGGTTCAGCTCCCGTTGAATTTGATGGAGAATGTATCTCTGGGCCACCCTTTAACACAGGGCAGCTTAGCTTACCACTAAATTTAACCCGTGCGGGGAAAATAAGGATCTCTAACACCTTTAGCCAACCCCTGAGACCGAAATCCCTTCAGGTAACGTGGCATGTGGAGAGGAAGGATGCTAGGATGGAGAAAATCTCTTTGGCAATTTCACCGAGATTGGAGGCAGCACCTTGAGGCTCGCAGCCAAAGGCTGACGGATAATCTCTTTGATCAGGATGGCTGAGAAGCGGATTATTTTGTGGTCTCAACCATAGAAGGCAGATGAGGGTCAGCTTTTGACCTATACCTCAAGCTGTGCCAGGGGAAGTTTAGGCTGGATGTTAGAAAAAACTTCTTCACCCAAAGGGTGGTCAAGCACTGGCCCAGGCTGCCCAGGGCAGTGGTGGAGTCCCCATCCCTGGGGGTATTTAAAAGAAGGGTAGACGTGGTGCTTGGGGACATGGTTTAGTGGTGGGCTTGGCAGCGCTGGGTTAGCGGTTGGACTCGATGATCTTAAGGGTCTTTTCCAACCTTAAGGATTCTGTGATTCTATACCGTGGTATCTGCCAGGGAGACACCGCAGCTGGCACAGAGGAGAGCCGTGATCGGGCAGCGGATGCGTGGGCCAGGGAACGAGCTAGCTGGCAAGAGGTTATGGAAAGGGTTTCGGATGCCAGTTACTCCATCCCGTTCTTACCTCACCCGCTGGTCTCGGGCAGGAGGAGTGCTGCCGTCTGCATGGCTCCGACGGACAAACGGAGGGATGTTTGGGACATCTGCTGAGCTGGGGACGTGAGGGACGGGAGCCTTAACACTGCTCTGTTTCTCATTACTATGCTCTACCAAACTTCCCTTTGCCGACCTCCGTGCCTTCCTCCTGTTCTTGCAACTGGGCTTTGTCCGAGGACACAGAAAGGCAGAGGGAAACGCACAGAGACTGGCAAGAGGTAACGTTAGTGCGGTACAACCGAGAGCGTCATTTGCTCCGGGGTCGTTGGCCTTGTTAGCTTCGACGTGACCGATACTGTTATCAGGGATGCGTTAAGGTACATCCTGGATTGCTCTGCCTGCGGCCTGGGAACAGCCTGCCTCGCCGAGGCCGCCTGAACGTGGAAGGGAACCCCGTCTCCGCGCAGCCTCGGGAGGGCACCCGCCGCCGGGCAGAGGGGCTTTGTCTTCCCTCTGTCGCAAGATGCCCCTCGCCAGATCGCCAGCGCTGCCCGGCTGGGAGAGCCCGCCCTGCCCACGCACCGAGGCGACGCTGGATGAAGGGTTGGTGGGTGCAGTCAACTCTCCGTACTTCCCGACGTTCCCAACTCATTCTCCCTTGAACGGTGCTGATGGAACCGGATTGAGCAAGCCTAAACACAGGCCAGCTGAAGAACCAGGGCTTGTACCATCGGTCCAGTTGATTTCTTTCCTTGGTTTTGCACTTACACAGACATTCCCACCTTGAAGACCCTTTCTCCTCACCCTCCATCCTCCTTTGGCCTTACGTAGCAAACGTCCTTCTCCATGGCGCTCTCTGAGGCAGCCAGCCCGGCAATCGGTGTGCAATCCTGTGAAATCATGGTACGTTTAACGCTTCCCCCAGCCCGCCCCCCATCTCCCCTCCTCTCCGGGGGTCTCTCCCTCCAGGCTGCCCGAAAGCTTTCATCTTTGTGCTATAGCATCTCCTCGCCTCAAACACTGCCGCAATTCTTCCCCTCCTCCGCAGGCGTGGTTATTCTGGGAGCCCCCCGCCAGCTGTGCAGAACGCAGGCGGTTCATAATGGCAGTTGTGCAGCCACCTAAACAAAACGCTCCTTGCTGGGGCTGCCTCTCACTCACCATTCAGGCAGCTCCTGCCAGTTTCTAGGCAAACTGGGACTCCGGGAGGCCTTGCTGGGAGCCTCCTGCTCAGCCTAGAGGGTGTAAAAAAGTGCTCAGTGAAGAGCTTCCATTCCCAGGAGCTCCGTTTGTATCCAAAACACAGTGAAAAGCCAAGCGGAGGTACCCCCGGGTAGTTTTGGGGCAAGATGGCTCAAATCAACACACAGCTGCAGCAGGAGACCAGTTTGGCTCTGCTGGCAAACCACTGCTCTCACACAGCACGGAACAAAAACGTCCAAGCGATGGGCGGAGAGGCCTTTGTGGACACGATGGGCTATCAAAGTTGAGGCAGATGTCCTCAGCGAAGCCTCCATAAATCGGTGCTCTCTCATCAGCAGCACCGATGCAAGAGCGCATGCTCGTAGGAGAACACATCCCGCACGCGAGCACCTCGGTCACCCAGGTGAACCAACCCACGCCGCCACGAGGGCCAACGCAGACGGATCAGGCGGGCAGAGCTCGGTCAGCCCAAGGAGATCCGTCCTCGCAGAGGCTCCCTCCGCGGTGGCTTGCTTTGACTGCAAACCTCCTCTGCTCTCAGCCCCCAGGGAGGGTAAGCCAGCAGAGGATGGAGTCTCGCCCTTCTCCAACACCCTGTACACACCCAAGGTAGCTCCCACGCTGCTGGAGGCGGAAGCGGAGCGCTGCGGTTATCTCCTCTTGGCAAGAGAGCTCCACCGATAAATCTCTCACTGGTTATTCATTAACTGCAAGACGTTCGTTCCCAAGATGGACAGAACACCACCATTGATTTAAAAAAAAAAAAAAAAAAAAAGAATAAAGGACAGTCATCAGTGAGGGACACCCGTTCCCGGAGACCTCTCCATCGTGGGAGAGCAGCACAGCCAGAAGCACAGGGGCTCAAACCAGCACTGCTGGGGTTCAGAACAACTAGGGCAGAGGGGGAGCATTTGCACCAAAAAGAAAAAAAACCCAATTGGTCCAAAGCTTTTTGGGCAGGTTGGAAAGGAGCTCCTCCTGCGGCCCACAGAGCTCGTCCCAGCGCGGCCAAGGGCTGGGAGCGGGCAGAGAGCAGGGTTTCAGTCCCAGGGGTGCTCAGCGAGCGCTGGGAACCCCTGCAGAGGCAAAGCGCCCAAGGCAGGCAGCACCGCCAGCACGGGCACAGCACCCTCTGCTGCAGCGCGGCCGACCGACACGGGGCACCAGGCAGCGGGGCACCAGGCAGCGGGAAGGGGAGCGTCATGCACCCGTCCCTGCCTCTCCAGACAGGGAAACGGAGGGTTGATCGAGCCCCTCTGCTGACTTTGACAGGAACAAACAATACGAAAGCTGGGCCTGCCTTCCGAGGCAGCTCCGTTACTGGGAGAACGGCGTAAGTAGGGATTGCTGAAAAGGCAGGGAAACGCAAATGCTGTCAGAAGAGCCCGCGTATTCTCACGCGCGTGGTTTCAGAGCAATGCACGCAGGCTACGTGGGCCCCCGCTACGTGAGCGGCACCTTTCTATACACCCCAGCTCCGCCGCTGTGGCCTGCCGCGAGCTCCGAGCCACGCTCCTCTCGCATGCCACCACGTGCCACCCTCCCGCTTGTGCGGTTTTCCAAGTTTTCCCTTAGGCTGAGGCAGCCCGCCCTGGCCCCCGATCCCTTCGTACCGATCTGGCCGCCTTCGACAGCTGAGCATCACCCCGTAACTGCAAGCAGCACCCCTGTTTTCTCTATTGTACTGTTAACTGAAAGCACTAAGTTAACCTGCATCAAAGCACCGAGGGCTAGAGACACCCCCCGGCAAGGAATCCTTCCAGATGTAAACTGGTTTTATTTCCCTTAAGCTTAACACCGTTCCCAAGAAAAAGCAGTTGGTCAAGTAAGGTTTTGTGTAAAGCAACTGCTCAGACCGCTACCTCTTCTGAAAAGCACAGACTAATTAAATAAACCTTTCACGGCAGGGTTTTTCAAATACGCTTTCTGTACAATCACCTTCCCATCGCTGTTTCTTAATCTTTTCTTTTTTCTAAGCGAGGCACAAGCTAGCATCCTTGAATAAACTGATGAACCAGTTTGTGCAATGCTGGCTTCCACTTACAAGTAAGCAACAATTAGATGGCAGCTTTAACTACTTACATATTTCCATCGGTTTCCACTCATTGCCTTCGCTTGCTTGGGAAGGCATCAGCCTGGCTTACAAAGGGTTTGAAAATTTGTTTGTTCTGGACGCTTTATGGCCAATGGGTTGAAAAGCACTTTTCTCAATAAGCTGGAAATTTCTCCCATGGCCACCAACACACCAAAGAGCCCGAGAGCCTTCTTGGCAATAGCAGCTACAGCCCTAGCTACGTTCAATAACTAAGGGTTTTAATAGTAAAGCAGGGTTTAAAGCAACATCCGCAACGGCTGCTGTGTACGCATTTGTGTATTTTTCGCCCTAGTAACTGTGTTAAAGCAGTCGCTCCCGAGCACGGATTATTTTGTGTTTATACAAGGGTAGTATCCAGAGCTTGACGTTTTTCTTTCCCCGCGAGAGGAAGCGTTTACAGAAAAGGCAATATCCTTTTATGAGACTGATGGAGTTACGGGTAGGGAAAAAACCCAACCCACAAACCCAAACCAAAGCGTCGGGCAGGCACTTAATACATACCAGCACTTTTTATAGGAACTCGGTAGTTCAGCCACCTTTGAGCTCTTAATTCCCTGATAGTACTTAGTCTCTTCAGGAGCAACCATAAAAACTATTCCATGCAGCCATTAATAGGATTACTTTCTTCCAGGCATTCCTTTTCCTGCCTGTATTTCTCAGGGCCGGTCAGAAAGCTCCCGTTCCTCTCCCGAAGCCCTTCCACTGGCTCCCCTTATTCTCCTCCTGACTCCATAAGCCACAATTACTGCTTTCCCCTTTCCAGAATACAAATTACCACAGCCGTTATTCATCCGTAGCGTAAACCGCACCAGGAATTGAGATCCTGCGTTACGCGAAGACGCGTCCCTTGCTCCGCAGGGCGCTTGCTGCCAGGCTTCCCCGAATCCCTCGCTCCCCAGTTTGAACTGGCCTGCTTTGCAGAAGGATCCCAGCACCTCGCTCTTTTTCCACAGGGTGAACGTCTACGCTATTCCGGCTTGCGCTCAGTCCCTCTCATCTCCCTGCCACTTTCTCGCACCCTGCCAGCGAGTCCCTTGTAATCAACTGCCTTTCTTTGCGCTCGCGTCATTCTTTTTGTATGGCACGTTGAATTCAAGTACTTGGTAACTCAAAGCATCGAGTTTCTTCCTTAACTCTCTTCTCCACCGAAGAAGAGAGGTTGCTAGAGCAGCGTCTCCCGCAGTCTCCGTCCTTGGCTGCGCGGGGCCAAGCTGGAGCTGGCGGGTGCTGCACAGAAAGGCAGGGCGTACAAGCGTCGAGCTGATCTCAGGGGACAGAGATGTCCCCCAAAGCGTTTTTCCCCACTCCATCAAGACCCAGAACAGCCAGAGCTAGCGAGGTGACCATCAGCCCCAGCTAAATTCTCCCCCAGAGCCCTCCAGAGATGCACCAGCACCATATTCCGCAGCCCTCTGCGAGGAGAGCGCGCAGCGCGGTTTCTTCCAACTCCCAAACTCACGCACAATCCTTTGGGACATAACCTCAGGCAAATCACAACTCTCATTCTCCAGGTCAGACTTGGGAACAGTCACATACACCAGTCATGCTTCTACATCCATTTTATACACGGTGCCATACAATATACAGAAACTTTTATATACATATATCTTTATATAATATGCTATATTAATCTGTATCTTTCTTTACAGCAATATTAGTTTGGATCTTTCATACATAGGTACAAAAAGTCACATGAGAATGGCACATGAGGAGTGCTTTAGTTTCCTTGTAGTCTTCATGCTGGGGCAGCTTGGAGCAGGGATTCGGAGGGCAGCATTCCCGGGATGGGCAGCGACCTCTTGGTTGAGCACGGGGACACAGGATCCTGTGCCGTCTCCCCCCCGATTGCATATGCAAGTGCTCCAAGCCCTGCCAAGGCAGGCGGCCCAGCTCAGAGCTCCCCAGAAGGACTGTTTCTCCCATAAACGCAGGCGGCTTTAGCTATAAAGAGGCAATTGGGGTCAAAGAGTCAATTTGTAGCTACCCTGCTCTGAGCTGCCCCAGCACATGATGGGAGATAGGCGACAGAAACAGGCAGAAGGGCTTCTCCAGAGGCATTGGTGTCCGCTGACGGAGAGAGAAGTGGGAGGCAAGGGAGTTAGGTATGCCATTGCCGCGCGGAGCCCCCCACCAGCAGACAGCTCCTGCGGCACGGAGGCCATCCGGCTGGGCTCCACCCAGCACAGCTGGCACTAAAAAAAGCACAAAAAGATGAGAAAAGAAAGAGTTTCCGCCAGTTCCCCTGCTCTTGCTGTCTCTGCTCATTCACAGCCATAAGGGAGGACAAGCCAGCCTGGTGGCTGTCCCGGCAGGACCGCGGAGCAGAGAGCTGAGCCAAAGGAAAGGGTCTCGGAGGGCAGAGCGCTCCTGCTGCCCCACGCACGCAGGCAGGGAGGCACAACCCACCACCAATAATCCCTGTGTTGACATTAAGTAATTAAGTTTATCACTAGGACAGGAGCTTGAGACTATTTCCCTGGACATCACCTCTTCGGTCAGCTGCGGCATTTGTGGAGGGAAAGCTGGGAAGCCGTAGCCTCGGTAGCCGCAGATGATGCCACTTTGCCACCAGACAGCGGCCATCAGCAAGCGCTGTGGACATACCGATAAAGGAGTTAAGACCCAAAAAGGTGTGTGGCAGCAGTCTAGCAAACACACCGCGACGCCATCGCTTCGCACGCGCAACATCCCCAAAGCAGCGGGGACCGACCGTACGGGTACGTGCCACCAAGCCAGCCTGAGCGATGCACGCGTGCGCCGGGTACCGCCGACTCTGAGCCATCAGAACTGCGCAAAGCCCGTGATGGAAAGCAGGGCACAGTGGATTCCCAATAAAAACCAACCTGAAGGCTTGTTCCTGCGCTGCTCTGTGTCTAATGATTTTGCAGAAATAAATAAGGAGCCAGATAGAGGTCCCCTCATCGTACAGATAGGCTGGGCAGGTGAAAAACTTCAGTAAATGAAAAACAGAGCACGGGATGACACGGTGAGGTCAGAGATCTCAAACACAGCAATGAAAGCAGCAAAAACGCCCAGCTCTCCCACAAGAGAGCTTACCTTTGGAAGATGGCTGTTCCAGAGCCAGCGAGAGAAATGCCAGTAAATCAAAACTGCAGCAGACAGTTCAGAATATGTTAAGTCCCTTCCAAGTTCTTGCAAAAACTGAGTCCGATCTTGAAGAGTAGAAAGAGTTTTACTCGTGAACAGACCTGAGAGGAAGTTTTGCTCCTGAACAGACCTGTTAAACACTGACTGAGGTCACACGCGCCAAAGGTAAGAAGTGGTGGGAAGCCTTCCCTTCCTACTGCACGGAAAACGCTCGCTTTGCACAAGATGAGGTTCTAGATCGGAGAGAGATGGCAGGGTAACCGCGGGGTGGGCTAGAGGAAAGAGCCTGCCTCAGGCCAGGCTTTGCTATTGGCACTTGGATACGACCTGAGGCAGCAGGGAAATGGGGCAAGTCCTAGCGGAGGCAGAAAGGGAGGGCCCGGCAGCAAGGGCAACTGGGAACCAGTCCTTGGCCACACCGCGGCCCTTACACACGCCCAGAGAAGAAATAACAGGCAGAAGTGGGAGAGGAAGCTGGCAGATGTCTGGTCCCAAGCAGGAGGCTCAGACCTCAAGCCAAAGGAAAGCAAAGGCACAACAGGTAGGAGCTCCAGAAAATAAGCAAAAAAGAAAACCGTAACAGAGACAGCAAAGTGCCTGGAGACAGCCGATGCCTTTTAGGACTGCAAGTCCCCACGAGAAAGCAAGGAATCGCTCGCTCCTCGATTGTTTCGCATTTCCAGGGTGCGTGCCCTTCAGCAGCCTAGGTTTAGGCTAGCAACATCCTCCTGCGCGGAGCGTAGCAACTCGGGCACGGATGCCGTCGGGAGGTGGGGAAGAAGCCCAGCAGCAGCCCGGCAGGTTGCAGTCCTCCTGCCGCGGAAGGAAGCCTCCAGCCCGGCTGCTCTGCAGAACACGCTGCCCTCCGCACAGCAGGCTGCTGTTATACAGCGAGGGATCTCCTGTGTACCTCCTAATCTCCTCAAATATTTCTGTATAACTCCTAATATCTCCTAAAATATTTCTCCACTCTAATGACACAGAGTTTACAAATGAATAGGGTTTAGGTTTCAGGCTCTGTCTGCCACAGATCTAATACCCACCCATCTTGGCAGCGAAGGCCCTGACTCTCCGAGCTGGAACGTAAAACTCCGAAGCAAACAAACCACTGGTCCCCAGGCTTGTCCCTGCCATCTAACCTGCCAGGTCTCGCTGCAAGGGGCGGCGGCTCCTTCCCTCGAAGGGACCAGAGCAGACACGCAGCCTGCGCAGGAGCTGGCGAGGGAGGGAAGGATGCAGTGAATACCGTCTATCTCACACACCTCTCATACAACCAGTATGGCCATCTGACTGGAGAGCAAGGAACTCCCAGCCCCACCTCCCAGCTGCAATCTTTCTTTCTCTCCTTCCTCCCGTAGCTGCCAAGAACGGGCAACGTTTGCCTCCAGCAGGATGCACGCCGCCTGCGACGCGGAGCATCGCCTCCTCCACGCAGGAGCGCCGTGAGAGGGAGCTTTGGCACAAGGAACGCGGTACTTGCCTAAATCCAGCGCTGCAGTTCGGTACTGCACAGGCTGGGAGAAGAACATGCAACAAGCCTGATTCAGCCAGCGCTTCCCAGTGCTCCAGAGCAATATATTCCTTGCTCCAGAGCATCTGAGCAGTCTGTGCAAAACCACTGCTGCATTTCCAACCCGCCCTTTCCTTAGGCACCAGGTACACCTCAAGCAGGGAAGAAGCTGACATCCCACAGCTAAGAAACCACCACCACCCGTGGGAAATCTCTGCCGGTTTTTACACTGAGCTTTCAGGTTCAGTGCCTTCAATATTTGACCCGTTTCCCTTCTACTTTCCTGTACTTCTGTACCTCATTACTTTTGCTGCTACAGAACTCTAACACGGGAGCACTTCGCCAACAAATATCTCCTCGCCCTATGCTTTTCCGACTAGAAGAGGATTGCAGAGATTGTCTCTACGCTTCCCAAAGTGCAGAGCAGCTCTGAGAGCGCCTGCTGGCAGCAGCGTAATTAAATAACAGCTCTCAGCAAAAATCCAGCTTTAGCAGGGCGAATTTAAACAGGAGGGACGACACACAAGTGACAGCATGGAAGGATTGTCAGCAAAAGCCATCTCAGGCTTCAGTTGCCTGAGCAGAAAGGAACAAATGTAATGCTACAGATCGGGGAAAGCTGAAGGAGCCTTTAAGCAAAAAGCAAAGCTGCTAGGTTTGTTGAGGGCTAGAGGTTTTTTAAATGTCTGCAAGTATTTCTGCATTACATTTGAAGGCTTATAAACCACTTTATCAGCAAATTACTGGCCTGCGTGGCTTAACACGCTCTGCAGGTAGTAGTTGCAACCACCATACATAAAAATGGAAATCAAACGCTACTGCTCCCCTTGCTGCAAAGCCAGAATATCCTCCTACCGCCAAGGGAAGAGAATATCCCAGCGGCGGGTACGCATAAGCACAAAGCGAAGCGAGCATCGAGCAGAGCTCCAGCCCAGCCGATTCCCAAGGCAAACACAGAAGGGCTTCTGTTGACCGTGGAAATGCAAGAGCGCAGGCCAGAACGCCCTCCAGCATCCCCGTCCCGCTGGCATTTAGGTGCGGGCCGCGTTGATGAGCATATGCGGTACTCACACGCGCACGTGGCATCCGCTCACCGGCGGAAACAAGGAGGAGCTTGTAGCTCAGCAGCTAAACTTTAAGACGCTCCAAATCTCACTACGTCTAGAAACTGATTTGTTCAGATTGTAAAACACGTAAAGGAACCCAAGTACAGTTTGCATAGGTAATACGTACCCTGTTTCGCTACGAGGAAGATCTAATAGCTATCCTAGGGAAGGGGCAAGTATCGGGGTGCCAGTACAACGGCAAACGACAAGGCATGTCTATTTTGGGCTAGCTAGAACTGATGCTCCTGCTCCCAGTCTTCCCTGTAGGGATAGAGCCGCAAAAGACAAACTGTAAACACACCGACACATGCATTTCAGCAACAATTAACCCCAACTCATCACCACTGGAAGGGATAATTCTGATTATTCATATGCCCCAAGTTGTAAATTAAACTGGGCATCTGTGTGAGTCAATGAAAATATTGGTCTTTGCCCACAGACAGATAAAAAAAAGCGGAGAAAACATCTAAGTGCGTAAAGAATATATTAGAAGAGGCCATTTTACAAACCAACAGGATGCTCTCAAACATGGACAGATCTCATTGCCCCCTCTAAAAGCAGGATATGGGAAGGATTAAAATGAATTTAAAGTGAGAAGCAGTAGTAACCAGAAACATGGAAAAGCTTTACAGAGAAAGCACTGAGACCGGGGCCCACGTTAATCCAGAGCAGTGAAAAAATCAGAGAGACACCTGATAAAGAAACAAAATCACTTCCGATATGAAGGGAAGGTTTAAAAACCCTTCTTAATTAGGCCCAGATTACAAACAGTGAAAGTGGGCAGAGGGGAACCTTATTAGGAGATATTTGAAAAAGTAATGCCATATTCATCCAGTTTGCTGCACTTGACCCAGATCAGCCCTGTTCCGTTTCTTTTGATGGAGACAGGACACAGCACCAAGTCAGCCTCCCACAGCAGAAGCAGCTCCAAGGGGCGCGCACGGATCCTGTATCCCCATGCTTGGTGCTCCTCCTCTTTCTCAGGTGCCCTTGTCCACTGACAGCAACACCCACCTCCCACCTAAACCCCGGTCTTGTTTGGGACCTTCAGCTGGTTTTGCAATCGAAGCAACTACGTCCTAGTACAGAAACGGGAGTCACTGGATTTGTGTATCTACGCTCACAGCCAGCTTCGCCATCTCAGTCCTCCGTAGAGAACAATATCGCTCATAGAACTCCTCTTTACTTTGAAAAAAGTTCTTTAAAAGTTGCAGAAATTATGAACGAACACTGAAAATAACGACCAGATAAGCAAAAGCTGGCGATAGCTAAAGAACTTCTCAGTGTTGACAGCGCTTTGACCTTTCTAGATAGCCTGAGCCCCCACAGAGGGCGGCAGCTCTCCCGGGAATCAAGACAGGAATCCCATTCAACCGTTCTGGGTCATCATGAGCCCATGAGGAACAGCTTTCCCATCAAGGTGCCAGCAGGGATGTGGATTAAGACCATCATCCTGAGACAGAGCGACCAACAGAGAGAGAAGCTGGCTCCTGGTTAGGTGACAGGAATAGGGAGCAAGGATAGGAGGTGCCAAACAGAAAGGGCAGCTCCCCGGCGAAGGAGAGGGGATCACGCGTTGGAGAAGGGCTCGCTTTCTGTTCAGCGCTTGTAGGTACTCAGCCCAGCAGGACCCTCTCTCTGTTCTTGGCACTGCTGCAATTAAAGCAACCATAAAAGCAATTCTTATTGATGCAGAAGAGCCTCCAAAACCACAGCCAGCCAACGTTATATGCTAAGGGCTCGACAGTCAAAACTCACCAGGATATTATCAATAGGATTATTTTATTCCACCTTGGACACTCCCACAAGGGTCAGAGTGCAATTTAGAGGTAAAAAGAAAATGGAGAGCAGGACGAAACCCTTCACACCTTGCGAGTGCATTCGCAGCGGGGTCAGAAGCCGTTCCTAGGCTGCCGGATGGAGTTCAACACGCACCTGGGTAAGGGCCTCCCACGTTGCGCCTGAACGCTTCCAGGCTTCGGGATTACGTTCCACTACAGTCTGCCGAGAGCATCGCGACCAAGCACGCAACGGCAAGTGCCAATTATGGAGTCAGCCGAAATCTGCCGCACCAGGGGATGGTGGAAAGGGCAGAGGACCCGGCTAGCCTCTTCGGCAAAGCTGCGTCGCTGTAGGGGGTTTCACTTACTGCGCTTTAATTTTAAGGTGCACAAAGCCCACTCTCTGCTCTCCAGGAACCGCGTGGCCTCAGCTTCGCTCCTCTACCAAAAAGCTCTTGGAGGGGATTTTAAGGATGTGCCGTTGAACTGGGTGAACCGTCGGCAGCTTAGCTGGGTTTCTGGGGTGTCAGGCACTACGAACTGCGCTTCCAGCACCGCCTCCACATGGGGTGGAGCATCCCGCTGAAGTGTCAAGGGAATACAGAAAGATCTGAAGGCACAAAGCTCAAGAGTAGGAACCAGAAACCAAGAGATTAAGAAATCTGAAGACTCTTTGTGTTTCTAAAGACAGCTGCACGTCAGAGTGGAGCGAGAGCAGAGAAAGCAGGCGATAGTGTGCAGGACAAATGAAGGAGGTAGCTACGGGCTTAGCATTTATTTTAACTTTCCAGAGATACTCCTTCAGGATGAAACACGAGATCAGCCTGTCCAAATGCTCTTATAGCAAATGAGCTATGAGAATCAAGACACAGAGAGACATTTAAAGTAGAAATAATGCGAAGAGCGTGGATTTACTTTGTGAGGACCGGGAACAGATCTGTTTGTCAGGACAGAACAACGGAAACCAGGAATTACCCATAAGGTGAGGCAATAAGAACCTTAACTGAAAGGGCTCTTTTGCACCTTCACTGCCTTGATGGACAGCAAGCCCAGGTCACAGGCATCAGCTATTTCCAGGCTTTTCAGAAGAAGCCAAATAATCACAGAGCACAAAGCAAAAAAACAACGCAGCACAGCCAGGCTGTTTGCTGCTACAGCCGGTGAGGACAAGGTCACCCCGCTCCCCCGGGACACGGTTCCAATGGCACAGAGGAGGAAACAGTCACGCACGGCGATCGCGTATTCCAGGACATAGCGGAGGTACACCCAGGGCAGAAGTGACTTTCTAGTGCAATATTGCGACCCATTAAACATCATCAGGTCACTACCAAACCAGTATTTTTCTTACGAGGGAGGTAATCCACCTTCCTCACCTCGAGTCGTCTCCCCACCACCCTCGGGTAGGGCACCAGTAGTTCCACCTAGTCTCAGAGACAGCCTTCTCCTAATACCTCACTGCCAGGGACCGAGACGATTCTTTCATTAACATTTGTAAAGTGCTTTGCAGATCTAAAGCTCTGCCTAAGTGCTAAGTGTTATTACTACCCATCTTCTGCCGACGATTAAAGGCAGAAACGAACTCCTTTTCCCCACTCTATCGACACGTGTCAGCAGTCTGCATCGGGAGGCGAGCTAGCCTGCTAGCCTCAGCCTCCCTACGCTTCAGCTCCCCGTTCCCCCTCAAAACTCCCCAGTTTATTGTGCGTATTCCCGGACACCCCCTTTTTAGCGTGTTTTTGGGTGCGTGCACCAATTCAGCCTTACCCTGTGGGCTGCAAGAGTGGATGATCTGATGGCACTAACACTACTGTTCTATATGAGCTCCTGAACCATACGAGCTCTCGGCAAGGGGAACAACACTGCTCTTTTTTTTGAAGGACCTACAAAGAAAAAAGTAACTTCTTGGTGCTCAGAATGAAAGCATTCTTCTTTTACAGATTACTTTGAATTCAGAGGGGCTTCTTCCCTCCAATTCAAGACAGTATAGAAAAAGTCTTGAAAACCTTTGGAACCTAAACCACAAGGGCAATATTTTACTGCCCATTTTTTGTTAAATTTTGTTACTTCTGAAGGCCCTGTATTTGGAAGGAGCAGGGGACAGAGCATCCCACACTAAATTGTGGAGTGGGAGATCAGCACCCGGACACAAAGCCCGGTTCATTTCTGTGCACCCAAAGCATTGACATCAATGGACGCTGGCTATGAAGTGCTCCCGTTCTGGCTCAATGGCACTCGACACCCCTCGTGCTCCGTTTGTGCGGCACCCAGGACAGCACAGCCCTGACCCACGCCTGGGGCTTCCAAAACCCTGACCCACATCTGGGGCTTCCCAAAACTACTCGGTGATCACAGCTAGAGGCTAGGGATAATGGGAGCAGAGGGATTCGTCATGAGCTGAGCTCCTGGGAAGCACGGCATCCTCCCACAATGGAAATACCACAGTTAAGGAGGGGAAAGGAGGACAATAACATCTCTGTGATTATAAGGAAGTTAAAATAGGAATTTCTTTTCCAGTGAGGGAGGACAGAGCTCCAGTGAGACCGATTGGTAACGCCGCTGAGCTTTGATATGAAGGTGTTTTGTCAATTAAAGGCCTTCTACAGGTCACAGTATGTTTAACTTTCTAGGTAGGTAGTTTCTCTCCTGCTTCCATCATCGGAAAGTCCCTGCCTAGACAGGTCTATAGCAGGCTCCTCCGGGCACCGAGGCTCTGCACAGCAGCGCTCAGGTAGTTTTACTAGCGACTTAGTCAAGCTTTGCAATGCGGTGTTGTGCAACGGAGAGGCGGAGGAGGGAGGGTGGGCAAGGGATGCAGGCCGCTTCCCCCAGACTCCGATCCGCTTTAAAAGCTGGGGACTTGCAATCATACCTGCCCATCCTCTCTCCCCTCAGTCCCCGGAGGGAACAGCACGGGAAAGAGAGAATGAACATGCTTTTTGCTTAGGGAAAGCCTCCCTGTTTGCTTAATAAATACCTTCCAAAAAGCTTAGCAGCTCTGTAAACATACAAGAGATTTCAATACTTAGTAAAAGTTCATCTTTTCCCTGAACTCCCAATGACAGAGGCTGGCACTGAGCTGTGATTACTGCATATGGGTGGTGTGAGGACCCAGCGGAGTCCAGGAGAGGCTCCCAGGCTCCGCAGGGGCCTGGCAAATAACGCTGGGTGTCGAGAAGCCTGTTAAATTTTTAAGTTAATCCATCCATGCAGCTCTGAGATGAGAATCCCGTCAGTCCTGTAGGAATGTCGCCAGCTCAGAGTGGTCCAGGGAACTGAGAAGTGATGATGGTGACATCCAGGAGAACTCTTTCTGGCAAAAGGAGGGACATAGCAGAGGGCTTTGGCTCTTCAGAACAGTGTCCTTCCCTCTCAGAAGCAGCCTGGTGGTCACTGAACACCGAAGTACCCAGGGGAGAGAAAACACAGTGCCAGCCCCATTCTTGCTGCGCCTGGCCAGGGGAGGGGAGACTGCATTTGGGGAGAATACAGCCCCAATGGCTTTAAAACAGGAGAGTGTCCTACAAAAGCAATCCCCATGGAAGTGCGACGAATTGGATCTTGGGCCAGATCCGACATGGTAGTGCAATAGGGCCCAAAGTCTCAATCCGTTCATTTCCAAAACCACTGACACGGTACCAAGGGGGTGATCTGGCCTGGCCCCCTTGCTTCTGTCTATCCAATCCTCGAGCTCCAGAGAATCCACCCCTTCAGCCCAGAGGATTCCCTGAAGCGGGGTATCTCACTCCCAAACTCAGCAGGTGCCCCTGGGGCAAGGAATCTGCCTCTTAAATGAAACGAGACAGGCTGAGGTAGGGAACTTGCATCTACCTTTAGTGACTCAGACCCTCTTAGCATAGCAGGCCCCGTGAGGCAACGCTTCTCCCAGCTGCAAGCATGGGACTCGAGCACAATCCGTCCTCCAGACACCAGTGTGCGACCACTGTGTCACCCCAGAAGGAATGTTTCCAGCTGCCTCCTCCGATCCGAACTGCCTGACGACCACCTCTCCTCCAAGTATTATCCCAGCACTCAGCCTACGGGATCAGCTCTCAGAGCCGCACCCCTTTACCCTGCACTAGAGGGCCGAAATCATGAGGTCGTCCTGCTTGGCAGGGCTGGTTACATGCCCAGAGGGGGTGGAAGTCCGGATTTTATCAGTAGCCAGGCACTCCTGGCTGCTCACGCCTGTGGGAGTGATGTCCATGAGCTCTCCGGATGAACTAAGGGGGAAAGAGGGTGAGACAGAGATGCCCGACGAAGGATCTGTTGAGCCTGCAAACAACCTCGGGGGCTTTGGGACTAGGTTGGGTTCATATTGTGCCCTCAACAGGATCTCCTGATCACTGACGGACTTGGGCATCTCTGCAAAGTCACTGGAGCTGTCCGACACCATCATGCAGTAGATGTCCTGGAAGGAGCTGCTTTTGCTATCCAAATTAAAGAGGCTGTCTATGAACTCAGCAAACTCCAGCACTTGGGGACTGGGAACATCGGTGAGCCGTCCATTCTGGAGGGACAGCTCCTCACGAGGGGCTAAGGAAACTCGGTCCCCCTCACTGCTGGCCCCCTCCTCGCTGCAGCGTCGCTGGGGGGTAGTGCCACCACTGTTGAGCACATTGTCGGGGGGCTGAGTCTCCTGGGAGTGCTTGGAGAGGCTATCAGCAGCCAGCAGCTCTGTCCGCGAGCTGAGGGAGGGGTTCTCCTCAGGGATAACAGGGTCTATATAAAAGCAGTGCGTCTCGTCCTTCTCCATGACAGCATGGAGGCTGGGGGAGCCCCGGATGCTCCGAAAACCAGAGGAGCGCCTTGAATCAAAGCTGTAGATGGATTCATTGTCCGAGAGGCTCTCCATAGTCGCGAGAGGGGCACGGCGGTCCTGCAGCTCCACAGACAGACGTTCCTTTGTGTCCAGGAGAAGCAGCTCCACAGGGTCTTTCTGCACAGGAGAAAGTGGCTTGGTCTCATAAAACCCCTCCAAGCTAATTTCAGAATGGGACTTGCTCCTGCAATGAGAAACAGACAACGTGAGGCTGCATCACTCCGCAGAACCGCAAGCTGCCGGAACAGCCAGAGGAACCAAGTCTCGGGCACAGAGTTCCCGATACACACCGAGGGTGTGCTCTAACCAGAGCCATCCACAACTGCAAGAAAACTCTTATCTCTCCGTCCTCCCAGCTGAAAATCTTAAGACACAGTTTCTTCCCTCTGCAAACTCAGGTTCTTGCCCTTTTCCCGTTTCTCCTGGCTAAACGTCTTCCCTCTCAAGCACCATTTTCACTTAGGACCCCGGTTCTGCTCCCAGGGAAACTTGCAGCGCTTCTAACTGAAGCGCCCAAACCCACGGTGCAGTCTCCACACATGCAAACCCCTCCCTTGCAAAACACCTCCGTATTACAGAAGATGGAGGCAACCGAGGTTGAAGGACTAGCCTACGCTTAACCTACTACTTTCTCTTTCTTCTCACACTCTGAACAACTCCGGTGTGATGCCTTTCCCTCCTTTTCCATGCTGGCAATCCCAACCTTACTACCACAAATGCCAGGAGGCTGTTGGAGCATTGCCCATGACCAATTCAGTTACCGTTTCAGGTAGCAGACTTTAAAACAGGTCAAAAAGCAATTTACTCAGCTTAAGACAAGATCTTTAGAAAGACTCCAGTCACGCTAAGACTTTAAAGGATCAGGCAGGATCCTCCAGAAAGACACCGTGTCAAAGACACAGGGAAGGAGCTCCCCACGCCAGGCACGCACAAAGCCTGGGATTAGCCGCAGCCAAAGCAACAGCCCGAAAGACAAGAACTTCAGGAAATACCTGGGAAAAGAGCCTGAGCTTGGGAGAGGACTGCTGCACCTGCCAAAAGGATGCGATGTATAAGGAAAGGCTTACAAGTTAGGTCTTTTGATCCCTTTGTAACTTCAAAAGAGTAAGAGTGATCTGAGAACAGGTTTCAAGACCCCCAAAAGAGGGAGTCTGACACAGTAAGCTGGCTCCTCGAATTAAACACAACCAACCTACAACTGTTTCCACTCCAGCACCTCCCTTAAGCCTCTCTGCCCTCTCCCTCATTCCTTTCCCTTTCATATCTCAGAATTCCCCCTCTGCTTTCACTCACCTCAGAGGGAACCAGCTCCTCGGGTCTGCTCTGGCACAGAAACCACCGCTCCTCTCCCTGCTGCTTGACCTAGTTCATCTTCTCAGTCTGACTGTAGCCTTCACAAACGTGGGCCGATCCCTGTTCCTGCTGTTTCATCACAGCTGCGCTTCTGTTTCTAAGCTCTCCTTCACTGTCTCTGACCATTCACTCTCTCTGTGACAAGAACCTTATCATTTTAACATTATTGGCCGTCTTATCTTTCTTCTAAATTCAAATCTCACTCAAGTTATCTCTAGGATAGTCAGCTGTCCATCACTCAGCACAGACCATCTCGCCCTGCCTCTTCCCACACACACAGAGCTTCTTGTTACCTGAAATCTCCACAGAAGTGCTTCCCTTGCAAAGAAATAATCCTCTCCCACCCACAATGCTGTCTTCTGTTTCCACTCACAACTCCTATTTGCAATCTCTAACTACAAACCACCTTCCTTCTCTCATCTTCCCTGTTTTGTCTGCAAAGTTGCCCTCTATGATGCAGCTCTGTGACGGAAGTCATGCGTTCGACTTTGAAACAAGTCCTTGCCCACGTATCCACATTCCCAGATTGTCCTGTTTATAATATCACACAATATATAAAGTAGCTTTAAATACATATCTTCTGGTAAGCTTACAGCTTTCACTGCTTCTCAGCTTTTGAGAATCACCATATAGGCTACCTTTGGGCACGTAAATCACACAGGAAAACAGAAATTTGGCTGCAAGACTGCAAGTTTTGCCTTCACAGTTTCAGGGAAAATCCCATTTGTCTGGATAAGGAGAAAAAGAAGTTTCTTCCACACCCTCAACTTCTAGGTTGCTGCACTCATAGATCCTTGAGCAACACAAAGGATTTTTTTCTCCCCAACATGACACAAGACATACTGAAGCTGAGTAAAGTCCCACAAAGGCAGCCCTTGGGTCTATCCTTTCCACAAATGTTGATCACAACACCCCAAGAGAAGGAGGACCCCCACCTAAAGCCAACAATCCTTCAAAGAAATCAAAGAGAAATCCTTACTTAGTGCTGCTGTTCCTTCTGTCCACTGTTATGGCTCCAGTTCCGATCTGCACTGAGGCTTCGCTAGGTAAGGGCTGACTCTGGAAGATCAACTCTGGGGTGAGATCCACTTCTGTAGGACTCACCATCACTTTGGCTGCAGAAAGTAAAGCTGTTTTCCCCTTGTTGTAATTCTCCAAGACCTATTCAAGGCAAGCAGAGGAACAGTAATGCTTTATTGGAGATAGCAGCCTTGCTGTTCTCAGCTCAGGACTTTCAACCAGCTGCATTTGCCTCTGTCTCTTACCAATGCCTTCCACAAGCACAGAGCAAGGTCTTGAGATAACAGATTATATTAACGAATTCTGACATACTCTATCCTGCAGAATGCCCTGCTGGGAATCCAGTGCTAGGGAGGTGGCAGGACACTGGCAGGAGCAGCCTTCAGACCAGCAGGGCAGGGGAGACTTGGCTAAGTCTCCGTGGCAGAGCTGCATGGTTAGGAACCGCAGCTTCGCGTCCGAGACCCATCCTACAACCACTAAACACAAGCTCAATCACCCCTCAGGCTAACAGAGGGGCTGCAACCGCAGCCTGGAGGACTTCTGTCACAGCTTGGATGTCACCTGAACTGCAGTCTGAGAGAAGGAACCAAACAACACCCAAGCTCACATTATTATGACATTAAATTTGGAAAGACCACCTAGTCTGGGACTCCGGGTATCGGGATGGAGATCTACATTCCATTTCCAGACTTCATTACGTTCAACGCTAATAGCCTGTGCATCACTGGCCCCAGAGCACAATCTTCTTTCCTCCTCCCCTCCAAAGTAAATGGGCTTGTGTATTTAAACAGCCAGCTCTCCCGGGCAAGGGCTACCTATTCTGAGGGCATAAAGGCCTGTGACAACGTACTCATTTTATTTGGGCACATAATTGCTATTGCTCTTGCAATAAGAATGACGAAAACTGGATCCCACCAAGGGTACCTTCCTGGCTCGCCGATCCGTACGCAGAGCTTTGGCTTGGCACCAAGAAGCTAAAACCACTGTGCCCCTTGTCCGTTTTGTGTTTACAGCTGACCGCATCAACATCATCATGCCGAGCCTTTCTTGCCCAAACCTGGGCCTCTCTGGCATTCAAGCCAGAGCCCATGTTATTGCACTGAACGATCCCTCCCCGCTCCTCATCCTAATTCTCTGCGTTACCTTGTTGAGCCCTTCCATGACCACATATGGGAGGTGTTCGTGCAACATCGCCGGCGAGATGATCACTTCGTTAAATGCCTTATTGTCACCCCAGATAGCAAAGTAAGTGGGATCCTCTTGCTCACAGCAACTGGAAGAGGAGTTGGGATCCAAACAGAGAGGAGAACAGGGAGCAGGAGATGAAGGAGCAGGCCAATAGTTTGGCATGCAAAAGAAACAGCAGGTTGCAGAGACAGAAAAAGCAACAGGAGGAAAAACAGAGGGAGAAGATATTAAAGTACACATATACTGCCATTGCTCCCCAGCTCTGCACTAGCCAACAGTGACATGATTATCTTTCTATTCTGACAGCACAGACGCAATCACTGCCACCGTAAGACAGCAAAAAGTCACCTCCTTCATAGATGGGTTCCTGTCTTGGGGAGTCTTTTCCAAAAGAGGACTTTTCACCCCCAGCCGTGGGCTGGCTTCACAGCTCCGCGCATACTCACCAGCACTGCTCTGCGGGATGATTGTGCACCACGTGGATGATGCGGCCCGGCGGGTAAAGTGGCGTGCTGGCAGACAGGGCAATAGTCAGGTCGCTGGGATGGGTCCAGAGGCGATTACTCGTTACTGAATTTTCTTCCGTCTCTTCAGGGAGCTCTGACTTGGGTATGCACTTTGTAGCACCCACAATGATTCGCCACTGTTCAAGACAAGAGAAAGGAGGGAAAATTATCGAGAAGAGAAAAACATTGAAGAAAAGCAGAGTCATCTCACAAGACACTCTTGGTAGGTTTAAACTGAACACCTAATACCAGAAAAGAGAAAAACAGGTCTTGTGCCCTGATTGCTTAAATAATAGACCTAGAGATAGAGATAACCCTGCCCAGAAAAACTGTTTCTTCCTTTCCCAGTTTTAACCTTAGAAGTGGCAACATCTCATCCTTCCTTTTTTGCCAGAGGTTTTTGTAGACTTAAGGATCTAGAGCAAACACCAACTCGTCCACCAACTGGTAACGTAGTATCTTCCAGGATAAACAAGGTAGATGGAATCTGAATTTTTAATGTACAAAAATAAGCAAAAGACTGTACAACAGACAAAAATTGTTTAGGCCTTTCTTTATGCGCTAAAAGAAACCCTACAAAACAAAAATTCACCAAAAAAACCATAAGCCAAACCACAAAAACCAAAGAATGCTAACAAGAAAAATAAACGTAAACTCATTTTCTCCCTCTACAGATCACTTCTATAATATTTTACCTGTAAAAATCTCAACGTCTTATGTTTTTTCCATCTCAGTGTAACAATAAAGAAGCCTGGGGAGGAACAACTTGCCACATTTCCTATCTCCAAAACATTAACAGACCGCTTATCCTAGAACAGCACCACCCAGACAGCACGCAGCAGTGTCTATAAGCAGACAACTGTTGTACTTCCTAGCCTGCTACCATTTGTTACCGGCCAAGAAAAGCTAGAGTTGGAACACAGACTTCAAAAACAGGCTCAGATGAGAAAATTTCCTGCTCAGTTATTTTAGACCTGTGATGGTGAACTTGGAGCACGTGAGCCAGAATCATCACACAGCCTGCAAACAGAGCGCAGCCCTTTGCTGTGACCGCTCTAGCTGCCTTCTAGCTCTTGCCATCGCTCCTCTGCCTACCTGGATCTCCTCTGGTCACCTAAATAATAGTCACACTGGACCTGAGGAGACCTGGAGGGCAGGGGAAAGCTGCAGTATTGCTATGTGACACTAGGAGTTCACCACCACTGCTCAGGGACTCACCTTCAGGCGTCTGTTAATCTTTACTCTTACCTTTGGCTTGTTACTTCTTTGAAGAACATCCAGAAGCTGCCGGCGAAATCCCTCCAGCTGAGAGAGACCAATTCTGGAAAAGAGGAAGCCATGTTTACAACAGCTGGCAGGGAACAGGACAGTAGGGACACACAGCACAGAAGACCAAGAAACTATGCTACAAAAGACACTACGAGAACGCAACACCACCATAACGCAGATCACTTCTGAGGTGGGTTGTGGCATCACCCAGGACCAGTAACCAGGGTTAAGAGGCCACAGGAAACCATCGTGACAATAAACAAGTATGAAAGGTAATAGAATCAGATCAGTGAACAGATAGGAGAGAAGTCAATGAACAGATAAGGAGGGAGATGATGCAATCACAGAAAAAAGTGAGCAAGAAACAAGTATAGGATGACACAGAACAGATAAATTAGAAAGACGGCACAGAGCTGTATGACACCACTGAAGAGATTACGGGATGGACAAGATTTTGTCATACAGGTTACCAAAAGGCACATTCAATCCCATTTAGTACGTTCCCTCCACTGAATTCTACATGCCTTATATCGCACAGACAGAAATGTCACCGTTTATCTGAGGTCACACAACGGGGCAGAAGCATAAGTAAAACGCAGGTTGTCTGGCTCCCAGTCCAATGCCCTGTTCAGCAGAACACGTCCCAGGAGATGAGGAGGTGAGAAATGCCAAGACACAAGAAATGAGGGAGCTGGTTGAGAGACGTGAGATGATACGGAATAGGTACTCGGGGACAAACAGCACAAAATGAGATGACGGCACATCTAGTCAGGACAGAGTGGAAAGAGGGCCAAGATAACACAGGCAGCCAGGAAGATAGCATCGACATGTCGGGTACCACAATGAGTACAGTTACAGGATATTCACCCTTTTCTTTCATACAGGCAGCTGAGAGATGGGGAGGGATATGCCTATAAAAAGGTGTGTGAAACACTAACATAAGTGTCCAGGTAAAAGACACATCAATACAGGTAACTAGGAAGACGAGTAAGCAGCATATGAGGACAGGTAAACGAGGAAACTGGAGCCAGATACGATCCAGGTGTTTCTGATAGGAAACAGGTGACTTTGGTATAGAACAGCAGATACTCATCAAGAAATTCAGACACTTCTCAACTTGCCTGGGCACTAGATCTTTGCCAAGCACGACCGCAGTCACAAACTCTTTTGAATACTCCATGGCATCCTCACTGGAAGAGAAACAGGAGCAAGAGGCAGCAAACAGTGTTTCACTAGCAGAAAACTGCACTTCATTCCCAATTTGCCACTGGTGTCCAACAGCGTACCAGGGTCATAAAAACCACAACCCAAGCTGCTCGAGGCTTTTGGCACTTGCACCCCGATAAAGAAAAGCCCGATATTCACATCCCATGCCCCAAGCAACATGACTCTGCATACGGCTCTGAATATACTTGGAAAACAAAGTGATCTAACTCAATGCCTCGTAGCTGTTTTCCAATAGTTTCAGAATGGCCCGGGCAGCAGAAAGGAAGAAGATATTCCACGCTCCTGAGAGTACTTTACAAAGACACTGTGGAACTAAGATGGCCACTTTCTGCAGCAACCCGAGTACCAATATAAGAGGGAATTAAGGCTGCCACTTTATAAGCTGGTTCTGCAGCCAGCTGCCTTCCTAGAGACCTTCTTCTGAACCAGTTACCACAGGCAGAGGCTGCCTCATTGACCTAGAGGTGATCCAGGGCATGAGACAGTGCAACAAAAGCGTGGCAGTCAGAGGCACCTCCTTCAACCCAAACAGTTGAGGTAACACAGCTTGGCCCGAGCTATCAAGCGATCTCAGGAGTGGAAGTCCTGAGCAGAAAGCTCTAAAGCTCTCATGAAACGCTCTACAGAGCAACTCCTCTACAGCTGCAGAAGACTGGGGATTACCACCATAACAAGGCATGCCAGTACCTAGATTCATTAGCAGGATGGTTTAAAACCCTTGGCTGCTCCTGGAACATGATGCAGTAACTATCACAAGAAGCTTCTGATAATCCATAGCTGCTTTCAAGTGCCCCCATGATGTCTGTCACAACTAGAAAGACCTTCTCTCACTTCACAGCAATCAAGTCGGATGTTTTCGCTTGGCTGCCATGTAAATAACATGGCCAGCAGGTCTGTTCCAATTTACAGTGGGAGGAATTTACTGTATCCCTCCTTCAGACATCTCTGAGGCAGCTACCCTAGATTCCCCCTATAGCCAAGGGAGAGAAACAGGCACCCCAGAAGCACAATCCCTCTGACCTGTTTTAGGCACCCACTTTAGAATGACAGAAATCACACCCCAGAAGTGCCAATTTCTTTGTCAGCTGCAAAAGGAGTCCAAACAACTAGACCAACTGATGCAGACATCTACACTCGGTGAAATATCTCCCTTACCGTACATCTATTCACAGCAGATGGGGAGAGGACACGCCGGCACTGGGCAGAGAATAAGGAAATTGCACCCTGTCCACTCAACTTGCATCTTCCACTAGTCGGGCTGAAATTAGAGCTATAGCTAGCGACAGCTAAGTCATAAACAGAATATTTGGGAGCATGGCCACCTGCCATCATAACCTGAACTCCAAACTACAACACAGAGCAAAGGCTGCCAACAACCCTCAGCTCCTATCGACTGCCTCTCCATTTTATTGCATGCTTCTCAGGGGCAGAGCCTTGTCTTTTACTGCTCCTCAGAGCATCACAGCTCCAACTACACCCACCCCACCACCAGTCCTCCTGCCCCCACACCTACCTCAGCAGCCCACCTGGGGGAGAATAGGCAAAGCACTTCAGCGATGGGTACTGCGGACGCAAGAGGAAGGACAGGATGGCAGCTGTGCCAGCCCCTAGGGAATGACCGACCACAATCAGGCCGTAGTGTTTTGTTCCTCTCCCCTGAAAACAAAAAAAAAAAGACAAGAAATTGAGGTCAGGCTGAAAGGTTAAGTCCACAACCCCCAAAATCTGCCCCTTTCCACAGCTGTGAGTCTTTCCAGCTAACCAGTTCCTTCACCAACAGGAACTAGCGAGGGTACGTTAGATTTTGAAATGGAAGCACAGTTCTGATTTACACTGTTTAGCCTAAGTCACAGTGGCAGTCCCAGCACACTCCTGCCCTGCAATGTTGCTCCTTTTGAAGGGATGCTGGAATACGTTCTCTTCTGCTATTCTCTCCTACATCTCCATCAGTGTCTGACCTACTGGGTCTTCCCTAAAAGAAAAAAGGTAGGAAGAAAAAGGAAACATACACAAGCTGTTTGAGTTACTTAGGATTTTATATGAACCTTTTGCTCCTCCTCAAATCTGACAGACTTCTGATAATATCTGGGTCCAGGCTCACATGTCTAAGGTATCCTTGCTTCTAGAAATCACCTGCTTTCATTAATTCCACCACTTGTGCAGGCTGAAAAACAAATCTTAACTAGCAGTTTCAATAGTAGTGTTTTAAGTCTAGATGCTCTCAACTGCCGGCCACTGCTCAAGTAATTCAGAGGCAAAACTATTCTCTAACGTTTTGTACTGTTCTTGTTATTCAGAAGCTAGGGTGCTAAGCATGGCTTAGAACCTAAAAGTTCACCAAGAAAATGTTTGAAAAGTTTCAGTCTTGTTTTTGTGCAGAGCTCTGCCGGTGCCCTGTGGGCTTTACATAAGGAGAGAGAATCCAGCACCCGACTCCACAGCCCCAAGCCACCACAGTGGCGGCTACATTTGGACTTCTGCGTCAGATGAGAACACACACGTAGAACATGAGACCAGGCCACAAGAATGAAAGATCTATCTTGGTGTCATTTTCCTTCCCAAGGCCACCCCAAGCCACCATCGTGCCTCTTAGTCAGTGAACTGAATGCTGGGGGAGATTTAAGACTTTATACACTTCACTTGTTGTACTTTTCCCCTGAATATCTGTTGCTGGCAACTGTCAGAAGCAATGTACTGGGCTAGAGGAACCTTTGGTAGGACCTGGGATGGCATTTATGTTCTGGCCATAGCACTTTTTCAGATATTCTTCAGAGTTCAGCTTCAGACAGTACTTCATTTTCTACACACAGGCCGGTTGCTCTGTCTCTCATTAATCAAGCTCTCTCCATCCTTGTGGGTCAGGTCCAGCTAGTTACACTATTTTTTATCAATTAGAAGTTGGACTCTCCATACATAAAGCCGGCTTCAAGCAGACCAGAATATGATATTGTCACGCACAGGAGACACCAAAGCATAGAGCTTCGAACGTCACCATATCCTTGCCAGTCAGGTAGCAACTGAGCTCTATGGGACATCAGGAAAAATTCCTCATGAGTAACAGCTCACTTAACACCAATTTTCACTTTCTGGGCAGAGAGGAATAAAGCACCACGTAAAGAACTCGGATGCCTGTGTATCGCTCCCTCCACCTACCAAACATCACAAGGCAGACGCTTCAGTGTTGACGGCTACGACACTCAGGTTTCAGGGAACCATCGAGGCTTTTATCCCTCTTTTCTTTCTCCCTTGAGCTATTGCTAATTTCCCCATGGGCACTGCTCAGGCCAAGGCACACTTTGGGCATGAGACAAGGCCAGCTGTCTGACAGCAGGGAACCAGGCAGTTCAGAAGTTCCCTCCCCAACGGGGACATAGACTGTGCCATTACTGACATATAAACTAAGGTAGGCTGCTTCCCAACATCTCCCTCGGGTTCTCCGATAGCTCTCTATCACAAGAAATGTGCACACACAGACAGTCAGCATGGCATCCCACTGCTGTCTCCAAAGAGAATCTCCATAGAGATGGGATTTTAGTTCCTGTTGATTTGTTTTTAATGTTCCCTGCCTTGCATTGCCACCAAATGGGACTTCCTGCCTCAGCTTTGCCTGAGGAAAAAAAATCAGGAGCTCTGCAGTGTTGGCGGTTTCAAAATAAAAAAGCCTTGGGGGAATGAGTAACTAGTTGCCTGTCTGGCAATCCAGAGGGATAGGAATTGAAGGAAGATTTGAGAAGTTAGTACAACAGATTCAGGGACATGGAGGTTTCCTTAAAACCAGCGTTTTAGGGAAATCTTTTCTTTTATCCTTGCAGGCTATACAGAAAACTACTACTCACTAAGTCGCGTCCAAAAGCTTGAGAAAGCACCATTTCTTGCTCCAATTTCTTCTTGATGTACTCAGCAGATAGCACCATTCCCTAAGGGAAACACGAAGGCAGAACAGGACGTAAATGGTTGCGCATCAGCCCTGATCTAAACACCCCGCAGCCACCCTGCTGCCCCGCACGCCGGGTAAGCTCTACCGTGCCACACAGACGGGTCAGGGTGGAGGAAGAATACTGACCCCCCTCCACAGTTAGGAATAGACTTCATTAGGTACGTGTCTTGGCTCACTGGTTACCAGAGCCACAAACTGTTCAGCAGTAATGACGGTTCTTAAATTAAACTAATACTCAAAGGCCCTATTCCTGGCCTCAGGGTGCAAAGTCTATAAAAAAATCCACATTAACACAAAACAATCCACTTCTTAAACACCAGGCTGTGCACCTGGTAGTTCTGCAGGCACTGGGACCTGCAGTAGAACGGAGAAACAAACTGTGATATTCTGCACATCACTGCCTTAACTGCAAAACTGTACTTTTCCACTTAAATCTGTGAATAAAAGCACAAACTAGCTTAACAAGTTCACAGGGAAAATAATACAAACACCAAGACGCTCTTGGAGGGAAAAAGTGGCAGCACTATCTGTACAGGAAGAGTTATTGATGACTGGAGGAGAAAGCAACTATTAAAGGGATTCAGCTGTCAAAGGACATTAATCACAAATTATTAAAGGCTTTTATTCACTGGAAGCTACGAACTGCTGGAAGATGGGAAACAAGCTGACAGTCTGGTTCTGAACATTTATCCTCTCTGCCGATGGCTGCATCTGAAGAGCATTTCTCCCTCTGTGTAATAACCACAAACGCAGTTGATCCGTTACAAACAAGCAACTAGAATTCGGGCCCTTGCAAAAATTCTTGGTTATGCCTTCACTACAGTTTAATGCAGCGGTAAGCAAGCCTGAACTACAAAGGCTGAAAAAATAGCGATGTAGTCCAGGGTGAACATGGGTAAACAGAAATCAGCTACTTCGAATTTGGTGATTACAGACCTCAAATAATTCACAGTGCCTGGGTTGGCCAAAAACCAGGGAAGATCATCATCTCTGCTATTCCCCCTTACACCCCTACTTGAAAACAGTTTAAGTACAAAGTGAACATTATTGAGCACCGTTTTATCTCGGAGACATAAAAATTCATGGCCCTCTCAAAAAGCAAAGAAACACGGACTTTTCAAAGTCCTCGATATCAAACACACCATCAAAACCAAGCTGACTGCTGAAGAGAGCAGAGCACAGGTGATTCTGCTGAGTCCGTAAGTGGGACAGCTGTAACGCTCCCATCATTATCCAAAAGCAGATGCCACGCTATTTCATGCCGATGTTCAGCGCTCTCAGCAGCCAGCCAGCTTCCGCTGCATTCAGAAGCGTCTCCTTTTCCAACTCTAATGAGAAGTGAATGGCAGACTACTTATATAAATTTCTAAGATGAATTTAGGATTCTATTTTTGCAAAGCATGACCTAAATCCATGGTGATATTCCTAATGGGCTGTTAGTCAGCCTTATAGTTATATTTTTGATAATTACAGTATATTCTAATACAGACAGTGATTTTAATATTATGGAATGAGACTTATCACTGCAAGTTACATTTAGACTTTCCACTGAAGTGGACGCTTTCATAACTTTCAAAGGAATAAAACTATCTGGGCTTAATTTTCAAAGCTCACATGTAAATAACCAAACAGACTGGAGATCTTGGGAAAGCGAAATGGAAATATTCTGTACTGCTTCGCAGTTTGAAGGCACGAAACTGCTCTGCGATATTTGAATTGTGTGCACAAAAACCCACAAAGGGGGTTTATTTGGTAGAGAAAAGGGCTTGAAGGTTATTGCTGTTACTGGCTGTCCTGTCAAACCGGTGAGAGCTGTTCCCGTGGCTGAGCTTCAGGGCTCCCTTACCACCATCATTTTAGTAGTTTTGTTCTATACAGGTTCAACAGAATTCAGTATCATGCCCTTCACTTATGATTATTTTTAAATTAAATGTGTTATAAAATCAGTGGATTTTATTTCAAAAATAGTGAAGCTAGATTTTTTTTTTTGTGGTTAATTCCCCCTCCGAATTGTGACGATGCCTTTATTTTTTTCTTAGCATGCTAACCCATAAACCTTAGTTACAGCTATGTGTTTGGACCCAAAATAGCTCAGAGATCTAATATATATATTTTAACTGTGGCATTCACAGCAACCCAAGCAATCAAACCCTTTCAGCTGCGGTCCCGGTGGTGAGATAAGAAGGCTCACATAAACATGAAGAGTTTTAATTTGTGGGATGTCTGATCAACACTGCGTGAAGCACGGAGACAGGCGGGCTCCGCAGGTGGAGATACCAGGCCGTGGCAGCCTGCTGGGTGCGCGGGACGCGATCAGCAAGAAAAATAACAGAAATCAAACAACTTAGGGGAAGCTCCCGAACAGCCAAGTACTTTTCTCCAAATGAAATGTAAGTGTTAGCAAGACGCTTCATTTATTTTTGTATTAAAGTTGACTTCTGGACATGAAAAATGCATTAAGACAGACATTTTTAAATTCTATTATCTCCGTTAGTTTCCCTCAGGAATCACCAGTACATTATTGTCTGAAGATTAATATTGATGATAATTTTAAGATAAAGCTATATTTCTGTACCAGTAGCAGTCAAAAAAAGAAATAACACAAAGGCCAAATAAAAACTCAATAGAGAACAAAGGGAATGATCTGATAACATTTCATATAAGTCACTGGCGTATGAATATTTTCGCATAAAGATCAAAAGAAAAGCCAACTTCTGCCAGGATCTATTACTAGCTTTTCTGTACATTAAGAATAGAACAAATTCCCCTTGCTTCCCTTTGGCTTCCTTTTACCTTTCTTTCTTTGTATGAGCTGTTGATCACACTGATTGTGCAAAGTCACTTTGAGCTAAATGAATTTGTACAAAACCAAGTGACATTACCATCGACAGCAGACATAACGCTTCCCAACTGTGAAACAAATATTAAAGATTCACACAGCCAAATATCAGTTATGTGACAAAATACTACCTCATTTACCTATGTTTCCATAATACCTCCTAGGTAATTGCCACATAGATTAATTTCCTTATTTTGGGGGAAACAAAGGAAATACCCATTATACAATAGCAGGTACGCAATATTTTTTTTTTTTTTTCCCCAAAAAGACCTGCTCTGGGAGACTTGGAGACCACCGAGCATCCAAACAACACTTTCTTAGGTAATGGCTTCTTTATCAGACCAAATGTTTAGCTAAACATTTGAGTACGCACTTATCTATCAGCTACTAATGCTCTACTTCCTCAAGCAGAGCACCAAAGCACAGAGGAGAGGTTTGGTGTTCAGGCAGGACACGGTGAATGAAGCAGGAGCTCCCAGCTCCTGCCTCCCAAGGATTTACGAGCTCCACATCCCACCCTGAAAGGACCCTGACCAGATGATGAGCAACAGCGTCAGAGAATCATTAAGGTTGGAAAGGACCTCTGAGATCATCACGTCCAACCTGTTAACCCAACTGCCTGGCCCACCACTAAACCATGTCCCTAAGCACCACATCCACACGTTTTTTGAATACTCCCAGGGACTGTGATTGCACCCCTTCCCCGGGCAGCCTGGGCCGGGGCCTGACCGCTCTCCCCATGAAGAAATTTTTCCTAATACCCACCCCAACCCTGCCCTGGCGCAGCTTGAGGCCGTTCCCTCTCGTCCCATCGCTTGTTCCTGGGGAGCAGAGACCGACCCCCCCGGCTCCAGCCTCCTTTCAGGCCGTTGCAGAGAGCGATGAGGGCTCCCCTCAGCCTCCTCTTCTCCAGGCTGAGCCCCCCCAGCTCCCCCAGCCGCTCCTCCCCAGCCTTGTGCTCCAGCCCCTGCCCCAGCCTCGCTGCCCGGCTCTGGCCACGCTCCAGCCCCTCCATGGCCGCCTTGGGGTGCGGGGCCCAGCGCTGAGCACAGCATTCGAGGGGCGGCCTCACCAGTGCCCAGCGCAGGGGCACCATCACCTCCCTGCTCCTGCTGGCCACACCGTTCCTGACACAAGCCAGGGTGCCATTGGCCCTCTTGGCCACCTGGGCACCCTGCTGGCTCATATTCAGCGCTGTCGACCACCACCCCCAGGCCCTTTCCCGCCGGGCAGCTCCCAGCCGCTCCTCCCCACGCCTGCAGCGGTGCCTGGGGTTGCTGTGCCCCCAGGGCAGGACCCGGCCCTGAGCCTTGCTGACCCTCACCCCGGGGCCTGGGCCCATCGACCCGGCCTGGCCAGGGCCCTCTGCAGAGCCCCCTGCCCTCCGGCAGATCGACACTCCCACCCAACTGGGTGCCATCTGCAAACTGACTGAGGGTGCCCTCCATCCCCTCACCCAGATCATCGATCTGGTCTCCCTGAGCAGCAGCCCTTCCAGCAGCTGCTACGTTTCTTCCAACGCGCACAACCTCCAGTTTGTATTTTTCTTTCCCAATCTGGCACTGCGTCTTGAGAGGCTGCCAAATTCCTGATAATCTTAAAACTCAGCATGTGTGTCATTACTTTGCCGGGCTGGGGCAAAGGTCAGCTCTATCCTAAATTGATTTAGTCGCCCGGTCCTGATCACGACGACAGACACATAGTATCAGTCTAATTAGACAGATGCAAGCCCTGCCAATATCCTTTGATGAGGTTCAATGCCTCTCCTGTTGCAACAGAATTTTAAATGCGTTCTCAGGGCTGGATTGCAAATTCGGAAAAGGTCATTGGAAGAAAAAGTAATTTGAATGACTCCAATAATTTCGTTCTAGGTCTCCGCAGATGCCTTTTACAGTTTGGTTTTTACTAATTGAATGGTTTTTTTTTAATTACAGACATAGCGATTTTAACTGTTACAACTAAGGATTTTATTTTAACATCTCAAAGCCATTTCGCTGCAATTATGTAACACCCTTCTTAAAAGCACCTCAAGCAATTAAGGCCACTTTTTTTGGCCTATAATCAAAAAGTCAAAACATCAGAAAAAGAAGCGGGGTTTGTTTGTTTGGGGTTTGTTTTGGTTTTTTTTTTTTTTTTTTTTTTCTCTCTCTTTTACACACCTTGTGTCCCAGCCATGTTCCATGGTGACCCTCAACTGGAAGGCGCTCTGCATCCCCAGTTAGGTCGGTCAGGGCATCCTGGAAGAAAAGCAGTCACCGTGTTTCAGGCCAAACACGTACAAGTCAGGAAGGTCCCAGACCCTCCTGAACACTTCCCAGGGTGGCCAAGGCTATGTTTGGCCACCGCACGGTACACTTACTTTTGGAGACAGAGTTCCTCGGATACTAATGACCACCTTCTTCTTATCATGGTCCACAGCCACATAGAAAGGGGTTTCATAAACCTGGAAAAGATCCACTACTGTAACAATCAGGTGAGACATTCCTGTTTAATTATTCTCCTGCTGAGGGAAAAGGAGGCAGAGCGGGCTGACAGGTTATGCCTTATGGGTAAGCACTCCTCTGAATGATCTGGTTTTTTGGCAGTAGCAAATATTTCTGTCCAAGTGGCAGAATTTCTTGATGGAGAGAGAGGATGGGAAGCTCTAGGGTCAGAAAAAGGCTTAAGTTTCCTTCTTTGTCCCACTACACCTGGAAGCATGTAAATCCCATTAGGAAGGGCCTTAGGAGCATGCCCCAAATATGAAGGGGGTTGCAGGTTCTCCTTACTGCATCGTGGCAAGATGTGTAAACAATGTCCACTGAGGTCATATTCTCATCCAAGAAGTGGCGCCGGATGGCAATGGCATTGCAGCCGCAGCAATTATCCTCTTCAATGGTGACACTAGGTGCATAGCGGGGCCGTGAAGGACAGAGACAGCAACATCTGCAGAAGAAAAAAAACAGCTTTGAGGAAAAGAGGAATGTGGAAGAGACTGGCTTTAGAGAGGAATGCCTAAGAGAAGGGAAAGACAGACCCTGCACACCACACTGGCCTCATCTCAGCAGCAGTGATTTCCTTCACTTGTAGGAGCTTTTGCACAAAACAGCACACCGCTCGTGTTTCAGCATCAAAAAGGGGCACTGGGATCAGATGTAGTTTTCCTTCTGAGCACCAGAGAGAGCTACAGTGCAACCAGTCCCCAAGGAATCGATGCACGGTGGGGCTGGGATCTCTCCTCAAAGGATACCATGCTCCACAGCCCAGTCCTGCATTGCTCCAACACACAAAGCACCTAGCATTTACTGACATCTAGACCTATTTGTAACGAAAAAGAAAACATGTCTAGAATCATTCCAGAACAAAACCAGCAGCACTGATTTTCTTTTCCTTCGTTCCCTTTGAGACACTTCACAAATAAAAGTACTCAAAAGGAAGTATATTCCTCCTAATAAGTTCAGAAGTTCCCTGTGTAAGTGCAAAAAGCTCAACCCCAAAGAGAACCTGATGACAGCATTACAGCAGCTGAAAGCAAACGTTTCAAACAACGCAGTCCTGAACTACAGCATCGCTACCATGAGGTGAGCGCTATACATCATGGCAGAAAAACAATTAGTCAGAGAGAACACAGCACAAACTCTGGCCAAGTCTTGCCAATGCTTTAATAAAGACCCAAACGTCAGCTCCCTGCGTCTCTGGGCTTGCTGATAAATCTGATTTCTGAGCTCCCAGACAGCTATTTTGACTCAGTGTGAAAGCAGTCTTGTGCCAGATGAGTTTTCTGCTGGCTGTGCCAACTGCACAGGACTGGCATGATCCTTAGTAGACCAGAGAGAAGAGAGCATAGGACAGGCTGGTTTATTTAACGAGATAAGCAGATAAGCAACTGTAAGGAAGAGACTGAGGAGAAAGACACTGGAATATGAAGGCACAGAGTTACCAAGAGATTGAAAGAAAAAGCATGAGAAGGGAAAAGGGGGAAGCAGAAGAGGAAAGGAGGAAGAATAAATAGAGAGGTGATGAAGACAGCAAACTGATGAAAGAAAGGAAAATTCTAAATCTGGGAGAAACAGAAGGTAAAAGGGAAGAAGAGAAGGCAGAATGATAGACAGGATGGCCACTCACGAGCAGGATCTGGCCAGGCGACAGAGTCCACATGTGGGCTTCCTCATCAGGTATATGGGCCAGCCATAGGCAGCCAGGGCAAACAGCATGTAGTAACACACCTCTTTGTACCGCTGCATCTCTTGCTGAAAGAGACAGGAGACTCACTAAAGGCCTTATTCTCTTTTAGATAGTGCGTTTTTCTACCGTTTCCCTCTTTCCATCGTAGTTGGACACATGCATCCTTCTTTCTGAGCATCAGCCTTCTCTCTCAGCACCACCAGAACAGCACCGTCAGCATTTCCAGGTGACTGCAGGAGAGCAAGCTGGTTATGCTGGGCAAGATCCTCCCCCTCCCAAGAAGAGCTCAGCACAGCTACGCCTGTTTCCCTGAGCGGAGGGGCCCCGTTTAACACCACCAGAATTTAGTTCTAGAGAAATTCTCCTCTGCGTATCAAACACCCTGCTGCAGAGGAAGGCCATCCTCTGTGGGTTTTGCCCCACCCTACCCTAGCTGAGAGGAAGATAAAAACTACTTTAAGTCCCAAGAAGATGAGCTCTCTAAATATACTGCTTTCACATAGTCACAGCCCCTACGGAAGATGCCCAGAGAGGACCGTAAAGCCAGTCCGGGGCCACACGCCTCAGTGCTGTCTTCTATAAGCTGCGCTGACATCTCTCCCCACACACCTATTCGGAAGGAGAGAGGCGCTGAGCAGGGTGTCAGTATTAAACACAACGCAGTACAGCGCAGCCACAAGCAGCTTAATCACAGAATCACTTGATGAGAGATGCTGGGATCAGGTCAGCCTTGCCTCTGTTGTAGCAATATCATCTAATCGAGGGGAGCGAACAGAGTTTGCCCAATGAAGGGCTGCAATAGCAGCATGCCAGGAGAAAAGCCAAGCTTAATTCACACAGAACAGAACAGGCTGCAGCCGTTTCCATCCTGAGAAGTGCTGACAATCAGCCCCAGGGAGGAAGGCTCCATCTCGCTCCAGGCAGCTCCCTGCCCTTATCAAGATGGAGCCCTGCCTGCTGAGCTCCCCGAGCTCTGCTGGTGGTGCTTCCATATGGATCTCTGCACGACACTCCTGGAGGCAGCGCTGAACTCGTACCTCTGGCTTTGGAGAAGCCTCACGTTGCCTTCCCCCCTGAAATACCACCACTTCCCGCACAGCAGAGGACAGACAGCTAACACTTTAGAAGTGATCTGAAGACAAAAAGCTTCCGGAGAGCAAGCGCCGTTATTATATTCTATTGTACTAATCTTTAATTTCTTTGATTATTCCAGAGAGGGGCAGAAAGGAATAAGAGAAGCCACTGAGAAAAAGAAAACAGGCTACGTGGGGAAGCATGGTGAGTGTGCAAGATCACAGTCCAGTGACTTACCGCATTTTTCAGATCCAGATACTTTGTGTTCCTGGTCACCGGCATTCCAGACAGAAAAGCTAAAATGTCATTGTTTGCCTGTAAGTCACAAACATACATAAAAGTTCTTCTCTGCGACACCAGGACAAAGTCTACACCTGAGAAACAGAAAGCACTATGTAACCTGGGACAAGAGACTGCCAAGTATCCCAACCAGTCTCTTCAACTGGTTCCAATTCTGCTGTTCTTAATTCTGCCTGACCTGATCACTGCTGTCGGAACCCCACCTCTAGGGAAAAAAACAACCAAACAATTTTCTACTGGGTTGACAATCCACAAATCTCAACGCCAGGAATGGCTTGGGAATTTAGGATTTTTTTTTCCCTAAAGCTCCTCCTGCAGCATTACCCAGATGCTGGAGTCTTTTCCACGTCATTGTATGGGAAGAGTAATCTGCCCATTCACTTCCAAGTATCTACCACCTCCTTCAAGGCGGTTGCCTGTTTGGGGTCAAGAGCTAAATCTGTACGCATCACCTGCCTAGAAAAGACAGGTTTCACAAGCTTGACTCAATGTCAGCTGGGCCCTTTGGGAGTCACAGAAAAAGCTGCTAAAGAAGTTAGTATTTTTATTTTACAGCTCAGTGACTGGCAATAGCCCATCACACAACAGGAACGAGGTGGGCAGAGTCATGCAGTTCTCACACAGTGAGTCACGAGAGCAGCAGGTAAGTCAGAGGCCAAGCGAGATGCCCGCTGCCTCCGCGCACAGCGACGCGCCCCCTCCACCCACCTCATCCAGCACAGCATTGCGCTTTGCCCGCTGCCGTTGGCGCAGAAGAACCAGGCCTGCGATGATGTCAGATGGGACGATGTCAAGGTCTCGGAAAAACTCAGCAAAAAGGTAGGCGATTTCAGAGTAGGCGTCCTGCAAAAACCAGGGAGAGAAGAGTTTAGGAGGAGGAGTTTGGGTGGGGGGAGCCTCAAAACAGGACACGGAATGAGAACCAATGCGGCAGCAACGGCCTCATTTCTGTAGCTCTCTCTCCAAAACATCCACGAGATTCCTTCAGGGAACACCATATCTGGTCTAATCATATTAATATCTCTTATTTATTTTACATAGTCACACTCAGAGGCCTCGGCTGAGACTGAATTTGTACTATGCTGGGCACTTCTGCGTGGGCAAGCAGACCACCTCAACATCAAAACAGACAAGGCAGACGTGAAGGGAGAGAAAGGAAGTGTTTTCATCTCTACGTTGTAAATAAGACAGAAGAAATAAGATGAGAACTAAGCAAATCCTAAGCCAGTGTCATCTCAGAGTCATCCTTTCTCCTCAAAAGCAATTTCATCTGAATAAAGGCTATTCAGGAAAAAAAAAGCACTGATTTTCTCCTATTTAACACCCTCTTCAATTCCGTAACTCTGCCCTGGGATCATTTTGCCCATGCTTAACCTAGCCCTCGCCATCTCAGGCACATCACAAAGTGACACCTTTTGAATCCTGCCACCGAACAGTCTCGTCATTCACCATCACGCTCCTCGCTACATGATTTCAAAGAGTTAATCGCAACAAGCACGTGTTACACGTGGCAGCTCTTGGTACTGAAGGAGCTGACCAAGTTACCAGGCTTTTCCAGGTTTTGCTTGGGCGTAGTCCAAGATAAAGGGCCTGAAAAGGAAAACCTGGAAAAAGATCCGAGTCATTAAATGCAGAGGTCCCAGAAGAGGAGGAGACCAAAGCCAAAAAAAGGCATCACAGGAGGGACAAAAGTGGAAGTGACCTGAGAGGGGCAAGCAAAGGCTCTGAAGCAGAGTGACAAACAAAGGTATTTTGAGGAGAAATGTTATTTTCCCTTTTGCTCTGTACTACAAAAAAAAACCCAAGACCTTACGTGAGAATGGTTTGGGAGGTTGGAGACAGGCTGGATTATGGGACAACACTGATCTGGCCATCACTCAGACCAGCAAGCTTAAAGACAAGGGTGACCCAGAGGTTGGATCAACAAAAAGGGGAACTGAGCAAGTGCTGTTGTACACAAGTGGCCAGTATTTTGACTCCTGCCATCACTAAGCCTTTCCTACCAAGGTCTGCCACAGCCTTACCCTGAACTTTTAGCCTGTATTTTCATAGCATCCTTTACTCAGCACCTAAAGCCATGCGACTGCACTCTTGTCTGTAGAAAGCCCGAGCCGTGCACTTGAAAGGCTGGTCTGCAGGACAGGATCTCTCCATCTCTCTCCTTTGACAGACAAGAAAGTAAATCCCTTCCCTTCCTAGCAGTCTTGCAGGAAACGACCTACATTCTTTTATCTGACAAACTCCTGGAGTGCAAGATTACTTCCTATCATTTTTCACTTGCCTACCAAAGCAAGTTAAATCACCACTAAGGATGGGGCTTCAGGTGCCAACTGTGCAGGTTTCCATGCCAGCTGTGCCTTTGAAGAGCAAATGGACTGGCATTAACCTCTCCAAAATTACACCTGCAGTATCCTTGAAGTACTGACCCCATAAATCTTAGCACAGTTCCTATAAGCGCACAAGAAATACAAACAGCCTCGAAGTAAAATATGACCAACACCCATTAACCCAAAAGTGACAGCAACAGCCCTCAATACCCTGACCAAAGGAAAAGGCCGTAATGGAAGTTCAACGCGTACGTTCTGTTCCGAAGGAAGAGTTTTTGCTGGAGGAGCTGATACGATATTGTAGGACTGACTGTAGCGTTCTGCTACAAACCCTGCAGGCTCTGGGGCTGGTAGAGCCGGTGGAGACTTCAGACTTCATTCCAGACCCATAAGAACAGATTCTTGCCCCGATGCCATGTCCCCTCTGCAGAACTATTTTCCAGCCCAGAGGACGATGATCCTCTGCTAGAACATTTTTTCCATGAAGACTAGGAGAGACAGCAATGGATTCATTTCTGATCCATTACATATGCATTCATTCCACACACTGTCATGCCAGGACACACAAAGTCAGAGCCTGTTTCTGCAAAGAGCCTGGAAATTGCTCAGGCTGAATGGAAAATGGAAATTCAATAACACAAGGAATTTGGAGATTCTGGTATCTGCTTTTATCCTGAACTAAAAAAAAGTAGAAACAGAGTCACTGCAGAATGAAAAGTCTGTTAAAAAAGCTTGACATGAAGTGAAATATTTTGCATTCCTGAATAAAATAGAGTTGTTCAGAAACCAGGCCATTCGGATGCCGGTCAGGGCTCTCCAGCCAGGCTGCAGCACCCGTGCTGCGCCCTCAGGACGGGCATCTCCGGGTACCCGGGCAAAGTGACCCGGCTGCGCTGGCAGGGGAAAGGGAAGCTGCTGCTCCCAGAAGCATTTCTGCTGCGATAACACAGGCAAGCGGAGGAGCAGAAAGGAACCCCCAAGGAAATGCTGCTGTTGGAGCCGCCGTGACACAAAGCTTGTTTCGGTTCAGTTTTCCAGATGGGTTTTCCTAAGCAGCTCGAGCAGATGATCCGTGAGAGCTGGCAGTCCCGGGCTACGGCTTCTCAGCGGGACAGCAGGTTGGGGCTGGGACATTCCCTGGGAATACGGTGGCATTTCATCCCGTGCTGCAGGAGCGTGCCCCTGGGAGGATCAGCGTGCCAGTACACGTTGCTGGATTTCTGCACGAGGGCTATGACAATTCCTGCAGCCGTCCGCGCTTCGGAAACTGCACCCTGCGGATAACTACACAGCACTTACCAACAAACCCTTTTAAGCTAATTCGTACTGGTTGCCATCTGTGATGAACAAATGCTCAGGTAGCCTTCACCTGCCTCTCCATTATTCTTACTCAGCTCTTCATCTTATTGCACCTTTCCCTTTTGAGGTTAAAATCCCCATCTCATTTCTCTTCCTATACAAGTTCATATCCCCTCCAATATGCTCCTTCTGCTGCATCTTTTAGGAGACCAAACACCAGGCTATATTTAGTGAGGACATCACTGATGTGGTCGGTCCCTTGGTGTTTTCCCTGTCATTTTCTATGCCCTTCTACTGAAGCTAAACGTTTTTCTGATTTTTTGGCCACTGCTGTGCACCGATGTCTTTGTTGAAGTGTCCTTGATAATTCCTAGCTCTTTTCCTGAGAGGTTGTAACTAATTCAGAGCCCAGCGTATGCAAGTAATTGAAATTGTTTCTTCAGAGGTGCACGCATCACCTCATCTTTCTTTGACTTTCTTCTATCTTTGATAACAATTCCCTGGTTCTGCTTGGTCTTTCAAGACTTGCTCAAATACTCATAATTCTGACCAATTTAAATATTAGGAGTCATCAGCAAAATTGTCCACCTTAGCATTCACCTCTCCAGCAGGTCCTCAGTCATCCTGTTGAATACCACCCAAAGGCACAAACCTGCTCCCACTGCTCCCAGTAAGAATGGGCTGCTAATTTTTGGGGAAGCAGTACCAAGCCCCTTCCCCACTGGATAGATACCAGCAAGGGAAAATCCCAACTGCAGCACGCGAAAACTTCAAGCCAAAGATCTTCATGTGAATCTATGGATTAAGTAGTAGTTTTTGAATGTTAGCAATCCAGAAGTATTCCTTTGCTGATTCCGACAGGTTTACATTTTCCCATTTTCAGAGAGGTCTCTCCTTCTGAAGCGTATCAGACTGATGCAAACAATAGGAGAAAGTGCCTAAGCAAGCTGGCTGATAAAGGGAAACTGAAGCTGAACATACTGAAAAATATGTATTTCTTCCACTGATATCTTCACTTAAAATTGTTATCCCACAGTTCACCGCAATAGCGAGGTAAAGAACAACTTCAGAAGAGTTTAACGCTGACAACATTGCTTTTCAGTGCTACTAACTTTACCTTCAGAGAGTCCTGTAATGCTCAAAACCAGAGGGTTAAGACTAGCCGTTTTGAAAAGACAACTGCCCTACCCAGCAATCTCACATCTGCATCTAGAGGGAAACATCAGCTCGCTTCTGCATGGAATACCCAGCTACCCTCCTGCAGAAACGCAAGCGCTCGTTCAGGCTACGCGGGCTGAAAGGAGGGAAAAGGAACCAGCACGCAGCAACACTTCAAGCCTGGTTGTTCCGAGGGTAGCTCAGCTTGCTGCTGCTCGGAAGGCATCTCCAGTCCTTGCATGCACTGCTGTCAAGGCTCACCGGACTCCTCGTGCCTCCAGATCTCAAAGAACACTCAGTGAAACGAGACACACACTGTCCAGGCTTGGCAGCAGGAACCCCACGCTGCTACGCCCTGCGGAGTCCCACCTATCGGCAGCTGTACACATAGCTTGCTCTCCGACAGGAGATATTTGGTACCTACCGACTGGGAGTCTTTTGTCCGTGTGCAGCAAAGAAAAACTTTGAGCCTGCGTGTCCAGCTGCTGGCTTGCCCTTCTTCCAGGCGGTGCCTATAAATAAAGGGTGGAGTATGCGCATGAGGACAGGCAGGAGAACACGACTGCGGACAAACAGTAGGATTCAATACAAACTGACGCAGCCTACGCTATCACTGGTAAAATGCGTGCTAAACCGTATTCTTAAATTTATCCTGCCCTAGCAGGGACAAGGAGACCACATATAGATTAACAACTCTATTCATTTTATAGGACAGGAAGGTCATTCATAACCCAGCTGTTCTGGCCAGGACCAAGCCTCTGTATTTATATACAGGGTGTCCTGCCTGAATGGGACGGCCCTCATGAAGCTACTGTTGTTCTACGGTACCTGCTGGAAGCGGGATATCCAAGAGCACCCAGCGCTCCGGATGGAAGGAAGGTCATAGAATCATGGAATCCTTTAGGTTGGAAAAGACCCTTAAGATCATCGAGTCCAACCACTAACCCAGCACTGCCAAGCCCACCACTAAACTATGTCCCCAAGCACCACATCTCCCCAGCTTTTAAATCCCCCCAGGGATGGGGACTCCACCACTGCCCTGGGCAGCCTGTTCTGGGTCTACTGGGAGCTCGGCAGCTGCACCGTGCGCCAGGGTGTACTACCACTCAGTGGGAAAACTCTGCTGCGGGGCAAGGGGGTGGGAATGGTACAAAAGACCCTGAGCGCTTAGTGCGAGAGGAGCTGTGCATTTTTTTCCCCAATAATAGCTTGTTTGGAAAAATATATTTATTAAACATAATACAGTCTCAGAACTGACATAATTTGCGCTCTTTATTCAAGTACGGTGCGTAACTTGAATCAAAAAAAGGAAAGCAAGCTAAAGGTTCTCTTTCAATTAGAAGAGGTTAAACAAAAGGCTGAATACAGAAGGTTTAGCTCAACCCACATTTGGTTTATATGACATTTCAATTTCAGCTTGAAAATTAGCTAATTGGACAACCCCATTTAAAATGAACTATAGCTGAGTTTTCTCCACTGTTGTGAGCTTGTCCTAGTTCCTAGATTTTGCAGGGTGGCAGTCCCTTATTTTCGACTGGCATACCTGCAAACAGCCCTTAGATCAAGCCAGGCTTAGTGGCATTGAAGCAGGGACCGTGTGATTCTTTGCCAGAGCGCCGTGCTACCCACATCAAAGTCCACGGCTCCTCTAATGCAAGGTCTTTTTTTAATGTGAACACAGACTAACTGAAGATGGGTCAGACCAATCAAAAAAGACCATTTCTATTTTCTGGCAGCTGATCACATCAGGAAAAGCCCAAGCCCAGAAAGTGGGTTGCAGCTGGAGGAAAAAGATGCTGGTAAAGGAGTATTTTCCTGCAATAGAAGGAGCAGATCCTGCAGGGCAATCCATCGACTCACGCCTGAGCATTTTAAAACAACTACCCATAACCTCCAAGGAAGACTCCAAAAGAGGAACAGGAATACGAGTGTCCTAAGACAGAGCTGGCAGCACTCAGTTTTGCTCCACCAAACGCCAAAGAACTCGGGCAGCAATGCGAAGAACTTCACAACTTCACCGTGGGGGCTGAACAAGCAAGTGTGCTCTGAGCTATTTTCACTCCAACTTTTCCCAAATTCTTTTCTTCCTAACACTGAACTTCCACATGTTTAATATGAGCTCTCAAGCAAGATTTCTTAGAAAAGCCTCGGCACAATTAGCTGAGCTTTTTGTTTGGTCGTTTTATTTTCTTCGCTCTGCAAGAACATAAAAGCCCACACACATCACGATGCCACTGGTAAAGGAAAACCACTGTGTGACAGAGTCCATCAGCTACAGCAGAGTACCACAAAAAGGAAGCTAAAGTTACACGTCTCCTTAATGTGACAAACAAATCAAGATTTTTCATGAGTTAAGACAGAGGAAACGTGGCTCAGGTTAAGCGTAACACAAAGGTCAGGTTACTGCTGTACATCAGAAGGCGCGTATCACCGCAGACAGAGGGATTTCGATAGGAATGGCTGGCCCTCCGCATCTTGCCGGATCACAATCCAGAAACAGAGAATTTCATAATATGTTCTTTGGCAAGGATTACTTTAAGCAAGTGGAGAATTTCAAAATATATGCTTTGAAAACAATTGCTTTAGTAATGAACACATAGTAACATTTTATGTTTCCCTTTCACATTATAGCCCACAGCATTTTGCTTGTTAACATCTGTTAACACTCCCTTTCCAGAGTGGAAATCTGCAAACAGCATGCACGAGCTCTCCAAAAATGTTACAGGCCTGGAGAGAGAAACCTGGCCCTGGCCCAAGGGACAAATACCTTCACTCAGTTGTCTGGGATCTCAAGACTCCTCACAGGGAAAAGCATTTGGGGCTTTGTTTTGATTTACTTTTAAGTTCTCTGGCAAAAAAAAAAAAAAACCTTTGCCATCTGTGGCACTCAGTTTCTTTTTGGAAAAATATCACGCTGAGCCCAACAGCTCTGATGTAGCGTGGGGTATAGATCCAGAGCATCGTCATCGCTTCTCATCCCCATCTCCCTGGGAATGTCCTGATCACGATGCAGCAGTCGCACACGTTAGGCTAACAGGGCATTAACTCCAAATATTCAAGGCCAGTGTTAATAACATACTGAAAAGATTAGGAAGAATGTCTTATGCATTCTGTAATTAAAAAAAACAGGCTCCTTCAAACAAAGCTTGCTGCATCGTCCTTAGAAAAGTCTGCTTTTTCCTCAAAAAGACAACCTGAAGACATTGGAAAGAACATGTATTCAAAACACCCCTTGAATATACATTCCCAAGGAGAAATGCCAAATTTGCAGAGTATTTTTTAAAAGCCTCATTTTTTAGCATTCAAAACCTAATGCCCTCAAGTCCTACAAAGCCACATTCCTTGCTGACAGTTACATATGTCAAGACTGCACAAGAAAACAAAGCCTGTTTGTGCTGTCCCGCTACTGGAAAAAATACTTCTGAAAAATGCCTTGCTTGGTGAAAAAAGCTTTCATAACCCCATCCAAGCAGCTCAAAGATGTAATCAATTCTTAATTAAAAGATCTGACTACCAACACAAAAGAAATTCCTTCTTGGCCAAGACCAAATACAAGACACCTCAGGCCAAAAGGTTGTATTTTGAAGACAAAACTAAAGGAAGAAAGGGACTTTGGAAGAGGATGCTGCCTCAACCTAAGCAAAATCTAAGCGCTGCCTCACTGTTACCAGGCAGAACACTGCTACAGGATGGACAAACGAGCTGTCGTGGTCAGCACTGGCTCAAGGGGCTCGTAAGGATTCACAAATCCAGTGACTAACGCACGATCCAGCCAGCTACCGCATTGCTTCGCCTCCTTTGGATACAGATGCCCACACACAGCACCTGACAGTCTGAGCTGTGTTCTTCCAAAAAATCACCCTCACCAGCAAAGGGAAGCAACGCCTGAAGCTGAATGCTCCCTGAAGCAAGGCAAGGAGAACGTCAAGAACCAAAAAAAAGCAGGCCACCCTTCCAGAAACGCTGCTTTACCGCAGGTTGTACGTCCTCAGGTTGCGCTGTCTCCGCTTTGTGGCGCGCAGTTTGACAAAGGTCCGGCCCGTCGGGTCGAAGACGCACAGGACAGTGATGCAGACGCTCAGGATGACAACCCAGTTGCACACCACCATTCCTGCAGAGAAAGAAGAGAGAAGTCAGGTGCTTTGCCCATAACTCTTGGCAGTATCGCTTCCTGCTTTTCGCCGCACGCATCGGAGCCACCTCTCCACTGCTGCAGGGCAAAGTTACCCCAAATATTCTTGCAGCCAGCTGCAGCAAAAGGAAATCCTCTGCAAAGGCTTCTAAACCACAGCTAGGTTTTCCAGCTGGTTTAGGAGATCGCCCTTGCAGAAGGCCGTTAAATACTCACTGAGTATCTAGGGGGACTGCAACATTACCATCATCCCCGCAAGGAGACTGGCCGAGACTGAAAAGGAGTTCCAGAAAACAGTAAAGCCATTTTGAACTGAAGAAGGGGAACCGGGTCTTACAGACTCCCCAGCCAGACCCTTCCATGGGAACGTGAATTCTTGCCTCAGTGCAGACAGCACAAACAAATGAATAGAACAACTGTTCTAAGCAATAATGTCTCAGGAAAACAAGCACCACATTTACAGCTACGATCCACTTCCAACAGTCAATCCCCACATGCATGAATGAATTAGCTCTCCAAGGCAAGAGGATGTCTGCGCATACACAGGAATGAACACAAACCACATTCCAAATACGTACCCAAAGTGACACTCTTTGCTGTGATATCATTGCAGGAAGTGTAGTACTGCGTTAGCCAAACGATGCCCACAATAGCGTACACAAACTCAATCACCAAGATAGCTGAAACGGAAGGAACACAATGGATAGTAGCAGCATCTCCCTAAGGATTAGCAACTGCCTCTCCCCATCTTCTGGAAGGGAAACCCCAAGACAGGTTCTTTAGTGGGACAGAATAAATGACTGCAGGACTGGGGCCCAATGCTTTGGAAGGTGATATTCAAGAAAATGAACCAAAAATGTATCGTGTCCTTAACACTAACTACTCCCAAGTGACACGAGGACCACGTGCACGCAGAGCTGTCAGTGCCCTTGGCTGTATCAGAGGGGTGAATCAGAGCGCCATACCTTCCGCCCACAACAGCGGAAAGACTCCCTTAGGTAACAAGAATCACCACGTAACAGCACCTAGGTCTTAACCACCTCAGACAGCTGGCCTGAGTCACAGATATGAAATAGTAGTGTGTATCCAGGACTGATCCTGCTTACTACACTTAGAAAGTGTTCCCAGCACCTCTGCCCTTTGCAGTCCTCGCAGTAGTAGTTCCCAGGACACGGTCCTTCAGGAGTCATTTACTGGCTCCTCAGTTTTGCATGCTGCCATGGTAATGAACCAGAAACTGGGGGCTGATAGTGGCTCCCTGGAACAAAACAGTTGGGAAACACTGAAGTGCCCATCCTCACACCTTCTCTACGCATTACAACCCCAAAGTGCAGGCAGGCAATCGGGTATGGAGAGGGTAAATAGCTTGCTTAGTAATGCCTAGCAAGCCTTTGGTGTAGCCGAGATTAACTCCACACTCCAGCCTAGCCCACTCTGACTATCCACCCTCCTTATCTACGTGCCAGCACAGTATCTCTCATGGCTTACTACAGACTCAATATCCTGGAAAGACCAGTTCAAAGAGCCACACAGCAAATAGTTTTCAACAGCAGTGGGCAAGGAACCAGGGCTGGACCTGGTTCCTGATCAGCCCAACCTATGTTCTTAAACTGAGCTAGGCTTTGCCTACCTCGGCTTGTCTCCCCGCTGAGATTACCTGCTGCAGGACAGGAGCAGCAGTAGCACGGATGAGACTTGCCTGGGTTCCTACTGGAACTCTTTCCCTAGATTCCTATGCACTAAACAGCAAACGCTTAAAATGGGACAGTCACACGGACCTTGCCCACGTGACGGTCACGCTCCTATTTCTACCATCAGAGCTGATGAAGCCATTAAGAGTAAAAAGCCCCACAAAACAAGCATTACCAGACCCAAGATACAGTATAAATACGGATCCTGAACACAGGTATTAGTTTAAGGCAGACAAGGAAGAAAAGTGGATGATTCTTGGGTAGGAAAATGGCTCTTTGGATTCTCTCTGCCTCCTTTGCCCCATTTCGCCTGGTTTTAACACAGCGTTCCTCAAACCGTCAGGCTCTATGTGCTTCCCTAGGGACACTGCAGTGTGTCTGGGAAACCGGAGAGAAAGATTTGTTTGCTATTCATGTTAATGATTTGCACTTAGCACTCAAAGGCAGAAATGTCTCCCAGACAGAGCTTTCACGCCAGGTTACCCATATTTTAGCAAATTCTGCATGAGAACAATCCAGCAAAAACAGAGATGCTTCATTTGGAATGGGCTTGACTCCGCATCTCCAAAAGATTTTTCTCTTAAAATCTTCACTTGGCACAGAAAAATCTGCTCAAGTTTCTGTACCTGGAAGACAACCGAACAGAGGAGGGAAGACAAGCTAAAAGGGAAGCCCTGAATGAGAGCTCAAGGAACAAACTCTTTCTGATCTAGTTCTTGGTGGGTGAGTGAGACAGGAAATGTTTTTAGGAAGGCAAATATGCACTCTAAGAGAGAGGATGCAACCAGTGAGCAGGTGGTAAACCTATTTATCTCCCGGTGCCTGGAGGGGGAGTATCAAAGTGCAGGTTGCTGGATGGAGAGATGCATCACATGTGAGTCAAGAGGTCAAGTGCAGGTCTCAAGGTAGGTGGGTGTAGACTTACGTGTCTGTATGACAGGCAAGGTCACGCACACGCCTCAGGGTCAGAACCCCCAGGATTTACACAGACATACGCCTGTATCATAGGAAAACGTGTGGAAAAAAAGGTGGGGGAGAGGTGTAGATGCATCTCACTGTGGCAGATCTGTGTTGCGAGACAGAAGGGGAGCATATTTTGTTAGAGGAAAAGGATGTACCTGCATCGCAATGAGGATGACAAGTTAAAGGTTTGCTAGAAAGATATTTGGGGCATTGCATGAAAGTCTTACAGCAATGACAGGGTGCAGTCTATGTGATGTATTCAGATGCATATCACATACAAGTGGCCATCTGGATGTCTTTCAGAAGCTGTGTGTTTGTCAGGGTGTGGGGAGAGAAGTCTTCTGCAATAGCAGATGGCAGTGTGGAGGCTGAGTCATTAGGAGGCCTCAGGCCGCTGCCTCTTACCCAGTCTGACATAGAGCACATACTGCATCGAGTCCCGGGGCTCTGTGTACAGGATACTGCCTCGCATGCTGAGCCAGATGATTGCCACCTCTGCGATCATACAACTGAGCAGGATGCCCAGGTAGCCTCTGCCGTGGTCCACCAGGTTAAGCGAGCAGGTCTCGTTGGGGTTGTACACCAGCCCAAAGAGCACCACAGAGAGGATCACAAACCTGCCGTCACAAACCAGCTTGTTATCAGCAGTAAGCCAAAGAAAGCTGCATGTAATATCCCACAACTGCTCTCCTCACAAAGCTACTGAGGATCCTCAGCATCCCACAGCTAGTTACAATTAATATTAATTTGTTCTGGAAATCTCCTCCCCACAAGCCATCCAGAGGCCCTGCTACCCTGGTCAGAACAATTTGATGATCTGTGTCAAGTCACATTATCCCATGGGATCTGCCACTCCAATTGTTTTTCCTGAGCCCCTGTACAGAAACCCAGCCCCAAACTCCAGTGGACAACCTTGGGTAGCACTGGAGGGTGCAGGACGCTCTGGTCAGGCTCCCGCTTTGGAACTGGAACTTAGAACAGAACTTATCCGAAGAACCAGAAGCTGGCAGTATGTCGGTGTCTGTCAGAAATGCCCCAAACAAGCCTTCCAGACGCGCGTATAAGCGCAGGAAGAATTACAGCTGCAAGAAGCAGGAAGAGCAAAAAGAATTCATGGGAGAATTCAAACCATCGTTCTGCATTTCTCACTTACCAGGTGGTATGCAGGAGGAAGAGGAAGACGGCTGGCAAAACCAGGTCATCGCTGCCTACAGACCAGCGACGGCGAAACACGACAATCCCTGGCATGGCTAGCGGGTCTGGGGAAGTTCAGCAGGCACGACACTCACCTCCTGGAAAAGAGCAGAATCAAAAATGCTGCTGACCCCCTTCAACCCTCTCAGGAGAGCCTCGCAACCCCACGCTAGCAGAAGGTCTGCACCTGAGAGCTCTCCTACTTCACACCAAAGATGGCAGAGCTTCTTCCTTCCAGCACCAGGGGGCATGGCATGCTCGAGGAGAGCACAGGAGAGGAATGCACAGTTTCAAGAGTGGGAAGTATTAGGTGAAGCAGGTGTGTAACTCACTGAACATAATCACCGCTCGCCCAGCTCCACTTCACAAGATTACCTGGAATCCTGTTAGGGCTGCACGTTGGTAAGCAGTCACTGCGGGGTGCTCTGGACAGGTTAGACTGGCCCCAACTCTACAGAAGGCCCTATTACCATGTTCTTCCACAGACACACCTGCTGCCTGCCTCTTTTCTTGTTGTCCAACAATTCCCTCCCTCACTTGGCTCAGCAAGCCAAAATACCCATTAGCAGTTAGTGGTAGCATCTGGGAAAGCTATTGACTGGCTCCCAACAGCAAGCACTTACTGGTGAGGGAGCAAGCTCCTAGGAGATCTCTCACTCGACCATCAGTTGCACAGAAGCACCCTGCCAGCTCCACATCTCCTTTGTGTTCGCCTTGGCCCTGACAGGCACTAACAATTGAAAGGTCGAAGATTGAGGAGCTGGCTGTTCCTCCCCACATTTTGTTTGTGCTCCTATTTTTAAAGCTTCACAAATCCTTTAAAAAAGAAACAGCAGTGGTAATAAGTCACGAGACTCCACCGGGCTATCCAGACACCTCCTCCCAGCACAGCTCTCCCACACCATTTCAGTTCATTTTCATACTCCAGCCCAAGCCCACCGCATCAGCGCGGCTCAGTCCTTTCTGCAGCACGCCTTATCTCCCTTCTGCACTTCTTGTGCAACACGCTTCAACCACGACTTCGGTTTGGTTTTGTCAACCTTTGGTTTCCGAGATCGTGCCTATGCGGTCTGCCCACAGCCACCAGCCATCCCGACCGCAGCAGTCATTCCCGTTCCTCTCTTCCATGCCCTGAACCCGCCACACTTCTCACCTGCACCACCACAGACCAGGGGACACCCACGCGTTGGCCCGTGCCTCTCTGCTCCGAGCCACCATCTCAGGAGCGTCAAGTTCTCCCAACTGACTCCTCTCCGTCTCAAATCACAGCACTTCTCCTGTTCTAACCCCACTAACCTCCCAATTTTCACGTTCACACGCTGCTGCCGTGGCCTGCAGTGACCGCGCTGCTCCAAAGCTGCATCTCCCAAGTAATAACTGCTCTTTGTACTGAGCCAGCAATTTGCTGTTAGGCTCACAGAGGCAAAAAGGAACGTGGCCACATTTGTTACTTACGATGTAATCAGGATTTCCAACAGCATTTCAGAGGAAATATCATCTGCCATACCTCATGCGCCAGGCAAAAAAAAAAAATCAAACTTGTATATGATGTCTCTGATCTAGTGCTCTGGGTAAAAAAAAAAAAAGGAGCAGTGACTTGATCACATTTAAACTAATTCAAACCTTCAAAGTAACACAAGCCTTGGTTTTGTGACAGACCACAGACCGTACCGCAGCACCGATTGCTGCGGTAACAGAGCTGCCTGGCCCTACCAAAACCTATTCACCAGTCAGGTGTGGTTACTCCATCGCTTACCTACTGGGCAGACCATCCCAAAACAGGAGTCTCCCCTCCTGTACCGACACCCACAGCCGGTGGACTAGACCTTCCTACCCGCTTCAGTCACCGAGCATTGAAAACCTACACAAATCTTTCACACTTTCCGGGAGATTCCATCATTAACAGGCTGACACACTTCCAGCACGTTACTCACTTGGGTGAGGGAAACGCTCTATTCCACAACCAAAAGCAAATGTGAAATTACACCACCAGTTGGATTTGCGCTTCCTTAGCACATAATAATCGGAGCACTCAGTACATCGCAGCTCTACCTTCAAACTGCTCACTCCTCTGGCCATCTGGTGACTTCTTCTAGCCTTGCCGTGAACAACCCGTCTGCCTGTCACGCACCGCTCGTGTGAAGCGCTTATATCTCGAATATGGCTAACCCTGCCCAGTACAGGCGGCCACGCTTTCCAGCGCGCTCGTCCACTCTGCCTCTGGCCACCGCAGCACCTCCCAGCCAAGCTCAGACCTCGGGGCCCATCATCCCTCGGCTCACGGCTGCATCCCACCAACGCACTTTCCACAACTCTTCCACCTCTCCAGACGCAAAGCAGTTGTGCTCTGCCCGCTTTCGCCACCCTCCGCCAATTGAAGAGGCAGGGTATCGGCAAGAGCAGCAAACATCTACCGCGAATTCCTTATCCACAGCAACAGATGGGGACGGAGCAGAGCAGGCTGTCACTCACTGTCACACACGGGACTGCTCAGTGTGGGACTGTCACTCCTAGCTGGATGCTTACCAGGCTCCCGGTGCACTGCAGAGAGAGTCCCAATTAATTTTCAAAGACTGTCCATTGAAAATCTAAACCGTGATGTCTGGGGCCTTGCCCCCAGTTTGGAAAAAAGGGAGATGATAGAAGGCCTGAGACTGTAAAGCCCATAAAAAAAAAAGTAAAGCTCTCAGTGTGAGCACTCTTTGGCTTCATCCCAGGGCAGCAGATCCCAGGTGTTACATTTTGAGATGATGAAGATCTGATCTAGCAGAGGAACTGGGAAGAAAGTGGAAGGTGAGAGTGCAAACAGCCCTGAGACCACTGACCCCAGTTTTGCAACAGCAAGAACCCCTTGTGCTGCCCCTAAAACTGCTGCAAAGAGTGAAAAATTCCCAGGACCCTGAAACCTGAACCCCGGTACAAGAACCCCCAAGCTCCCAACACTGAAATCAGGAGAAGCACACGCAGGCACAAGCTTTGTGTACAAGGAGTCCAGAGCCCTTCACCCTTGGATCAAAGATCTATGGAAGCAGGAATCTTACATGGCACGTGGTCCAGCCGCTGCACATTCTTCTCTCCCATCAGGGTATTTCAGGAAAAGTGCATATCCACGGAGAGAGACATCACAAGCGAAGGAGGGAACAGCAAACTCTTCTTGCAGCCATTGAAAATCCCACTCGGCAAAGGGAAGGACGGCGTGGTGGCTGCCTGCTGACACAGCCGGCCATCACCTTCAGAGCAACTCCCTCCCTCCAAGACAGCAACCTCATTCAGCCATCGGGGCTGCCGAGAGCCACCGAGCCAGGGGTCGCGACTCCCCGCTTCCACACCCCCGGCACCCTCTGGAAGGAAGTGACATCATCCCCGTTCTGAGGAGATTGTACGTGGATTGTGGGAAGGAGGACCGGGAGCGAGAGCGGGCGATGCTGTCGGAGATGCAGAGAGATGGGAGAGAAGGAAAGCCCTCCAGCAGCAAGCGTAGCAGCGCAAACCTCCCTCCTTCTTGCTGCCGAGAAGCCGGCAGGACCGGGAGGGTTGCCGCAGCGATTCGGGATTGTCCCGGAGCCCCGGCTGTGCGCGGGAAGCCCTTCGGCTGCAGCGGCTGGCATCGGGCAACGCCGCCGGAGCGGGGCTGGGAAAGGCTGAGGGCCGCTGGTCGCTCCTCTGGCATGTACTGAATGGCCAGGGGGAGGGGAGTTGGATGGGACACAAAAGGGGCACAGAGAGGGGACCACCCTGGCCACAGAAAGGAGAGACTGTTCCAGAGGAGCAGCCTCTCCCGGGCCTTTTCAGCCGTTAATTCCTTGTGACATGCTCTGGGATAGGCGAGGACGTGGGGGAAGGGGAGCATTAGCTGTCTGTAGGGGAAGGCTTAGAGAAAAGAGCAAGGGAGAAAAGCGCTACAGCGAGACAACATTCCAGCTAAACCTAGGAGATTTAGTCTAATCCAACATCCCATCAGGTCTGACATTAGCCTCAGAAGGAGGTATGCAAGTAAATACCAGCTGAACACAGCCGCAGCTGAAGGAAAAGGGCTGTGCGTAGATCTTGCACCGCGGGAGACCACCCACACCACGCCAACACCCTGGGAGAGAATCAGCTACTCCCCAGTACCCAAATCCACGGGCTTTAAGCTCACGGCATCACGCAGGCACCCAAGGCACATTTGCACCCACACCCCACCCAGAAACTCCCTATCCCTGCATCCACAAGGGCTTGCAGACTCACACAGCATCCCCACCTCCATCACTCAAAAGCCCGCTCCTGGTCCCCACCCGACCTCCCGCAGTTCGGACTATTGCTATTCCTACCGAGCAGGAGATGGGAGGCTAAAACCACACTGAAATCGGATCCACCAGTGCCAATAGTTTCTTCTAACTTCGACAGACCACAGGCGATGCCTGCACAGAGGCGTTAGCAGGAGGAAGCCCTTCTGGCCCCACAAATTCATCACCTACTTTTCCCCTCGGCCTGAGATGGCAACCAGCTCGCAGCTTGACATGACACAGGTATGGCAAAGCAATCCCATCTGTGTTTCCTATCAGTCAGCACCCTCTTTCAGCTGGTCTCCCCAAATTCTGCCTCAACTCCAGAGTCCTACAGTATTATTCACCCAAACTCCCTCAAAATAACAACTCTCCAACGCCCAGCAACCAGACCTTCATCTTCACTGCTTACGGCTACAGAAAGCCCAAAAGAAAGGGGATTTTAGGTCTGCAGCTGGTTGCAGGAGTTACTATAGGACAAAACCCTTTGCCGTTCTGCAGAAATCCAGCAACGTGTACTGGCACGCTGATCCTCCCAGGGGCACGCTCCTGCAGCACGGGATGAAATGCCACCGTATTCCCAGGGAATGTCCCAGCCCCAACCTGCTGTCCCGCTGAGAAGCCGTAGCCCGGGACTGCCAGCTCTCACGGATCATCTGCTCGAGCTGCTTAAGAAAACCCATCTGGAAAACTGAACCGAAACAAGCTTTGTGTCACAGCGGCTCCAACAGCAGCATTTCCTTGGGGGTTCCTTTCTGCTCCTCCGCTTGCCTGTGTTATCGCAGCAGAGGCGCTTTCCCTTCCCCCTGGCAGCAGAACCGGGTCACTTTGCCCGGGTACCCAGAGATGCTCATCCTGAGGGCGCAGCCCGGCCCAGGAACCCCAAGAGAAGAGGGGCACCTCCACAGTAAGCCCTGAGAGTCACCCGAGTAGCCCAGGCAGGCACAGGACAGTGTCTGGGCATCCCCAGATTAACGCCATCCAGTTAGGTCCTCCAGAACCACCTTCTGCCTCCTACCACATAGGTTGGCAACCGCAAGTACTCCTCCACGGCACTGCACAACCTTCCTCGTCTCCTGCTAGCCAACAGCACCGTGTGCCGTCCCTTGCCAGTATATCTGCATTTCCTCTCTTTCCGAAGTTATTTATTAGAGCTATTGAAGCTCTCTGTACTTCTTGCAGGTGCCAAAGCAGTTTTATGCTGAAGTGAGCTAAAAAAGCAACAGCATTGTAAAATAACCATGTTTGTCAAATTCGGGTGACCAAAAAAATCACATTCAGCATGCTTAACCATGCAGCTCCTGACCCTTAAACAGCTGCTGGTTCATAAAATACAAACCCTTCCCCTGAAATAGCCCTTCACTAACAGAGAGGGTTCCAGCCCCATCAAGTCACCCCTACCTGAACCCCGCATCCTTCCTTTCCTCACCAGCATGTCCCAGCTGGGACATGGGCTTTCCACCGTCACCCCTGCAGCCTACAGACCCCTCCTGTTCCCATTAAGCACGCCTTTCTATAAGCACTTACTGTACTTGACGGAAATCATCAATTAGAACTTGGATCCAACTTCATCAGTCCTCATCCAGCTATTTTTAAGAGTCTTAAACGGAGCTCTTTCCGAGCTTGGTTCCTCACAATCTGGGAATTGTTCTTCCCTTGCAGGGAGAAGGGGGGATGTGGTTACATCCATACAAAATGTCCTGAAGCTGGCGAGGAGGCATTTGCTTGCCTATGGCTGCACACATACAAGCCCACCGCTTGCAGGACCCAGCGTGCAGTGGGAACTAGACGGCAAGGTCTGTTGCTGTCTCCCCAGTTTACCCATAATAACCATTAGCAAGAAACAGCAGAAATAAGCGGTAGGACAGATGAAAAAATATCCAAACCTCTGAAAAGCACCCTTCCAGGGTGGGAATAGCTCAGAGCATCTTATAAGAGGGAGGAATATCTACCCGACACACACAGTGTGGAACAGAGGCTCGTAATATAAGGTGGGGATAAATTACACGGCACCGAAGGAAGGTGAGCCCTTCCAAGACAGAGCTGGCTTTTACAAGCGGCAGAAGATATCTATTGTGAGCGATGCCTGCAGGAATTGCAGGGAAAGCTCCTTCCCTGGGGGCAGAAGGTTGTGAGGATAGTTCTAGCATGATAGAATATGATCAAGGGAACAGATCTGTACCTTAAAGAATATTGTATGTATTAATGTAACATCTAAGAGAGCCGTATTTACAATCAAGCCACAGACTGCTCAGCACAGGCAGGGAACGCTGGCAAAAATCAACGGGGTCTTTAATTTTGGACTATCAATTTCCCACCTGCTTTTAAGATTCTCCCATTTTCCAAGGAGAAGGAAATAAAATGAGTCGGTGCCAGAGCCATGAGAGTAAGCCGTCGGGTTTGAGAAAGGAGAGGTTGAAAAAGCCTCTTGTGGCTTGGCACATTTCAGATGCAGCTCCCCCAGGATAAGGCCACACCACAATCATCTCACTACAATGTCATCGTTACAGAACTAATATGATTAGGTTAGATCAGGAATTACAATACTGCCCATTGACACAAATACCCAAAATACATCTCGGGGTGTAAACTGACCTTCAAAACCCAGGCGACAAGAACTTACCTGTACGTCCCACCAGCTTAAATCAAACGCTGCCACAAATACACCCTTGGAAGCGCAATGGTGATGGTCACGAGAATATATCAGTGGTAACAGGAGCAGACTGGCCAGTTGGCCCAACACTGGCCTGTCTCCATCTCAGCTCATTCCTCCCTAATACTTCTTCCCAAATCCCCTTTGCCTCAGGCAGCATAAACATATCAAGATGTTTTCTAAGCGCATGTGCTCCTTGCTTAAACCCATCCCCTTTGTCTCTCACTCCAAACACCTCTTGCCTTGGGTAGAAATAGCTCTCACGAGTCCCGCACTATCAAACACAGACATCTCCTACCCATAACCTCCCTGAACCTCACAGCCTTACAATTTATACCCTTGAATTTGAAAAGCCTCTTATCAGTTTTTCTTAAACGATCCCTTTTCTCTCATGAAGAAAAAAAAAAATCAGCTCTCAAAACCTCACTACTAACGCAGAAGATTTAGTATCACATTTGCTATTCGCTCCAAACTGGTTATTTCCCCGTAGAACACTGCTGTGCACAACGCACCGCCGAGGGTCAACGCCGACGTTATCACCTGCTCTCGAGCAATAGCATCGATAATCCCAGGTAGTCTAAGCCATTAACTGACATGTCAAAATTCACCAGTATTTTTAAAAAGAGATGCTACCATTAAAATAGTTAAGTTATATTTTTGGGGGTCTGCACACAAAGGATTCAAGTTTTCAAATGTTTTTCTGCAACTGCAAGGATTAGTACTTTTCCTCTAACAACAACACCAGAGAAAGTGATTGTTTAAGAGAAAAAACAACAAATACTGCAAGTTGGCAACATCCCTTTGCCTCCATTCAGTGGAGTCCCACACAAACATGCAATATGCAAGGGGAAACCAGATCAAATTCCCCACCTGTAGCCCGTGACAGTGGCTCATTCGCTTTTGGAAGGCTGGCTAGCCACACCGCTGCTGCCTTCAGGAAAAAAGCCATTCTTTGCAAAGTTGAATACATTTTTGGGATGATGATTTTTTTATTATAGAGACACCAGAACAACCAGTGTATCTGCTTGGCATGTACTTGTCCACAGTGGTGGTGTTTTCAGGAAAAAAGTATTATAGTGCAAATCTCATTGGTTTTATAGTGCAAGAGGGTGCAAAGGTCCTCAGCAGAGTTAAATGATACCAAACCACTACTATTCACAGCACTCATTCACAACTTTACAACCTACTTTAAAAGTAGGATAAGGGACCCACGGAATTAAAGAGAAAAATTCTCTGCTTTGGAATACACCTCCTTTAATCAGCTGGGACCAGTTCAGAGCTCGTTCCCAGGGACCGCAGGCCTACAAACCAGTGACACTGTACGCCACAACGGTTCCCTCAAGGAAGATATCCCGACACCCCCGACACCTCCGCACCACCCTGTTTCATGATATACAGGCTGAACACCGCTGTCCTGGCAGCGCGCTCAGCACCCCTCAGGAGCAGAGTACGCGTTTCCAGCAAGCGCGCTTCATAGGTGATTTGCCGAGGGTGCCGCCTGCCTTAGCCGCGGTTAGTAAGATGTGTGTGTAAATAGGAAAAACCCAAACGAGCAGGATCTGAAGTTTCCCCTCCCCTTTTTTTCCAGCTGGGATACCCCGCAGGCCAGGATTTGTCCATGGGCAAAAAGGAAGACATTTGTAAGGATCAGCAGAGTCTTCCTCTTAAAAGCACTTTTATTTTAGCACGTAAGAGTGATCGCCGTGAGACATTTCAACCGCCCAAATTAAAAGAATAATGCTCAGAGAGGTGAAAGGAACCTCACCCTACAACGCCAAGATTACTAGTACTTTTCTCCCTGACCTCTGTAGGAGCACAATTGAACTCCAAGCTTCACACTTGTCAGACTACAGAAAATTAAAAGTCTTCCTGAATAACTGGCCAAGAAACAGAAGCTGACAAATAAGCTTACCTTAAAATGAGCCACTTTATTGAAAACCTAGGAGTGGAGAAGGAGCACAATCCAAGTCTGCTGACACTAATTTAGTTAAAAACAACACCCAATCGTTGTATCAATGCCGACATATCTGCAACCACCTACATTTTGTGCTAGCGAAGCCCACAATCTGAGCTTTCTGACGATTCCAAGCTTGAGCAAAAATAATGTCCAAGTTGCTAGGGGGAAAAAATGTATTAAAAAGTGAAACTAATTCTGTATTTCAATAGAACTTACTGTTCTACAGGGTAATAAAATCTGCTAATGTTTAACAGTCAGCAACCAGTGACAAGAAGAGCTTGGCTTGAATGGGGCAGGGAAAGGATGTGGAAAGATAACAATTGGAGGAGTTGGCCTAAGTCTGTAGATACAGCAAGCACCTCATTTTCAAAAATGCTGAGCAGCTCAGCACCTCAAATCTGACCGGCATCCACAGGCAACGCAAACAACCCTGGTCAACCCACGCTCACAGATGTGGTACAAGAGTTCCTTTTTCCTGGACACAATTATTGGGGATCAAAGTTCCTTGGTTTTGTTGTAATATCCCACGGGTATATTCAAAATTTGTTAATTCATGGTTGTAAACCACACAACCATTAATTTGTCTATAGTAAAAATAACGAGGGCTGGATTAAGTCAGCCGGGGCAGAACGAAGCAGTAGATGGTACTTACGAAAGGAGCATTTCAGATGTAGCTGACGGGTGCCAATCTGACAGCCTCATTTCTTTAGGCAAGCTATTTTTCACTACAATACTGGCAAATTCAAATCTGTTTTACTCCACCCTGGAATGCTTATCAGATCAGCCACCTTAAAAAAAATAGGAGAAAAAAATCAGGAGGAGCATATTTAAAGGTGAAAAGAAATATATTCAGCAACATATCCCTGCTACAGCTGACCGTGAAGTGACCTGCCTTTAGGAAGAGACAGGACAACCCCAGCCATGCCAAAAAGTAATTGCCTCTCTACGATCCCACAGGCAGGCTCCCTGGCTTCCTAGTTTACACTAGTGGGCAAACAGTTTTCCCAATAACTTGACTCATTGCTTCAGGAATTCCCTAGAGGATGAGTCACATACAGGGAAAGCCACCAGTCATTCTACGGGAGCTAAACGGACCACCGCTGCCAATACGAGAAGAGTGAAAGAAGTGGGAGAACAGGAGATCAGTGCCAAACTCGGGAAAACTGTGCGGTCAACACCACTCCTTGGCAGTCCTTCCCTGCTCCCCTCCCCAAAAAGCGTGCCGGCGAGCAGAAGCACACCCGTTCAAGCAGCAGAGAGGCAGCACCAGGCTCCCGAGCGAAGGGAATCGCTGCGGAGCCGTTCCCTCTGCGTGCAATTGCCAGGACAGGAGGAGGAAACGCTGGCTCTGCTCGCATCCAAGGACCGCTCGGTGCGGGAAGGGAAGGCATCTCTGGAAGGGAAAGATGCTAAGGAATTAAAACCAGTGCCTCTTCTCCCTTCCCCTTAGCACTGAGGGGGACAGAAGCAGGAGTAACAGGGGCACATGCAAAATTTCAGGGCCTCTAGCATCTTACTCCACATTGCAACCCCCCGTTCACCCAGGTTCACAGATCGCGCTTCTTTTTCTGCTTCACAATCCATTACAACTTATCCTGCGGTTTTTCCTTTCCTCGTTACAACTTATCCTGCGGTTTTTCCTTTCCTCACACCCCGTTACTAAGCGGTTGGGCAGTTATTTGCCCAGTTGCAAGTTGAAAATGCCGAGAATCGCTGCCATGAGGCAAGCTCCTTGCTAAAGTAAACCCTAATGCACCTTTTCTTCATACCATTTGTAATCATTAAATGTGGACACTATGCGAAACTGCCAGGCCCAACTATGTTGGAAATTGGCTCCAAACAGTCTAAACCTTACTTGGACGCAATCCAGTCTCATTTTACTGGTGTTGCCTGTTTATTTCAGTGATTTCCCTCAATCGCGCCCCGATCATGGGACCCTGGGCTGACAGCTCTGTTTCTAATCAAACATCTGGCCCCTACGCTGTATCTCTGGTCTCCGACTTTCACATCTGCACTAAAACGCATCTGTTGATCTTGTCGGACAGCTTGTGCCTCCACTTGGGTTCAGATCACTGCTTTTGCTTCATATTCTTTACTTTGGGCAAGGACATGCCCGTATCTTACATTCCCAGAAATCAAACTGAAAAGATTGGGTCATCGAGGTCGTACGTCCCAAAGTCCACACAGATCCTGGCATGTCCTTAAACCACCCAGGAGGAGATCTGACTTTAAGAGCTCTCTCTAGGTTATTGTAAGTGACTCAATTAAGCTCTCCCTGTTTTTCCATGTCATTCACCACTAAGGATTGCTTCTGATAACTCGCAACAACTTACCCTTTGCTAAATGTTCTCCCGTTACATCTCTGCTCCCACAAACAGCCCCACGAATGCAGCTAACCTATTTCACAACTATTTTTTAACAGGTCACTCCAAAACCATGAAGACCTGGAAGTTCACCTCTCCTACCAGTCTCCCCCCGATCCCTGATCCGTTTTCTTCCAGTGTTCAAATGAAACTCCCAGCAGACAGACACCAACACGCTATTCGAGGGGCCCACCTCATTCTGCAGCCGTTCAAGCGCTGCCATTTCCCTGAAAACATCGTGTCTGTATTTCATTGCCAACGCACGTGCCTGCCTTCTCCCCTTACTCCCCAAACCTTCCCAGGTTCCCACTTCCCAATAGCTTATTCCTCCTGAGAGCATCAGCCTTGCACCTTCGGAAGCAGAATCTCTTCTATTTCTTGCCCACGACTCTGGATTTCTTAGAGCCTTCGCTGAAAATTAATCAAACATCGGGATAAACTGCAAGCAGACGTACCAGTTATTCTTGCAAACACATTTAATAAAACAGAACCTAAAGCAATATTCACAGCATCCTATTTAGGAACCTAACTGTATATTGCCACCATTCCCCCTCCGCAGGATAACTCTGACTTCACAGAAGTAACCTCAAAAGAAAACCCCTGAATCCATTTTTTTCCAACAAGATCTTGTGAAGTCTAATAACCTCCTAACATCCAGAGGAGCGCCGCTTTCCAGAGGAGGGCTTCTCTCGGCACGAATCCAGGCTGCGTGCCCGTATCGCGGAGCACATCCACTTTCGCTCGGATGTTTACCCCGGGGCATTAACGAAGCCAAGATCAAACACCAAAGGAACGAGCTCTGCCTGGTGAAGGGCGTATCTGTGTCGCACAGGCGAAGGGAGGCATTTTTACCAACGCAAGCGTCAGCACAGCAGTGACAACCTCTAATGTACACCCCACATAGCGTAAACACCACCTATTTGCTAAAAATCCTATCGCAGAGAATTGTGAATTTCAGCTTGGAATTTTCCTTGCTTTGGATAACATCACTTACATATATACACTGGAAGAGGCCTTACAGCATGTGACAACAGAGCATTGCCACCATCTGTCACAGAAACACAGATATTAACCATCTGGATCTGTACACTGACCCTCCGCTGTTCTCAATCCATCACTTTGGGCACTCAAAAGGAAGCTTTTCAGATTTTAAAGGAAACAGGCTTTCAAGGTAAACGACAGCAGAACAGCTTTGTATTGACTAACATGCTTTTCTCATCCTAGATCAGCCCAAATTAGTACAGATTAGAATCTTAAAAAGATTTTCCTATTGCTCCTAATCTCAAAGTGAACATTTAAAGCCTAACTCTGCATTTTCAGATGCCGGCTTCTGCTGCTGCAACAACTTCAGAAGAAATGCGGTTCTGTCCCTCCCATCTCGTGGCTTCCACCTCAGTGCACGAGAACAGCCCTTGAAATAAAACAAATGATCAGGCTAAGTATTCCCAGAAGAGAAGAAAAAAAAAAAAAACCTTTCCTTATTCCTGCCTGGAGAACACAGCCTTCTAAAGAAAGCTGCAGCTCTGACCCGGCTCATGTAAAGCTTGCTAATTACAGTGAAAAATCTGAAGAAAGCAAGAGCAGGAGGGAGGGAGAGCTAGACTCCAGCTCTCTGGCTCACACAAATGACAGCTTGAGCAAACTTTTCCTGCCTCAGTGGTTGCTGCTATAAATAAAACCCTCCAGGGCCCAGTGCTGCCAGGAGCCCAAATCCCAGTCACCTCACGGAGACCCTGCTGCTGCTCTGTGGGCACGCAAGCTTCGAGAGCGGCCTCCTTCCACGGTTAGGGACACACCACCCTGCTCCCCTCTCCTCCGTAGTCCCAGACCTGCTGGTAACGGCACCGTCCTCTGCTCGGAGCTGTGCTCACACACACGCACATGCACACCGCTTTCTGAAAGCCTCCCTTGTCTCTTCACCCAATCCTTTACATTTTATACATCTTTTCTCTCCTCTGGCAACCCACTCCCCCATTATTCTGTCATTCTCTTACTCCCTTTTCTTCTGCAGTCTCCGCATTTTCTGTGGCTTCCCTTGATTGCATTGCTTTGCAGCCCTCCATCTCTTTCTCCACATTTTTGTTGCTAAGATGCCCTGGAGTATCTTGAGACAAGCAGAGCTCCTCCTCCCAGCTGCTGACAGCTGTTCTCTAGCCCAAAAGGCTTATCCATTAGGAACCCAGAGGATATTACTGCGGAAGAGTGCAGCGTGCCTGCCAGAAGTAAAATCGCCAACTATTCAGTGCATGCAGCTCCAACTCCCTCCTGGTTTAGGAAATTAAGTCCCAAATTTGGACCCAGTGGAAATCAAATCCAGGCAGTTCCCCTGTGACTTAGCAGTTTGCTCTCCCTCGAGCCACCTTCTCCAGCTGGTGCTTCAGATAACGCTGCCGTAACCACACACGTGCGGCACCGCTGCAAAAGGAACAAGAAAGCAACAGCAGGGCAGGCCCCACACCTCTGCAGGCCACCGACCGCTGGGGCCCGCAGACCAAATGCTTCCTCCTCCTCCTAGAAATTCTCACCTGTCCGGTGCTTCCCTAAGGACACTGCAAGATAAAAGTGAAATCCTAGGCTGAATCCTGCCAAGCTGAAGTAGCTAGACTCTTCCTGAATCTCAGGTTTGGATGTGTGTGATAGAAGGCAGGAATCCTATTTTCATTTTGCTTATGTAAGCAAGGATGAATCAAGCCCAGGTTTCTCTGATCTTGTGTCATATTTAAGCCTTATCTATATCTTTCCACACCCCAGAGCTAAAAAGCCCTTCTCTTCAGACAGAGCCTCCATTAGCTACGCTTCCAAACCCCAGCACACACATCCCTCCTCCGCACCGCCCACGCACAGCACCCCCTGCACACACACGCGGCACATCATCTGCACGCGTAGCTCATCCACAAAACCTCCGGGCCCTCGGCGGCTGTGCCTCGCACAGCACCGGCGCCCCAAGCCACCCCTCGCTACCAAGCATCCCTTCCCACTGCCCCCCAGGGAGAGCCAGAGGATGAGCAGAGAATTTGGGTTCTAGCTCCGTAATTATTCATTAGACAACTCAATTTTAGAAGATCTCCTACTGAAGTTCCACAGTCCTCTAGTTTTCCAGCTATGAGTGCAAATGCTCTTACACACATTTACTCAAACTTTTCCCCTGTTCTGTTACAGAGCTTACATACAGCTTACTTCTGCCTATTTTTTGCTCTGTGGGTTCATCGCTATAGACCCTGGGGTTCAAACAGTGAATTCCCATCTCATCTTCTGCTCCCCAGATGTCTGACAAACCCAGTCCTACAGGGAGCACGGCCAGGCGTTCCTGTCTTCAGCCAGGGTACCACGCATCTCCTTCTCATAGCACACCCAAGCTTTCATACTTATCTCCTAAATTAGCACTCCCTCATTTTTTTCAGGTGTCTCCTTGATATACTGACCTTACCAATTTACAGCTCTTCCAAAATCCCAGTTGCAGGATACTTCCCAGCGGATTTTCCTTGGGCCTCTAACAGGAACATCACATAACAAGCTATGCACCGCTCATTTCATTACTCTGGCTCCAGAAGAAGGTTACACGAAGGGGCTGTATGAAGCAGACTGTATGCTCCTTCGTACAAATGCACGCAGGGCATAGCTGGTAACTAATTGTATAAGATCTCAATGTAAGCAAAGTGTTTCTAGCCTGTCCCAAGGGTTGCCTCGATATTTTCATGAAGACACATGTATTTTTCTCCTTGTTGCCACCATCCTCCTTGTTTCCATGTACTCCTCGCTTTCTCTCGTTAGCAGCTGCTGGGGAAGTCTCTAAGCACGTGTTGATAGGAGCTAGAAAAGCCTGGCACTGCAGGGACAGCATCGCTACCCTCTTGGCCATCCAGCTCTACCTAGAACCAGTTTAGCAAAGATGGACAAAAGTGAGGTGAAAGGAGGCGAGGCAGAAGCAGACTGCCCACGCGACAAGAGCTGCAGCAGCAGAAATAGCCTGGAAAAGCATTCCTTGGCTTCAAGCAGCTGTACAGACGTGAACTGAAAAGCACAGATTGCAACTGTCTGCTTCTGTGGCTAACAACTGGTGATACTGAAAGAAAATCAGGAGCCATTCTTCCCCAAGCTAACGGAGTGCAGGGAACGTGAGCTAGCCATGCACGGGAAACCACCAGCTCCGGTGTTGCAGGCTGCTAGGACTTCGGTAGGAGGTACAAAAAAAAGCAGCAGGAGACTATTCAGAACATAAATCAAAACCGTGGTTACTAAAATAGAGAGGAGAATCATGAAAATAAGATGAAAGGGGTCAGAGATCACAAAAGAGGGACTGGGAAAGGAGCTGGGTATCTTCTCCCTGCCAAAGAGAGGTGGGCAAAATTTACGTATGAGCTCTGTCTACATGACACCAGTTTGGTGCCAGTGAACTGCAACAGAGGAAGAAACAAGACCAACCATCTCACCCGTAAGCACGTAACACAGAAGAGATCTGCCAGACAAACCAGCCCAGCCACACAGCTCGCCTGGCACCAGCTACAGACCCTCCGGAAAGAAAAAAAAAAAGCATCCTATTTTCAAAGTTGACTCAGTTGTGTTATTCTCTTTGCAAAAGAGGGTGGACTGGCATAATGTGCTCCTCCTAAAACTAAAATTGAACAAGAAAAATGTCATCTTTCCTGAAGAAAATCAGCAGGGTCATCCTCAGAGCTGTACACAGCCTTGTTATCTGCTCCCAGGTACAAACACAAGAGCTGTGAGGATAAATGCTCTGGGACCTGGCTGCTGTACGTCCTGGACAAAAGCCAGGCAGGCCCAGTTCAAGTCTCTCTCTATATTAAAATAACTTCTACTGGAAAATTAAGACATCGGTAACTTAGCAGTTTTTTGTAGAACAAAGGAAAGCAATTTCACTTTTCCATCAATGAGAAAGATAAGGAACAGGAGTTGACCCCAAATCTTGTCCAGAGAACTTACTAATAGAGGCAGGCTCATACTCAGAAAACAGAAGGGATCACTACTCCAACAGCTGTTTAGAAAAGGATGTATTTTTAAATTGATTTCTATAAGAGAAGCCACCTTTCCTCTAGTCTAGCAGATAAGAATTTCAAATGCTAAATGAGTTCACACTTGAACTGTCATGGTTTAACCCCAGCCAGCAAACTCAGCCTCACCCAGCCGCTCCCTCACTCCCCCTGATGGGATGGGGGAGAGACTCGGAAGGGTAAAAGTGAGAAAAGTCATGGGTTGAGACAAAGACAGTGTAATAAGTAAAGCAAAAGCCACACGCACACAAGTAAAGCAAAACAAGGAATTCATCCACTGCTTCCCATCGGCAGGGAGGTGTTCAGGCATCGCCAGGAAAGCAGGGCTCCATCACGCCTAATGGTGACTTGGGAAGACAAACGCCATCGCTCCAAACATCCCCCCCTTCCCTCCTCCTTCCCCCAGCTTTATATGATGAACGTGACATCGTATGGTATGGAATAGCCCTGTGGTCAGTTGGGGTCAGCTGTCCCAGCCGCGTCCCCTCCCAACATCTCGTGCACCCCCAGCCTCATCACGGGGAATGAAAGGCCTGGACTGTGTGTAAGCCCTGCTCAGCAATAACGAAACATCCCTGTATTAGCAACACTGTTTCCAGCACAGATCCAGACCATAGCTCCATACTAGCTACTATGAAGAAAATTAACTCTACCCCAGCCAAAACCAGCACCAAACAGGATTATTAAAAAAAGCTGTTTATTCAGATATACTCCAGCACAAGCAACTGGCTCTGAGCTGACGCAGTTTTAGGCTATCAGAAGAAAAAGTACTTTTTCCTCTTATGCTGTAGGCAATGCATCATTATCCCTGCAATTAAATTTAGTGCCCTTGTGGCAATGCCTTCTGCAGGATTTATCTAGGTGTGGACTTTTTTCCTTTTCCTTTAATTATATTACAATTAACCACAAAGTGTCCATACATTTAGAGCTTTTCAATTGGGCTTCAGAAGTAAATGCCTGAAAACAGTCCTTGGTGAGAATGTTATCATAATCTTGGAAGAGAGCACAAGCACAAGATCTGGGGTTTGGTAACCAATTCATTTATTCTTGTTGCCAGTGAACTTTCAAAGCTTGCAAAAAAAAAATCTTTATTTCATCTTTTTCAGTTCTAGAACTTGATTCAGATCCTCATCCTCAATTAGAGCTCAAAGGCCTCTGAGCAATATTATATTGCAATTAACCCAGCTGATTAACGTATAACCCAGCACCGAAGCATCGGGCATAAGCCTAGCCCAGGTCTGAGCTCTTCTGCATCATAACCCTGCATTACTTTCTTTCCTCAATTTCTTCACTCAGTCACTTAAATTCTGAACACAGGCACAAACATTCAAGCTGAGATTTCCTACAGTTCTTTTCTGGGCAACGTGGAAAGTGTTCCCAGCCCTTTTCAAAAGGAATTATAGGAATTATGCCTGCATTCTTGCAGAAATGTTTTATTCGACTTAAACTCTGCATGGACCTCGCAGACCACCAAGCATAGCCCAGAAGACTAGCAAACTTATCTTCAAATCGCAGTCTGAGATCTTCTGCGCACACAGCAGTTTGCAAGGAAAAAAGCTACAGAAGAGTCTTGTCAGATGGCTCCAATTCTTTTCCAAAAGATGACTGTAATCAGTCTTTTTGAGAAGGGGACCTCCTGAGGACTCAATAACAGAGCACAACAACTGCATTTAGATGCCAGGTAGCTTCTCGCATACCTTCATGGCATTTTGCTGTCTTTTGCACACTCCACAGGCAACACGCTTTCTCCAATGAAAAAAAAAAATAATCTATGCCTCTAACATCTGACATTCAAATTCTGGTGACCTCAAGAATCCACGCTTGGTCAAGCCCTCGCCGCTCTCCAGCCTTTCCCCCAGGCAGCTGTCCATCAGGCACAGGTCAGTTTTCCGCATTCCTTCCTCAAAATCTGTAGCACTGGGGGAACATGTCCAGAGGTGCATTACAAAAGGGCGCCCGATGAAAATACTGCAGTATTTTCACTGTGTGGGGAATTCATTATTCGAACCAGTTAGTGATTAAGTCACTGTTGGAAGCACGATAATGAAGAACTCTTATTTATACACATTAGCGTCGCCATTATTCACATGAACAACTAATCTTTTTGTATATCTTAGGATGCACAGCATCCAATATATCATGTGGCAGAAAGCTGCACAGATAATTTATGATTTTATTTTCATTGCAAAGAAGAAAACAGCAGAGCAGAAAGACCCAGAAAGCGTAGTCTGCTACAGCATCCAGTTTTGAGCAATGACTTGCCCAGCGCATGATGAATTCAAGCATTCTTTAAACTGGAAAAAATGAACATCCACAGGCTTCTTCCTTCCTCCGCTGTGCTCCGCAGCCCCAGCTAGGATCAGTGTCCAGCAGAAGAGCAGGCACTAGCATACCATATCCTACTTCAATTGCACAAATGATACCAATCGGCCGAAACGAGCACTCTGGAGTGAGGCAATAAGAATACTGGCAGAACACCACTATGAATAATTCACCATCACTTCACTGATCTCTCCTGGCACCGCGGAAACTTTAAAGGTGTGCCAGCTGCCAGGCTGAAGTTAATCTGGAAAAGGAAAAAAGTATACAAAGGACCCAAGAATGACCCCACTCCATTTCCACCAGTAAGTTTTAAATTGCAACACCAGCAGCCTACACACGCCTTCTTCCCTCTCTCCCTCCTCCTCTCCCTGTGCTGCACCCTAATAAGCCAGGGAGGAGACAAAACGCAGCAAAATGCAAAAATTATGCGTTTCCAGCAGTGATAGGCTGTACATGAAAGACGCAGGGGAGGGGCAGAGAGACAATCTGGTCTCTGAAATGTGTTAGGTTATGGGATAAAAAGCTCATCTACACACACAGGAGCAGAGAGGCACGATGGCAAGTGGGGGAACCCAAATGACACCTTCACCCGGCTTCTCCCAGGCCCATCACAGGAGCCATCACCCCAGCAAAGGCTCACCTCCAGGAGCGCAGCGGCACTACAGCAGGCAGGAGAACCCCATTAACCTAGACAGAGAGCAGAGCCCTTGCCCTAGCTCCTCTCCAGGCTGTCACAGGAGATATAAATATACACATATATATACATACATTCATGTATGTGTTGTGTATGTACATGTGGGCCCACTAGGACTTACATGCTCAGCCTCAGTTTTGGCTGGATCTGGGCCACGCCGAAGCAGCCTCGCCTCCATCTGGCTACCAGAACTGGCAACCCCTAACAAACCATCCAACAACTTACTTTCTGACCCAGTCAGTTGGAAAAAGATTTAGAAAGCAAAAGCATTACCAGGATGGGAGTCAAAGAATCCAGAAGTAAACATCAAATAGGAGACTGGGGGGGGGGAAGAAGCTGAAGACACCGAACCAGTACAGCAGAGCCTGCCGCTTTAACGCCCGGCCCGCAGCTGCCAGCAAGCGGGCATCGCGTTCCTGCTCCGGGCTGCCAGCACGGGCTGCGGTGACCTTTGCGCCATCCATCTCTGGAGAACACAAGAGCCACGCACCAGAAGCGCACAATTAATATTCAGTTTTTCTTCAAGTGCCTACAGCTTTTCGATGTACCCACTTTAGGGAAATAAGAGAAAACTGTGTTTTTTGCAGTCAAAAACAGAAACTCAAGAAAACCCCACATTTTAGGGTGGGCTTTCTCCCCTCCACGAGGAAGCTGAAATCATGGTCTCTAAATAGTCCCAAGCATTCAGTAAGCACTGTCAGTATAAAGGCTACAAAGGCGGCAGAGCTATTCTTAACTGAAGCACTTAAACTTTTCTGCACGCCTAAGTGATCTTAATTCAAATTGCCTTTTACAACATTGGTAACACAGAAAATGTAAGGGTTATGAAGAAACAATATTATTTGTGCTAAGCACAGTGGAGCGAAGTTTTTAAGTACCAAGCAGGTATCATATTTAACAGCCAGCTACCAGCTAATTGACACCCCATAGTTCAGGAGGTAGTGAAGACTTGATAGCTATTCCCCTTATAATAAAATAAGAGATGGTAACCAACAGGCAGGAGTCCCCAGCTGTGCTGACCGCAACCCAGTGGCAGAAGTGGCCCTGGAAGCTCCCAAAGGGAAAAAAAAAGCTCTCCTGAGCACAACCGCTTCAGTCACGGCCCCAACGCCTCTTTTTATCACTGCACCAGCCACCAGGACTCACCGCGGCGCCGACAAAGCATCCCCGCGCAGCCTCAAACACCACACCTACTGCTCATATAATCATCAGATGTGGGCCACAGTCCTCGTTTTGCTCACTGGCCATATTGTGTTGACTTTGTAACAGCCAAAGAACCAGGATGTGCAGCTAAAAAATTATGTCTATATAAGAAAAAGTTCCCTTGAACGTTCCAAGAGCTAAGTGCAAAATGATGGGGTTTACTCACCTGACAAGGTCCATTTTAAGACCAAAACCTCTTCTTTTCCCAAGGCTTTAGCTACTGGGACAAACTGGCAAAGCCACTAGATTTCTTCTCTTTTTAAAAAAAAGAAAAAGCTGTTGCTGGTGACCAGGAATTGCGCCCATCCGCAAGCCAGCAAGGCACCACCCCTCGGCAGGTGCCTGCTTTCCACTGAATTTAGCTGGAAACAAGACGCTTATTGTTAGAAACCTAAACCTCTTCATTAATCACGCTCCTTTCTTTTCGCCATTTCCTTTTCAATTCTCAGACAGAGCAACCTAACTTTGGGACTGCGGTTCCTCTTAGGTCCCGTAATACAGCTGTTTTCCTTGATACACCGTGACTCTTATAGCACCCAACCTTTCTGAATAGGGAGAAGCTACTTACAGCATGTCGGCGGATCTCCCTGGGAAGAGAGGCGTGCTAGACGGGATGGACAAAGTCCAGCACTTGCTAGGAACTGTTTTAACAACAGGCTGCAGCTGAGGGCAGTGGAAACAAAACCACGTGTCTCTGCCCTGAACATCTTATCTACTTTAAATGGGGTGGTAAGAGTGGATTTAGAAACAGTTTAGTCTGGAGCATTCATTCAGACTGGGTTATAACCCTGCTCCACAAGCACCACGGCTCTCTGGAAGGGAGCTGTGTTTGCATTCTCATCCAGCAGACACGGGCGGTCTTTTTGCTGCCCCTCTCCATACAAAAAGAGCAGTGAACTGCTGAGTCGGTAAAACAGCAGCAGGGTGGACTCCTGCATCTTCTTGTCCAACTTGTAATTAACTCTGTGGCCATGGAGCAGCCTTAAAGACACTGCACAAAATCCTGTCTCCACTTCAGCAGAAGAAAACTTGCAGTCAGGAGGCAGTTGGGGAGAGAATGAATATTAGTTTCCCACTCAAATCAGAAATTAAATCCTTTTCCCACCTTTCTTGACAAATCCCCTTATAGTTGAGAATTCAAGCCCTTGCATCTCCTATCTGTTCCCATAGGAACGTAAAAGCCACAACTGCTTCCAACCTCATCTTCTTTTCCAATAGCAGAAATATCTGATGAAGTCTTGGTAGCCCTGCTCCTCTGCAGCAAGAGCACTATGCATATTTGAAGAAGAGATAAAGATAACACTTATCTCTTCTGCTCCTGCTCCCTACAAAAAGGGAGCAGCAGCCACACAGTCCTGAGGGCCACCGAGTCTTGGATAATCCTATTTTCCTCCCTTTTCCTCTCTCCTCATTGGCACCCCTCACTTTTTCTCTTCAAAAATCTAGAGTTTGAACAAAAACTCCATTATGAAATGCAAACTCCGGGAAAACTCCTTCACAGAGGCAGCAGGCAGGTGCAAGGCAGTTCAGCGAACACCAGCATATTCACCTGAAGGACAAGGAAACAAATGGGCACATCTTCTGGAAACAGGATCTCCTGCTTCTCCAGGCTTGGCATCCAGGAGTTCCAGTATCCCACCCCCCGGCACTGCACCTCCTCCACAGCGAGAAGCTTGCACCTCCAGATGCAAAGGCAGAAGACCAACCGGCAGTTCATACTGCCAACACACAAGCTGCAAGCCCAGACATACTGGAATTAGGAAAGTAGCCCAGTAGAGAAGAGGAAGAGAAAAGGGGGTTCACTGACACCCCACCCAAAAAACTTCCTCAAATTTAACATAAGTGAAGCATATTACTGAAATGGTGCCTGCTGAAAGAACTGAAAATTCAACTTACTCTTTCTTCAGAAGCATTTAGCCCTCGTGGTCTAGACCAGCGGCTCAAGAGCTGTATTTTCACATGCCAGTCAAGAGGGAGTGTTTTGGCATAACACCAGGTACCTTACAGTTGAATGGTTTGCAAAACAAATCTATGTTAACATTGAGATTTTCAAGTCATCAATCAGGTAATTTAAAGTGAAAAGGTTCCCGATTGCTTTAACCACTCCCTTTCGTGCTTTTGCACTCAAAAGGATTTCATTTCACAGCCACGATATACGGGGCAGTGACACCAAACGCACAAGACCTGCAGCTACGGCAACAGGACCCCATGCCATGTCTTCCCTTTCAGTTTAACTACGTTATTTTCCAAAAAGCATGCCTCCTCGTCTACTGCTGCGATGATACGAATAAAAGGCCTTATTCCTTATGAACACATTCAAGTGGGAAGCCAGGCTAGAGCCTTCTGTCTCTTGCCGTCCTCTCAATTAAAACCCCATCCATTAAACTGCTTTCGAGTCTTTTTGTGTTTATAACAAATTACAAGAGTTAACTAGAAACAAAAGATCAGCAGAGCAGCTGGAAAACCATTTTTTCATTGGATAAATACAACGGCAGCTGGGGACAGAAAGGACATTGACTTGTCTGCTGCACAACATGGCAATGTTTTAAGAGAATAATTAACTCGGGTAGCTCAGGGAAGGACAGTCCAGGATACTTAGTGTTGGAGAGACTTCCATGTTCCCTTGGGCAACTCCATCCTCTTCCTCAGCCTAGCCAGGCAGCTTACCTCAGAGGAGCTAACAAAAGCACCCTGTACATCCAGTAGTAGCTGTCAGGTAACTTCAGAAAGTCATCTAACACTTCATATTAGCATGCAGACTCATTTCAGAGAATAATCACAGTGAATTTCCTTCTACTCTCTTGACTCAAGAAATATTTTTGAGTTCGGAGTCATTAAAAGCAGCCTCCGAGCAGATCTACAACTTCACCTCCCCAGCTTCTACAGCGTAACCTCCAACGCAGAACAGCAGCAAGTCCTTACCGGGCTTCCAGTTCACGTTGTGCCAAAAACTTCAAGTCCTGCAAAGGCTCGTTTCCTTTTCTTATCCCCGATGCTGGACGCTTCCTTCATCAATTTATTTCTCTGCTGATGCCTACTGTCTTGAAATATCCATTTAACCTCACCCAGCCACCCCCAGCTCCTCCATCAGCAAGCCCAGACGCACACAACAGCGCAGAGAACAAGGATGGGACAATGTCAGACAAAGAACAGCACACAGCAGCCGGCTGAATTCCTCCACTCTTTACCACTCCCAGTAGAAGGAAAAAAAAAAAAATCACTATTTCTGTGGTGATATCATCCCCCCGGGGACCTGGTCAGGATAACGCATCACAAGATAAGCATTGCATGTCCCAAGGAATAAAGGTTAGATGCGATATACCTTAGAGCTCCTAACCGCAGGCTTTCAAGCCGTTCCAGGGAAGGAACACAGGAGGAGCCGGTAGAACCGGGGACATCAAAACGTAGGTTCCTTGCACCGTGAAGGGCATGGGTAGAGCTCTTCATTCCCTCAATGCACGTCTAACCACTCAGAAGCACGTGGGCCTGCACATAAACCAACAACGTCCTGCAAACTTGCACACTAGATTATAGAGAAACTGCCAAAGTACCCGTATTCACGTCTTCTCTCCCCAAATACCCGCTACCCACCTCACAGCGGATTTTCAGGCTTTCTGCTCACCCCTCCCTGAACAAGCTTACACACACACCCTTCACTGGGGCAAATTAAACATACTTGACACGTCCTGGGCTCGCGCGCAAACTCATACGCCGCATACTCCAAATTCACAAACTCTGTAAATATTACCAGCGGGCTCCCATGAGGCACTTCAGATGCATGCACCGCACTTACTCAGCCACCCGTTCACAGAAGAACGGGCATTTTCTGCAGCATCCTACATGGTTCCCACCTCCAAACCCGCTTGTACTAATTCCTCCACCCTCATCCAAGAGAAAGACAAAGCCTCAGAGAATCGATAAATTCTCTTCCCCACCAGCAGAGAGCCGGGGTCCTGTAAAGCAAGGTAAACTAGCGACAAGCAAGCAGCAAAGATCTTCATCTGAGACTCCTCCAGGCCAGCAACATTTGGAAGCACCAAGGACAACACTGCATTTGCGGATGTCCCTGTTTTCTATTGACTTAAACTCAATTATGGCCCCTGCGGTATTCAAAAAGGTTTGCTCTCAGACCTGGAAGAAAGCATGTTCCCTCTTCTTTAAAAAAAAAATCAATGCGGATAAAAGACCATTTTCCAAAAGCAAAGTATTGAACCAGGAATAGGCATGAAATTTAGAGGGGAAAGGGCTTCTGGAGAAAGCAGCCCATGGCTTCCTGCAGAACGAAGGTTCAACACCAGAATTACACAAAGGTATTTTGCCCCGCGCTCCTCTCGCGTCACTGAAGTTTGAGGAAAGCTCTACTCTTGCTGGTTTTAGGGCACGGACGTAACATCTCAGGAAAGGCATCTCTCACTTCCTATACGCTTCATTATTCATGTGCCAAATAGTTTTAGCCCCATATTAATCTCGGAAGGAAGACTTGAAAAGAAAGAGCAGCCTCGTTCTCTGTTAGAAAATAAATGAAAATGACAAAGGTGAGGGGAAGAGCAGTCCCACAGCACCCAGACAGAGAACCTCTCAAAGAAATCCGTCCTTATTCTCCATTCTATTCAGGGAAGAAAAAAGAGCATCCACTGCAACAGGAACTTGAGAGAAGTTGCAAATTACTGCTTCTTCATTTTCTTTTAAGGACGTAACTTATCCGCCATTCAGCAGAGCAAATAGGAACTTTTTTTATTTCCTCTGACAGAGGATAGTTTCCCCTCCAAGCAAAAATAGAGGTTCATATCTGAATACTCTCATTTAGTGAAGGGGTTGTCATTAGCGGATGCTTGGATACCATGGAGATGGTGACAAACAACTGAATCAGAACGCAGTCACAAAAAGGGTACTGTAGTTTAAAAGGTTAAATCTGGCTGAGAGGTAAAGCAGTCACACAGAACCGTGGAAATGGAAGGACACGTCCTCTTCGCAGGGATATCCTGGCACAAGAAACAGAGCGCTGGGCTAGAAAAACTCTGCCATTTCCAGAGGGTCTGAGGCTGAAGCTCTTGAAGACTGGCTGGTGCGCTTTTAAAAGAGGTCTTGTTCCGAGTTTAACAGCAGGCAAGCAACAAAGCGGTCCACTTACTGTTCCAGAACCATTTAGCAATGGAGAGCTGCACTGAGCTCGCTTCATTTACTGCTTCTCACATCTGAATTTTCCAACACCGAAACCCAAGTTGCATTTCAGAAAGAACAGAACATGTATTTTGGACACTGACAAAGACAAGCCACACATAAAGGGAAGTTATTAGACAGCACTAGGTTGAATTTCGATGAGCAACACTTTTAAGGGGTCCTGATATGACCAAATTAGTATGGAAGACAAAGGCGGCAGCGTTCACTTTATTCAGGACAGTCATAGGCTGGCTGAGATGCTGCAAACTCACAAGCATCATCTGACTTGCTTTTATTTTATGGGAAGTGAAATAGTTAATTTCCCATGAGAGAAAACAGCACACTTCAAGATCATTTGGCAGATCACATGAGGAAAAGACAAGCCTCCAGAAGCTCAGACTTTTGAGCTGGAATCTATATTCCAAAAATACATCAAGGCTGTATCTATGGCTGTAAACACCAGCAAGCACCTTACACAGATCCCTGCCGAAAAGACAAGCCATGACATAATATTAAATTTCATTCTTCTTTCTAAAAGATGCAGAGCTGTGTAAATTCCAACTTTAACAGACATGGAGCAGCAAAACAGATCTGAATGGAAACCTTTCAGGGTAGAAACGCACCGGAGTTTTTTTTTTTCCATACCAGCCTCACCATTTCTAATGTACTTACTGCAATGAAACTATAATAGCAAGGTCCTGGATTTCCCTGTTTCTTCCTGTTATCCAGTTCATTTTTATTTAAGGTGGCCTAAGGGATTCACCATTTTATTTGCACATTTGCTGTTCTTCAGAAGAGAATAAGGAATCGGTCTAGAAGCCTGCCTGGATCTAAACTCAGGATCTCTCAGGTCTGTGCTGATAACCATACCTCTAGACGAATAAATCAAAGAAACAGATGTTACAGAGGAAAAAAAGACACAGCAAATGCTTAGAGCACCTATTCATTTAAGGTAGCCTTCTCATATTTATCAATTAGCTGATTACTCCTAGTAACCATAAACACTGTTCAAAATCACCTTACCATGTCTTCACAAGAAGAGGAGAATCTCATACACTCAATTTCAGTATCAGCAAGTCTCTGCTCTCATTCAGCAAGGAGTTACAAGCTTTTCAATAATATACCACTCCTTGTTTAGATGCTCCAAGCAAATCTTCCTGTCTCCCGTGTCACGGAGCACCAAACCATATCAAATAAGCTATCCCACCAGCAACGGTGGGAGAACAAACTCCTGAGGAGGATCATCAATGCTTAATCACCCCTAAAGGTGCCCGTGCTCCGACAGAAACCAGCATGCCGAGGAAGAGGGACTGCCACGGATGCCCTCCGGGATGTGCCCGACGGCTTTCTCGGCTAGTACCCGCTCAGGGCACAGGGACATTCTCACGCTGAGGAAGACTCAGAAAAAAATGGAAGTGTGTGCAGCAGCACAATCCTCTATCTACAGGAAGGAGCTCACAAAACTTCTTGTGAAGCAGCAGGCATTTAGAAAATACACACAACACATGAAGGCACAAACTCCACCTCAAGGGGCTTAGCTAGGATTCCCACAACCACCCTACCCGCAGTCCTCTGCGGGTATGTGCTGGGAGAGGGCTTTTCATCACCAGGTTACTGCCGATGCAGCAATGTAGCATAAGGTTATGGAAATGAGATCAGTTTAAACAACTCTGAGACAATTTATCATATTATTAGCTTACTAGAAGTTAGTTGCACTGGGTTTTTTATCATCGCCTGCTGAACAGCAGCTTTGCCTGATGAAATGGCAAGCGAAGAACACAAGGAAAATTACAATTTAAGACTCTAAGATTGCATCTGGTATCCTGTTTTCAGGAAGAAATTCTTATCAAGGTCAAAGACATCACTGAGGAATCCACTTGTTTTAATTTCGCACAAAGGGAACACGCAAGAACCAAAAGCAGGCTGGCTTCTTATTTCATAGCTTGAACAGAACTAAAAGCCATGAATTCTCACGCGATTCTACAGACATCTGTAGAACCTGAAGGAGACCAGAAAGCTGGGCTGCCTCAAAGAGGGATAGAAATGCCAATGGAGGGGGAGGGAGGAGGACTTCCAGGGGTCTGCAAGGGTCTGCAGGAGCACAAGTCCAGTTAAAGAAGCATTCGTGTGAAAGCAGACAGACTGGAAGCTCGGGGGTTAAGAGCCCATGACAAAACTCCTTGTTAGTCAAGCAGTCTCTGCTCACCATGCAGATTTTCTACTCTTGCTGCAAGGAAGAGAAAAAATAGTCAACCTTTTTTTATTTAATCTTTTAGCTTGACATCTTTTCAAACAAATCCAGCGTATAAGGTAAGGGACCCGCACCCCCTTCGCTGGAAGGAGGAGAGAAAAGGATAAAACAGAAAAGAAGAAATGACTGGAAATAGAGGGCACATTTTTTTCTAAAGCTCAGTAGGAATTCTACCTTTTATTCAAAATCGTCAACAAGGTACAGCAGCATTATGCTTTGGATTTAAACCCAAATTTCGTATGCATTTTATCTAGGACATTCCGCTTTACTGTATGTTGCTTCTAAAATATAAACCCAGCAATTTTCACGTGCATCATTATTCTTCAAACCTTGTAACGATGCTTCAAATAGTTAATGAAGCAGTCCACAGTATTTAGACCTTTTTTTTTTTTTTAAACAGATCAGTTATGGGCGCATTCTTATATACACTTAGTTTTATAATGAACTTTGGATCAAGATGCCAGGCACCGTAACTTAAACTCAGGCAACCGAACAAGCAGAATCAGAGGGCTTAGCGTCTCACACTACGGAATTATATGTAGAGAATCGCTGCCGTGGGAGACAAAAAATACATTGTATTATTGGAAAGCAGAGTGAGATCTAGTAAGCAGGATCAACATGGTTGCACAAAGGGAGCAGGCTCTAGAATATTTCTGTGCCCTGTCAGTAGACTATCAACTCCCAGCTATACTTGTGCTCTTAAAATACATAGCAATTCAATTTTAGTTTTTCAGCGGGCAAACTTTCCCATTTCTTATCAAAATCAGAAAAATAATTTCAGTTTCTTCTGTCTTACAAGTTCAAAGCCGGACAGATACTGCACCTGGTGATTTTTTAAAGATTTTTCCTCTGATTTCTCTTTAGAAATACACAAAACAAAGTACTAGCTTGAAAGCAAAGGCATGCAGATCTAACTGGAAGCATCACAATGATTCCCACCACCCTGAAACACGTGCCACGTATGTTTGTTCTGGCAGACATACGCTTAAATGAACAGCATCACGTATGTACAGCGCAGAATAAAGAAAATATCAGCGCAAACTAGCCTCAAGTTAAAAGTCTGATTTACCCAAAGAATCTGTTCCAGCAAGAATAAACATCCCAAAGCTATCCATAGATCCCAAAAGAGCCCATTTGTCACGCTCCTGATAGCACAAAGGGCACTTTCATAAACTCCTCTCCCCCAGCTCTCCAAAAGCAGATGAAAATAGTTTCACTCTTCCAAGCATCTCAATTGCTGTCTCTTTAAACGTAACTTCCTCAAACTCCAATGCTGAATCCAGCTCAGGATGTACTTATTCATCCGCTGGATCCTTGTCAGAATCCGAGAGACTGCTAGCTTTAACCAAGTATTATTTACTGCTACCTAGGTGGCAAGCTGAAAAGGGGAATACGCTGTTTTCCCAGAGGAAAAGCAGGGTGCAGGCAGCCTCCCCAGAGTAAAAACTGCTTGTTCTAGGGTAGATATAAAACTGTGCTACCCAAGGAAAAAGCCTCAAACATCCTTCCCCTGCCTGAAGACAGAATCACTGATGCTTTAATGCAAGAAAGTTTAATAAATCATAGGCAGGCCTGGAAATGACTCGAAGCCTCCCGGGCTGTTACCTGCCCAAAGCTGAGCAGCGTACCAGGCGCGCTGGCGTTTACACTCTCAAGGGTTAGCCCTGTCGTATTTCCTACGGGTCTCCAGCTTGCCGGTCCTTGCCTGGAAGCAACCCACAAAATCAAGAGGATTGGTATTTATTGGTTGCTTTAAGGAGAGTTTTCTAAGTCACAAAGGCTCGGAAGAAGTGTATAAATCTTGTTTGCAAATCCGTTCAATTTTATTGCAACTCAAAGTGACCTAGTTTTGATGAGCTAACTCAAAATTAATTCATTTCGAAGATGAGGTTGCACAGGAAACACCCCTTTTTACAGGAAACACCCGTTTTTACACCCGGGACTATAAAATGCCATTAAACATCTGTACCTTCAGCACCCTAGGATTAAAGGTCGCATCACAGATAAAGACACAGCCTGAACTTCACATGGATGACACTGCAATTCACAGCTGGCGCACTCAAATCCCACCGGGAATGCCGATCTGTTTTACAAGAGGGAAGCAAAGACAGGTGGGACTGATGAAAACATGCAAGTCAAGTGGATCTATCAGAGGGCAGCTAGAGGGCTCGCAAGTTTGTGTCTCCAGTTTTGGGTAGATGTACGCAGTCTTTAAGGGATAAAGAAAAACCTCTTCTGTCTTAGAACAAACTGAGGTAGACATAGCACAAGGAACGTGACATTTATCTTCCCACCCAAGGTCCAAAAGCACATCCGTACACACACAAAGCAGGTTTTTGTTGTTGTAACTATTTGTTCATAGGAATTTTGACAAGGTTTCATAAAAAGTAAAACAGCCAAAATTTAGTACAACACAAACGCATCAAGTATCTGCTGAAGACAAGCCTTCTCAACGCTTTTAAACAGTCTGATACCTACATTTATTCATTTTTTTTAATGACACAGACTGACAGGTCTTTTGGCTTACCCTATTTCTCATCTCTTTTTTTAAGCATAACTTTGTCATTGGAGGGAGCATTTTCATCCTTTCCACTCCTCTTCCTGGAGCAGCACGTTTCTCAATTTTAACCACTCAGCCCATAGCGTTGCACAACGGTTCCTTCCCAGGACAACACTAGAAGAGGAACGGGTGGACGCAGCACGCTGAGGTTTGCCTTTCTCACTGCCCAGCAATGATTAAGCTGTCAGGGACTCACGGCAACCCCTGTTTCTGTGACTTCTGGCTTGATTTTGCCTATAGCGATCAAAAGGATCTAACCCAGTGCCTTAAGTTAGAACAGAATTCTGATCAAATCTGGTTTTACAGGTCAGCGCTATCGAGATCGGTGCCAGCAAACGTATGTAGTTCAAGTACATAATTTTGACTCTATAGCATGTTATAGAGGGAGTAAAATTTTTGTAAAACAGCAGAGATGGTAACTCCCAAATCTCTTATTAAATAGATTTCAAGGGGAACATTTGCCCTACTCCTTTCTGAAGAGTTTTGCTTACAGAAGTTCCAGGCTATATGCATTATTTACCACCTCGCAGATGCCGTTCAAGTTTCTTGTCCCCGCTAGCCATTACCGGCCTGCCTGTCCACCACAAGCTGACACACATTCACTGGGCTGAGCAGTAATCTAATCAGCAGCTTTAAGAACCCAATGTAACTTTCATGACACTAGAAAGCTAACACCTAGGACAACAAATAACTTCCCCCAGATAATGTTTTCTGTTTAGAAAGCTTTCCATCAGTGCCCAGTAGATATTCCTTCCTCCCCAACGGCAAACTAATCTCCTTAACAGTGTATACGCTTCCCCACTAGATACACATTGCACCGAAGCCAATGTCATAGAACCGAGAGATTAAAGACTCCGTCTTTACAAAAGCCACTTCCTACAATTTCATTATCTCCCAGCCACGACTATTTTAAAAACACTCAGCCTGACCACACAAGCTCAGACGCTTCTCCCTGTTCAACCAGAAAATGACAGTCAGCGGGATGCAGCAACTCATCACCAGGTAACACAAGGTTTTCTCCTGGCAGGCGAGTAATCTCCTTCCCACCTTGGCAGGGGTTATACTTTCCCACAGAACCCTTCCTTTAACACGCTGGCTAATCCATCGAACACGGATTTCCTGCTTTCAGCACTCAACACTTAAACACTCCAGCGTCCCAGAAGCTGTGTATACTATCTTTGGCAATCACTATGCTGTATCCCACCTGGAGCTGGCTGTAAGCACCATCCCGCGTATCAGGACCTCCAGACTCCGCAATCACCATTCCTATATTGCAACTGAAGCCTGTCCCAAACACACCGGCAGGTACCAATTCCCAGAATGGGCACAACATGAATTCTGGCTGAGCAGGCTGGCAACGTCCCAGCTCTAAGAACACAGAGTGATATACTCTTTACTTTTATAAGCACGCAGGTCTCTGTGACCCTAACTGAGGATTTCCACGGTCGGGGCTCATCACCCACTGTGGCAGATCCTTGTCGCTGAAGTACTTTCAGATACCGATCCCTGCGGAGAAGTAATAAAGGCTGAAAGAATCCATGTGTCACACCCACCCTCTACACACCAGCAGCTTCTCCCTTGTACCATCAGACAGCAACACCTCTCCCATCTCCCACACCCGGCCGGCTTGGACTGGGGTCCCGGTTCTGACCTTGCCATCAGCCTGATGCCTCGCACCTGCCCGGGGAAGGTCCGCCTCCATCGGGTGCAGGCCACACGGCGAGGGCCCCCCCCCCAGCTGGGAGGGCGAGAGGCGGCTCCCGGGGGAGCCAGCCACCCGCGGCGTCCCCCCCTCAGCCGGCCCGGCGCCTGCCCGCAGCACCGGAGGAAAGCGCTCCCCTCCGGCCACGGCTCCGCCAACCCCGCCCGCCGCCTCCCGAGCAGGGCGGGACCCAACAAAGCCCCGCCGAGGCGGGGGACAGCACCGGGATCCCCCCCCCCCCCACCGCCCCTTTCGCCCCTCAGCACCCCCGCGGCCCGCCGGGCCCCCGCACCTGCCGCAGCGGCCTCCCCCCGCACGGCCCGCGGGGACCTTGCCCTCCCGCCGCGGGGAAGGCCCCGCCGGTGCGGGGGGCGCTGCCAGCCCCCTCCGCCGGCCCGGGGCCCGCCGCCGCCCTCCCGCCTGCCCTCACCTCTCTGCCGCCGCCAGCGACGCGGGCCCAGGGCCGCCGCCACCTCCATCCCGGGGGCCTGGCGGCCCCCCGATTCTCTAACACCGCCTCCGCCGGTGCAGGGGCCGCCCCCGCCCGTGCCGGGCCGCCCACTGCGTCAGCTTCGTAAGGGCTGCTACGCACCCAGCGGTCACCATGGCGACGGCTGGAGTTGGAGTTGGGGGGGGGGGAGAGCGCGTGAGTACGGGAGGCGGCGGCGCCCCCTGGCGGGCCGCGCCTCCCCGCCGCGGGCTGAGGGGAGCGGCCCCGGGGGCGAGCAACGCGGGGCCAGCGCTAGCCCCTCGCCCTCAGCACCCGAGCCCGGCCAGGGCTCCCTCACGACCTCCTTTCCGCCTCCCCTGCTTGGGGCCAGCCCCCGGTACCCCCCGGCCCTGCAGCCGGAGCCCCCCAGTCCCGCTGCGGGCATGGCAGCGGCTTTATGCCCCCCGCTGCTCTCAGGACACCCCTGGCCCTGCCTTTCGGGGGGAAGCCGGGCACACCTGGCTCCCCCAACACCCCTTCCCCAGGAAAAGCCCCCCAGCACAACATGGAAGCCCCCTCATGGTCCCTTCCCCAAGCCGGGACCCCGCTTTGCTACCGCCTGCGTGCACGCTTGGCACCCCTCTTACCATCCCCAGCACGGACAGCAAGGGTTTACTATCGCTGGCCTTGAAATTTAATCACCTTTTAATCAAAAGCCTTCAAAACCATAACGTGACCGTAATAGAAATAATGTTTTGCTGTCTGTAACCACTTGCAGCTCTGTGCAAGGCCGGCCGCTCTCGGGCAACGCGAGCGCGATTGCCTCCTGCTCACGCGTACACTTACCCACAAAATCCTCACCGGGATGGATGCACCGCAACAGCCTTCCCCGGGTTACGGCATTGGGGTGGGAGGAAGGACAGCGGTGACCCGGGTCGGACACAGCAGCGACCTCAAGTACCAAAGTATCAGCCAAGGACATAATTTAGATGCTTTTACTGCAAAAGACTAGAAAAGTAGCAAAAAAAAAAAGTCTCCTGCAGGTAGGAATACATGTCCTAGAAAACAGCTAAGCTCATCCAGCAGGGGATAGCAGCATATACCCGTCTGTCCATTCCTCCTTAAAGCAAGTAGAACAGCCTTCAAATGGTCTGCTCGGTGATATCACTGTACCTTGAAAATAAAATAGCCTGACAGTACTATAGGTGGTAGAAAAACATTCAGCAAAAGCTTTGAAGCACCGGTATTCATTTATGCTGAGGTCTTTGTATACCGCTCAGGCATAAAAATCACACTCACGCTCATTTTAAGTCCCTTTATCTTGCCAGCCAGGTGTAAAGTGGCTCTGGTTTAGATGAAGAGCTGGTGCCAAATATAGTATTTGGACAAATCATTTTATCCTGCATGTGGCACTTCCAAGGGCTTCCTTCGGCACGAACCGTTCTCGGCAGAGCAGGGCCAATGCGGTGGGCTCCTGGAAGCACTGAAACCTAGAGCGGGCAGAAGCAAGAATCTCAGGGAAAACTCCGAGTGACTATTTTATTAATGAAAATACAATCAGTAGCTGTTCAAAACTTTCAAGTCAAGTGGTGGTATGGAGTACCTACCAGCCCAAATCCTGCCAATTAATGTACACAAATCATCACAGGCAATTAGGCTCGTACAGCTCAGGCTTTCTGCTTGCGAGCAGCCCCAGCTGCCCGGATCCAACTCGGCTCCACAAAAGAACCACTGGTTAGCGAGGCCAGACCGTATTTATAGCACTGCAACCCAGCATACCACAGCTACCAGCAGTTCTTTCTTTCCAGACTCCTGTGTGGCAGCGACAAAATTTACAGACAAATTTGGACTTTGTTTTGTGTGAGTCTGTTTCCTTCACACTCCCTCAAGTGTTAAGGGAAGGACTTAACACCCCTCCGAAATCCCCCGTCTCTGCCCTCACGAAGGGCATTGCCCTGTCGCTGCCGGCGAGGGCGGGTGGCAGAGCACTCGGGGTAATAACTACTTGCCAGAAAAAAAAGCTGCTTGATTAAGACATCGATGAGAGCAAATCGCAAGAGAGAGGGGATGTTCGCTAAGCCCCAGAGAACCATTTTAGCCCTGCTGAACCCAGTCCCCACCTACATCCTTTGTGGCAAGAGCATTAACTTATAAGTTAACGAACCTGGGGAAAATGAAAGAGTTTGGTTTTGAGTGCCCAGGGCAATGGCGTGGAGAAGTGCATGCATGGGTGACAAGTACTGCATCTTAGGAGGGATTTAAGAGCTGTGATACACAGCAGACAGCTCAGGTACATGCCTATTAGGGTGCACTTATGCAGCCTGCTTTATTGCCTCTCCATCAGGACATCACCTCCACTGACACACCACCATCGGTTTCACAAAAAAGCCTTCGGCAGCAACAGTGGCTTAATAAATGGCTGACCCTCACCGTCCCTGCTCACCCTTGGGCTATTGAGCACCGCTTGCGCAGTGAAGCTTGGCCAAAGAACGACCCAGAAACACGGGGGCAGAGCCCATCCTCTGTCTCGTTCTTTAAGCTGGAGGGTGTCATACCTCAGCCCCACAGAGATACGGCACAGAGGGTGTCTGTCACCGCGGCCTTGGAATCGCCGGTATCAGCTCTCCAGGACAAGCCAAAAGTCCAGAGCACCGCAGGCAGCCTCGGCAGAGCTCCGGAGATCTCCAACGCGCCAGCAGCGCGCAGGAAGGATGCGATCAATGCAGAACCCATCCAGCTCTGCTGATCTGGGTGTCCCGAAGAAAGCCAGGGGGATTTGGGGGTTAAGGATCACATTCTCCTAAACCTAAAAGCAAAACAAACCCCTCTCTGGGAAATTTGGAGAAGTAACAAGGCTCTGAAATGTACAAACCCAGGAGCCATCAGCTACCAAAAATAGCTGTGTACATGGGAAGCTTTTTATTATTATTGTTATTCAGTTTGTTTTAGTTACCACCACCCCCAAGCACAGCACATCCAACCGCACTGCTCTTAAATCCTGCTCCTGCTTGCCTCCCAGTCAGAGCCAGACAGTTCGTTACTCCTAACGAGCCCCTCTCCTCCTCAGTCCCAACCCTGCCAGTTTCCCTGAACCACTCCATGGGAACTACAATAAAATCATAGGAAAAAAACACATTAACAAGCCTACACGGGATCTTCTGAGCTCACAGCAACCTCCCTGACGCAGTGGTTGAAACATTCAGGCTATCCAGCCGTTTTCTCTCTCCTGTTCGAGCCCTGCAAAACCCCAAACCAGGGCGAACCCCATCACCCCTGCAGCAGCTGCAGGTGTTGCGCCGGGTTCGTCTTATTTCCTTGCAGGCTAAAACTGCCTTGAGATCGCTTTTTGCATTAGCACAAACTCTCCCCGCCAAATGATCATCCCGCAGCTTCTTCCACCGCATGCATCGGGAAATAAAGCCATCTTTGCTGCTTGTGACCGCAGCAGAGGGTATGGGATGCCCGAGCAGCGTGCGGAGAGAAAGCAGCCTCCAGCCCTTGCAGAGGACCCTCCGGATGACGGTCGCTATTTCACACGGCTGAATTCAAAGGGGGGACTGCAACAAGCGTCTTGGCAAGATGTTTCTGTAATTCTCAAAGGGAGGGTCACTGGGGACAGGCCGTCACCAAAAGATGAACAGTAACATTACCCCAATATTCCCTTCAGAGGCAAACACCCCAGTACCTCACCCACCGTCTCTCACTCTCTCGGGAATGTCAGTCAACCATATTTCCACAGAAAAATGCCACCAAATCAGAGAAACACCACGCTGAGTTTCCTTCAGATGATGGCAACGCCGGATACAAACAGAATTTGGGAAGTGCTTTTAAAAAAACCAAAGCCAGAGGGATCCCCGTCCCCCATTTCCATCGCCTCAAGCACAAAGTGTACCGGTGTTGGCCTTCGGCGCCCGTGGTGGCTGTGTCTCCCCAGCCTGCCTGTCAGCTCTCCTTCACCACCCAGCGTGACTCCCGCCTGCGATCAGCCAGAGCCAGCAGCCTCCATCGCCTACTACCAAAGCTTTTCTAAACCAGCGCCTTCAGGCTGATCCTGCTTGGCTTAGAAGCTCCCCACACACCAGGGCCTTCGTTATCCATCATCACATCTCCCCAGAAGCCTGCTCTGCCTTGATGCCCACCGAAGCAGCTGTAATCCCAACACACAAAGCCACCACCTCCCAGACTGGCCCTCCATCTCCTCCTTCCTCCTGTCCCCTGCACCGTAAAGCTCTAAAAGCAGGGACTAGCGGGTGCTAATGCCCCCACAGCAGGACCAGCTGCTGCAGATAAACAGCATCACTCAAGTCTTAACTAAAAATCACTACCCTAATGAAGGTGCTTCTCCTGTGCTCGGCATGTTTGCAAAAAATCTCCCCCAGGCTGGGTCAGAGCCTTCTGCGGTTCCTCCGGGCACCAGGACATGCCTTGGAGGGGTACCACGCCGCTCTGCCAAGCACAGGCACCCCCCCGCTCCCCACACCATGTTCAGGACTCTGCACCCAGCCTCCCCCCTCTTTAACAGACAGCTCATTAGCATTTTATAAGCATATTTACAGCTAAGCTAGCTCCCGGTGGTACCCAGGGGTTTGCACAAGTCAAAGCAGGGATGCTGCCGATTCAAGTACCCCACAGGTACTGCTGGCAGGGCACCCCAGGAGAGGGGCTTGGTTGGGGACAAACACGAACTCCCACTCCACGCAAGCTGGGTGCCTTGCACCCCACTCGTGCCTTTCAAAAGGCGAGAGGCTGGTCTAACATGGAGCAGCCCAGGTGGCTGGGGTCCCTCCTGGCCCACCCCGTGTGCCAGAGCCCCTAAAACAAGTTAATTCCTACTGTAAGCTAAGGCTTATTTCGGAGATGAGACCCCTCCAGCCTCAGCCAGTCTATCCTGGGGACAGATGCTCTGGAGACAAGCTGAAAGCACAAATTCAGGCTCCTAGGCTGACACACTGGGTTTGCAGACCACCCTGGGAGGCGAAATGCCACCCAAAGGCAGGCAGGGACTCTTTACTCACAGCAGCAGCAAACCTCTGCATGCACACGAAGAGACAGCCCATCACCCAGGCGTGGGGCAGCACCCAGTCCCCATTGCCGGCAAGCAGGGCAGAGCACTGCTGGCACCTCCTTCTCCTGGGCACAGCTTTCCTTTCACACCAGCACAGACAGCACACCGATGAGCTGCCCCTTTTGCCCAGCCACGAGGTTTCCAAGCTCTGCCTCGGCAGGTGAGAGCACCTTTCCAGCCACAAAGCTGCTTTCCCAGGCACTGCTTTGCAGGATCCTTCCCTTCTGCAAGCCATCTCCCACACGGGGAGCCAGGGCACTACATGCCTTTACAATGCTTTTGGCATATAGTAAATACATACGTGTGCACACATTTATTTTCCTGGCCTTGACAGAAAGCCTAGAAACGATTTCTTCCCCAGGTTGCATTTGGTAATTCAGCACAGCCCTTGCTGCTAATGATTCCAAGCACAAACTCATCCTCCAGCTGCTTTTCTAAATTTGTGCCAGATCTAACTATGGAAGCCAAGCCTCAAAGACTTGCTATAAATCCCGCCAGCGCTTCCCCCTCCCAAGGACATTATCCAGCATTACCCAAGCTGTGACTCTTCAGCCCAGAAATTTCTCACTGGTAAATAGCCATCTCCACTGAAGAGGAACATTAAATAACATTTCACTGGAGTTCTTTCACCGCTGCTTAGCAAAGCTCAGGGCCTTTTCCTGCCCAGCAGCTGCAGGTGGCCTCTCCATCAGAGAGAAGCGGGTGAGTGGTTAAAGCAGTGCTCTGGGCTGTCGCTGCATTTGCCATCATCCTCCAGCTCTGTTGCGTGCTCCCTCTTGGACAAACCCCTCATTCTCAGCAAGCCGTGTGTTGCCCTGTGCTGAAGTTTGCTTTTTTTTTTGCTTTGGATTGTAGAAATGGTTTTGCATAAAAAAGGAAGAAGCATAGAAATGAACCCTAAAGGCTCAGAGGGGAGAAAAATGCAAACCCATGAGCTCCCCCGTTCTGGGGACCTGACTCATGATGTTGTGTTTGCAGTGCTGGCAGCCCAGCAGAGGCCCCAGCTTCATCACAGCACTGCCTAATTCAGGTGCAATAACATCTTATTTTCTTTATCTGCTTGACCCCCCCCCAAAATTCCTACATGCTCTCTTATTTCTCCTCACCGCCCACCTTTCAAATGCCCTTGGCTCCATCCTCCTTGCTAAAACCTCTTTTGGAAGGCGAGCTCTAAGCCCAGAAATGAATCAGGATTTTTGACAGGAGCTTTAGGGATGTGGGATGCAGTCACCCCCACAAGCGGGAGAGCTGGCCTTTTCCCAGGGCTCCGCAGGACTCGGTCAGGCGGCATTAACACAGCTTCCCTGCAGAGGAACGCTGGCCGAGATAGCAAACCATGAGCATTTACCCCACAGGCTGACCAAGAATGAGATGCTTCCCGATTATCAGCAGCTTGCTAACCTCCTGTGACGGGAATCACTGCAGCAGGATAGGAAAGTTTACGGTTCAGCTGTGTTGTGCCTGTCAGTGCTAGAGAGAAGCAGCCATAAGAAAGCACCGAGCCTGCCTCTTCCTCACCAAGCAGCACCTGCAGCCTCCCAGGCTCTCTGGGAAGCAAGAGGGGCCACGAATACCGCCGTCAGATGCAGGCACTGCGCCGGGGATGCCACCCCTCCCCGTTTGCCATGTCTCCGGACATCAGTCAGATGCAATTAAAAAGCAGCAGCTGGAGCCAGGGCACTTGGATAATTTCATTAGGCCAAACGCACTCCCTTCTCTGCTTCTTCGGGAACCTGCGCTTGCTTCTGGAGGCGATTCTTAGCAGGGCCGAGACAGTTGTACTGAACCAGAAGGTTTCACATTCAGGATTCCTCTCTGGCTCCTGGCTCCTTTCCCACTCCTCACACCAGGTTGCAGAGCCATCCCTCGGTTCTCCAGGACCTCAAAGACCTTTCTAACCCACTTGGCTTTAGCCCAGCTCTGAACTGCCGGAGGGGGAGTCTCTGCTCTCGCCTGGAGACTGTGCTTCCCATTGCGATCCTAATCCTCCTCATAGGATTAATTAGAGCACAGCACCTCTGCAAAGCGGCGCACAGATGTGTTGGGGTTGCAGCCCATCGGGCAGATGGGAGAAGGGCCTAGGAGCAGAGCAGAAGTTGCTATGAAGACCAATATCCTGGAATAATTATAGAATCATAGAATTGTTTAGGTTGGAAGAGACCCTTAAGATCATCGAGTCCAGCCATTAACCCAGCACTGCCAAGGCCACCACTAACCCATGTCGCCAAGCACCACATCTCCCCGGCTTTTAAATCCCTCCAGGGATGGGGACTCAGCCCCTGCCCTGGGCAGCCTGGGCCAGGGCCTGACAGCCCTTGCAGTGAAGAAATTTTTCCTAATACCCAACCCAACCCTGCCCTGGCGCAGCTTGAGGCCGTTCCCTCTCGTCCCATCGCTTGTTCCTGGGGAGAAGAGACCGACCCCCCCCGGCTCCAGCCTCCTTTCAGGCTGTTGCAGAGAGCAATGAGGGCTCCCCTCAGCCTCCTCTTCCCCAGGCTGAGCCCCCCCAGCCGCTCCTTGTATGACCTGTTCCCCTTATCCCACGGAGAAGTTCCCAGTTTTCCCTTGCAGACAGCAGCTCCCTTTTGCACAAGCCCATGAAACGCAGCGGAGCATCGCATCCTCCCTCCCTCAAATACAGGTGGTTCAGTACCTCCAGCAGCCACTGAGACGTCACCGCTGTGTCTCCAAGATGGTCTTGGTTTTGCTGAGGGCAGCCTACCTCCCAGCGGGTCTCTCCCCCAGGACCTCTCTGGCAGAGCCCTGCTGTGCCACGGTGAGATGCATGGCAGGTTTTGGTTTTATGCTGCACCAACACCCTTGTCCCAGAAGCACAAAGCAGCCCAGCTGAGGCATCACATCCAGGGGGCCTCTAGGAGCTGCCCTCACCACCCAGAAGCCATTTCTGATGGGAAAAGAGCAGCAAAATCTAGGCTGATCCTTCCTCATGCACCTTTGGGTCAAACTACAGCACAGGGAAACGGCAGAGCGAGATAACAAAGTGTAAGCGGCAAGGGTGGAGCAGCAGGGCGGTTAACCAGACCTGCTGCATCTCCAGGGGTGCTGGATTCCTCATCCCAGGGACCAGAGGCAAGACGAGGAAGGGTGAGTCTGAACAGGCAATGCTGGAAACGCAATTGCATCTCAGAGCAGAGATGATGGGTGTGCAAGCGTTGAGAGACAGGGTGCTGAGACCTCCCTCAGGCCCCAGCTGCACACATTCACCTCAGCTGCTGTAATTTAAGCTATTTTGTTCTGGAATTCCATCACCAGCTCAGTACCCACATCATCAGCCAAAACAGCAGCCATCAAATTAACACATGCCACAGCTCTGGATCCAAATCTCCAAAGCCTCATCCCCAAGAATTGCTATTTAATCTTTACCCTGCAACAGGCAGCTCGATGGGTCGGAGCCCAGATGTGCCACAGACATAAATAACGCCAACCCCTGCTCCCTGCACAGCCCCAAAACCACGACGCAGGCTGAGGAGGCAGCACATGGATCAGGAATAGGGCAAAGGAGAAAGAACTGGAAAAGATCAGGCTGGAAAGAAATAGCCAGCAGGCAGGTGCAGAAATCAGAGCCCGCCCAGAACGGGAGCAAACACAGAGCCTGTCAAAACACGAACGCGTCCCCTGCATGGGAGGGCATCGCGTTCCTGGGTAAGGAGTCTGTGCGGCAGTGACAAGCAACAGGGACGATCCAGAGAGCCAAACTCAGGCAAAAAGGGAAACGAGAGGGTCTGACAGTCAGGATCTGCTTCAGATACTTAATGAAGGAGAAAAGGACGAATGGTTGCTAAGGGAAATGGGACAGATGGCTGGCACAGAGAACTTGCTGACTCTTGGAGACTTCAAACTCTTTTTTTGGGGGGTGGCAGAGGAGAGCAGGCAAATACACAGCAGCAAAAGTGAGAAGATGACCACGTCCCCCTTTCCCTCCGCCTCCGAGTGTCAGGGTAGATCATCTCACAGTGAAAAAGGTCATGCAAGCAGCAGGAGACAAGATGCACTTGCACTTCAGCTCATCAAGAGCTCTGTGCCCTGCCAGCCCTTCATCCCGCTCCTCCTCACCAGAGGCCGTGGGCACCAGCACCACCCTGGGCTGGGTATGCCACGGGCAAGCCACAACACTGCCATGCAACAGCGGGCCCCGGGACAGCGACCGGGCAATGTCACAGCTCCAAGAGAGGGGAAAGCCATGGGGATGCTGGCTCTGGAGATCCGGCTGTCTGTAAAATACCATAGCTCCTGGACATGCTGTCTCCGAGATACATTTACACCTCTCCCTGACATTTAAAACCATCTGAGCCTTTTGGCTTCTGCTGCTGTCAACCCTGTGCCAGGTCTTTTCTGGCTCTAAAAGTCTCCAACTTGATTTCCCTGCAAAGACAGCCCTCCCAACAGGTCTCAAACCGCAGTGGCAGGGCAAGGAGAAGCAGGGAGAGGGCGGGAGTTTCTGCTACCATGTCATTTGCTGGGGGTGGGAGGGGTGCCAAGAGTCTGTCAAATCCTGACGGCCATAAACAAGTCTCTGAAGGAAAGAGCTGAGAAGAAAAAAAAAAACCCTTGGCAGCAAAGGCAGCAGAGCTCACAAACTGAGACACGCACCGCTGTGTAATGCCGGAGAGAGCGGCTCTGTGCTGGGATTTGAGGGGTGCGAGGTCTAACAGCCAGAGCTGTGGGTTTGGGGAAACCTCTGCTCCCCTCGGGCTGGACCCAGGCTGCCTCCCATCACCGCCTCCCCAGCAGCTCTCACCCACCGCAGCCACAGGGTGTAAAACAGAGGACTGGTGAAGAAAGGGAGGGCTCTGGGGAGAGCAATCGTGACTCCACCATCCAACTGACTGTCACAGGCGCCTCTTGGGCTTGAAATCGCCCCAGAAGGCCCACGAGGAGCTGCAGATCTCAACAGTTCAGTAAGCAAGTGCCTACATGCGACCCTCCCCAGGCACTCGCTCCCAGCGAGCCCACGTCCACGCACACACGCAGCCCTGGGGGGAGCCCCGAGCAGCAGGGACGAGACCAACCCCTTCACAGGATTGCTCCGCTCCTGCTGCCAAGCGGAGGAGGAAGAATTTGCTCTGGCTGCCTCGGCACCGTGCAGCTCCAGCCACAGAGCACCTCCGTGTCCCTGCCGTGCGGACCCGCGGCTGCACCAGGAGGCACGCAGGCATGCCCATGCCAGGAGCAACAGCAGCCAGCGCTATGGAAAACACCTGCGGACATTTCAAGGCAGCTGATGCTCAGAGGGAGGACACACCACCAGCAGGACACAGGACATGCCACCATCGCTCTCTGCCTTTGCTGTGGGATAGCTTTGGGCCACCACGGATTAGCAGGGAGGGGAGAAGATGAGGATAGGTGTGAGTGCCAGCTCGGAGCTGCTCGCCCAGACCGTTCAGCTGGCTGTGTAGGCAGCTACATCTTGGAGCTACGTTCAAAGAAGCTGCACATATCAGCAGCTACCATATTGCGTGCCAAACTGCCACGGCTGCTGTTGAGATAAACCCACACAAACAAACAGATGCTTAGACAAGCCAAGATATATTATATCAGCACCGCTTGCATGCCACAGGCTGTCCCCAGGCTGGCGGCTCTCCAGTTTACCCTCTCCTCGTGGTCCTGGTGGGGAGGAGAAGTCATCAGCACATCTCATCCCCTGTATATCAGGGCAACAGGGGGGTTGCCAGGAGCACACGCAGCCCCTCTCCTTGCCAGCCCCTTTTGTGCCTGTGTGACAGCAGCTCAAATTCAAGTTCACGCACGCAGCAGCAAGCAGGAATGCCTGGGTGCTGGGTGGTAGAGCTTGGAAATGAGCATCTGCAACCAGGGCAGGGGGATTACAGCTCTCCTCCAGCCCTGGAGCCAAGGGAACAAGCCCAGGCACTGGCCACTTCCAAGCAGGACACAGTTCACAGTGACCAAAGCAGCCTGCTAGCTCGTGGGACACGCTGTCACCAAGTGCCACCGCTGTCCTTGGCCTCCACACTAGCAGTCAAAACCACCCTCCCCCTGCGACACTGACACGGCACCTCTCACCGGTAGAAAACTGCCTTAAAAGCAGGTAAGTATTTCAGAAGACCCTGGGAGAGCCCATGCCTCGGTGGCTGGGCATTCAGGCACATCTGGAGCTCACTCAAGCACAGAAAGACTCAATTTTTTTTTTCTGAATCCTCCCTCCTCACCCTACAACCACCAAGATACCAAGGACATGAACAAAAGTAAATGCAGAGCCTAGAAAAAAGGCTGCTGTCCCAAGCCTTTTGCTTTCCTCCGCCCATGCACCCCAGAGCCCCCCCTGCATCCACGAGGACTTCAATGTCCTCTATCCCTTCTGCCTCAGGCTCAGCCCTGCCAGATGCCTGGGTGCTACCAGGGGCACGGCTTCCCCTTCCCCTCCTGCACAGGGCACTGCAGAGGGCAGCGAACCCCCCCTTTTCAGGGCAGAAGGACAGACAGTTCTGCTCTGTCCACCTCTGGCGGGCACGGGGCCAGGGACATGCGGGCATCACAGCTGCCAGCTGCCTGGATATCAGCATAGCAGCTCCAGCTGTGACAGGGCTGTCCTGCAAACGAGCTTGGCAAGACATTAAGAGCCTGATTTTCAAAATTAGGCTGATGTAATTACTCATCCTAAAAGCACCGGCCTCAGCTGCTCACGGTGACACCAATTACACAGCCAGCACCACACAGTTGCTGCCTGCTGTTGGTGACCGGTCACCCGTGTACGCTGGTACTACAGCCGCTCGCAAGGTGTGGAGCACAGCACAGGCACCGCCGGCCTCCAGCGGCGCAGCCCGCTGCTGGTGCGTCCCGAGGTCCTTCCAGCAGAGTCTTAATGCCACCGGCTTGGGACACGGCATGAGGTGACGCCGCAAGAAGCTGGGAGGGCTCCTGCTCTCGCTGCTGCCGGCACAGCCCCATCGCGGTGCTGGGGTGTGGACCCACTCCAGAACTGAGCCCCCCAGGGTCTGCATCCCGCAGCAGCCACACAGCTGGGGGGACGGGGCTGGGGCAAGCAGCTCCTGGGGATCCCACCACCAACACAGCCCTGTGTGCAAAGCAGAGCTTTAACAGAGCCTCTCCTTGAAATGTTTTTTTGCCTGGTCACCAGCCCGGTTATCCGTGACACTGACTCATCCTCAGGAGCGCTCTTGCTGCCGGTTGCACTCCAGATGGCATCAGCCAGCAACCCCGATGCACCTCCTTGCGTCCTCCCCGCCATACCCTCCCAGTGGCAAAGCGTTCCCGGCTCTGGCAGCCAGCTGCTTCTCCTAGCCAGGGGCTGCCTGGGGCACCAGCCGTGTATCCTCACAGCCACAAGCACCCAGAGTCCTCCCAGAGTCACAGAATCGTTTAGGTTGGAAAAGGCCTCTAAGATCATCAAGTCCAACCGTTAACCCAGCACTGCCAAGGCCACCACTAAACCATGTCCCCAAGCACCACATCTCCCCGTGTTTTAAATACCCCCAGGGATGGGGACTCAACCCCTTCCCCAGGCAGCCTGTGCCAGTGCCTGACTGCCTTTTCAGTAAAGAAATTTTTCCTAATATCCAACCTAAACCTGCCCTGGCACAACTTGAGGCCATCTCCTTGGGAAGCACCCTTCTGATGGGAGGGACACAACTTGTGCATTACACAGACATTACAGCAGGGTTCAAGTCAGCTCAGGGCCACAATTTGGGGTTCAGCCACAAAAAATAGCATCAAACAAGAGCAAAAAAAAAAAAAAGGTTTTATGACCACACTGTTGGGTGTGTGGTCACTCACCACACTCCCAACAGCCAGGTTAGGAGCAGCTCAACTAGAAAGGGCACAGGGCCATGGTCACACCCCGGGCAGAGCAAGTCACAGCCAGGCAGTGCTAAAGGGGAAAACGTTATTTAGGAGGAAGGTGGAGGAAGAACCCTGTCCCTCCACAGGACCACATGCTCTAGACAGGCTTCAGGAGGTAACTCACCTTCCTCCGACGCACCAGCTCCAGAGCCCCAGGGTGCAGCCATCCCTGCAGACAGAGCAAAGAGCCAAAGACCATGCTGCCCTCTTCCTAAAGAGCTCCTGCCTGCCCTGCCTGCTCTTTTATCAGGGCAGCCTCACCCCAGCACTCATCTGCTCCAGGTGGGAGCTGATGCACAGCACCTGGGCTAACTGGTGACGGCAGCTGGGGCTCAGCCCTGCCTCCAGCGCACCGCTGCGAGCAGGAAAAGCTTTCTACCAAGGGCAGGGAAGCCCCAAGCCCGGGGCAATTTGAGGATGCTGGAGCCCGTGCTCAGCCTGCACACGTGCGAGCCTTCCCACTGCCGCCTGTCCGTCCATCCGTCCATCCATCCCTGCCAATGTCGTGCCTTCCCCCCCCTCACCCTGCCGCCCCAGCATTAGCTCCCCACCTTTCATCTTGCTCCAGTCTGGTTGGGATAATGGGCCCATCTGTCTTTCCCTCCCACTCAGGGGTTTCCAAATCCTCTCCTCGTCAGGCCGGAGGCCGATTTGCACGCCCCGGCCCCGCGTAGGTGCAATGCAGAGACAGAGGCAGCTAACGAGGGAGCTCATTTAGCTGCTCACATCAGTGACCTAGATACGCTGGCGTGCTCTGCTCCCCTGCCTCGGCACCTCTGTGATCCAGTGGGATTTCTGTGGAGGGGGAAAAGGCCCAGCTCCAATCCATCCTGGGGCTGTACCTGCAGGGACCTCTCTCCCTGCTTCCTGGGGGCCTGATCCTGCTCCCTGCGGTGCTCTCTGCTTGGTAGCCCTCCCTGAACCCGCGGCAGCCCCAGGGAAGGGCTAGCCAGGCTCTGCTCCTGCCCGCATCCCTTCTCCCCTCTGGGAAATGATCCCAGGGGAAAGAGGGGTCGGGGCTGCTGGCAACCACCCCATCCCACTGCCCAGCCCCGCTCCGGGACGGGGACAAGGCCATCAGGGACCAGCCTGACCTCCCTGCGAGGAACACGGGCTTGGGGCAGCAAGGAGCAAGGGAAGGGGTGGATGGAAGGGCTGGATACGGTGGAATATTCCAGCACGGCCAGCCTCACCTCCTCGTCTTTGGCTGCTGCTTTTTAAAGCCTGTTTCCCTCGGGACGACGCAGCTAATTTAGCCAGAGGTCGGTCTCCCTGGGTCAGGGCTGAGGAAGGATGCAAATGGGACAGCTTGCTATAAAAAGCGACTCGCAGCTGCCTTGTTTTTTGCAGCCAGGTATTGATTTTTCCTTGTGTATCTATAGCTGGAGGGTGCAGCGCGAGGGGGCGGCTCTGCCCGTGCGGACGACGGCCACCTCTTCCCGTGCGAGCTGGGTGGCAGAGCCGGCTGCGATCCCGTCGGCAGCACATCCCGCTTTTATCGGCTGGAAAGGGTGATCAGCAGAGGTGGAACTCCACCATGGGGTCCCAGCACCAGAAACAACCCCGACCCCACTCTACTCCTCTCCCCTTGCTCCCAGCCGTGCCTGTGACACTGCTGGGCCCTGCTCCCGCCGTGGGGGACCAGCAGAGAGGGATTCCTGCAGCTGGTGCTGGGAATATGCACTTTAGGGGCATTTCCCATGGAGGAACAACAACCTGCTGGGACGGGGACACAAGGCATTTGGCACAGCCCGTCCGGGCATCCCCACGGTGCAGGGAAAGGGGCACAGCGCTCTGGAAATGCAACCGCACGCTGCCCGGTGGGTCCCGATTGTTCCCGTTCCACCTCTCCCCCTCTTATTTTAAATACCTTTGCCAGCAAGGGGAAAAAAAAGAAACTGCTGCTCGCAGCAGAAGTGATTTTCCACTCGCAGCGCTCCTGTCTCGCTCCCCACACTCGTCCCCAGCCAGGGACCGTGGCCTGAAATCATATTTCGTGCATTAACTTAAAGCATTCCTGGAAGCCGGCAGAAAGCCGACCCCGGTGCTGCCCTGGGCTCGCTCGGGGTGGCTGGTGGCTCTGAGCACGGAGTGGCCCACGCTGGCAGGGTCACCATGGGAAGCGAGCCAGGATGCGGCCGTGGTCCTGGCCGATGTGGCGGCAGGGCCGGCCGGTCTCGGGGTCCCCGTCACCCTGCCTTCCCCGGGGAAGGGAGGCACCGGGCCCCGGCCCCGCGCCCCGCCGCCGCCTCGCACCTCGGGGCCCGGGGCCCGGGGCTCTCCCGGCGGCCGCGCCGGGGCCCGGTAGTTCTCCACGGGAGCCACGAGGAGGAGCTTTCAGACCGCACCGCCGCATCCCGCTGCTCCTGGGGCAGCCCGGTGCTCCCTCTTTCCCCACTGCTCCCAGGGATCCCGGTGCTCCTGGAGCATCCCGTGCTTCTGGGGCATCCCGGTGCTCCTGGAGCATCCTGGTGCTCCCTCTTTCCCCACTGCTCCCAGGGATCCCGGTGCTCCTGGAGCATCCCGGTGCTACCGGCACATCCCGGTGCTCCTGGAACATCCTGGTGCTCCCTCTTTCCCCACTGCTCCCAGGGATCCCGGTGCTCCTGGAGCATCCCGGTGCTTCTGGGGCATCCCAGTGCTCCCTCTTTTCCCAGTGCTCCCAGGGATCCCAGTGCTCCTGGCGCATCCCAGTGCTATCGGCACATCCCAGTGCTTCTGGGGCATCCCGGTGCTCCCTCTTTTCCCATTTCTCCCAGGGATCCCGGTGCTCCTAGAGCATCCCAGTGTTACCGGCACATCCTGGTGCTCCTGGAGCATCCTGGTGCTCCCTCTTTTCCCACTGCTCCCAGGGATCCCGGTGCTCCTGGAGCATCCCGGTGCTACTAGCACATCCCGGTGCTCCTGGAACATCCTGGTGCTCCCTCTTTCCCCACTGCTCCCAGGGTTCCCGGTGCTCCTGGAGCATCCCGGTGCTCCTGGAGCATCCTGGTGCTCCCTCTTTCCCCACCGCTCCCAGGGATCCCGGTGCTCCTGGAGCATCCTGGTGCTATCGGCACATCCCGGTGCTTCTGGGGCATCCCGGTGCTCCCTCTTTTCCCATTTCTCCCAGGATTCCTGGTGGTCCTGGAGCATCCCGGTGCTCCCAGGGATCCCGGTGCTCCCAGCGCATCCCGGTGCTCCTGGGACCTCCTAGTGCTTCCTCTTTTCCCAATGCTCCCAGGGTTTCTGGTGCTCCTGGAGCATCCCGGTGCTCCCAGAGATCCTGGGACGACGGCAGCCCCTATGCCGGTGGCCGGGGGCGTCTGATTCCTCCCTGACACCACCAATAAAACCTTTCTAAATGCGGCACCCGGCGTTGGGGGTGGGAGGATTTACGTCAGCCGCGGAGGGGGACTCCGTCGAGGGAAGCGGCAGTGGTTGAGTCACGCCGGGAGAAGTTCCCTGGGGCGGGACGGGGCCCATGGCAGCCCCTGAGGGGTGGGAGACCCGCCATGCCAGCCCGGTATGCACTGGGAGGATGAGGATGGAAGGAAGGGGGAGAGGAGCCTTTTGCGGTGCTCCCCACCCACAGCCCTTTGCCGGCTCCTGGCTCTGGCACAGGAGCTGCCAGGCTGGGGCCATGTGCTGCCGGCTGGGCTGAGCCACCCAGCCCCTCCTGCCTCCACGGGCGGATGGAGACACCCTGCTTGGATGCTCCTCAGAGGGGCACTTTAGCCATCCCATCCCATCCCATCCCATCCCAGTCCCACACCATACCCCATCCCATCTGCCATCCCATATCCCATCCCTTCCCATCCCACCCCATTCCCTCCCATCCCTTCTCATCCCATCCCATCCCATCCCATCCCATCCCATCCCAGTCCCACACCATACCCCATCCCATCTGCCATCCCATATCCCATCCCTTCCCATCCCTTCCCATCCCACCCCATTCCCTCCCATCCCATCCCATCCCATCCCATCCCAGTCCCACACCATATCCCATCCCATCCCAGTCCCACACCATACCCCATCCCATCTGCCATCCCATATCCCATCCCTTCCCATCCCTTCCCATCCCACCCCATTCCCTCCCATCCCATCCCATCCCATCCCATCCCAGTCCCACACCATACCCCATCCCATCCCATCTGCCATCCCATATCCCATCCCTTCCCATCCCACCCCATTCCCTCCCATCCCTTCCCTTCCCATCCTATCCCATTCCATCCCATCCCAGTCCCACACCATACCCCATCCCACCCCATTCCCTCCCATCCCTTCCCTTCCCATCCTATCCCATTCCATCCCATCCCATCCCATCCCATCCCATCCCATCCCATCCCATCCCATCCCATCCCATCCCTTCCCATCCCATCCCTTCCCATTCCCTCCCATCCCATCCCAATCCCATCCCATACCCCATCCCATATCCCATCCCATCCCTTACCCAAGCCCATCCCGCTGCGTGCCAGGAAGGATGTCTTCCAACTGGATGGAGGAACCGGCCCGGCAGCCAGCCCTGCCCCCGGAGGGAGAACGCCCCCTCTGCTGCGGCCGAGCTGCCGCTAACGAGGGCAGGCCACAACAGAGCCCCGTTAAGTGTGGGTGCCGCCCCAGCTCATGCGCATCCGAGCCTGACGTGCCTTCCGTGCCCGGAGTCGAGAGCCCAGAAATTAGGAAATGGCAAACCCTCGCGCTGCCCTAATCCATCCCGCGCCCTCCTCCAGCTCCTGCCTCTGTGTCGTGATACAGCCCCTAATCGCGACGGTCGCAGACCCTCCTGCCACCAGGCGCTGCCCTGCCCGCGCCCCAGCCACGCGCGGCTGCTTCCCCCGGTGGGGACGGCCCTGGAGCCTGGGGGATGCCAGGACCCCCCGCTCCTCCCCAGCTCCCCGGGGGCACCCAGGGAGAGCGGCAGGCGCTGCTCAAGCGCTGCAAATCCACATTTAGGCAATGAAATGGCCCATTCTCAAAATATGCTCCAGGCTCGCACATCCAGGCGAAGGCAGCAGGTGCTCGGCAGCGCTGGCAGGCGGATGCTGCCTTTTAAAGCCTCTTTGGGAATTCAGGCAGCCTGCCATGCCATGGAAGCGGTCCCGCACCGTCCGCAGAGGGAGAACGGGCTCGGTCAGCTGTGCAGGGGCAGGAGGTGCCGTGAGCAGGTTCGTCTGCCCGGCGCTCCCCGCCGTGCCGGGAATTGCTTTCCTGCGCTGCGCTGGAGCATCGGGGCCGCTTGCTGGCGGCCCATCTGGTGCTCTCTGCACCGGCCGAGCCGCGGGGCGAGGGAGAGCGCGGTGCACGCCGGAGGGGCCCGGTGCCGGACATCTGCTGCCAGCCTCAGGGACCGCGGGGGCAGGAGGGGACCAGTGTCAGGCAGTGGTGCGTGATACTGGAACCCGCAGGCTGCTGAAAGCATGCAGGGTGTTAACAACCCCAACATCTGCCGGCAAGCGGCTCGGCTGCTGGCGTGGCGCGGGAGCTGCCGTGAGCTCTCCCTGCCCGACGTGTCGTGTTCCCGGGGCGGCTGGTGTGTTTGGGTGAGGGCTGAGCGCCGGGGAGCGGGTGCGGAGCAGAACCAGCCTGTCGCGGGGAGCCTTCTCCAGCGTCCCCCTCCCCGGCTGCAGGACACAAATCCTCCCCCTCCACAAAATCAGGTGCCAGAGGCTCTAGTGATGGTGGCGGGGAGAAATCAGACGGGATAGGGGCTGCCGTCTTGCTCTCTGATGCTGTCCCCCGTGCAGAGAGGACAGGGTGAAGCCTCTGTCCCCCTGCCAGGCTGGGGAACAGCCAAGGATGGAGAGCACGGCTCCAGGGGGTGGCAGGGAGCAGGAGACCTCGGAGGGCTGTGGGACACAGTGGCACAACCCCATCTGGGGTCTGGCACAGGCAGGACAGAGTGTGTCCGTCCCGGGCCAGGTCTGTAGGACTGACGGATGGCTGCTCGGGGTCGCACATGGGATGAGTGAGGTTATTAACGCACCCTGAAGCGTCTGCTTCCCCGTGATCGCTCTGAGCGTGGTCATTACCGTTTAATAACTGCTAATCCCCTCATTACCAGTTATCTCCGCTCACTGGCTGCTCAGCTGCGATGCAAAGCCACGGCCCCCTCCTCCTCCTCTCTGCCCCGGGGGCCGCTGGCACAGAGCAGTCCCAAGCCTGGCACGGCGACGGTTGCCTCTGCCAGTGCCATCCCACGGAGGGCTGAGGCCATCAGCTCCTCTCCTCGAGCACAGCCACCCTCTCTGTCCCCTCCAAGCCCCAGGCTCCCCCCTCTCCGGCTCCTCTCGCTCCCCGCAGCTGGTTCGGATGCCACTGGCAAATCTGGGTGCTGCCAAATCCCCCCCACGGCCCCCGGGCACCCTCGCCTGCCTGCACCCCCCCCGGGCGGAGGGCTCCCGCTGATGATTGCTGCTGGCTGCCGTACGCGGTGGCATCTTCAGCTGCTTGGGAAGGGGCCAGTCTCTTAATGCGAGCACCGCGGCCCGGCAGCGACCGCCTGGCTGGAAGGTGCAGAGCTGCTTTGCCCTGTGCTCCCGTATCTCCTTCGGCGCTGATTACATTTAAGGAGGCTATTAGAGGGGTTTGGCACAACCCGCTCTTAATAAACCCGTGTTGCTCGCTGGCTATTAGAAACCTTTCTCCTAAGCGCTTGCATTAGTGAACACGCTCCTCCGCAGACGGCTATTTTTCACCGGGGCAGGACATCAAGCTGATTTCCCACCTTTGCTCTTCCCGTAGCTGGGACAGGCGTCCCTCCCCTTCATCCTCCCTGTTCCCCGCTTCTCCCTGCCCCGGGGGCCCTGGCTTTCTGGATCCATCAGGAAGATTTTCCCTGCCAGATCTGCTCCAGCCCTCTCAGGGACACCGGCTGGCCTGGACTTTGCTCCGACACCTGCAGCAAAACAGAGACGTTTGGTTTACAAGCGGACGTGGCAGCGCTCAGCCACGGATCGTCACCCCTGCCCTGAGCCGTTGCCTTTCCGCCCTCCTCCGGCTCCGGCTTGGCATCAATTTCCCACACGCTCTCCCCACCGCATCCCTGCTTCACAGCTTTCCCTGGGTCCTTTTTGCAGCCGGCCAGAGCACCGGAGCTGCCACCCTGGGCTCAGCCCTTCGGGATATAGATATAGATATAGATATAGATATAGATATAGATATAGATATAGATATAGATATAGATATAGATATAGATATAGATATAGATATTGGCATCACACGTGGCTACAAAGTGCCACGCTTCCCTGCCTCTTGGGAAAAGGAGCTTGGGCACAAATTATCCCTGCAAGGTTGCAGGGAAAGCCAAGCCCGTCCCTCCCCTGGGACTCTGCTCTTCCCAGACGGGGTCTTCTCCGGAGCTCTCTCTTCTCCGGGCTGCTTCTGCCTAGAGAGGAGGTTTCTTTGCTGCCAGGGCAAAGCAAGGGTTCGTTGCTGCTGCTGGAACATCTCCTGAGGCTTCGGAGGGAGGGCTCGCCCCAAAGCGTGTCCAGAGGAGGCCGCGAGTCCGAGGTGGCCACGCAGGGATGCCCAGACGTGGGAGAGAGCCGGGGAGCTGCTGCTAGTTGGGGTGATGAGTGTAACAGCGATTTCTCTCTCCGGCCCTTTTATCTCTCTCTCTCTCATTTTCAGGCAAATCTTTCATTTTATATCTCTATCAGATTTTTCTGGCAGAGCGGCCGGTCCCAAGCGACCTCGCTCCTGCCCTTGCAGCCGTGCCACAGCTGAGAGCAGCCAGAGGAAGAGAAATTGCACATCACCCCCAGCCATCCCCACCGGCTCCGATCCATCAGTGACTGCTTTTGCAGGAATGACTTATTCCTAATTGTACAGTTACTCGGCAGAACCTGACTGCCTTTCTACCCACCAAAAAAACCCCAGCAATGTACTTTAGGAACTCCTGATGAGACTAATAGCATGCCTAATAGAGGTCACCGTTCATTACGGAGCCATGTACCGCATATTATACGAACATCAGGACGCGGAGAGCTTTTGTTTCGGATGCAGCATGAGCTCTCAGGCCCACGTCGGCATCGCAGGAGCACTTTGGGGCGGGCGGGAAGGGCAGCGGTTGCGGAGCAGCGCGGCTCTGCCCCGGCCAGCCTGCCCAAGGGCAGCATCTTCTTCCAACGCTGCCTTTCCCAGCCATCGACCGCCAACGCCTTCCAGTGCTCATGAAAAAAAGATGACCCGAGGCCAGCCCTGAAGGGCTCTGAAAGCAGCGGGAGGGAGGATGGGGATTCAACAGGCTTTGGGTGGGGGCCAAAGGGAAGAGCGGGGCCCGATGCTGCTGCAAACCGCTCGCAGGCTGTGTCCTCAGCCCAGCACGGCTTGTACCCCGGAGGAGCCGGCAGCGCCAGGCGGGCAGAGCGGGGCCACCCCAGACACCCCCATGGGGCTCCCCGTGCTCCGCTGCCACCGTCCCCAGCTGCCCTGGGGACAGCACCCCAGGCGGTGGGATCGCACGTCACTCCCAAACCCCTTTGCAGGGGACCCAGCCGGTGCCAGCCCTCCCGGTCAGGACCCAAAGGCACAGCGGCCATCCTCGGGGACTCTGGGAACTGCCGGCGCCCGGACGTGACCGCGGTGCCCAGCCTTGCCGGCTGGCCGGGCAGCGGGGACCTGCTGAGTCAGGAGCGAGCGCTTCTTCATCGATCGAAACCTGATTCCAAACCCAGGGCCGGGAAGATGAAAGCCCTCCTCGGGCGACGGCTGCTGGGCGGCCGCCGCATCGCTCCCCCTGTCCCCGGACCCCGGGTGGATGCTGGCATGAGGCGATGGGCGACCACACGTCCTTCATTTCATGGCTGAGTGCTCCAGCAATCGCCTATCCCTTTATTTAATGGCACCTCAAACTAGAGCGGGCACTGCCCGATGCGAGCAGGGTGCAGGGAGAAGGAGGGGAAAAGGTTCGGCTGCGGAGAAGGACCCTGGCACCGCCCGGCTTTTGGGTGCCAGAAAGGACAAGCGTGGACTCGAGGCGGCTGTGCCGAGCCGCCCACCTCGTCTGCGGGGCTTTAGGGGGCAGGACCCCTGGCCAAAACCCACCGCAGAGGCTCCCGGGGTGCCGCTGCATCTCTAAGGTCTCCCTGCATCCCATGTGGGCTCGGGGCCAGCGGGGAGGAACCCAGCCCAGCGGGGCAGCCTCGGCACCCATCTCGCCTGCTGAGCAGCTGCTCCCGGCGCTGCCGCGGGCAAAGTCCGAACCGCGACCTTCAGCCTCCACCTGCCGCCTTTCCCTGCTTTCCTCGGGGCTTTACAGCCACCCCGGTGATACCGGCAGGCCCAGAGCCCTCCTCCCTGCGCCAGCAGCAGCCAGGCTGGCCGTCCCCACAGCACCAAGCACCGTCCCAGCTCCCCGCATCGCCGTACCGGAGCTGCTGGGGCTGCCGGCACACCCCCGTGGAGGCGGACACGCCAACGTGGCCTTGGGGGGAGCTTCACTTTCCAATCCCACCTGAGCCCCCCGCTAACACCGGGGAAGGCAGCCATCTCCGGGAGAGTGGAGAGCTTAGCCAGAAGTATTTTTAGTCAAAATTGCTCCCAAAGAGCCAAGAAGCCTTGGGTAGCCGGGAAGCCAAGGTATATAAACACCTCGAATGGAACCGCGTGGCAGCAAAGAGTGGGGACAGGGTGGCAGGAGGAGAGGGGAGATGTGACATCCCCCAGGCAGCACATGAAACCCCCTCCCCAAGAAGGGGGCCGGCAGCAGCCGGCACCGAGGGATGCTCAGGATGAGGCCAGGGAGCTCGGCGAGGTTTTAGGAGCCCCCATGCATAACCGCTTCTCTCTCTTGCTCATCCTCCCTCGCGCCCCATTTACCTGCCTGGGGCCAAAGGGGCATGAATATGGGGTGCAGTCTGGGGTGGGGGGCCCACTGGGTGCTGGAGAGCGGCTCAGGGTCAGCGGGGCTGGGCTGGGGCTGCGGGGAACGGCGCCGTGGCCGCCCTGGCTTGCGTCTCTCCAGCCACGCCACCGTCTCCAGCATCGCACATTATTTATGATTCATGTTTCTGGTTGCGTTTCTTTTGTTCTTTTAATAATGTTTGCTGCCTGGGAGAGGAGCAGTAATGAATTCCTCCGACGGAGAGCACAACTCCGGGGCTGGATGGGCAGTATCCCAGCAGCCGGCACGCTCCGTGCCGGAGCCTCCCAGCTCGCCATCCAGAGCCCTGATGGCTTCAACCTACAGCTGAAATCGCCAATACGCCTTCTTGGAGAGCCACCACACCTTGGGCATCAAAATGTCACCACTGCCTGCGCTGGCCTGCACCCAGGGACATGCTGTCTCTTTGCGCTGGTGTGGCGTGGCACGGCACGGCACGGCACGGCACGGCACGGCACAGTGCAGAAGCCTCACGGCCGACAGCGTGCAGCCCCAAAGGGCTGGACCAGCAGCACCAGCCACGCAAAGCAAACAGGCAGGCTGTGCCCATGGCAAACAGCACCGGCCACGATGGAAATCTCCCTCCGAGCCCTGAGCAAATGGGGCACCGAGCAGCTGCGCCGTGGGAGCGGCACATTACGGATGCTCTCTCGGTAATTAAAATATATGCCAGGGCATTCAGTCGCCACCGGGCCAATTATTCACATGCCAGCCTCCCAGCGAGAAGCATGGCTCGTCACCGAGGGGGAGACTGGCCCTGGCCTGTGTCACCCAAAGCGAAGCGGCTCTGCTCTGGTCTCGGCTTTTCGCTGGCCCCCGCGGGCGCGTTTCCAGCTGACCTGCCTTCCCCGGGAGCCACAGCCTGTGTTTGAGGCTCTTTGCTCATACACGGGCTGGCGAGCTTGTCAAGCGGCATCATTGATACGCCGGAATAACTCGTCGAAAGGATGAGCATCCTCCCGTGTGAGCTCGGCAGCCGCCGATCCCGCTCAGCCGCCTGACCGGTTCCGCCCCGCGCGGTGTTTGCACAGAAAAGCAAACACGGCGCCGCATCGCCGGGCTCCGCTTCCGCCCCGGCCGGAGGACCGGGACCGGCAGAGAAGGAAGAAGGAGCGATGGGAGAGCCCCGTTGCTGCTGCCGGTTCATTAACATTTTTATTAGCTGTAACAAGTGCTGGGTCACAGCCTGCTCTTGTTAAAGTTGCAAAATAGTTTGCTTTCTAACCCCCTGTAATTACTCCCATTAGGCTCTGAAAATTTCATCATTTTAGATGAAATTTCCCCAGGCTTGGCCTCAGCCCAAAGATTAATTTGTGTAAAAGGCTTGAGTGAGGGGGGGCAAAAAAAGAAAAGGTTCTCCCCGTTCAGTGGGAAGGGAGAATAAGAAATAGCCATTTTCTCCCCATCGACAAAATAAAAGAGAGAAGAAAGGAGCAGAATGACTCTTTTCTGAACAGTGTGAAAGGCGAAGCGGCTGGGAACTGAAAACTGCAATTTGGCAGCAGAACCCACCTTTGCCGGGGAGCCCTGTGCCGGCACCTCCCGGAGAAATTTGGGTTGAGTTGGTGGAGCTCTGGCCGTGCTGGAGCCGGCTCGGGGCCGGGGGAGCTCCCCGCACCCGGGCTGGCACCCGGGGAAGGAGCGGGGCAGGGTGCTCGGGGCTGGCCGAGGAGCTGCGGTTTCCCCAGGCTGCCAGCGAGGTTTGGAGCCGGTGGTGGAAGCCAGAGCTGCTCTCCGCAGCTCCTGGGGTGCTCTGCTCCCCGAGCCGAGCCCTGGGGAGCGGGCAGGAGCGGGCCAGCCTGGGGAGGACACCCACGGTCCCCATGGTGCTGCCCCAGTACAGCCCAGCACCGTGCCAGAGACACAGGAGCAGCTCCCTGCCCTGGGGGCTGGGCAGGGGGGCCACGCTGGGCTGGGCTTTGGGATGGCAGGGGTCCAGTTGCCCAGGGATTTGGGGTGCCCAGGGCTTTGGGATGGCAGGGGCTTGGCTTGCCCAGGGATTTGGGGTGCCCAGGGCTTTGGCGTACCCAGGGCTTTGGGATGGCAGGGGTCCAATTGCCCAGGGATTTGGGGTACCCAGGGCTTTGGGATGGCAGGGGCTTGGCTTGCCCAGGGATTTGGAGGGGCAGGTTTTGGGGTGACAGGGGATTGCAGGGTGATGCAGGGTCGTGTGCTGGGAGACCGGTTGGAGAGGTTGGGGTTGGGGGCAGCTCCTATCGCCGCCACGGGGCGGCAGGGAGCAATGGGGGTGACTGCAGGGCGAGTGTGAATCGGGGTTCATCTCCCTGCACAGCCGCCTCCCCGCCCTCGCGTGAGCTGTGTCTTCGGCAAACTTTCTCCCTCCATGGTGGCCTGACGGGCAGGGAAGAGCATCCCCGGGTGCTGCTCAGCACCCAGCCGGGTGCTGGCCCCGTGGCAGGAGCCCGGCCGGCGGCGGGGGCTCACGCATGGCACCCAGCGAGGCACCGGGCCCGGCTCCGCCGTGAGTCAGCAGCGTTTTACACCCACTTGGCCCCGGTGGAAGTGACGGCGGGCGGCGGCGGAGAGCGGCTGTGTGGGTGCGGGAGGTTACGGTGCTGCCGGGATGTCTGTGCGTGCGGGGACGGGGATTTTAGAGCTTGCTGAAGAGTGTGTGGGAAGCGAGCGGAGAAAAGCAGAGTGAAAGCAAGGGTTTGTGCCAAGGGTTTAATGAGAAGGTTCCCACAAAGGGGGAGAAAAAAAGAAAAAAATCAAAATAAAGCTCCACGTCCCCTTGAGGAGGCTTTGCCAGCCCCTGAGCAGAGAGGGGCAGAGGGCTGCTCCCTCCTCGCCAGCCGGCCGTGGCCCCCGAGGGCCGGCAGCAGGCTGGCACCCGGCCCCCTCGCTGGGAGAGCTTCGCCTGGGTGTACGTGCCGAAGTTTGCCTGGCAGGCGGCTCCCCAGCGAGCCGCACCGGCTGCCGCCCGTGCGCGGGCACCGGCTTTCCTGGCACCGACCCCAAGCCGGGCTGCCGCTGGCCCAGCTCCGAGGGGCTGGGAGAAGCCCCCGGCCCCCAGGCCAGCGCCGCGGCAGGCGGCACGCCAGGACGGGCAACGAGGAGCCCATGTCGTGAGTCCGACGCACGAGACCGGGTGCCTTATCACCCCCGCGGCATCGCTGCAACAGGCAGCGCCGAGTGCCGGCACCCCACTGCCGGGGAAGCCCCCGGCGCTGGGCTCACGCTTGCCCCTGGCTCAGCCCCATCCCTAAATCCAGTCCCTGCCGGTTCAGGGTTTCCTCTGCAAGCTCTTTTGCGTTAAACATTATTATAAGGAGATATTTCCTGCTTCCTTCCCTGCTGAAAACCCAGCCTGGGGGCAAGGAAAGTCGAGGTGTAGTCCCAAGGGCTTCTGAACCACCACGGTGGTGGTTTTTTGGCTCTGCCCAGCCCAGTACGACTCCAGAGAGCTTCCACCTGACCCCCTCCATCCCGCAAGGCCGGGTTGAGCTCCCACAAGCCCCAGAGCACCCCGGCAAGTGTCCCAGCCCCATGGCCCTGTGCTGGGGTGGCTCTCTGACCCCCTCACCCCAGCCGAAGGGGGAAGCACACGCAGCCCCCAATCCTGGGAGCAAAGGCCCCAGCTGCCGTCATCCTCCCCGGCCCCATTGCCTCCATCCAGGGCCACCTCCTGCACCAGGTCGTGGGGTCTCCACCTCGGCCCTGCTCCCTCCCATGCCGGGGACCCCCACGCCAGCACCCCGGGGACACGGCTGGAGGTGGGGGTGCCTGGCAGGTCCCGCTGTTTGCACACCCCAGGCGTGCAGGAGCCACTCCGCAGAGCTGCTTTTCCTTTTGTTTGCTCTTCGCCTGCATCTCTGTAACAAATGTTAAAGAGGCAATAAAAACCGGGGCAGAAATTGCCTTTGCCTGCTGCGGAGGGAGATAACGGGAGCGAGCTCCCGGCTCGCACCCCCTCCAGGAATCCGCACCGGGTTTTCCACCGCCCGCAGCGGCCGCCGTGCCCGCAGTGCCCCGGCAGCGGCCGCCGCGCCCCGGCACCGGGAAAACCCGGCCTGGAGCGGCCCGGATCAGGGCAACCGGGAACCTGCAGGGGTGGAGAGGGGGGGTGCGTGGCAGCGAGGCGGGGGGTGACCCGCGTGTGTGCGGTGCCCGGGGTGTGCTTGGGCTTTCCCGGGAATGCCACCGTGTGTGCGTGTGGGTCTGCACCCGCGTGTGCAAGCCGCCGGGTTCCCGCGTGTGCGCGCACGCTGCCCCGCCGTTGTTGCCAGACGTGTGCGCGGTTCCCCCCCATCCCACCCCCCCTGCGTGGGTGCGGTGCGTGGGTGCGTGCATGCGGTCCCCCGCCTGTGCCACCCATCTGTGGCCGCGGGTGCGGCTGCGCCTGTGCGGGACTGCGGGGGTGTCACCGCCTGTGGCCCCCTCCGTGGCCCTGCCGGTGGCCCTGCCGGTGGCCGTGTCCCCCCCGTGCGCAGCACCGACACCCCCCTCCCTCCCTCCCTCCCCGGCGGCTGCAGTTTCTTCTCCCGCCAGCAGCGAGCAGCAAGTGGATGCGCGATCGTGGCGCACACCCAGGCACACGCACACAGGCGCGCACCCCGCCGGCAGGCAGGCAGGCAGGCAGGCAGGCAGGCAGGCAGGCAGGCAGGCAGGCAGCGGGCGGGCATCACGGGCTCCGCGGGGCTGCCGGCCCCCGCCGCCGTATGCGGGCCCCCGCCGCCCCGCCGCCGCCTCCCGCGGCCCCCGCCCCGCCGCCGCCGCCTCCCGCCGCCGCCGTCTGATGAACGGCGGCCCCGCCGAACCGGGCAGCCGCCGCCCCGCCGCCCCGCCGCTCCCCGCCGCCCGCCACCATGTACCTGCACCCGGAGGCTGCCAGCGCAGGTGAGCGCAGCGCCGGGCACCGGGGACACGGACCCGCACCGGCGACACGGACCCGCACCGGGGATCGCCGCCCGCTCTCCCCTGCCCGGCCCCCACCGGTGGGACCGGGCCGCCCCGCTCCCCCCCCCCCGCCCCGGGGGCCGCTGGCCGGGTCCCCCCTCGCCTCCCCGGCTGCGGCTCTGCCGGAGCGGCCGGTGGGGAGTTACGGTAGTTTGGGGAGAAAGTCACCGCCGCCGCTTTCAAATGAGTCACCGCCCTGCAGAGCTGCTGGAGCCCCGGTCCCCCCACCGGGGACACCCCAACCCGCGGGGCCAGCACCCCCCCTCCCGGGGGAGCACCCGGAGCGGGGCGAGCCCCAGCCTCCCGGCGAGCCCCCGGGGTGAGCCCCCAGCCCCGCTGGGTGCCAGCACCCAGCCAAGCATCCAGCGGGCAGCGCGTCACCCCGCTCCTCATCGCTCGCCCCCTCCATCCTCCCGGGGGTCCCCCAGCCCCGGTCCCCAGCAGCGTCCCGCTGCGCCTTCGCCTGCCAGGGTGGGCGACTGGGGAAGGGGCTTTCGCCAGTGCCGTTTTGCTGAGCTCATGCTCCGAAGGCATCGGTCGGCCCCGTACCGAGGAATCTGGGACGCTGCCGGGGAGGTTTTGGGCGTGCAGCCGCCCGGTGAGGGTTGCCCGAGCTGTCGGCAACCAGTGCGGAGGGGAAGGGATGCTGCCGGTGCGACGCGGCTCACCGGGGCCTGGCAGCCCTCACCCGTGGGGTCCCGGGGAGCGGCCGCCGACGGGCAGAAGGACAGCGTGTCCTGCGGTGGCGTGGGGACGTGCCGGCGGGGACGCGGGGGAGCACCGATGCGGGGAGAGCAGGCGCTGCCGGTGTCGCTGGGGCGAGCAGCAGGCGTTCGGCAGAGCCAGGCCTGCGGGAGCCGGCAGGTTGGGGCAGCGCTGGGGACCGCGACACGCTGTCACCCGCAGCAGGTGACGGCGTCAGTGCTGCCCAGGAGTTGGCAGCTCCAGACAAGCCACCTTCGAGGTGAAGTTTCCACCTGCCTGGAGGCTGAGCTCTCCCTCCCGCTGCAATCCGGGAGCAGCTCGGTCCCGTGCCACCCCGTCCCCGCCACCCCACGGGGATGCCCCGCGGCCAGGGGAGCGCGGCATGGCACCGCCGACTGCTTGGCCCAAGGTCACCCGGTGGGTCAGTGGCAGAGCGGGGACACCAGCCTGTCCCCGCTGGCAGGGCTGCCCTTCCCTCCCGGTGCCCGAGGTCCTCACCCGAGTTATTTCCCCACCAAACTTTGCACCAGCCCCCAGTTTGCCCCCTTGCCACCAAGATGTCCCCCTTGGTGTTCGGTGGGCCACCGGCAGCTGCCTGTGCCGCTGCCAGCGCTGCTCGGCAGGCTGCAAGGTTAAAAGGCAGAGGCTGAGCTGCTGGGGTTTGTGGGGGGCAGAGCCCCTCTCCCCCTCCCCAAACCCCGCGGTCCCCGGCTGCTGGGTCTCCCATCACGTGGGAGTTTTCCCACGTCACTGGCCGTGGCTGTGCCGTGGTGCCTGGGGCTGTGGGGTGCCGTGGTGGGGCCGGGGGTGCAAACAGCCATGCCGGCAGCTCTCGGCTGGTGCTGGGACACCGTCTGCTTAATTCACCGTTTCCCCCTGCCCCTGGTTTTCCTCCCGCGCCGCTGCTCAGCCGCGGTGCCGTGCAGGCGCTGGGTCTGTCCCCCACCGGTGGAGGCTGGGAGGGTGCTGGCGGCTCACACCCCCGCTGGGTTTGGCAAGAGCCAGGAGTTTGCCACGCCGTGTCCCTGGGTGAAGCAATGCCCGTGCCACCGCGAACCCCTGCCCGGCTCCTTCAGCCAGAGGTGGCACCGGCCTCGTCCCCTGCTCTGTGTCACCGTGCGAGGGACAGCAGCTGCGGCCCCCGGCACCGACTGCGTTTCACAGATGCCGTGTGGGGAAATTCGGGAAACTTTGCTGCCATCTGCGCCGTGCTTTGCAGCCCAGGGAAAGGGGGCTTTGGGGGGCAAGGTGGAGCTCAGAGGTGATGCTGGGGGTGGGAGGTCTGGTTCTGGGGTGGGAGACACCCGAGGGAGCCTGGCCTTGGCTGGCAAGAGGTGTTTGAAATTGGGACCGAGCCGTGGCGCTTCCCAAAGCGGCTCCCTCCAGCTGGGCGGCTTTGTTGGGGGGCCGTGGGGGGCTGTGCTGCCGGCGGGGCATCGCCTGCGCTACCCGTGTCCCGTGATGTGTCGGGAGAGCCATGGCTGAGTGCGAAGCAAAGATTGGGTCTGAAGACAAAGGTGCCCTCTGTGCCACAGGGATGGATGTCCCCCACGCCACCCACGCTGGCTCTGGGGGCACTGGGCAGCTCCCTCCTCCCCGCTGCGATGCGAGACCCCCCTCCATCCCTGTCCCCGCTGCCAACGCCAGCTGACCCCTCTCCGGGGAGGCGGTTGCACCCCAACTGCTTCATCTTCTCAGGGCATCAAGGAGGTACTGGGGGGCCCCAGGCCCCCACATCCCCATCCTCCGGGGCTCCGGAGGGAGCGTGCCGAGCAGAGCCGTGCCGCGGCAGCCCCGATGGAGGTGGTGAATCAATAAGCAGGCAGCTGCCTGTTTTCCCCCAGCGCTGTCTCAGGGCGGGCGATGGAGAGGTCTGCGCGCTGGCCCGGCGGGTGCTGGGGGCTGTGGGAGCGGGTCCCTGGGGCTGGGACAAAAGCCGAGAGCTGGGTTCAAAATGAGCTGAAACCCCCTGAGGAGCGAGGCGGGGGCCGGGGCGTGCGGGGAGCGGCTGGGAGGATGGAGGGGAAGCGCGACAGCCGGGGAAGGCAGACAAAGAGCGGAGGGCTGGCAGGCGGCTGGCAGCGCGCGGGCTGGCCGGCCTCGCTGGGAGCCAGGCACCTGCTGCAGCCACGCGTCCCGCACGGCGCAGGCACAGCGCTGGCGGCTCCAGCACCCCCCTCTGGCACCCCCATCCTGCTCGGGGTTGGGGTTCACCTCTCTGCTGGCCCCCAGCCCCTCTGCTGCGCTGGGAGCGGGCTCAAGCCCAGGGGATGCTCCTGCCTGCGTCTCGGAGCATCCCCTGCGGCCTCACCCTGTCCCTTCGTCCCCCGGGGCTCACGTCCCCCCGCAGCAGCTCCGTCCCGTCCTCGTGGGGTGCTGAGCCCCCCCGGGGTCTCTCTCGCCCGCTCCCTCCCGGGGTCCTGCCAGCTCTCGATCTCTCCCCCACCACCTCCGAGCCATTCAGCCTCCCTCTACCCAGGGGGTGACCCACGCGCAGACGTGTGACACGCGTGTCCCAGGGCCCCGTGCACAGCCAGGGGACAGCAAGAACAGGACCGGGGGCTGCAGCCAGGCAGGGGGTCCGGCTGGGAGGTCTGCCTGATCCCCCCCCGCCACGCCAAGGAGCAGGAGAGGAGCTGGAGGCGGCTTTCCACCGCCTGATCTCGCGGCTTTTCAGCCTGCCGGGGAAGGGCGGGGGAGCGGGGAATGAAGACAGATGCAGATAATATCGCTGCCACCCCCCGGCCCCTGGGGGCTCAGCTACAATATCTATTATAGATGGATTCAGCAGGGGAAGGGCTTTCGAAGAGCCGCCGGCGGGGCCGACGCGCAGGGATTGTGTGCAAAGGCAGAGCGGCAGCGAAAGCGTCGAGCGGGGGCCGGGCTCCCCGGGCTGCGACTGGGGGCCCGGGGTGGATGTGTGGGTCTGGGGTGGGCCTGGGGGGCGGCGGGTCGGGCTGTGCCAAGCAGCAGGTCCTGCAGCCCTGTGGGTGCCAGCTTGGTCATGGTACGGGGGTGCTCTCTGCCCGCCTGCGAGCTCGGGGTGCCCTGTGAGCACCCCATCCCCTCCTGTTGGCTCCGGGCAGCTCGGCTCGCAGCCCTGCTGCAGGAGGGAGAGGGTCACCTTGGGGGGAGTTAATGAGGTTTGAAAGGGAAGCGGCCGATCGCGCTGACGGAGATGGAGCCGGGGCGGCGGCGGAGGGACGGCACAGCGCAGCAGCCCTTCTCCCTGCCCGCCCAAGTGGGGGACATTGTGGGGGGAGCCCTGAGGCTGCAGTTTGGGGGGCTCCAGGCACCCATGAAACAAGGTCCGGGCAGCCCTTCCCCTCCGGCTGGGTCTGTGGGACGTTGGTGGCTGGGGGGGGCGATGGGTGACCGTCCCCGCTCCCCCATGGGTGGCTCTCCCCACTTCCCCAGGGTCTCAGCCTGTGTCACTGGAGGAGGATGCACCCCAGGGACCAAGGTCTGCAGGAGGATTTCCACCAGCCCCACGTCCCCCAGGCACCTGCCCACACCTCCGTGTCCTCAGTCCTCCATCTGGGGCCTTCCTCAGCCCTTTGTTCCCCTCCTCTGCCTCCTCTCTCCTCCCCTCTGAGCTGCGTTTCTCCGTCTTCCCGTCTGCTCTCCGCCAGCCTTCCTCTTCCTCCCCCAGCAGCACCAGGCCCCTGGTTTGGAGGCTGTGGCCGATGCTGAGCATCCCCCCGGCACTGAGCTCTCTGCAGGGTTCCTGTCCCCATGGTGGCCTTCCTGGCCACAAAGCTCAGCGTCGGCATGGGTCCCAGGCTGGGGGGCACTGCCCGGGGGGGTCAGGGAGCTGAGGAAGCAAGGGGGGGTTCATGAGGCCAGGCACGGCACACAGCTTGCTCATTCCTGTCCCCGGGAGCCTCTGGCTTTCTGCCTCCCTCTCTCCCGCTGTCACCCGAAGTGCCCGGGAATGATGGAGGGCCCTGGGGCGAGAGGCTAAGTGGTGGCGGCGACGTGGCGGCGAGAGAGCTGGCAGTGCCGCTCGGCGTGAGAGCCCAGCCTGCTCCTCCGTGCCTGCCACCGCTGCCGGGAGAGGTTTCTGCGCCCGGGTGAGGTAGGGCTGGGGCTGCCGCCGGGGTGGGGGGCGATGCCTGGGGGCTGCGGGGCACAGGCACGGCCAGGGCTGCAGGGCTCATGTTTTGGGGCAGAGACGACCTGGAGCAGGGGCTGAGCAGAAGCCAGCCCTGCTGGGGTCGAGGGGCATCGCTGTCAGGAGCCGGGTTTGAAATGGGGAGGGCGATGGATGGAAACCCCATGGGACTTGGTCCGGGTGCTCCTCCGGAGGAGAGATGTGGTGGGGACCACTAGGCAGAGAAACCACATGCCTCTCCGGAAATCCTCAGCCAAAAATAGCCCAGCACCGGGGGAAGGAGCGCCTTCACTTGCCAAATTCTCCCTCCACCGCTAGTTCCTGCTTGCGGCCGCCCCGGAGGGGGTATGGGTGGCAGCCCCAACTGGCGCGGGGGGCTCGCCCAAGGGTGCCATGGGGTCCGCTCTGCCACGGGGCCGGTGGCGGCTGCGTGCGTGCGTCGCCCGGGGCCTTGCGGCTTCGCTGAGCGGCACGTGAACGTGTCGTGCATGCATCCTGCACGCCGGCTGCATACCGGAGCAGGGCAGAGGCATGGCTGCGGCGCGCCGGCAGCTGCCGGCGTGCTGGGAGAGCGCAGGCAGGGGGGATACTGGCGGGCAGCGCTGCCCGGCTGGGGGCTTAGCGAGGCGCTGGGTGCCCTGAGCATCCTCTCCCCATGCCCGGGCTGATTCGGGGGCAGGTCCTGAGGGCAGCCGCAGGGTGCTGGGAGCTCTGGCTCCCCTCTCCTTGGGGAGTCGTGGGCTGAGCCCGTCCCGGTGGCTACGGCCCATGGCAGAAGGATGAACCCTGCCACGGTGGTGCACCGACGGCTGCAGTGCCCACCAGCCTCGGGGCGGGCTGTGTGACTGGTGTGCACCCCCAGTGCCATACCCAAACCGGGAGCGGGGGCTTGCTTCGCAAAGGCGGTGTGAAATGAAACCTGGGTGCACCAGGGACCCGACGGCTTCAATGGCAAAACACCCATCCTATCCTCCATCACACAGGTTTCTCACTCTGCCCCTCACCGTGGCGCCAGGGCCCGCGGGACACGTCCGTGCATGGCGGCAGGTTGGGACAGGGGATGTCTGGCTGCACCTGGGCCTGGGTGTCTTGGCGTTATTGCAGCACTGGGTGCATGGGTGCTGGGGGAGAGGTGCCTGCACAGGGTGCTGCTCGCTGGGTGCCTGGCACCGGCCGACCCATCCCACGGGGTCCCTGGCAGAGGAGGCAGCACCACGCCGGGGGGGTCTGTGAAAGTCCGGAGGCAAAGCCCCCGGGGCAGGCAGCTCCGCGTGGGGAGGCAGAGACGGACAGATTGACAGCTCCGGGGGATGGACAGATGGCTGGATGGAGAAGCAGATGTGTACGAGGGATGGAGGGATGGAGAGATTGATGGATGTGTTGGAGAGGGGGACGCATGGATAGACAGACAGATGCACAGATGGAGAACAGACGCCCGTTCCCTTCCCTCTCACCCTGGGCACGCCTGGGGTGCTGAGCTGTGGCGCTGTGCTGGTCCTCTTCCCTGAGGCTTGTCCGATGGTGGGACACTGGCCAGCAACCCGCCGGGGCAACCGGATGGCCGTGGGGCTGCCGATGTCCCCCTCCGAGCAGCTTGTGCCCACGCAGCCCCCGACAGCCCCCGGGCGGGTGGCACCGCCGGACCCAGCCGTCTCAGCCCTCCGGCTTGCCAGCTCTGCGGCCGCCCGGCTCTGCCTGGTGGCACGCCAAGCCTGGCTCAACGCAGCCCCAAAACGCCCGGCGGGTTGTTTCCAAGGATGACAGCAAGGCCTCGTCCCACCTCGGAGGTTTTGCATCCTGGCAGGCCCCCCATGCCCGGCTCCTCTCCCTCTGCCTGCACTGGGGGCATGGGTTTTGCCTGCCTGCTCTGCCTGCCGGGCAGCCCCGCCGTGGTCCTGCCCTGCTCCCACCCGCATTGTGCCCGGGATCCTGCACAGGAGCGAAAGCTGCAAATTCACAGCTTTTTAGCTGCAACCTAAAAATAAGAGGTTTGGGAAATATCTAGCAAATGAGTGGGAGGATGAGAAGAGGAGGAATTAACGGCCTGGCACCAGGCAAACAGCATCTGGGAAGCCCCGGTGTGGCAAGGCGGCCGCCTCGCTCCCCACCCCGTGGCCGTCCGCCACGGCACGGCCCTCCCGCGGCACAAGGGGATGCTCCGATGCCATGCGGGGCAGGATCAGGCCCCCTCCCATCCCCCTGCTCCACAGCATTGCCCCATCCCTTCCCTCCCCAGCACCATCATTCCTATTTGGGCTCAGTGTCACGTCCCACCCCGGCTCCGCGGCTCGCGGAGACGGCTCGCGGCAAAATGTGGTGGTGGGGAAGTGCCGCTCGCTTGGCACCTTCTCCCGCTCCCCCCTCCCCGGGCGCGCACGCGTTTCCGCTGCCGGTTTGGCGAGGCGGCGAGCGGCGCGGGCTGGCACGCTGGGCGCCTGCTCGGCGGCGGCGGCGGTGGCAGGCGGCTTGGCACGGGGAGAAGTTTCTCTGCGTGGAGCTGTGGCGTGTCGGCTGCGGGGAGAGGCTTTGATCGCCGCTTCCAGAGAGCGCAGCGGGCGGCTGGGGCTGGGGGGGCTCCGCGCAGCTTTGATTTCTCCCCCTGGGTACTTGGCATCGATGGGTTTCGCCGGTGGGAGGATGCTTGGGGAGACGGGGCTGGAATACCAAGTAGCCTCAGGGGAGACGCCGTGCCCACCCCAAGCTGGGCATTTTGGGCTCTGCACCCAAAAATATGGCCCTGAGAGCCTGGCTGGGGCCGTCCTCGCTGGGGTACCTGCGGAGAGATCAGCCCCAGCCCTGGTGCCGGCAGATGCTGTCAGCTTGTGCCCACCACTTGTCCAAAGCCCTTGGCCGCTTGCCACTCCATGGAAGAGATTTCCAGCATCTCTATCCTGTGCAGGAGCCTTTCGCTTGGGAGAATGGCGAGGAGCTGGGTGCCCCTCGCAGGTGCTTTGCCCTCCCAGCGCCGCCACGTGCCAGGGTGGAAAGTGTTGCTCCGGGGCCGTGGGCTTTGGTGCAGGTCCACGGTGGGGAGCTGGGGGTGATGGGGGAGCTGTTGGTCAAGTCCGAATGCCAGGACGGGCACAGGGAGACAGGGTGTCCCTGCCGTGCGGGGAAGGGGGTCGGTGGGGAAAGGGGCATGGCTGCCCTTGAGCGGGAGGGTCTCGCTGTGCCGGACTCAAGCGATGTCTGTCCTGGCGAGCTGAGCGTGCACAGGGCCACCAAGATGCACAAAGCAACCGAGATGCGCAAAACCATTGAGATATGCAAGGCCACCGAGATGTGCAAAGCCACCGAGATGCACAGGGCCACCACGATGCACAAGGCCACCAAGATGCATAAAGCGACCGAGATGCGCAAAACCACCGAATTATGCAAAGCCGAGATGTGCAAAGCCGCCGAGATGTGCAAAGCCGCCGAGATGTGCAAAGCCACTATGATGCACAGGCCCACCGAGATGTGCAAAGCCACCAAGATGCACAAAGCCACCAGGATGCTCAGGGCCACTGAAGTGCACAAAGCCACCAAGACGAGGACCGAGGCCAGGGAGGCGATGGGAGCAGGCTGGGGCACCGCAGGGTGTCCCCGGGCTGGGCTACCTGCACAGGGGTGCCCAGCTCTGCCATGGCACCAGCACCCATCGCCACCCCAGCGCGGGGCTGCCTCCCTGCGCATCGCCGGAGCCGGTGCTCAGCCGCGTGGCGAATCCGTTGGTATCAGCAGTTCTTGCCGCGAGCGCCTCGCCTCCGCCGGGCCGATCTTACAGGATCTCCGGCTTACACGCTGCTTAGAGGAGAATAATCCCTCTCGGATTTCTGCGCCTCTCACTTGTGCTCGGGTCGGGTTTTGAAGTGTTTCCTCCACAGCCACAAAGGCCAGAGCTCGCTCGTGCTCCGGAGCTTGCTAATCCCACGCCTGCAGGAGCAGCGGCTTAGGGGAGATGGGCACACAGCGGCACGCTGCCATCGCCGCCACCGGCTCCCTCTCCCAAGCACTCGGGGGACTGTGGGCACTGGGGGCTCCGAAGGGTGTGGGAGGGTGCTTGGCCGAATGCATGGGTCCTCCGTGCCAAGGTGCACGCTCGCAGGAGGGCGTCTGGCATGGGGATGCTCTTCCCCCGGCACAGGGACCCTCTTCCCTGGCTCAACCGGCTGCTGCTCATGCAGCACCCCGCAAATCCCACACTGAAGAGCTGTGGTGCTAACGAGGCAGGTAATCCCCTCATCAATAACCAGCTGTAAAAGTGGAATTATATCCCATCAAGCGACATGGAATACTGATGAAAGGGCTGCAGGGCCGCGCCGCCATGCCGCTCCCTTCCCCAGCCTCCATGGCCATCCCCGTGGCATCCCCATGCCAAGCATCCCCACCGGGGAGCTGCTGCTGCCGGCATGGGGACCCCACGCAGCGTCCCGGGGCAGGGACCCAGGGCTGGGGACAAGCCAGGAGCTCTGCTCCGCTCAGCTTCTCTAATTAACCAGTGCTAATTGCCTGGAAAACGAGTCATTTAAATCATGCTGAGGGCGGTAGCAGCCTGGGGGCCAGCATCTCTCCCCCAGTCCTGGGGACACGGGCAGCATGGGCTGAGGGACGTGTGCCGGGGAGGGCTGGCACCCCCCTGTGCACAGGGACCCGCGTGGCTTGAGCCTGGAGGTGGCTGGGGGCTGAGCCACGCCGTCAATAAGCGCCCGGCGTCGCGGCGTGGAGCCCCCCAGGCAGGCAGGTCCCTGCCGGCGTAACCATCAGGCTCACCGGGGGACGCCAGGTGTGGGGCTGCGGTGGCAGCTTGGCACAGGGAATTTGGCCTGGGACAGGTACTGTGCATGGGAACCGGCACGCACCGACGTCCCTCCCCAACGCCTTCGGTGGCAGTGTCCGGACACCGCGCTGGATTTCTCCTTCCTAAGCAGGGTAATCCCTCATTTGTGCCGTGCCAGCACCTCTGCAGGCAGCGCGCATCCCTTCCCCTCGCCTTCTCCCCTTTGATTTCCCTCTCGCCAGATTACGTTGAGGATGAACTTGACCCCGCAAGGATCGAAGCATCTCTTGAAGCTCCAGGCTAAGCCCGGAGGGGTTACGGCGAGGGTCACGCTCACCGCAGTCATTAGCGTGCCTCTTGTGCGGCAGCCAGGCAGGGCACCCTGCTTTCGGCATGTCACGGTGTCCCCGGGCAGGCATCAGGGCTGTGGGGAGCACCGGGGGGGTGAGCCGGCGTTTGGGGGGCAGAGGAGGGCTCACCCCAATTCCTAGCCACGCCAGCCTGCCCGGCTAGCCCATGTGCCAAACTTGAACTGGTCAGGGTCCTGCACCGCTGAGAGCTGGGCATCCCACGGGGGGGCTGCCCCAGCCCTCCCCGCCAGCTCAGCTGCTTTACATCCCCCCCGGCAGCTTATCTAGCTCAGGTTTATAAATGTTTGAAATTAAGGGCTGGTCCCAAATTCCCTCCTAGGCAACAGTTGCTAAGTGAGTTTTATACACAGGCTCCTCGTGACCGAGGAGCGATGGAGTGGCCCCCCTTGCTGGGTTTGGATGGAGGGAGCGCGTGTGCCGGCTGGCTGTGCCGCTGGCGGGGGGCTGGCTGTGGCCCAGGAGCCGGGACCCCCCAGCCCTGTCCCCCGAAACCCCCCGGGCCGACTTCCCCACCCTCCTGCCCGCTCCATCCCGCCCTGGCAGAGGCTCAGCACCAGCCGTGCGGCTTTGATAAAACTCCCCTTTATTGCCACCATCCCCTTGGCTTCTCTTTTTTTATTCCGCCGGAGGCCGCAGGGCTGCCGGTGCTGCGGCCGCTTCGGCACCCGTCTGCACGCCGGGGCGGGAGCGGGCCGGCGGCGGCACCGGGGACCCCATCGTGTGCTGGGGGGATGCTTGAGCCCCTGATCCGGCCGCCCAGGCCACTCTGACTCATCCCAGTCTCTGAGCCGCTGGCAAATTTCATTACAATAACAAGGTCTGCGGGCGAATTAATTATTAACGATTATTGTTTAATATTTATACTGCAGTACAGCTACAGGCGGGCTGCTTCGGCCGCGCCGCTTCCCACTGCCGGCTGTGGCTCGAACGATGGCCTGTCCGGATCCCGGGGTGCAGAGCTGGCTGCGGGGTCCCCGCAGGGATGCCACAACGGGGGGTTCCTGGAGGGGACGGGGCTGAGCTGGGCTGGGGGTCCCACTGCCCCCCCCCCAAGCCACCGTGGGTCCCTATTAACCCTCCCACGGTGCCAGGGACATCACGCTGGCTGGCGGCATGGCCGTGAGCTCGGCGGCTGTGCCGGGGCTGCCGGATGCCGGGGACACCCTGTGCCGGGGCGGGGGCCGTGGGGGGAGGCAGGGCAGGTCCCTCAGGGGCTGGCGAGGGGTTTTCCTGCCCACGGGGCTGCTTGGGTGCAGGACAGGAGCAGGGTGGGTGGGAGATGCCTGCCTGGCCCTGTAACCATCCCCAGCACCCGTGGGGGGTGATGCTGGAGCAGCAGAGGGGTCCACCCCCATTTTTGGGGTCCCCAAGGTTGTCCCCATGGCCAGGCTGGGGAGGAGCAGCTGTTTGGGGTGAGTCTGTGTGGGTCTGGCTGACCCAAAGAGGGAACCCCTACTGTGGGGTGGCTGCGGGGCACCGATGGAAAGGGCACGGATCCAGCAAGGAAACTGGGGATGGCTTGTCTGGAGGGGATGGGGAAGGGATGGGATGGGGAAGGGAAAGGGGAAGAGGATGGAGAAGGTGAAAGGATGGGGATGGGGAAGGGATGGGCATTAGGAAGGGAAAGAGCAAAGGGGAAGGGATGGGCAAGGGGAAGGGATGGGGATTAGGAAAGCAAAGGGAAAAGCGAAGGAAAGTGAAGCAACACAAAACAACAGCCGCTGTGCCGAGATGGCGTGGTGGGAGCCGCAGGAGGCACGCGGTGACGCTGCGACCATTGCCGGACATGCCAGCGCTCCCAGGGTGCCGGCCGAGATTAAAGCCTTTGCTCTGCTCCAACCTGAGCTCCTGGGGAGCGCTGGGGGCCGGGGCATCCCACCGGGAGCCCGGAGCCAGCGGAAGGGGCCAGCGGGGAGGCCACTATGCCGGGGTGTTTCATGGGGTTGGAGCCTGTTAGCTGGACCCTGTTCCCTGCGTTTGCTCTCCCCGGGTGCTGCGTGCAGGGTGCTGTGCTCACACCCGCGCTGGGGACACCCCCGGGCGCGGGGCTGAGCCCCCTCCCCGTCCCCTCGCTGAGCGGCGGCTTTGCTCTGCTCCCCCGCAGGGGCTCCCTCCCGCGACGTCCTCCTCGTCTCAGCCATCATCACCGTCAGCCTTAGCGTCACCATCGTCCTCTGCGGGATCTGCCAGTGGTGCCAGCGCAAACTGGTAAGTGTCCCCCCTCTTCTCTTCCCAGGGTCCTGGGGTGCACTGGGACACGGGTCCTGGTCACCTGCTGCCCCCGGGTGATGGCCGGGGTGGGGGTCCTGCTGGGTGGGGGGCAATGCCTGCCACTGGGGCAGCGGGGTGCACGGCTGGGCAGCGAGGCTGCTGGCAGGCACAGGCAGTTGCCGGGAGTGGTTTGCGGCGGGTGCCGGCTGCAGCTTTTATTTTGCTCTTTGGAGATGTGATAATTAAATGTTTGGGCGAAACTGTTTGTGCAGCATAAAGGGAAGTTTCCAAATACATATATATATATTTGCGACAAGCGGTAACGATCTGGCCCCTGTCCTGCTGGGCACGCTCCTGCCTGGAAGAGCCCCGTGGGAAGGCGGCCAGCCTGTCCCCGGCAGCGCCGGGCGCCGTGAGCTGGCACCGCCGCCCGCTGTGCCCCCCACCCCATCTCCCCAGCACCCCCGGGCACCCGGCTTCCCTCCCCGAGCCCCACTGCGGCGGGAGGGCCTTTGGCTTGGGACAGCGCTCCCTCCTGCCCCGCGTCCTTCCTCCTCCTCCTCTTCCCGGAGCAGCCCGGCACCAGGATCCAGCCGTGCGCTCGGCTGCGTTTCCTTCGCCATCAAATTCAAATCTGGGTCAAGTGCTGCGATGGCGGCGGCTCTTCCCACGGGGGAGATGCCCACCCTGGCAATGCCGGCGGCTCCCCTCGAACTGCGGGAAGGGAACGCTCCCCCGGGAAGGCGAGAAGGGGTCCGGCCGGGGATGAGGCAGTGTGGGGACGGTGGGAGCCGCCGTGGCGTGCGGGGAGGGGAGGTGGGTGGGGTGTCCAAGGCTGGCTGGTGCCCCCCAGGGAAGGGCAGGCTGGAGAGGGAGGTGGCGGCGGGTTCAGCACCGGGGAGGAGAAGGGCCGGTTGTGCTGAAGGACGAAGCTGGCAGAGGAACAAATAAGTATAAATTGGCCGGGAAGGCGTTCAGGCTGGGAATGGAAAGACGCGTCCCGGCCGGCCCTCGACAGCGCGCAGAGCTGGAACGGCTGCGTGGGAACCACGGCCAAACCTGCTGAGCGGCTGCCGGGCTGGCCCCGCTCTGTGCCCGCGCGGCAGCCCCGGGTCGGCTAGTGCCGGGGGAGCGTGGGCCAGCAGCCGCTGCCGCCGTGTCCCCACGATCCCTGTGCCATGGTCAGCTGGGGACAACACTGAGCTCAGGGCTGATTCCCTCCAGGACGGCCCACGGGCATCCAAGGAGGTTGGGCATCCCTGTGCCTCCGGCAGGGTTAGCCCGTGGGCATCCAAGGAGATCCAGCATCCTTGCAGCTCCTGGCAGGACAAGCCGGTGGCTGTCCAAGGACACCCGTGCTGTGAATGCAGGGAGTCCTTTGCTGCAGCACTGCCAAGAAGATGGCTCTGTGCAGAGGTGATGAGGCTGGGGAGAAGGAGAAGGGAGAAATACTCTCCGTTTCGCGGGCAGGCTGCACGCAGGGCTGGCTCCTGCAGGAGGGATGCTCGCAGGTCCCGGGCCACCGTGGTGGGAGGGCTGGTCCGCAACCCCAGCCTGCTCCAGCAGCTGCTCCCGGCCCACCTCGGCCTCCCCGCACCTGCGCGGAGCAGCCTCCGCTCCTAATTGTTCGCTAATTGGCATTAATTGCGCTCTTGTCCGCCCTGGATCGGAGCAGCACACTGAACCTGCCGTCGGAAATCACAGTCAAGTGCCCTGATTACAAGCCCCAGTTAGGAGCGAGTGCCTGCTTCATTATCATATGGCAGCTCTTCCCTTTTGGTGGGGAAGGTGAACTCAATTAATTCAGGTTCAATTAATCCTAAAATTACCCGCTCCTCCCCCGGTGAGGCTGTGGAAGGGTATGCAGGCGGTGGCTGCTGCTCTGTCCTTGGGGCGACGCGGGGCACGAGCCCCCTCCAGTCCCTTGGGGATGGTGCCTGGGAGCCAAGGCGGCCAGGCCAGCATCTCCCCCGTGCCTTTGCTGGCTCGTAAGGGCTGAGGGATGAAGCTATTGGGAGTTTTGCTGCCCAGCTCGGTGGGACGGAGCCCGGAGACCGGGAGGCTGTAAGGGAAAAGGGCAAAATCCAGGTCAAACCCAAGCTCCCATCCCCATCCTCTGCTGTGATGCTCTGCGGGGCAGTGGGGGTCTCCCTGCCTCCCCCTGACCCCCCCTCTCCTCTCCTCTCCGCAGGGTAAGCGTTACAAGACTTCCCTGGAGACCGTGGGAACTCCGGACTCCAGCCGAGGCCGCAGTGAAAAGAAAACCATCAAGTAGGTGCCAGGGTAGGGGGGGAGAGGGGCAGGGGGCTGCGGCGCCGGGAGCCCCTCTGCCCACGGGTCTGGCCCAGCCGCAGCCCGCTCAGCACCCTGCCCTCTGCCACACGCCATCCCCCGGCCGTGGGTGCCCTGCCAGCATGGGGACACGTGCTGGATCGGTGCCATCCCCGCCAGCAGCAGGGAGGTCCCTCCTTGGGGACAGAGGTGGCCGTCCCTCTGCTCCCAGCGAGGAGGGTCCGTGCCCAGCCCAGCCCTGGCAGAGCGAGTTTGGCAGCGGCCGCTGGCCCGGCTCTGTCCCAGCGGCAGCGAGGGCTGGTGGGGAGATGGAGCGATGGGTGGTGCCCATTGCCGATCCCTGCTGCTCCTGCAGCTGCCTGCAGGATGGGATGGTCCCCCCAGTCAGGGTGGAGGTGTCCCCTGGTCCCCCAGCCCCAGTGGGAGAGAGGCTCCGGGAGACTGGGAGAACTGGTGGGTCTTTCCAGCACCCTCGGGTACCCCTCCTGGCTCACCCACTGAGCTGCAGGCATGACCAGATGGAGCCATGGGGACCTCAGCACTGGTGTCCCCGGGGATGCCCCGGCTCTGGGCATGCAGAGCCCGAGCCCTGCCCCGCTGATGGAGCCCTCCCCGGCCCCGCTGTGTGCGCGGCTGCCACGGCTCTGCAGCCCACGGGCAGCGGGGAAAGGAGAGCGGAGCTGAGGCATCTCACGGCACTGGGTAGGGAGTGAGGCAGGGGGTTGGCAGCCGGGGGGGCTCTCCGGGGCACCCCAGCCCCAGCTCTGCCCCCCGCACCCCTTGGCACCCCGCAGGGCTCTTGGGAGGAGCCAGGGCTGGAGCACTGGCTATTGCAAACCTCCTCCCTCGTCTGGCCTGGCCTCTTGCCCAGGGTGATATTGGGGTGCAGGCGTCTGGGGTTACCTCAGGCACCCCTCTGCTTGGGCACAGCCCGGCCAGCTGCTCCCAGGGCTGGCCGTGCCCAGCTGGGACCAGAGCGGGAGGCACGTCCCCTCCTGACGGCGTGGCACACGCAGCTCGCCCTCCCTGGCTCTGGCAGGGTCCACGTGGCCAGGCTCAACCCAGAGCTGCAGGTGGGCATCGATGAGGGGCGCGAGGGCTGGGCACCGGTGGCTTTTGAAGTCCCCCAGTGCCAGCGGGGAACTGCTCGGCTCCATAGCCTCCGGCACGCAGCTCGGGCCGGGTAGCGGGTGCTGCGGGTGGCTTGCCGGAGCCGGGAGGTTCAGGCTCCATGCCGGCAGCGGGCTGGTTCGGCTGGAGGGATCTGCGACGCACAGCAGCATCACGGTTAACAAAGCAGCGTGCGCTTCCAGGACCTGGCTGCTGAGGAGGCAAGGACATACAGACAAGCATGCCAGGGACACACAGACACGCGTGCCGGGGATGCTGCACCGGCACCGTGCTTGCCGGCACCTCTCTAACCCCGCTCCATCCTTCTCTCCTTCCCAGCCGGCGGAGCCGCCCGCTCCTGTCTCTCCGCAGCTCTGCCCTGCTCCGTCCATCCATCCGTCTGTCCGTGTCCGTGTGTGTGTGTGTGTGTCGGTGTCCGAGGGGTGGGCAGCCGCGCGCCCCGTCTCTCTCCGCAGGATCCCGGCACTCCGGGGGCGGAGGGCTGCTTTTCCTCCCCTCTCGCAGGAATTCAGCTTCTCTCTCTTGTATTTCCCTTTTCTTTCTCCCCGGTCTCCGGCCGCTGTAGCGATCTAGACAGAGACTTTTGGAATAACAATGACAACACAGTGCAGCAGAAATGGAGCTCCTACCCTCCCAAGGAGTTTATACTAAACATTTCACCTTACGCCCCGTACGGTGATCCGCGGCTTTCCCTCAAGTGAGTCTCTCCTTACCGGGTTTGCTCCGTGTAGTGAGTATATGGGCAGCACCCACTCGTCTTCCACCTCCTCCTCCTCCCGGGCTCCCCGCACGCCACCCCATGGGCAGCCCCATGGAGACGAGCAACCCCTCCTTCCCGCTCCCCCGGGGGCGGCCGGGGCCGCGGCGGGTCCCCCCCCTCTTCGCGGCGGCGCAGGACGGGGTTGCGCGTTGGGGGCACCCCCTCGGCGTGGGGACGGGTCCCCCCCGGGGCTGGGCTGCCGGCGAGCGGGACCCCTGCCCTCACCTCGCCCTCCTCCCCCCTTTATTTTGGATGGTTTTGCCGAGGCCCCCGCGCACCCCCCGGCCAGGACCCCTTTTTCTTTTGCAGTGCTGATGTTTCTCTTTCTCTCTCTGTCTGTCTGTCCGTCTCTTGTCCGTCTGTCCCCCTCCGGCTCTCTCCCCCTCCCCTCGTACCCCCCACCCCTATCAAATGGCTCCTCCCTCCACGTCCGTCCATCTGTCCGTCCGGCTCCCTTCGTGTCTGTCTGGGGGGGTCTGGCCGCCGGCCCGGCCCAGTGGCTCTCTGTTATCAGGGGCCAAGCTGACGGCGTCGGCCGCCGCGGGGTTGGCGGGGGAACGCGACGGCCGCCCCGGGGAGAAGCAGCGGCTCGGCGAGGACAGCATGAGGAGCAGCGTCTCTGCCCACAGCGAGCCCGGCGCGGGGAAGGCGGCACGAGGCCGCTGGCACACGGTGCAGAGCCACTTGGCCGCAGGAAAGCTCAGCCTGTCCAAGTGAGTGAGCACGCACGGTCCGGCACGGCACCCCGGCACGGACCCCTGCCACCGCCAGCGTGCCCAGGTGCCCGCTCCCCTCTGTGAGCTGCGCTTGGATGGGGGCCACCGAGAGATCCCCTGGCCCACCGCGCCGAGGGAGGCGAGGGGCTGCCCAGGCCCCCGGCGGTGTTTTGGCAGCGTTTTGGCAGCGTTTCGGCTCGGGGAGAGTGGAGGAGGGGGCTGCGGGGCTCAAGCCCCACCCGGGCAGGAGGAGCGCGTTTGGGTGCTGTCCCCGGCACATTTCCAGTGCCAAGAGTGGCTTTGCCCGATGCCGGTGGGAAGCAGCTCGGCGGCCCCGGTGAGGCTCCCCGGGGCAGGGGGCACCATCTTGGTGATAGCCCCAAGGCAAGAGCTGCTTTCCCATGTCCCCGTCCCCGGGATGCGGCCATCAGGGATGGTGCCTGGCATCGCCAGCCTCTTCCCTCCGCGGCGCTCCCCTGACCCACGGCACAGCCACGAGACCCGGCGCCGGCACCTCGCTTGTGGCTCCACCACCCGATGCTGGGGGAGAGTTGGGGAAAGTTGGCGGTTTCTCAGATTTAGGGGAAAAGCGGAGCTTTGGCTCACTCTGCAGGGCTCGTGGCCCAGGCAGGCTGGGTGGGGGTCTCGGCGAGACCCTCTGCTGCTGGCAGCGACCGTAGCTCTGCCAGGGGAGATGGCGGTGATTTATCTGGCTGCGGGCTCCGTCCTATGTTTCTGATCTCGGCTCCGGTTCCCTGTGCTGGGGTTCAGCAGCCTCCGATTGCGCGGCAGCCTGAGTGCCATGCTGCTGGCTGAGCAGCCGGCAGGTCCCGGCAGCGGCCCCGGCGCCCTCGGAGAGGTCGGTGGTGACGGCAAAGGCATTTCCCAGGGCTGCCGTGCCTCATCGCTGCTGCTTCTTGCAGCCTTGTTGGTGGGGAGAAAACCATTTCAAAAGAGAAAGGCCAGTCCTGCCACCTTGGACAAATCCCAAATGCCTCCTGGAGCCCCAAAGATTGGTGTCCCCCTCGTTTGGAGCCGTGGCCGCCCGTTTGGCACGATGCTGGTGTGCTCCGGCTCAGCTGCTGGGAGGCGGGAGGGAGAGGCGAGGAAGAGGGGGAGCTGCGCAGCCTTCAGCCATACCCAGTCTCGGCGGCGAAGCAAAACCCGCTGGTAGCCCGCGCTCCTCCGGCGGGATGTGCGAAGGCCGGCTAAGAAAAGGCATCGTGCAGCTGCCGTGCCAAGAGCCGCGGACACGCGCCCGCGTGCCGCTCGGCACCTCCGCTCCCGCTGACTCACAGCCAGGCTGTGCCGGCGGCCGTGCCGCACCAGCTGGGGCAGCACCGGCGTGGGGATGGGCTCTGCTGTCCTGGCTGGTAGCTCCATTGCTCAGAGGGGCTGGGAGCTGGACAGACGGACATCCGCCATGGTGCGCTGGGCTGGCACAGGCGGCGAGGGCAGAGTTAAGGGGATGAGGAAGCCGCCGGCGAAGCATCTTGCCTTTCAGCATCTCTTTTGCACAGAGCCTTTGGGTTTGGGGGTGTTCATGGGGGGGGAGCTGGGGGTCTGGCAGCTGTACCCCTCCCCTGGTAGCGGGGGCACCCGGGCAGGCACAGGCAGGGTGTGCGGGCAGGGTGCGCTGCCGCCTGGCACGGTGCTGGCAGGAGCTCGCGCCTCCAGCTGGCGCCGGGCCGAGAGGAGCCAGATTTAGTTTCCTGTGACTGAGAGGTTGTAAATTGAACTAATTTAGGATTTGATAGGAAAGCGAAAGGAGGTCGGCGGCAGGCGCGATGGGGGTGGCGCCGCGCCCGGGCAGTGCCCCGCGTGCCTTCGGCCCTGGTCGTGGGGCCGGATCCGTCCCAGCTCTCCGCTCCTCTCACCTTCCCTCCCTCCTCTCTCTCTTTCTCTCACCTTTCGCTCTTTCTTCACCTCTTTTTTTTTTTTTTTTTTTTTAAGCTATTTATCCTTCCCCCCTCCCTCTCTGTCCCCCGCTGCTGGCAATGCACGACGGCACAGCTTCACCATGCGGTTTCAGCCGGCACCCCGGCCGGCCCCGGGCGGCACAGGGACTGGGGTAAGGTCGGGGGCTGCTGCTGAAGGCAACTCCTCAGTGCCAGGCGGGGCGGTGGTCCCCTGCCCTTGTGCATCGAGGACCCCCGAGGGCTTTTGCCAGGCTGGTTGGATGCCCTGATCTCACGGCCACGAGCTTTGCAGGCTGCTGTGAGCATCAGCGCCGTCCCCAGGGCTCCTGCCCGGCTGCATGAGCCGTGCCACGCATGTGCTGCCGCCCCGGCGTGCGGCCGACTGCATGGCCAGCGATGGGCACTGCCGCTTCTCCCGCCGGCCTCTCGCCTGCTCTTCCCTCTCCGCCGGCCAGACGAAGCCCGTCCGCCCAGGGCTGGGCTTCTCCGCGCTCCGCGTCCTGCCGGGGCCATGTCCCCATCGCCTCCCATCCCGTGATCAGGGGGCTGGGAGCGCGGCCAGACTCCCACCCCAGTGGGGTCCCTCTCCGCTGGCAGCCTGGCTTGGCCCTGGGGACACCCGGCTTGCTGGCATGCCACGGCCACGGCAGGCTCGGCCCTCCCATCGCTGCGGGAGCCCCTGGCCGGCACGGTCCCTCAAGACAGGGGATGCTGAGACCCGGCGATGAGGGTGCTGGCGGCTGGGTGCTGGGCTGGGAGGGACGGGGACGGGGCGGGCTGGCTGGCAGCACGTGAGCGGGCGCCGTGGGATTTGCCTTCACGCAGCAGCCTAATTAGCTCACAGACGAGGTTGGCCGGCGCGCTGGGAAGGCACCGGCTGCGCGGCAGCCGCGGGAGCGGGAGGGCACCCAGCCGGCCGGGTGCCGCGGTGCCACGGCCGAGCCCCTCAGCAGCCCGGGACGGCGCCTGGGTGAGATGGCAGCGGCGCGAGAGCCCCGTGCCACCGGCGAGGCCAAGCAAGGGCCAAGAGGCAGAGGAACCGGTCGCTGCATCCGCTGGCCCCTGCCGGAGCGCTCCCTGCGCTGGGGCATCTTCTCTCTAACTCTCTTCTTTTCCTTCCTCCAATTTTGCCCCTTCACCTTCTTCTCCTTTCTCTCCTCTCCTCTGCCCTTCCTCTCCCTAAGTTTCGAGGACTCCACCTTGTCCACAGCCACTACCCTTGAGTATATCCCCACCTCAGCAGGCGACCCCAAATGCCAGAGGCCCCGCACGCTCATGCGCCAGCAAAGTCTGCAGCAGCCCCTCAGCCAGCACCAGCGTGCCAACCACAGCCAGCCCACCACCAGCCAGAGCCTGGGCCACCTCCAGGCCCACAGCGGCTCCTCCGCCGGCGCCGGCAATCCCCGGGGCTCCCGCGGCGGCCAGGTGCGCCAGGGCATCGCCGCCGGCTCCAAGCATCGGACGGCTGGCGGCCGGAGCCGCTCCAATCCCGGCAGCTGGGACCATGTGGTGGGGCAAATCCGCAACCGCGGCTTGGACATGAAGTCCTTTCTGTAAGTGTGCGCTCTCCTCTGCTCTCTCCATCGCTCACTCCGTCGCTCTCTCCATTGCTCGCTCCTCTGCTCTCTGCTCTCTCCATCGCTCGCTCCTCTGCTCTCTGCTCTCTCCATTGCTCTCCCCATTGCTTGCTCCTCTGCTCTCTCCATTGCTTACCCCGGCACAGCCGCTCGGCTGGCACCACCTCGGGGATTTGCTGCCAGCGGGAAGAGCCGGGTCCCCTACGGCCCCATCATGGGGGTCAGGGGCTGCTCCCCCAGCCCAGGGGCTCAGGGAAGGGTCTCATGCACTCCCTCAGCTCGCTTTGCCCCATGGCTTTGCGGCAGATCACCCACTGCGTTGCCGGCCGGTGTGGGTGCTTAGGGTCCCCTTTAGTCCCTGAGGAGTGCAGGGATGCTCCAGCCTGCGGGACAGCCACTGCCGGGGAGTGACATTGCCCCAAGGAGGAGGACGGGGAGGCAGCCGTGCCGGCGGTGGCTCCCGTGCAGGGGTGACCGTCTGTTTGGCCCCGATATCGCCGCCTGCCAGGCTGCCTTCCGCCCGGGCTGGGAGCCGCAGAGGCAGCCCACTCCGAGCTGCCGGAGCCGTGTGATCTTTAATCTGGCTTAACCCTATCTCCTGTATCAGCACTGGCTTTCAAACCTCAAACGCTGAGGACTAATCTGAGTCCCGTGCTGCTGCTGTATCTCAGCACATGACATTGTCACTCCTCCACAGAGCCTGTCCCCCCACCTCGCCTCCGTCCTCCCGGGGTCCTCCTGCTCCCCCCGGTCCCCATTTGCCCCCCAGGAGAGGGGATGCTCAGGTGCCGGCTGTGCACCTGCAGGCTGGTAGTGCTCGGGGATGACGGACAGGCCTGATCCTGCCCTTGCGTCGGTCAGCACAGCATCAGGGTTAGGTGGGAAAGGCCCTGGGAGACACGAATTTAGCTGCCCATCGCACTCCTGCCTGCGCAGGCAGCCCTGGAGAGAGGGTTGAACCTTCCTCCGGGCAGGTAGAGGCATCCCAGGGTCGCTGCCCACAGCCCTGCCAGGGGGTCCCCTCCCAGCTCCGGCACCAGCCATGACCCCCCTCCTCACCGCCAGCCGGTCGGTGCCCCGCTCGCCTCTGCCTGCCCAGCACCGTGCCGGCTCTGCTCTCTCCAACCAAGAGGTTCCTCACCGGCTCCGTTTGCCGGCTTCCCAATGTCGAGATGCGGCTCATTAGCCATCCCGAGGGTCACGTTCCTCCCTGTTTACCCAGCGTTGGTGCTGGTTCCAGCCTTAATTGGCAGAGGGGGAGCAGCCGCAGAGCCGGGACGTGCCAAGCCAGCACACCGTTTCCCCGCAGAGGAGCCGCTGCCATTTACCACCGCCGCTTTTCAAAGCCATTAACTTTGCTTTTGCTCTTTATTCTGTTTACCCTCCCTCCTGCCTCCCCGGCGCCGCCGTGTAAATGCGGTTACGGGCCCGGGGAAGCTGCGCTGGCGGCGCTGGAGGGGGGCAAAGAGCCTCGGCCGTAGCACTGCCATCTCCTCCTCCAGAGAAGGATGCTGGGACCTCGCTCCCTTCGCGGTGTCCCTCGTCCCCAGCCCCTCTGGGCACCTTCTCCCCCTTCAGCAGGACCTCGGCATCCTCCCTGCTTGGACTGGCGGCGGTACCCACATGTGCCGGGCTCACCGGAGCCGGCACCTTTCTCCCTGCAGCCCTCTGCGCCCATCCCGGACATCGTCTCCTGCACAGGGGCCGGCGGGCAGAACCGGGGTCCCCTCTCCGTCGGGGGACCGCGGGGTGCCGCCGCTCCTGCCGGTTCCCTGCCTGATGCTGTGTTCTCCTCTCTCTCTCTCTCTCTCTCCCGCTGCCTGCGGGGCCGCCTGGGCAGGGAAGGCCGGATGGTGGTGTTATCCCTGGTTTTGGGACTCTCAGAGCAAGATGACTTTGCCAATATCCCCGACCTGCAACCCGCTGGGACGCAGCCGAACCAGCCGAACGCTCAGGGGGACAAGAGGTATGAGCGAGGACGAGGGCAGTCCCGCAGGAGGAGGAGACGAGGGCCTCACCCAGGGTGGAGGAGGAGGAGGAGGAGGCTGGCCTCGTGGAGCGCGAAGGTTGGAGCGGCACAGGGTGGCCCAGCGGGCAGCGGGCACGGTGACGTCTGCAGCTCTCCCCAGCCGGCACCCGCGGTCCTGTCTCCGGAGCGGCAGCACCGAGAGGACCCCCCATCCCTTCCTCCTCCCTCCCTGTCCTCCCCCTCCTGCCATCCCCGGCCACCAGCCCCCCGCCCTGGCTGCATGCTGGGGGCACACGCTCGGGAGTGGGGCGCAGGGCAGGGGAGAGTCCCTGTGCCGGGAGGAGAACGGGGCGCAGGGGGGGACCAGGCTCACAGGGACCCCCTGACAACGCCGCATCGGCAGCTGAGCCGCGTCCCATCCCAACGCATGTCTCGTGCACCGCGCTGCCGCGACCTCCAGCCCGGCGGGGCCGTTTGCAGCTGGGCAGCTCCCCCGGCGACACGGGGACATCGCTGCGGTGGCATGTGCTCAGCCCTTGCTCAAGCCCCAAGGCTGACCGGGGACAGAGCAAGCGGCACAGGCTGGGGGGGACGCGTTACCCCCCTTTCTCCTCCAAGCAAGCTGCGCGGCAGCGTGGCACAGACCCTCACCTCCGGCTGCTCCGTGCCTTCCTGGGGTGCCGAAGGCTCGTCACCGGCACCGGAGCCCAGCCGGAGCCCAGCCGCGGCCACCGGCAAGGGCTGGCAGGAGCAGAGGGACCGTGCGCCACCGGGAGCGGGTGTTAATCCCCTCCGGAGCGGGGAGGAGGTGTGAAGCCGGCGGGCACTGCCTCCCCGCATGCTCGGCGTGTTAATGAACTGGCACCGTTCTCGCCCACCGGCTATTTTTACCCTGCTCAGCTTGGTTTTGCTCCATCTTTTAGCACTTCCCTCCCCGGCGTCGCGCTGCGCAGCCGGCCCCTGCGGGGAGCACCGGCCACCATGCCGTACCGTGCTGGCTGCCCCGTGCCAGGCGAGGGGACGGGGGACACCGGGTGCCGGGCACAGGGGGTGGGTGGCTGTGCCGCAGCAAGACCCTGCTCCCCGCTTCCCCCCAGCTCGCTGGTCCGAAAGACCCATCCCAGTGCATGCATGGCCTCCCCGCCTCCATCTCCCCCCTGCTCCCCATTCCCTTGGGCCCTGCGGGACACGGGGGGCTCAGCTGGTGGAGGGGACGGGCTCCGGCACCCTCCGCTCTCGCCTGCCCACCCAGCACTGCCGGCCACCCGCTCTTCTGCCTCAAAACGTCTCCTCCATCCCTGTTTCTCAGCTTCTTCCTTCCAGCCCGTCCCTGGCAGCTCCAGCCCGGCGCCTCGGCGTGTCTCCTGTCCCGGCAACTAACCGCTCTCCGTCCGTCCATCCGCCCCGCTCCTCTCTTCCCCCTTCCCTCCCGGCAGGCCAGTGGTGGACGACGCTGCTCCTCCTCTCTCTTGCTCTTTCCCGCTCTCTCTCTCTCGCTCTCCGCGACCTCCGCGACGTGCGCCACTGCCCCGGCACCCGCGGCTCCACCGGCGCCTTCTCGCCCAGCGGGCCCCGCCGCCGGCTCCTCAGCCTTCATTTTCACTCTGTTTTTAACCTGACTTTGCCTCTCCAGCTACCTTGGGCTCTCTGGTCCTCCCGGCGTGCCGTCCCGCCGGGGCGGGCAAGCCGTGTGTGTGTGGGTGTGCGAGAGGGCTGCCGCCCCGTGCCGCTGCGTGTGCCTCCGTCCCCGTTGCCCCCAGGTCCCCTCCCTGCGTCTCCATCAGCGTGTGTCTGCGTGTGCTTGGCGTGTCGGTGGGTGTCTCGTGGCATGCGTTGTGGCTTTGCCCGCTGAGCCCGCCGCGGCGCTGGGGCTGTGCCGGCGGCATGCTGCCCGCCGTGGTGTGTGTCCTGTTGGTCCGTCTGTTGGTTTCTCACCGTGTCTCGGCTCGGGCAGGAGCTGCGGCAGGTGGGAGCGTGGGGTGCATCGTGGGGTGCCTGTTTGTGTGCGCATCCCCTCCCTCTTGGACCTGTCTGCACCGCGGGAGCCACCCAGGGCTGCCCCGTCCCTGCTGCCATGCGCCTGTGTCCCCTGTTGTCCCTGTGCATCGTGGCAGCGTGGCCCCGGCGTGTGCCCACCCGCCTCCATCGCTGCTCTGTCCGTGCGCCCGCCGCAGCTCCCGGCTGCCCACCCTCCCGCCGGGCCATTCCCTCCCCGGCACCATGCCCGCCGTCCCGCAGCCAGCCGGGAGCCACTGGCATGGCCCCCTCCCCAAGACCCGGCTGCCACAGCCGGGATGTGCGGGAAGAGCCGGGGCAGCGGTCCCGGCTGCGGGGCACCGGGGAGGGCTCGATGGCAGAAGGAAAGGGGGACGGTTAGCACCGGGCACCGAGCCCTCGCCGCAGCACGAAGCACCCGTGGGTCGGCTACGCACCCGGCCCCGCGCCGGGGTGTGAAGGGGCTGTGCGTGGGTGAGGCGCAGCCAGAGCCGCGGGTGCTGGTGGGGACCCGGTAGCCACGGGGCCAGGCGGCTGCCCCTGGCATCACCGTGGCCTCTGCAGGCGCCAGGGGCGGGACGTGGCCGGGGGGACAAGGGCAGTGTGGGGCCGGCTGCCGTGCTCCCAGGTGACGTGCCGCAGGTCCCAGGGCACCGGCTGGCAACTAGCCCTGCCTGGCAGCAGCACGGGCAGAACCAGCTGCCTGCACCAGCCAGGGCCCCTCTGTGCGGGGAGGCTGGTGGGCTGCAGCGGGTGGCACGCAGCCGCCGGCGGCACAGCCCCGGGTATCCCTGCAGCCCGGCTCTGCCCACATCCCAGCTGGCAGCCTCCATTGAGGGCTGGCACAGCCCAGTCGCAGCATCCCCTGGGAGAGGGGGTCTGGGGAGCCCCCTCGCTGTCTCGCCCTTGGCCCTTGGCCCCTCTCCTCTAAGGCGCTGCCTCTCTTTCCCCAGGTTGCCAGCCGGCAGCAAGGCGGTGAACACGGCTCCGGTACCCGGGCAGCCACCGCACGATGAGTCCGACCGCAAGACGGAGCCGCGCTCCTCCGTCTCTGACCTGGTCAACTCCCTGACCAGTGAGATGCTCATGGTGGGTGGATGGGGTGTGCTGGTGACGGGCTTTCCCACTCTTCCCCACGCCCGCCCTGTGCCACAAGCGCGCCGGCACGTCCCAGCCCGCTCTGCCAAGTCCCCGTCACAGGCGGGCGCCGTGGCCCCGGCTCAGCCGAGGTGGCGCAGCCGTCCCCCCCCGGGCCAGCGCGAGGAAGCGGTGCCGGAGCTGTGAGGGACAGGCTGTCAGGAAGAATTTGGTTAATTGGCACTCCCCGTCTCCGGGACGCGCGGCACCGAGCCAGGAGTCATCCGAGGCGATGGCGATGGCAGGGAGCCAGGGAGAGGCTGATGCCCCCTGACAGCTCGCGGGGCTGGGGGTCGGGTGCTGGTGTGAACCGAGTTCAGGTGCCGAAATGGCGGGGACGGGGGTGTGCAGACCCCACTGGTGGTCCCATGATGGCCCCCCCAGCTCTGCGCTCACCACCCTTCTCCCCCCGCCGCAGCTCTCCCCAGGCTCCGAGGACGACGAGGGTCACGAGGGCGTCAGCCGGGAGAACCTGGGCCGCATCCAGTTCAGCGTCGGCTACAACTTCCAGGAGTCCACCCTGACCGTCAAGATCATGAAGGCGCAGGAGCTGCCAGCCAAGGACTTCAGCGGCACCAGCGACCCCTTTGTCAAGATCTACCTGCTCCCCGACAAGAAGCACAAGCTGGAGACCAAGGTGAAGCGGAAGAACCTCAACCCGCACTGGAACGAGACCTTCCTCTTTGAAGGTAGGGGCTGGGATGGACTGGGGTGGGAGCGGAGCGGTTGCGGGACCCTCTGTCCTCTCTCCTGGGCTGGACCAGCTCAGCTCGAGCTGCCAATGTGGTGGCCATTGGTGATGAGATGGGTTGGCCAAGCCATCAATGCCGGGTTGGCCAAGCCATCAACGCTAGGTTGGAGATGTTTGCTCTGTGTCCCATGAAGGGGACACGGGGGGAGGATCCTTCTCCCCGCAGCAGGCACCCATGGGTGGGTGCACGGAGGGGAATTAATCTGCTACCAGCCATTGCCGTGGCCCGAAGCCACAAGAGGTGCCCCGTGCTGTCATCTGCTCCCCATCCACTGCCTGGTGCCAACATCTCGCCATCAGCACGGGCAAGGCAGGGTGGCCCCAGCACCGGGTGCTGCTTGGCATGGCCGCGGCAGCTCCTCATCCCCTCTGTCTCTGGCACAGGGTTCCCCTACGAGAAGGTGGTGCAGCGGGTGCTGTACCTCCAGGTCCTGGACTACGACCGTTTCAGCCGCAATGACCCCATCGGGGAGGTGTCCATCCCCCTCAACAAGGTGGACCTCACCCAGATGCAGACCTTCTGGAAGGACCTGAAGCCATGCAGCGACGGCAGCGTAAGGCCCTGGTCCCCCTCCCACCCCCTGGGGACGGTCCTCGAGGGGAGGCTACCCCCTGTCCCTGTGGTGTCCCAACAAGGCCACCCTCTTGCTGCCCCAACAGGGACATTTTCCGCTTTGCGATAAGGTTCAACATCCAACAGAGAGGTTTCTCTTCTCAAATCTTTATCTTTATATTAAGACACTGAGTAGCCTAAAGTGAGTGTCTCATTTTGGGTCAAAAAGAGCTGTTGCAGGTAGATGTAAAATGAACGTTTTCTTTTTCTCCTGCTTCCAGCAAGACCAGAAAACATCCCACTGGGATGGCCCCGTCTCCTCCTGCCCTGATTTTCCGTGCAGCCCCAAAGTCCACCTTTGGGACGGCTCTGGGGGGTCCCAGCCCAGCACCTCACTCCCGTGGTGGGACACTGGGGCTTTGGGTGCCCTGTCAGGGCTTGGGCTGGGTGCCACGGCAAGGGGTGGGTGTTTTCGGGGCGCCCACCTAAAAGCCTCCGCGGGTCCCACAGGGAAGCCGTGGGGAGTTGCTGCTGTCGCTGTGCTACAACCCCTCCGCCAACTCCATCGTGGTGAACATCATCAAAGCGCGTAACCTCAAAGCCATGGACATTGGGGGCACATCAGGTATGAGCTCCGGCTCCAGCCACGCCAGGCATCGCTGCCCGACGCCTGGCCGGGTCTGAGAGCACCTCCTGTCCCCCCAGACCCCTATGTGAAGGTGTGGCTGATGTACAAGGACAAGCGGGTGGAGAAGAAGAAGACAGTGGTCATGAAGCGGTGCCTGAACCCCGTCTTCAATGAGTCCTTCGCCTTCGACATCCCCACAGAGCGGCTGCGTGAGACGACCATCGTCATCACCGTCATGGACAAGGACAGGCTGAGCCGCAACGACGTCATCGGCAAGGTGGGTCCCGCAGCATTGGCGCGCGGTGGAGGGACCCCAGCAATGTGTCCTGCCGAGGGATGGCACCTGGGGGACCCTGGCTGATGGCGACCGGTGCCATCTCAAGCTGGAGAGAAAGGTGGAGTGTGGCGGGGGCCCCTCGTGCTGGCTTTCCTTGGCCATCTCCGGTCCTGGCCACGGTGTGCGGCGGCAAGGACTCACCCAACACAAGTGGGGAGACGATGCGGTGGCCCCCGTCCAACGTGGCCATGTCCCGCACCTCCTGCCACACCGTGCTGCGGCACAGCCTGCACCAGGGTGAGCGTCAACCTGCCAAAAGTCTATTTATAGCGAGGCAAAAATCGAAGTCCCCGATGGCTCCCGTGTGCCGCGGTGCCAGGTAGAGCCGGAGCCCTCCCTGCAGCGGCACCGTCCCCGGCTGCAGGAGATCAGGGACGGGGCGTGGGGCTCGGCCGGGGGTCCCCGGGGTTCGCATCGACCACCGGACGGGCTCCCATCCCCGCGTCGGGATTACCCACCGCCTCCCAATGACAGGAACAGAGGAATTCATCCACTCTCGATTTGATTTACGTTAAATCCATCCAGCGCTCTGCTCATTAGGGTAACGATGACAAACGAGCGCAGTAATCTCAGTTATTACTGCTCACCGCAGAGAGCCGTTGATCCCCAAACGCAGCGCGGTAATCAAGCGAACACGGAGATTGGGATAAACCTGGGAGGGGGCGGCCACAGTGGCTCAGCACTGCGGGCTGCCGGAGACGGGCAGAGGTGCCGGCGTCCCCAGCGTTGACACAGCCTGGAGGGGACGTTGCCGGTGGCACGGGCATGGCTGCACCCAGAGCCCAACACCAGCCAACAGGCTGCATGGACGGACAGACAGACGGTGCCCATGATGTCTCCGCTTTGCATTAAAGCTGCCGGGAGCATTGCAGCGCGAGAGCAAAGCGGTGCTGCCGGCGGTGGAGCCGGAGGAGAGGAGCGTGCCCTTCACACCCCGGCCGCCCCGCCGTGGCCAGCAGCGTGCTAATCACTTTTGATTGCGTGATTAGCAGCGAGCCCTGCTCTGGCGCGGCAATCCGCTTAGCCGGAGCGGCGGCACGGGCTCCCCGAGCTGTCAGCTGTGGGCAGGGCTGGCACGCGCAGTTTTCCGCGTCGTCGTATGGAAAATCGATGGATAAAAATAGCCCGGCCCTGCGCAGAGGCCGGGGCTGGTGCCCGCGGCCGGCGGCACGCACTGGAGGAGTGGGGAGGGAGGAGGTTGGGGGTGAAGGCGGCAGTGCCGGGGAGCGGGATGGGGCTGGAAGGGCTGGGAATGGAGCCGTGGGTCCAAGGGCTGCCTGTCCCCGCAGATCTACCTGTCCTGGAAGAGCGGCCCCGGGGAGGTGAAGCACTGGAAGGACATGATTGCCCGTCCCCGGCAGGCGGTGGCACAGTGGCACCAGCTGAAGGCCTGAGCATCCCGGGACGGCGAGGCCGGGGGTCCCCCTTCCCAGCTCCCGTCACCTCTCCGAGGGGCTCCCGGCGAGGAGCCGAGGGACCAGCGGGACGGTGGCCTGGCGCACGGGGACTCTGCGGTAGGAGGGGGACGGAGCCCCCCGGCCCCTCGCTTTCGCCTCTCCCCGGCGCTGGGGCGTGGGGGGCACGCAGCCGCCCAGGACCCCCAGCCGAGAAGGGTGCCAGAAGCGATGAACCCCCCGTCCCCATCCCCGCCACCAGGCAGGACTTCTGCAAGTGCTTCCAGCCCCGGTCCCTGGGAGCCCCTCTGCCCCTCCCCGGCCTCACCCCCCATTTCAGGGGACCAGGCTGTGGGTGCAAGAGGGTGCCCCCCCTCCTCTCCCCTCCTCTTTCAGCTCAATAAAACCTCTCCGAGCCGTCAGCGTCGCCCAAGCGGGGCCACGGAGCCCCCCATCCCCTGCCTCGTCCCCACCGCCCTCCCCGAGCCCCCCGGCCACGCTGGGCTGGCACGGGGTGGGGGGGACCCGGGGGTGAGGGCAGCCCCCTTCCCTGGGCCAGGCGCGGGCTCCTGGGATCGGAAGCCATGACACAGTTCGTTAGCCAAAGCGGGCTCGTTTGTGCACTGCCTTCAGCCGGGTTTGATGCTTTACCTCCATTTTTGGGTTCAGCGGGAGGTCGATAACCCCGTTCTGGGGCTTGCTCCCCTGCATGGGGACCCCCCATCCTGCCCCCACCTCAGCTCTTCCCCCCGCTACCCCCACGCCAGGCATGTCCCCGCGGGGCTGGGCAGGGGATCGGCCTCGAGCCAAGCGGTGGCCCCCCAGGGAGATGCTGAGCCCCAGAACATCCCCTTCCAGCCGGGCTGACCCAGGCACCAGGGCTGGTCCGGGACCCCCATGAGCCCTGTACCCAGCGCTGGGGTCCCTGGGGAAAATGGGATGGAGCAAGCGCCATTGTCCCCATCCCGGGCAGGTGGCATTCCCTGGGCCGGCCAGCCTGGCAGGATCAGTGCCAGCAGCATCCCTGTGGTGCCTGCATCTCCCTGTCGGCTCCTCCCGGGATGCACGTGCCGGACCCCTGCCCGCTCCCTGGGGCCGAGGCTGCTGGGACAGGGGCTCCCCAAAGCGGGGACAGACCCACCTGGGGGCCCCACGGGGCGCAGGGGCAGCTCCCCGGGGAGGGTGACGGATGGGGTCACCCAGCGGGATCGCGACCTGTGGGTCTTCCTCACCACCCTGCACTGGCGGGGTCGGCGGTGGCTCACCGCGGTGGCCACGGGTCCTGGCAGGACCTTCCTCTTGCCGGGATTGCCGGGCGGTGGAGCGGGTCCAGCAGGACCACAGCAGCGCTGAGTGTGATGTGACACATCCCTGCCCGTCCCCCGTCCCCAGCCGGTGACACCTGTGCCTCTTGGTGTCTTGCTGCTCTGCCAGGACTGGCACAAGGCAAGGACGTGGTGGCCGGGGTGTGTGTCCTCGTGGGGGCTCCCGGGGTGACCCGCTGGCCCCCGTGCCGGGTAAGCAGAGCCCCTCCAGGCTGGCCAGGGTGGGGGTCCCATCAGCCCCCGGCCTCACGGCTCCCTCTGACCGGAGGGGCATCGGCCGAGCCCTCCCGGAGGAGGGGAGAGGTGGGTGCTGCTGCCTCCGCAGCCATCTCAGGTAGGGCACGGCCACCCGTGGGCGCGAGGGGCACCCAGAGCGAGCCCAAAGGCAGCCGGGTGCCCACCAGCACGGAGCCACCCCGCCTGGCCGGGGGTCCCCCATCCTCAGTCTTCCTGCTCCCTCCACTGCCCCTATGGCACCCACCACCCTTCTCCCCTCCTGCACCCATGGGGAGGACACTGACACCCCACCACTCGGGTGGCACCGAGGCCACAGGCTGTGCCCTGGGGGGGCTGCGTGCAGCCGGGAGCCCGGTTTCAGCGAGTGAGAGCGTTTCACCCTGTCACCATCATCCCTGCGTCGCAGCCCACGTACAGGCACCCGCCGCGCCCTGCGGCGAGCACGTCTCCGCCAACACTGATGCCACCCCACCGGGCTGCGTGGGGACACGGGGTGCTGGGGGGGCACCCGCTGAGCCCCCGAGGTGCTCCATGGGGTTCCTGCACTGGGCACCCCCAAAAGTCCCTGGGGTGCCCGGCTGCTTGTTCCTTCTCCTGCCAAGGGGGACATCCCCGCCGCCGCAGGGCCAAGCCACCTGGCGACACGGCGGCAGCGGGACCGGGACCGTCCCATGGCTGCAGCCGGGAAGGGTTCGGCGGCCCCCGCAGTCCCACTTTAGACGATTTTGGACAATCTGGAGAGAAGTCATAATACTGCTACTACAGTAATAATAATGCTTTTAGGGACATTTGTATTTTTATCATATTCTCTCTTTTTTTAACATAAAAGAAGAGATTTACATGCCTGGGGAAGGGGCTGGAGCCGAGGGGCGGCAGGGCCAGGGCACCCCAAGGCCAGGCAGGGGCAGCCCGGGTGCCGGCGGGGCTGTGCCAAGCTGGGTGCCCACCCATCGCCCCTCGGGCACCCCGCTCCTCCGGGAAGGATTTCTTGTCTGCGATCGGCTCCCCGGGGCTTGTGTGTTCATTTTTAACTCTAGAGCTCTTAGCCGTTATCTTGTTCAGGTATCTCTCTTCTTCATGTGATGGTAACATCCAACTGGTGTGTAAAATACAGAAAAAACAAACAAAAAAAAAGACAAAAAAACAAAAAAAAGACAAAAAAAAAATCAAGACAAAAGCCCAGACCGGCTGACGAGCGGCTGGAGCAAGGGGATGCCCGGCTGGCGATGCCACCCCGCTGCCGGTGGCTTTGCTGTCTCTAATAACGGCAGCAGGGGCCGGGGCCGGCACGGCGGGGAGGCTGGGGGCGAGGGCCGGGGCGCGCGGGTCGGGGCGCCTTCTTTGCAGAATCCTATTTTTGGGGAGCGGGGCCCCTCGTTTTCTGGAGGCCGCCCCTGTTCTCGGTAATAAAGGACAGTCAGTAACTGCCAGCGTGCCTTGTCTCTGGGCTCGGGGGGACGTGGGGGATGGCTTCTGCGGTCCCCCAGCAGCTGTGCCCGCAGCAAGCGCTGGTCGGAGTGGGGATGGGGGTCACGGTGTCACCTGCACCTGGCTGAGCATCCCCCCCCAGCACCGAGCATCCCCCCAGCACCGAGCATTCCCCCAGCACCAAGCATCCCCCTCAGAGCAGAGCATCACCCCAGCACCGAGCATCCCCCCCAGAGCAGAGCATCCCCCCAGCACCGCTCATCCCCCCGGTACATGCACAAGGAGGGAGGAGGACGGGACAGGTGATGCTCGAGGACCCCTGGTGAAGGGGACACATGGCAGGGGGACAAACACTCTGAAAGGTCCCTGCAAAGGGAGGGGGACAAGGAAAGCCACCTGGCCAGCCTGCATGGGCTGCAGGGTTGGGCCTGCTAACGAGGGCAGTTAACGAGGGCAATTAATGAGGGTTCATTAAGAGCAGCCCTAGGAAGAAGCTCTTTCTCATGTGAGGTGGCTCCAAGTGCTGGGAGGTGGCTCCTAGGAGTGGTGCAGGAGCCTGCCAGGGGTTGGGGTCCCCAGGGAGGCTTTGGGGTCCCCCAGGGGACAATGCTGACAGCCCCAGCCTGCGCTGAGCCCGGTGACGCAGCCAGCTGGGTCCCCGTGGGCACCAACCGTGCCAGAAGGGTGAGTGCGGGGCAGGATTGGGCCCTGGGGGGTGAGGTGCTGGGTAGGGACCGGAATGTGGCTCTGGGGAGGGGGGCAGAGGTGGGGGACCACGTCCCGGGCAGGTGCCTGTTGGCGAAGTAGGGGGCACGTGGCTACCTGGGAGCCTGGGGTGCTGGCTGGCACTGCAAAGGCTCGGGTGGCTGTGTTAAATAATTCACTGAACACCGGTCTTGAATAAATAAAAGAAACTCCAAACGCGGGGACGGCAGGAGAGCTGTGTCCTCTGCGCCCAGGATAGCATCCCTCCGGATCTGCCTTTCACGGGCTGAGACACTGTGTCGGAGGTGGCCAGTGGCAGCGGAGAACAGACGGGGACAAGGCTGGAGGTCAGGTCACTGCTGCTTGCACCCGTTCAGGCTCTGGTTTCTGTCCAGCTGAGCCAAACCTGGAGATTTTGGCAGCAACAAGCCACCAACGGCATCGGTGCCGCTGAGCCTGGCTGCTGTCTGGGCTGTGTTATACCAGAGCTGGGTTTCTTTCATCGTGCTACAGCTCTGAACACAGCAAAAAGAAAAAATGCTTGGCCCTGTGCAGCCATCCCGGCGCTCCTGCTGCACGGAGCGGGTCCGAGCCGCAGCGATCCCGAAGCCCCTTCCTTTGTGCCCGCAGCCAGCGGGAGCAGATGGAAATAGCAGCATGATCCCAGCTGCGGCGAGGCCACAAACCGTTGTACGCAGGGATGGGAGAGTAGGCAGGGATATATATAGAGACAGACGTATGGATGATGCACTGCGCACACGCCTTGCCGGGTGCTGGGGCTCGACGATGCCAGCATCCCCAAAATACTTGTGCGTAGCAGAAACGTGTGAGGTTCCCGCTGACTGCGGCGGCTCCTGGCCCTCGTGGCACCGCGCCGATTGCCGCTGGTGCCATCCCAACGCAGTGCCTGGACCCCAACCCAGCTCCTTCCCCAGCCAGAGAGTGAAACCCAGGGCTGCGGAAGGCTGGGGCGGTGGGAAATGGCTGCGGGGAGGCAGGGACCCCGCTCCCCAGGTGTCAGAGCTTCTGGATCCGGTCCTTGCTGCAGGGACTGGCTGGTGGCACCCAGGGCCACCCACACCCCTTGCCCTGCCGAGCGCAGAGGGCTGGCAGGGGTCTGCACGGAGCCGGTGGCAGCAGATGGGTTGTGCCAGGTAGAAAAGGATGTCTGACTTATAGCTGGGGCTTGGAGTCCTGCAGGTCTCTGCCAGGGCCAGCACCCCGCAGGGTGATGGATAATTACCTGCTAATTAGCAGCACCGTCTCCCCAGGCAAAGCAGCAGCACCCCGGGTCGCTGGCATGATCCCTGGGGGCCGGGAGCCACCCGCTGCCATACTCGGCACCCCAGGGTGCCCCATGCCAGGATGCTCTGCCTGCTACAAGCCACGATGGTGAAGGCTGCCTGGGTGGGAAGAGGGACCGACAGCCGGTACCTGTCCCCCCCGCTGGCAGAGCCAAACCGGAGGGGGAAGAGCGAGCTGAGCTCCTGCCAAGCCCCAAATCCACCGTCCGCAAGTGGGAATGGAAACGGGGCCTCGTTACTGCTGGGAACGCGGGGGCTTCATCAGCCTGGCACCGACAGGCCCTGCGCATCCCGCAGATGAGGATGCTCCGCCGTGTCTAAAATAGCCACGGTTCCCACCGCAGAGCGGGAAGGGAGGGGAGAAAAAACCGGGCAGCATCTGCCCCGTGAGCATGGGAGAGGATGTGGCAGGAGCGCTGGCTGCTTCCCAGCCACCAAACCCAAACCCCTCGCAATTAAAAGCGGATGCGCGGTCTGAAACCTCCAGCAAGCCCCAGCCCTCGGAGGGAGCGTTCGGTGCCGGTGCGGCCGAGCTGCTCTGCCGCATCGCGATGGCTCGGTGCAGAGTGGGAGCACGGCTTGGAGACAGGCGGAGGAAAATGGGACTCCCTCGAATGTTAAAAATAAGAGGAGCGGTGGTCTTGCACCGGGAGGTGTTGCTGGGGTTCCTCAACAGCCCCCTTTTCCTGCTGCAGCCCCCTGCAGAACAGACCCCATCACCTTTCTCTCACGCCAGGTTTTCTTGGGTTTGTGCGTTTTATTGCTTGAGTTTGGTACAAACGGAGCTCGGGGAGGGGAAGGACAAGGCAGCAGCCCCGGCTTCGTTGCCCGTTTTGGGGCAGACAGAGCCGGAGCTGGGGGTCCTCTTCCCGTACAGAGGCAAAACCCTTTCCAGGCTTGCGACGGGCAGCGCTTGTGCCCAAGCGGGGTTTCCATCGGCTCCTTCCCAAACCTGCCAGTCGGGAGGAGCCCGGTGGAGAACTTCCCCCAGCCCAATTCCAGCGGCAGGACGGGGGATCTCGGGGGTGAGGAGGGGTCTGTGCGTTTGCTCTCGAACCTTGCTGCTCTTTGGGGTGATGGGATCCATGTGGAATGGATGCAAATGGTGTTGCTTTGTCCTGTCCTGCCCCACGGAGCCAGGAGCAAAGGATGTGCGTGGTGGGAAGGTCCTCGTGCCCGTGGGCAGGCACCGTGGGGATGCCCGGCTCTCGGCAGCACCGTGCTGCCCGCCGGGGCCTGTCCAGCAGGTGAGTGGGGTCCCGTCACGGCAGCGGGCTGTTCCCCCATCCAAGGCACCCTGCGGTTATGTGGGATGCTCTAAGGTGGGCTTGCAGATCCCAGCGGTGACCCACGAGCCCTGCAGATCTGGGCAGCTCTTTGCAGTCCCGGCTGGGAGATGCTGGTCCTCGGACCGTTTTCCTTCACGTGGAGGCCGTGAACCTCCTTCTTCCCCAGCCCTAGCTGGGAGATGGTGGCTCTTGGGAGCCCGGTGGAGGCTCCCCGTCCCTCCGCGGTGCATCCCCGTGGGTGTCTGGCTGCAGCGTGGCGGCTCATGTTTCCCCTGGGGAGCCCGGCAGGGCTGCAAAGCTGCTCTCCCCATTTTCCAGCAGCGGGGAGCCATCCCCGGGGGCTGCTGGTGGGGCCTCAGTGCCTTGCTCCTCCTCCTCCTCCTGCTTCTGGAGGCTCTGCAGGCGTTCCTGCCGCGCCTCCATGAACTCCTGCGCCCCGTCGCCCACCAGCCGGACGGCATCCCCGACCTGGGGCGGCTGCCGGACGGGATTGTGGTCGTAGGAGAGGAGGCGGAGGGCGGAGAGGCAGGCCAGGTCGGGGAAGCGGGCGATGCGGTTGCGATCCAGGTCGAGGACGCGGAGGTGAGCCATGCGCAGCAGGGCCGGGGGGAATTCCTCGAAGCGATTCCCGTAAAGCCAGAGCCCCCGCAGGCCGGCCATGCGGGGCAGCCCGGCGGGCAGGCGGGCCAGGCGGTTGTCGCCCAGCTGGAGGCTGCGGAGGTCGGGCAGGCGCAGGAGGGCGCGGGGGAAGCGGGCGAGGAAGTTTCCCTCCAGCCAGAGGCAACGCAGGCTCTGCAGGCGGGCGAAGGCGGGCGGCAGCCCCTGCAGCCCGTTGCGGCCCAGGTAGAGGTGGGCCAGGCGGGGCAGGCGGCACAGGGCCTCGGGCACCTCCAGCAGCTCGTTACCGTCCAGGGCCAGGGTGCGGAGGTGCCGCAGGCCCCCCAGCTCCGCCGGCAGCTCCCTCAGCCCCGCACCGCTCAGGTAGAGCTTCCGCAGCCCCCGCTGTGCCCACAGGGCCGCCGGCACCCTCCCGTTCCGCACCTCCAGCCGCTGCTCGCCGCCCTCCGGGCCCTCGGCCGCCGCCAGCCGCGCTCCGCGCCCCGCCGAGCCGCCGCTCCCCATCCCCGCCGCCGCGCCGCCGTCGCCGCGGCAACGCGCCGCAGCCAATGGGAGCGCGGGGGCGGGGCCTGGTGGCAGGGAGGGGGCCCACTCCCCTCGCAGCACCTGGGCGGCGGGCCCGCCCACTGGGGGGTGACACGCCCACGCTGGCCACGCCCACGATCCCCGCTGGCCACGCCCACGCCCGCCCTGCCTGCGCCCTGCCCGCAGCCCCTGCCCCTGCCCGCAGCCCCTGCGCCCTGCCCGCAGCCCGGGCAGCACCGCCTCCCCCCCCCCCAGCTCCCTGCCCGGCCAGGCCCTCCGGCAGCCCGGGGTCAGCATCTCCCCGGGGCGCTGAAAAAGGGGGGGGGGGTGTGGTGTGTCCCTCTGCCACCGCCCACGTCCCCTGGGACCCCCAGGGGGATGCTGCAGGGACCCCCCCCCGGCACAGCCACCCCTGCCCGGCGCCCCCTCACACCCCAGGGCCGGGGAAGGCTTGGATGGAGACCCCGAATGACACCCCCCCCATGCCACGGCTGCCCACCCCGCAGGACAGGCTGGGGGTCTCCTTCCTCCTCCTCCTCCTCCTGCCCACCCCAGCCAGCCCTGCCTGGGGTTTGGTTTTGGTTTGTTTTTTTTTCTTCTTCCCTGCTGCAAATCAGCTGTGTCATCCCAAAGCCAGGGCTGGAAAGCCGGGCTCGTACAGCCCTCCAGTGGCTGCTGGCCAGGCGGCACTCCTGCCCCCCCTCCCCGCCCCCCCCCCCCGAATCCTCCTGTCAGCCTTTGGGGTGCAGGCAACCCCCAAAATGAGGGTTGTGGGCAGCCACAGCCCCTCCGTGGGGACTCGGGGGGCCGGGGGTGACAATGGCATCGTGCCCAGAAAGACTGGTTTGGGTCTTTATTTCTCAGGGACTATGGGGGTCCCCAAAGAAGCCGAGGCTGGGACCCCCGGGGTGCAGCGGCACTACCTCGGGCCACCCCGGAGGTCTACGCCGGGGGGTGGCCGATGATGTCCCCCACCCGGTGAGGCGGTTGTTGGTGCCAAAGCCGCTGGGGCTGGTTGCCCCCCACGGGTGTCGCCGTCCAGGTTGGACCCTGCCAACACCAGGCTGGAAAACCCAGGAGAGACGGGGTGGTGAGGCTGGAGCCCCCCCGGGGCAACGAGCCCCCCATCCAGGGCCACCCCAAACTCACCTGGCGCTGCAGGGGACAGGGCCAGGTGGGGGGTCACGTACTGGCCGTGGCTAGTGGTGAACCCTGATGACTCCTGGGGGATGGAGGTGGGTTGGGTGCATGGTCCGATGGGGACGGGGCCATGCCTGCACCCACCTTCCTGCCAGCACCCTGCCTTCCCAGCGGGCTGGCCTGGCTCCCTCAGGGTGCCTGCAGCCCTCGGGAGACGAGTGGGATGGGGTGGCCCACCGCGGGCAATCCCTGCGTGGGGACAGCGGGTGGGGACGGGCAGTGGGATGGGGTCCTGCTCACCGCCATGCCCAGACAGCCCGGCACATCCCGGCTGAACCCGCTGCCTCTCTCGGAGCCTGCCGGCAGCGTCGGGAGCATCTCGCTGCCCTGCTGGAGGATGGAGATGGGGTGGCTGGGACACGCGTGTCCCCTGCCTGCACCCCGGTCCTGCCTGCACCCCGGTCCTGCCTGCCGGCGATCTCGCCTCGCCCCGCTTACGTGGCTGTGCACAGAGGGCAGGTAATCCGTTGTGGGGAGGCTAACGCCGAGCTGCGGGAGAGAAAAAGTGTCCCGTGGGGTGCAGAGCGGGTGGGGGACTGGGGAGGGACAGGGGACCCGGTGGGGCTGGGGCTCACGGGCTGGCCCGGCAGGGCTGGCAGGACGCCGTCGCGCCTCGGCGTGGCCCTGGTGAAGCCCGAGTGCTCCCTGGTGCCGATGGTCGTCTTCTGCAGGACATCTGTGGGGAGCAGACGGGGCAGGGAGGGAGCCCCCCCGTCCCCAGCCCCGTCCCCAGCCCCGTCCCCAGCCCCTGCGCTCGGCCCTGCAGCCAGCCATGGCGTTGGTGTCACGGTGTTGGATACAGCCTGGGGACCCTGCCTGTCCCCCTGCATTTGGGGGTGGGCAGGGATGGGTGACGCAGGGCAGGGGGCCTCCGCCACCCCCAAAACCTCCCGGGGTCAGGGCTGACCCTGTGGCCACCGATACCCCAAAACCTCTTGGGGTCAGAGCTGGCCCTGGGGCCACTAATACCACAAAATCCCCTAGTGTTGGAGTTGGCCCTGTGGCCACTGATACCCCAAAACCTCCTGGGGTCAGAGCTGGCCTTGGGGCCACCGATACCACAAAACTCCCTAGAGTTGGAGTTGGCCCTGTGGCCACCAATACCTTAAAACCTCCTGGGGATGGAGGTGGCCCCAGGACCACCAGCGCCCCCAAAACCATACCTGGCTGGGCAGGACCAGCGCAGCGGCTTTCGGGGCCGAGCTCCCTGGATGCTCTGGGGGGGCCCTGGCGATGCCGCCTGTGCCGGGGACTCACCGCCCCGGTGCGGAGGCAGGAAAGGGAAGAGGACTCTTGGAGGTACCCGCTCCCTGACCGGTGGACGTGCCAGGGCAGGAGGCTCCGGCCGTCGGGGAGCCAGAAGGGCTTGAAGTGATCAGCGGTGGTGGACCTGGCGCTGTCCTGGCAGTGGCTGCGGCGGGAGGCCAGCGTGGCTGTGACGGAGTGGCCCCAAAACTTGCCCCCCGTCCCCACCGCAGCAGGGCTACCTACCCTGCTGCTGCGCCACGTGGGCAGAGCAGGCGGGAGATGGCCGAGTAGTTGTTGGACACGTAGCCGGTGCCGGTGTGGTGGCCGAGGCGGGGGCGGAACCGCGGCCGGCCTGGGTGAGAGCGGGGAGAGGGGGCTCAGCCCCGGGAACGAGCCCCCCCAGCCTTCGGGGAGGCCTTCGGGACCCCCTACCGTAGGCCACCGCATAGCTCGTGGCGTAGAAGTTCATGAGGTCGGCGCTTCCCCCGGTGAGTGCCTTTGCTGAGGGGGGGACGGCCGCCAGCCCCGCAGCAGGCGAGCCCTGCGGCAGGGACCGCAGCTTAGCACAGGGACAGACAAACGGACAGGCAGCCGCCATGGTAGGGCTGTCCCAGAGCAGCTCCCTGCCTGCCCCGAGGGACGGGAGGCAGGGGTGGGTGTGGAATGTCCCCACGGAAGGGGACGTTGGGATGGGGATGCTGTCTCCTGGTAACCGGTAACCAGCGAGGTGAGGCACGGGGATCTCGGAGGGACTGTCACCGCTGCCTGGGGACCGCTGGCCCAGCTGGGACACCCCGCAGAGGGCACCGGGGAGCAGGGTGCCTCACTCCAACCTCCGGCGGAGGGGGGCAAACTCCCCTGGGTCCCCAGAAAAAGGGTTTCAAAGGGACAGGTAGGAGTTGGAGACAGCGGCGAGCCGGCAGGTGCCAGGGCGAGCTCGGATTGCCGCCGCCGCCTTCCCCCAGCGCCCGCTCCCAACGCCGCCGAAGAGCAGAGCCCTGCGCTCGCAACGCGGCAAGATGGAGGCAACAGGAGAGGCAGGGCTAGCAGCCACGGCTTTACTCATCGTGCCCTGAGAGTCCGAGGGAGCCGCTGCCGGAGGAGGAGGGGAGTCACAGGGAGGGCAGCAGCGTCAGCGTTTCCACAGGGCCCCGTCAGCTCCAGGGGATGGGGAGGGAGAAGGCGGCCCCGCCGTCAGCGGGGCGGCTCAAAGAGGTACTCCAGGTCCGGCTGCCGCAGCCTCTGCTCCCTCTTCTTGTTCTTGGCAAACTCCCTCAGCATGGCCATCACGTCGTTCTCAAACTCGGACGGCGTGGGCTTCGCTTCTATGGTAAAAACAGAAAGGGGCAGCAAGAGAACGGCTCCGTCCTGTCCCGAAGCACCCAGCACCACGCTCACCCCACCAAACCCAGCTCCCACGGCCCGGAGCGGTGACGGTGCCCTGGCGTCAGAGCGGGCAGGGCAACAGGCAGCTGCAGCGTACCTGTGGCCCAGTAGTAAATGTCCCAGTCGTTGCTGGGCTCGTTGATGAGCCGGTCATAGAGGTTCAGCTGCTGCTCGCTCATGCGGTTCAGGTTCTCCTTTGCAAAGAGGCTGGAGAGAGGACGTATGAGGATTAGCGCGAGCGGTTGGAGGAAGAGCCGGGCTGGCACGCTGCTCCCGACCGCGGCTGGCGCCCAGTTCTCTACATGACGCCAGAAGACACGGAGGAGCTGCCGAAGTGACCTGCCTCCTGCCTCAAGCCCCAGCCTACTCTCCATTAACCGCTACTTCACTCCCGAAACGCGACTGGCCTTGCCTCCTGTGCATCCCAGAAATTACACACATCCTTCCCAAAGGATTTCGGCTCAGCCACCAGCTAGGAGCTTCCTCCAGAGCTCTCGCGTCTCTGGCTCTGCTCCATCCTGCCCGGCAGCAGCACTGCTCACCGCATCCTACGCGAGCAAAGCTCTTGTGGTGATTTATTCAACAGCTCAGCCTTCTATCCTCTAAGCAACAGCCCATCTCCTTAGGTTTTGGATAATGGCTGTGCGCTACCCCACCAAACTCTTTCATGCAATGCTCGAGGCTCTTCCCTGTTCATTAAAAACCTCTTTAGGGAGCTGAGCTGCAGGGGACAAACTGTCAGGGTGCTGTGGGGAAGGACAGAGCAGCAGGGCCCAACCTCCCTGACGGCAGGGAGGTGGGCGAGCGGCGGAGGTGGCTGAGAAGCCGGGAGGGAGGACGGGCACCCCGCGCCTCACCTGAGCAGGATGCAGTTCTCCAGCATCCCCCTTTTCCGGCTCTCGTAGAGCAGCCGGGCTCTCTTGGTTTCCAGCGGCTCATCAGGACGCTCCTGCCAGGGGGGCAAGGGGATCTCCAGCACGTCCTTCCCCGAGTCCGTCGGGGAGTCCCCGCGGTAGCCCCGCTGCAGGCTCACTGGCCTCAAAATGCGCCGGCACAGAGCCCACCGGGGCAGGGAGCAGAGCTGGGAAAGGGACGCGGACAGCGCGGGGGACGTCAGGCCTGGCTGCTCCAGCGGGGATGGGGAGATCCCCACCATGCACACAGCCCCCTCCCGACCCTCCTGGCCATGAACCCCCTGTCCCACGCCACCCCCAGACCCTGCTGCCCCCCCCCCCGACCCTGTTTCCCCTAACCCCCCTCCCCATAATCCCCCCCAGACCGTGCTGCCCCCAATCCCATAGGCCCCCCCGTGCCCTGCTGCCCCTAACCCCCCCATAATCCCCCCCCAGACCCTGCTGGCCACGAAGCCCCCATCCCACACCACCCCCAGACACTGCTGCCCCCTCAGATCCCCCATCCCATAACCGCCCCCAGACCTTGCAGCCCCCAGTCCCCCCATCCCACCCCCCCCAGAGCCTGCCGCCCCGACCCCGCCATCCCATAACCCCCCCCACCCCGACCCTGCTGCCCCCAGGGGCTCTCCCTCGGTCCCCCGCCTCTCCCAGCCCCTCGGTTCCCCACAGGCTCCCCTTACCCCCGAACCCACCGCCCCCAGTCACCTCACCCTGGCCGCCGCCATAGCCCGACGCTGCCCCTCTAGCCTCCGTCCGGGCCGCTCTGTGACAGCGGGCGGCCCGACTCTATGGCGGTGGGGAGAAGATGGGAGGGCGAGATAGCCAAGCGGGGCGGGCCGGAAGGGGCGTGGCCCTAACCGGAAGGGGCGTGGCGCGGCGGCGCTGGCGGTGGCGGTGAGCGCGGTTGGCGCGCGCGCTCGGGGCCTGCTGGCGGTAACGGGCCGGGGCCCGACCGGACCGGGGGGGGACGGGGACGGGCACCGGGACCGGGGACCGGGACCCGCCGCCCCCTCCCCTCGTCCACCCCCGGGCTCCGCCGCTCGGGAGGGGCGGGCCGCGCCGGGCCGATATGGCGGTCTCGCCCCCGGTGCGACGGGCGGGGGGGGGGGTGTGTGGAGGTGTCGGTCTGGGGCGGGGGGCGGCGGCCGCGGCGCTGCCCCGGCGAGGGGGCGTCGGTGCCCCTGGGTTTGGGTTGGGGGGGGTCCGGGGGGGGTTGTGGGCTCCGGAGGGAACGGGAACGGGGCGGGGGGGGTCAGGTTGTGGTTGCCCCCCTGAGGGGGGGTTGGTTGCCCCCCCGGGGGGGGGGTTTGTTGCCCCCTGAGGGAGGGTTGTTGCCCTCAGGGGTCGGTCAGGGCTGGGGGAAACGGGGCTACGTTGCCCCCGAGGGTGGCCCTCGGTGAGGGGGGGGTCCCAGCCAGTGACGGGGTGCCGTGGCCCCCGGGTGGGGCTGGGCTGGGGCTGTGGACCACTCTGGGGGGGGTGGCTAGTGGCCACAGTCCTGTAGGGGGAGGTAGGGGGGACAGGCACGGTGGGTCCCCAGCGCCTCGCTGACCCCCTTTTTGCCCCCTCACCCCACTATAGAGCACCTATCGTCTGCCTGCTTCGCCCCGGTCCCAGCCCGGGCTCCTGCTCCCGTCTCTGGAAATATGTCCGAGGGGGTGGATCTGATCGATATCTACGCCGACGAGGAGTTCAATCAGGTGAGCGGCGCGTCCGGCCGCAGGGTTGGGGGGAGCAGAACCCCCTTTTCTGGGGGAGAGCACCGTAAGCGGCGTCGGCTAAGTTGTTAGCGAGGCGACGGAGCGGTCGGCGTGGACGTGCTGCCGGCTGGTGCGTGTAGATTGAGCGGAGGCGGAGGATGCGACCGGAGTGGCCGGGTACAGCGCCGGGGAGTCCCTGCGGGGACCAGAGGGCTGGGACCGTTCCTAAATCCCTGCGGCTGTTGTCTCGAGCGGAGAATGAAGGGTCTTTCCATGGGTTTTAGCGGAGGTTCAACACGTGGATGGGCACAAAATGTTGAGGAGGGGGAGGCAGGGTTTGCACCAGAACGTTTTGGCAGGGCAGTGATGAGCGGGGATCGAAGGGGATAGTTGTAGCCTGGTTGGAGAAATGAGAAATCCAAACTGGAAGAGGCACTGGCAGGGAAATGCATGGTGAATGGACCCAGAGCGCCGAATCCGCCGGACCACCGAGGCCAGGAAGTTGTGACAGAGACTCGCTGCGGTCGCAGAGGTGCCCGTGTGCCGCCTCTCCCACCCCGGGGCTGTTTGGGACTCGCAGGAAGAAATGATAGAGAAAGGGGGGTGCGCGTAGCTGTTAGAGCCGCAGATTTTGGAGCGTTCGGGGATCCGGGAGAGCGGGTGCGAACGCAGATGTTTGAAGATTCAAAACGGCCGTGGAAAGCCCGCGGAGGAAAGTTGGTCTGCGTTAGAGGGCAAGCTGCGCAAAGTGGAAACAAAACACGCGGAGGAAAAAATGGCTGTGAGCTCCCAGAGGGCTGGAGAGGAGCTGGGGGTGATAAACCCTTTGTTCGGAGGAGGCGGGAGGTTATCAGGTGAGAATACGCCGTGGGTTAGACTGTCAGGGAAGAGCGGAACCGGTGCGAACGACCTCGGAGCCGAGGGGGCTGCGGGGGGCTTTCCGGCCACCTGGGAAGAAGCAGGAGTTCTCCGCTGAGAGCCTTGGAGAAGGGCAGGGTCCAAGCTGGCTCTGATATTGCCAAAATAACGGGAGCTTTGTTGGAAAGGTGAGTCGCAAAGCAAACGTCTGTGCTGCTTGTTACAGCCGGGCAGCGCTGCTGGGACACCCTCCGACTCTGAAATACCGCTTCCTGCATCCTTCCTGAAAAAATTCCGGAATAAACCCGATTCCCCGTGTATTAAACAATGCTGGGACCGAACGGAACTGGTCTGGCTTAGGAATGGCCTCAATTTGTATGTTTTTATGCAATTCGCTTTTAACAGAATCGGGGAAATAGGTGTACCTGGACTTAGGAGCGGAAGGGAGAGCTGGATAGCTGCGGGAATAAGGATGGAAGGCGCAGATTAAGAAAATGCGTGGAGGTCTCTGGGCTGGAGTTTAGAAGTGCGCAGAATAACCAGGAAACTTTTTTTATGGCAATTACGCTGAACGCCGAAGGGAAGCAGCGAAAGCGGACGTGGTAGCTACTGCCCGGAGAAGAACCGCGACGTTGGCGGGTGTGAGTTGGGAAGGCTGTAACGTCTCGGAGGACAACCGATGAACAACAAACAGGTGGGAGGACTTAACAGGAGAACTCTGCCGCCGCTTCACGGGCGCTCTGCGGAGACGGTCCGGCGCTGCCTGTCCTGCCTGTGCCTGCAGGTGGGCTTTCCCGTGAAGGCTCGGTCCCCAGGAGGCCTGGAGCAGAAAGGGTGGCAAAAGCGGTGGCTTGAGTTGACGTGGGAAAGTCTGCTGGGGAGGCGAGAGGGTCTCTGCTGGGTCAGGTCTGTTCTCGGGCGCATTTCGGGGATTTTGGGGAGTAAAGAAGTTGAGCAGCGTTGAGAGGAGGATGGAGCAAGCCTGGCTGCGCAGCGGGAAACAGCGTGGAATGATTTAACTGGAGGGTTTTGGGGGACAGGACACAAAAGATCTTTGACACGGCCAAGTAGATGGAGGCTTCTTAAAGCTGGAAGTGATTATCGAGACCGCCAACTCCAGCATCTCGCTCGCCTCGGGCTGTGCGGCAGCAGGAAGAAACCCGGAGTTAATCTGTGCACGATGCCGCGCATGGGATCAACGCGCGGTGGGAAGGTGCCCTGGCTGCCCCGTGGTCCCTGTGGCAAACCAGGGACGCCGGCGGGGTTCCAAATCCCGCCGCAGACGTGGTAATTACCGTAATTACCGCCGACGGTGCCCGGCTTCATCCCCGCACACCTCGCAAGGCATCGTGCGCGGGTTCAGAGCGCGTTTGCCGTGTCGGGGTTTGAATGGCGGTGAAGGTGTTAGCTGGCGGGGTGACGCAAGAAGCGTCGCGCTACCGCGCGTTTTGAGCGACGGTCTGCAAATCCAGTGCGACGGCAAGGGCGGAGAGCAGCGGAGCGGACTGGGAGCGCTCGGGCTGTGAGTACTTCAGCGCCATCTCCCCAGCAGGCTGTTAGTTTTTAAAGGAGAGCGTCAAAAATGGAACGGACCCAGAGGATCTCTAAAAATTCCCAAGCTGAAGCATCCCCTAAGTAGCATAACTGAGGGCGTCAGAGCGATTTCTCCTCTAGCCCCCTATTTTTGTTCTCGACTTTCTGAAACTTTCGGGCAGAAATCTTCCAGCCTTGGGCCATGTCCAAAGGCGCTTGGTGGGGGTAGGAGTGTGGGAGGTGGATTAAACAAACAGTTGAGCTGTTTTGAGAATGAGTACAAAAATACTGCTCCCTGTTGAAATTCTTGTAACCTTTTTATCAGCTCTGCAGCTGAAATAGCCGGATGCAAAAGTTACAACTTGCTTTAGAAATGGACGTTGCTGTCAAGAAGAGGGAAGATGGTTTGATTTTTATGTTTCCGTGACCCTTTGAAAGCCATGCGCTGAGCACCCTTCCCCGTCTCTCCCCTGAGCTCGCAAAGGGCTGTGTTGTATGCGTGCGGTTCCCTGACCGTCGCGGCGTAGGGGATTTAACCGCCTCGCGCTCTCTCTGGCAAAAGATGTTGTCCCAACTGCCTTTGAAGTCCTGGAATTAAAAATTTGGGAGCAGAGCCTCTGGTTTTTGTGCTGCATGGGACCTATGCGTTGCTCCCGTGGGACAGATACCAACGTAGTAATTTGTAGGATAAACGATGCTCGGCGCACGCTGAATCCGGGTGAGCAATTAGTCTGAAGATCCGTAGTAAACACAGCACTCGCTGTACGCTCCAAATTAAATATAGCCTGGAACAGAGTGGGAATTGGAAGGCAGATCTAGGACACTTGAGTTCGCAGCTCAGAAGCTTCCTCGGCGGCTGGTTCGCGCCGTGAAAGGCTGCGCTGCCGAGGGGAGGGGAGACCGTGCGTGCATCTGTGTGTGCAGACGGCGTGCGTAGCTCCTACCCTGAGGAGGGTTCTGCTGGCCTGAGGACGAGCGAGCTTGCGGTGGCGTATCCGAGGCGAGCAGGGTTGTGTCCGCAGGCTGGGCTTGTCGGGAAGCGCGTGCCTGCCAAGGAGCGAGAGGCTCGTCCGTCGAGGGCGTTTGGTTTTCCGCCGCTGAACCCTTGCCCTCGCGCGCTTACGAAAGGTAAGCTGCTTCCTGGTAGCCTCCCAGAGCGGCAAGTTGGGTCTTGCCCCGTTGCTCGGGACGGCTGACATCCTAGCAAGCCAGTCCGCTCGTGCGGGGCGTGTGCTGGAGCTCGGCGGAGGAGTGGACGGCAAAGCAAAAGGCTTGTAGTTGAATTTAGGGGGAGGAAAATCAAGCCAGCGCAGGTTGCCGGTGGAGTAAAGCCTCGTGGTTCTGCTTCCTGGAGTATTCCTCCCTTCTCCACCTCCTCACGTGTAAAAAGTGCTCCAGGGTTATGGCAAAGCAGAGCCCGTCGCCCTGTCTTTGGGGCACCGGTGATCCTCGTTGCTGGGGAAAGGAGATGTCGATCCCGTTGCGGTGAGGCTTGTGTTAATGCTTGGCCGGTCGGAGAGCTGGGCAGCTGGACTGGAGATGTGCAAGAGGGATTTATTTCCACGTTGCCCAGGAAGAAGAGCAGACGCTGTGGTGGATTGCACGAGCGAGGGGTTGTCGTAAGCGTGGGGCACGGCGTGTTTTTACAAGGCGGTGGAGTAGTGGGGTGAGGACGGTGCTGAGAGGGGTCTGCCGGGCCGGGGGGGGAAGCGCGGGGGGTTGTCCTTGCAAAAATGAAGTGCTGAAAGGGGTTACGCCACGGCGGCATGCCACCGAGGGGAGGGGACAGGGCTCCGGGCAAGAGGAGCTGGCTCGTGAGAGGTAACAGGCACCGGATCTGTTTGCCGTAGCTTCATCCGTGGCAGTGATTCACCACCTTCTAGCTGCGAACAGACCCAAGGCGAGGGGTTTGGGTGCTAAACCTTTGGACTCGGCTTGTGCTGCATCAAAAGAGAGCGCGTGCGCTGGCTGCCGGTGAACTGGGATGACTGGTTTGCGACCTGTGAAGGAGGTTTCCTAACCTCCTGCATCGTTCATCCGCAGCCCCCGGCACGGCAGGGCACGGTGAGATGACTTTTAAGCATCTCCTGTGGTGGTTGGTGTTTGGCTTCTGCTGGACGGTCAGTGCTGAGGGGTGTTGGAGGACTCCAGCAGAACGGGGTAGTCCTCCAGAACCCCGTTTAGGCTCTTAACAGATCCCTTTCCGAGCTGCGGTTTCACCCCCGGGGTCTCCCCTCTGCGGTGGTACTCACGGTGTCTCCCCTCGCAGGACTCTGAGTTCAGTAATGCTGATCAGATGGATCTGTACGACGACGTGTTAGCAGCCAGCTCGCAGCCCCCCGAAAGCCGCACCAGCAGCTCGGAGCCACCCCCGGAGATCCGCCAGGAGCCGTCCCCCAAGCCCAACAGCAAATCTCCCGCCATCCTGTACACGTACAGCGGGCTGCGCAACAAGAGAGCCGCCGTCTACGTGGGCAGCTTCTCCTGGGTGAGTGGAATCGCTGCGCTTGCCTGCCCAGGGGGTCTCCAGAGCGCCTGCGTGGGTAGTTTGGGTCTCCTGTGGCGTGTACGCAGGTGGGGGTCCTCCAGAGAAACCCCCGAGGGGCTGCGGGGCTCTTTGGGGGTGCTGTTCCTCCTCAAGCCACGCTGACCCAGTGTCCCAAGCTGGGCTTGACCTTGCGATCCTCAGGGAAAAGGGTTTCGTAGCCTTGAGGGGCTTCAGATCCAGTCTGGGGCGAGTGACTGGTGGCTGTAGTGCCTCCCTCGCACCGGCCGCTGCCCCCGCCTGGCTCTGCCTTCCTAGGGGCTGCGCGGGCGAGTCCCCTTCTCCTGTTGACGGATACGGGGATGGTTCTGGGAAGGCTCTGTCTTGTCCAGAGAACAGAGAGACCCCTGGTAGCCATGGCCAGGGCTTGTTTCAGACTGGAGGTTGATTTTTAAACTCCCTGTAGGGGCTCTGAGGGTGTCTGCACTCAAGTGCCGTGCCCCAGCCCCCTGAGCCTGGGTTAGCCGGGGGGCACCGGGGCCTGCGAAGGGCTGCGGGAGCTGACACTGGCCTCTCCCCTCTTCCCCCCAGTGGACGACTGACCAGCAGCTGATCCAGACCATCCGCTCGGTTGGCGTCTACGACGTAGTAGAGCTGAAATTCGCGGAGAACCGAGCCAATGGCCAGTCGAAAGGGTGAGAGCCGAGGGGAAATGGGGGAGCCAGGCCCTCGCGGCCACGTCCTCTGTGCTGGGGAGAGCGAGGGGGCAGCCGGTGCTATTCCTGGCCGGCACAGGTGATGCACAGCCTGCCTGGAGCCGGGACGGTAAAGTGGAGACTCCCAAACAGTGTGGGAAAGGGATGGGGGCGGTCATATAACACCAGGCCGGGTTGAGCTGCCAGGGGAGGCAGCGGGAGGTGGTGCTGGGTGGTCTCTGCCAGCGAGGACGGATGGAGCCCCGGGGGGTTTGGCAGCGGGTCCCTGTCCCCTGCCAGGGGGTGAATCGCTCGGGGCTGGCTGACCGCCGGGCTTTCCCGCAGGTACGCAGAGGTGGTGGTCGCCTCCGAGAACTCGGTCCACAAACTCCTGGAGCTCCTGCCCGGCAAAATCCTCAACGGGGACAAGGTGGAGGTGAGGCTGGCAACCCGGCAGAACCTGTCACAGTTCGAGGCGCAGGCTCGCAAACGTGAGTGAGGCGAAGGCACGGCGAGGGTGGGAGGGCCTCCGTGCTGCGCGCTGGGCCCCGCAGATCCCCAGCAGAGCTGTCAGGCCGAACCCACCGAGACCTCGGGGTGGGGGGGACGCTGCCAGGAGACTCTGGGGGTTGTTTCCTGTTGCTGCTGAGTCTGAGTAGATCCTGACCCGAGTCTTTATGATCCCCTTTTAGGTGCTCACACACTGCGAAGATCCCTCGTAGCCTCCTCCTCCTCCTCTCCAAACTGAATGGGCTTAAGCTCTTCAGCCTATCAACATAGCTAAGACCCTCCATATCTATTAGTAGCTCTTCTCTGGATCTCCTCCAGAATTTGTCCATCCCTGCGGAGGTAAGGTGCCCAACACTGGACACAGTATTCCAGCTGGGGCCTGGCCGTGGGCTTTCTACAATGGCAATAGGTGGTCCTCGCCTCACTCCGCAGCGATGTGACGCCCCAGCCCCGTGCCGGGGGGCTCTGCGGAGCCGCAGGGACGGTCTTGGCAGGAGCGTGTCCGAGGAGGTCTTGGCCAGCTGTGGCCATTGTAGATCCCGTGGCTCGTTTCACGCAAGGAAAGCCCTTCTTTCGAAGCGCCCTGGCCGAGTTGCAGTGGGGTAGCTGTGACCTTCGCACCCTCCCTTCAGCTCCAGTGCCCGCAGTCATCGGCTGCTTGGCAGCGCCACGCGCTGTTAGACCGCGTCCCGACCTGCCCTCGCGTTTCGGTGGAGCAGGGCGTGTTCCCTTCTCCCACCCCTCGCTTCGCCGGGCACGGGGAGCCTGAGTTTCGGCCTCTTCCCAGGGGCCTTGCCACCGGCACGGCTGAGCTCGCGTGAACCCTCGCTGCCGGCGCCCAAACGGCGCTCTGCTTGATGGCCGTCAGAGCGGCGAGGCCCGGCGGGGAGCCGTGGCTCCCCCGCGGGGCTCGGGCAGAGGCAGCGTCCTCCGTCGTACCTCTCCTGTCTCATCCTCGAAGCCTCTTTGGACGCAGCAGGGGTTCCCGTCCGTCTCTTTGAGGGCAGACAGGCACCGAATTTTCCTTCCTCCAGCACCTCCGTCGCTGTCGGCACTTGGGTTCTGTCCCCTCGTGTTCCTCCATGCTCGGGACTTTCTGAGCGCGTGTGCGGATCGTAGGCTCTCTGGGTCGTTTGAACGTCTTCGGGGTCTCGGGACCCAGCGACCTCTCTGCTGGGGACCTCTCGCCATTTCTCGTGGCTTTTCGCTTCTGTCCCTGTAACCTGCTTGCTCGGCGGCTTCCGCAGAGCCACGCTGGCCGAGAGCGAGCGTCCCCTGGGGCGCCGTGCGGGCAGCCGGGGTCTTGCTGGAGAGCTGGTACCCTCTTCGAGGCACATGGAAACGGAGGCTACGTTTGGCTGGCTGGATCTTTCTCTGGGCACCTCGAGCTCTCCCGAGGCCGGACCTCACGGGGCTGCGGGAGAGGACGGTCCTCACGCTGGTCATTGCGGGTGGGGAGGAAGAGGAGGAGGAGGTCTCCGAGACCTGAAGGCCCTCCGGCGGCGACTCATGGCTCTTTCCTGTACCGCTTGCAGGTGTGCCACCGAGGGCCCACTCCCGAGACTCCGTGGATTCGGTGGACGGCCGTGCCACGCCGACGGAGAACGCCTTGCCGCCCGCCCGCGTGGAGAAACCCCCTTCTGTCCTGCCTTTTTTCAACCGCCCCCCCGCTGCCCTGCCCCTCATGGGGCTGCCTCCGCCGCCCATGCCGCCCCCGCCGCCCCTCTCCTCCGGCTTCGGCGTCCCCCCGCCTCCGCCCGGCATCCACTACCAGCATCTCATGCCCCCACCGCCTCGACTGCCCCCTCACCTGGCCGTGCCGCCCCCGGGGGCTGTCCCCCCTGCCCTGCACCTCAATCCCGCCTTCTTCCCCCCACCCAACGCGGCCCTGGGTCCTCCACCGGACACCTACGGCAAGGCCATGGCCCCCTACAACCACAGCAGGTGAGGCGGGGCGGAGGCGGGGGGCCGCGTGCTGACAAATTTGGGGAGGGGGCTACACTCACCACCCCGCCTGTGTCTGCTGTGCAGCCGGGAGCTCGGGCCGCCACCTCCCCCCGTGAGCGAAGTGGAGTTTGAGGAGATCATGAACAGGAACCGGGCGATCTCCAGCAGCGCCATTTCCAAGGCAGTGTCCGGCGCCAGCGCAGGTAACGGCGACGGCGTCCCCGCGTCCTCCCCCAACCCCATCCCGCGGCGGGTCCGCATCCCTCAGCCCCGCTCCGCTCCCCCCAGGCGATTACAGCGACGCCATCGAGACCCTCCTCACGGCCATCGCCGTCATCAAGCAGTCCCGCGTCGCCAACGACGAGCGGTGCCGCGTCCTCCTCTCCTCCCTCAAAGACTGTCTGCACGGCATCGAAGCCAAGTCCTACAGCACCGGCGCCAGCAGCAGCTCCTCCAGGTACCGACGGCGCTGCGGGTGGCTCCGTTGCACCCTGGTTTGGGGCTTTGCTCACCGACTCTGTCCCCAGCCCGGCAAGATCATCCCCGGCGGTGACCGAAAGCTTTTTGTTTATTCCCCCCCCCCCCCAGGAAAAGACACCGATCTCGGGAGCGCTCTCCCAGCCGGTCCCGCGAAAGCAGCCGGCGACACCGGGATCTCCTTCACAGCGAGGATCGGCACGAGGACTATTTCCAAGAGCGAAACCGGGAGCACGAGCGACATCGGGACAGGGACAGAGAGAGGGACCGGCACCACTGAGGCAGGTGAGCCAGTGCCGGGGCGCCGCCGTGCCGCGGTGCGGGGTCTCGGGGTGGGGGGGGGGGGGGGGGTCTCCCTCGAGGAGCGAGGGCCGAGGTGGTGGAAAGGGTGCTCGGCGCTGCTCTGACGGCTCCTCTCGTCTCTTCCCCGCAGGAGTTTTGGCAGTAAGTGGTTTTTAATGGACTCGTATCTCCTCACCTCGACCAGGACTACGTGACCGAGGCCGCTCCACCCCCACCGCCCCTTCCCCGCCACCCCCAGCTCTCTCCGGGCGCCCGAGGAAAGCCGTGCCGCGCCCCGGCGGGACTCCCACCCACACCTCGTGGCCTTGGGGCCTGCGCCCTTGCCCGCGCTCACCGCTACTGCTGCTTCCCAGGGAGAGGCGGGAAACGCCTGCGCCCGGGCCACCCTGCTCCGCTCCGTGGACACTCGGACCCAAAGAGAAATGGTGCTTTTTTTTGTTGTTGTTCCATGGAGGGAGGTTTGTGAGCCCTTTCCTCTCCCAGGGTGGCTGGAAGGGACGGATCCCTCCCCGTGCTGTGCAGCGCAGGGACTTGGAGGCGCACGGCTCCCAAACCCCGCGCCTGGGTTTGCCGGAAGCGGTACGGGGCCTTCTGCCACGTACCATCCTCTCGCCTCGTCTGGGGACACTCCTGTCCCCAGCGCGGGATGCTGCGCCACGCTCCTTTCCCGGCTCCGACAGGGGGAAACATCTCCGATCCCCTCCACGCGCCCGCTCTCCCCTCGCCCTCTCCGTTCTGGGGAGAGGGGGGCCGGAGCTGGGCCGGGGGGGTCACCCCCTCCCTCCGCCCCGACGTTCCCCACCGGCTCGCCACAACGGCGTCGCCACCTCCGCACTCGTCTCCCAAACTGCCGAGCGCCGGCGGGGCCCTGCGCGGAGCCGGCTTCTCCCGCGGCGCCTTCCTTGTTTTAGAGGAAGCGGAGGAGGCAGAGCGCGGTGGGGCAGGCTGCGACCCCCCCGATCCGGCTGCCTTCGGGGGGCCGCCTGTCCCCCGTGGGTGCTCCCCCTCTCCCACCCGCGTCCCTCGGCCGCCCTAACAAGCGGCTCGGCTGTATCGTGGGGTGGTGGGAACGTGGCGGGGGGGCAGCCAGGCAGGAGCCCCCCAACCCCGCGCCCCTCCGGGCCGCTCCGGCGGGAGAGGGAGAGCCCAGGAGGCTCGGGGTGAGCTGAGGAGACACGAGGTGACTTCCAGGGCGGGTGCCAGCCGGGCGGCATCGCCCTCTGAACTGTTGCTGGACAGGAGAAATCCGGCCCCAGAGGTTTTTTTTTAGGTTGAAATGACACAAACAAACAAAAAAAAACCCCATCTTGTAAAGTACCACAAGGCGCCGGCTCAGCGGGTGAGTGCCGGGGGGAGCGCTCGGTGGGAGAGTTCTGTTTTTTTACTTAACGACACAAATTTTTAGTTTCTTTCCAAATAGTGGGGGAAAAAAAAGTGCAGAGCAAACCCCTATTAACCACCCAGCGAGGCGCTGCCCCTCCTGCTCGCAGTGACTAGATTTGTTTGTCTTTCTGATAGGTTGGAAATTGTGTAATAAACTTGATGACGTTGTCAATCTTTTATACGGCGCTGTAGGGCTTTTCTGTCGCGGTTCTTCCCTACGACGGTCTTTTAGGTAACGGGTGGGAGTGTTTTAGGGTTGCTGTGTGGAAAAGCGGCGCTTGGGGATTCTTGGTGCCTCTGTGTTTGCTGTCCCTGACCCTCACCATCCTCTGACACTTCTGGGGGGCTCCTCTGCACCCCCAGACCGGCTCAGGGCAGCGCTGTGGGGCAGCGGTGCGGTGCTGGAAGCTCCCGAGTGCTTCCCGCTGCCCCGGGGGAAGCCACGTGCCCAGGCACCAGGTAAAAATAAATATTTATTGGAAAATAGTGAATTTTTCTGAGAAGGCTGTAGAAAAAAAAAAAAAATTCTCCGTACCTCGAAGTGATCTCGGCATCCCGGGTGGCAGCGGGTTGGTGCTGCTCGGCAGGTTGCAGGCAGGGCGGAGACCTCTCCTGCCCGGGGCTGCCTGCGGGCACCGGCGCACGCATGGCCCCGTGCTGCGGGCTGGGAGGTGGAACCGGCACCGGGGCCGCCGGTTCTCTGCCGCCTCGCGTACCTGTGCCGCTCTGTGCCCGGTCCTTTGGCGTGGCGCGGGGTCTCAGTACGAATCCACACTGCGAAGGAGGAAAGACGGGGATGTATCAGCGCCGAATCGGCCTGGCAGCTCACCGCGCCGGCTCCTGCGGCGCCCCGGCTGTTACCCGGCTCCCCGCACGGCGTGGCCGGGCAGCGGTACCTGGAGAAGGAGACCAGCGCGAGGACGCCCAGCAGCAGCTCCAGGGCGTAGAAAAGCAAGAGGATGGCGTTGAGGATGGCTTCCAGGCGCAGGGCGTAGGTCTGCAGCAGCAGGTAATAGGTCGCCATCACGGCCGCCGGGACGGTCAGGGCCAGGCTGATGGAGAGCGGCACCTTCCGCTGGCACAGGTTGCCCTTGGACCCTGCGGGGTACGTGGTTACGGGGTGTCCCCCTCCTGGGACCCCCCAGGGCTCTGCAGTGGCGGGGATGCGGTAAACGGCACCGCCACGGTCCCCAGGGGGGCTCTGGAGCCCAGTGTCACCTCAGGAGGATGCCACCGCCGTCCCCAGGACTTACCGAAAAAGATGCGGGTGGCCTCAGTGCCGAGGTAGAGGAAGAGCAGCACCACGTCCAGCACCAGGTTGGTGAAGGGGTACGGCAGCAGCAGCACTGCGGGCACAGCCGCCGCCCTCAGGGCCTGCACCCACAGCCCGCCCTGGGCCGCGGCCCGGGGGGGTGCTGCCCTGGGGGAGCCGGGGGAGGGCCGGGGCGGGGGGGCTCACCCTTGTACACGAAGATGAAGGCCTCCAGGAGGAAGTAGGTAGCGCTGTACCAGCCGTTGAGGAAAAGCAGGACCTGCAGCGGAGCCGAGGAGCGCTGGCGGCCTACGGGTGTGAGGCGGCTGTGGGCGGGGGGCGGCCCGGCCCGGCCCCAGCCCCGCTCCCGGCCCCGCTGAACCCCGCTCCCGGCCCCGCCGTGCCTTGGCCGGCTCCCGGTCCCACCCTACGCCCCGCTGCTCCCCCCCAGCCTCCCCGGTCCTGGCCCTGCCACCGGTCGCGGCCCCGCACTCACTCCTGGGCGCCATCTTCCATCTCCATGGGAACCGCCGCCGCCCTCGCTCGCGGGAGCGCTAGGCGGGAAGGCGCCCGGCCGCTCTCTCCTCCCTCTCTATGGTTCTGGAGGACTGAGCCGCCGAGCCGCCGGTTCGAGTCCCGGTGCCCCCGCCCTAGCGGCTGCGGGGGCGACCAGGCTGGGAGCCCCGCTTGCCCTCCGGTTCTAACTCCGTTCCTACGTTGGACCGAGAGTCCCACGCTGCAAGGTGGGAATAGCCCTGTTCTGCAGCAGCAAGCGCAGCGCTGAACTGAGGCAAGGCGTGGGTAAGGCTGCCAGGATGGCGGCCGCCGTCACCGGGAGGAAGGGAAGAGCCGGGGGCGGCCGGGGCGCGCAGACACCGGGCAGCCGCTGGAAAACACAGCCAATTTATTTCTTTACTGTTTACAAAACCACTCGAGTCCCAACAGGGGCTGTGGCGCCGGGAGGGACATTCCCGCCACGCAGCCGGGACGCACGGCGAGCCTCCCGGCATCCGCAGGAGCTGTGCCGGCGCCGGCGGAAGGGCTGGTCCCCAGGAGGAAGAGGAGGAAGGTGGCCAAGCCGGAGCTGTCCCCAACGGGGTCTTGTGGGGCGCAGAGAGACGGCAGGAGCTGCCGGCGAGCCGACGGGGGGATCCAGAGCCCGAGGGGAGCCGTCAGCCGCGGAATTGGGCGAATTCCTTGCGGAGCCAGAGGGAGTCCTGGTAGAAGAGGGGATCGCCCAGGTGCACCGCCGTCCTCTTGTAGAAGTAACAGTAGAGCACGGCCGCTGCGGGAGGGAAGGGGGTGAGGGTGGGCCCCCCGCTTTCGCCCCCGCAGGCTCCCCGAAAAGGGCAGGACCCCGCCAGGGACCCTGCGACCACCAGGCCTTACCCAGCCGCTGGAAAACAAAAAGGGTCTGCAGGCCTTCGGTCCAGACGAAACGGCTGGAATCCCGCCACCGCAGGTTCTGAGGCAGACGGACAGACAGACGGGAGCCGGGAATAACCCGTGAGTTAGTTTGGAGGCAGCACGGGTGCGTTGCCGACTCCGAGGCTGCGCACGGGCGTGGGGCGACGCTGCCGGCTGGGGGAGCAGCCCCCCACCCCAAAGATTAAGCGGCTCAGGGGATTTAGCCAGCGAGCCGGGACCTATTCTAGCTTCAGACTTCAGATCCTTGCAAATCCCCGTCAATCCCTCGCCCGGACGGCGCGGGCAGCACCGGCACGGCTGCCCGCTCCGGCACCCTGGTGTGGGGCAGCCCCCGGCCCAGCTCTAAGCGCCGGGAAGGGGGGCGAGATCCTGATGGAGGAGGGTGGGGCGGGCGGGTGGGCTGCTCCTTGGGGGTCTGGGGGCTGGGAGAGGGGACAGGAGGGAGTTTAGTCAGGGGGAGAGAAGGGGAAGACGCTGCCAGGACAGAGCCGGGACCCCTGAGCCCTCGGTGCCTCGACGCCAGCGGGGAGGGCGCTGCCCCCAGGCTCTGAGCGCTGGCGTTTGCTGGGATTAATCCCAGGTAAATCAGGAGCCGCTGTCACGGACTTCGGCGGGGATTACCCCAGCGCGGGCTTCTGTGCCAGCACGGAGCTGGAGCTGCGGGGCTTCCCCCGGGGAAAGAGGATTTTCCGGCAGGTCGTGGCCCTTAGGGATGGGGTTGGGATGGGGCAGCTCCCTTCCAGCCTGATCCCTACGGGAAAAGGAATCGCAGGGGGACACCGAACTGTCCCTGGGGTGGTAGATCGTGGCCTTCCTCTCAGGGGAGCAGGGGGTTGTGGCCAGCAAAGCAAGCAGACCGCTGCCCGTGCTGCCTGCGCTGCCCGCCCTCGGGAGAAGCCGGCAGCCCCGAGCCCGCCCCAGCCTACCATAACCCAGACGTGGAAGGAGATGCTGAGCGCCAGGTAGGCCCCCGAGAGCAGGATGGTCCCCTTGAACTTGTGGAAGAGGAGGTTGACCAATCCGGCCTGGAAAACGAAGGTGTTGAAGAACATGAGGAAGATGATGATGACGTTGAAGAGAATAGCGATGTCCTGGATGCTGCAGGAGGAGAGAGAGGTGGTGAAACTCCCAGCCTTCCTGCCCCACCGCGCCACCCGCTACGCCCGCCTGGCACTCACATGAAGAGAACGAGCTGGACGGCGGGCGCCGTGCGGAGCAGCTCCGAGAAGGAGTTGACGAAGAGGTCGTAGAAAAGCAGGAGGAACTGCAGGAACAGCACCAGGCTGTAGTTGCTGGTCTGGAGCATTTTTCTTCTCCGGGGGTTGGAGCCCTCAGCCCCAGCAGTGGCAAAGCCAGCTCATGGTTTGGAGCCGAGGGGCTCAGCGTCGCCGCTCCCTACAGCCGGGACCTGGAGGGGGAGCGGAGGTTTCATTCGGCAGAGTGGGATGCACCCCCCTGCACCTCGCAAACTTCCTCTGCCAGGAAACCCAACGGAAGGTCAAATCAGCGGCAGCTCCTGCCAGCTTCTAGCACATCGATTCGGAGCCGTGCTCTGCCCCGCTCTGTGGGCTGGGCTCTCACGAATAAGCCGTCTCCCCTCTCTTCTCACCATGCAGCGGGCTCAGGTTCGGTCTCTCCCTCCCACCCTCACAGCTGCCCCAGTCTTGGGAAACAGAGGGGAAGAAATTCAGGGACGAGGGAGACGTGTGAGTCCCCGGGGAGCAGCGTCCAGGCAGGTTATTACACCTCTTACGCCGGACAAACCCTAAAGCTGCCGACGGCTCCGTCAGGCCACGCTACGGGGGCAGGTTTGGGCACGCCGTGGCCCAGCATCGCTCTCATTCGCCCCACCCTGGGCACGGGTCAGGCAGGGGACGAGGGCACAGTCTGGGGCCAAGGGAGGAGGCAGGGCCCTCCTGCCCGTTTCTCCCACCGCTGACAGCCAGCCCGGGGCCTGCGCTGCCTGGGGACGTGACACAGAGAGAGGTAAGGTGGTGCTGGGAGGGACTGGGGGGTCCAGGAGAAGCGGGGCTCCCCCGTATCCTGGCAGGAGGGTGCTGCGCTGAGGTCTCCCTTCTCTGAAAGGGAGCCACAGGGCTGGACAGGGCGGGCGGGGGGGGGGGGGGGGGGGGGAAGGGGGCAGCTCCCCGCACCCCCAGGTCCCACAGCACCCCCCTGCACACAGCCACCACGCCGATGTCCTCTGCGTCCCCTCTTGGGTCCCCATCGAGCCCCCGACCCCAGGTCCTAAGGAGGCCGCAGCACCAACGGCCCCCCCCGCCTCGACCAGTCGCTCCCGTAGGCCGCTGTGCCCCCCACCCCCGGCTCTCGCACCCATCCCGACCCCCCCCGGGGCTGTCGGTGCCGGTGATCCCCGCCGTGTCCCACCCTCCGCACCCCGGGAGCGGCCGAGCGCTGACCTGCGGCCGCCATCTTCCGTCTCCACGGCAACGGCGCAACCACCGAGGCGGGGGCGGAAGCGCGGGGGGGCCGCTCTGGCCTCCGCTCTCGTTGGTCGCTGGCCCGGGTGGGTTGGACAGGAGCCACCATCGAGGCGAGCGGCCAGAGCGGCGCCGTCCAACATGGAGGCGCCCGGCGAGGCCGAGGGGGCGGCGGGGCCCGGCGGGCGGCGGGCGGGGCTGAGGTACGGCCCCGGCACCAGGCCGGGCCCCGCTTCCCCCGGGACCGGGGGAGCTGTGGGGCCGGCTCCGTGTTCCCGGGACCGGGAGGAGCCGCGGGGCCCTGTGTTCCGGGTTCGGGGGAGCCTCGGGGCCGGGCCCTGTGTCCCCAGACCCGGGGAAGCCGAAGGGCTGGGCCCTGTGTTCTCGGTGTTGCGGCAACCATAGTGCCAGGCTCTGTGTCACCAGGTCTGGGGGAGCTGTGGGGCCAGGCCCTGTGTCCCCAGGCCCGGGGAAGCCATGGGGCCCAGGCTTTGGGGGAGCTGTGGGGCCCAGGCTTTGGGGGAGCCGTGGGGCCAGGCCCGGGGGAGCCGTGGGGCCGCTCAGCGTCGTGGCGAGCATTGCAAGGTCTCAAAGCGAGTGGGTGGCCAAGCTCGTGATCCCCGTACTGCACCAGGGCCACATCCCACCCACCTCCTGCCTCACGGTCCCACGGGGTGGCTGATCTGGGTGGGGACAGGGCCATCTATTTCTGCCTCTATTTCTGGAGGCAGATGCAAATTATTAGGGAAATGAGCGCAGCCCCGGTGCTGCCAGTCACCTGCTCGAGCCTCGTGGGCTGAGGGCATCAGCGAGGACAGGGCCCTGCCTGTTCCGCTGCCCAGCCCAGGCAGGGTTGTGGGGCTGTTGCCTGCGGTTTCCCCCCCAACCCCGGTGGCAACCCCCGAGGGCTGGCCCAGAGCAGGCAGGAGGGAGCAGCTGTACTGGGGCTGCCAGGGTGCAGGTGAGGAGGGTATAGGGGTGCCTCCTCACACCCAGCTGGGGTGAGCCCAGTGCTGTGGGTGCAGCTGGAGGGGCACAAGGTGCCAGGGGGGTGGTGAGGGAGTGCAGGTGCCAGTGGGGAGGTGGAAGGGGGGCTGGGGTGCAGGTTTGAGGGTGCTGGGGGGATGGAGAAAGCGTAAATACGCATGAGAGGGAGGGAAGGGATGAGAGTGGGTTCTTGGGGACGATGTAGAGGGGGCTGTGGGTGCTGGGGGGCCTGTGGGGGGGGTGCAGGGTTACAGGAGGCACCAGGACGCCCTTGCTGCTGTTCCCTGGGCATGGCGCTGGGGTGCAGCGAGCCGGGGCGGCACATTGGGGTGCTGCCCAAAGACCTGGCTCTGCAGGGGCCGGTTTCACCCTACATGTCCCCAGCTGGCTGGCTCCAGCCCTGGCATCCTTCCCCAGTCAGGCAGCAGCTGGTCCAGGGCTGCTCCTCCTCAGGGTGCCTGGTTCCCCTTTCAGTCTGGCTCCTCCCTGGGGGTGTCTGCACGCAGGCGAGAGCCGGCGCAGGCAGAGAGCCCCGGCAGAGGCTGAGCGGACGTCTCGTTCTCCCCCAGGCACCGTCATCACGTCGCGGAGATGCTGGATTTGCCTTTCATGCCCTTCTGCGTCCTCCTGGGCGGCCTGGGCTTCATATGCGTGGCCTTCGTGACCGCCTGGTGCCAGCATTGGCGCGGCGGCTTCGCCTTGGACGGCAGCGCCCAGATGTTCAACTGGCACCCGGTGCTGATGGTGATGGGCATGGTGGTGCTGTACGGCGCAGGTGAGCGGGGCGTGAGGCGCGGCGTGACCCCGGCGCGGCTCCTGCCTGACCCTCTCACCCAACAGTGGCCCTGGTGTACCGCCTGCCCGCCACCTGGAGCGGCCCCAAGCTCCCCTGGAAGGTGCTGCACGGCGCCCTGGCCTTGGCAGCCTTCATCCTGGCCGTGCTGGGGCTGGCGGCCGTTTTTCGCTTCCACAACGACCACGGGACGCCCAACATGTACTCCTTGCACAGCTGGCTGGGGTTGGCCACCGTGCTGCTCTTCTCCTGCCAGGTGGGTGCTGCCCCGGCCCCCTGCACCCCATTTCCCCGTCCCCCTCGCCCTCACCTCCCCTCCCTGCAGTGGCTGGCCGGCTTCTGTGCCTTCCTGCTGCCCTGGGCTCCTGCCTGGCTCCGTGCCCTCTACAAACCCGTCCACGTCTTCTTCGGCTCCACCATCCTCATGCTGTCCGTGGCCTCGTGCGTGTCAGGCATCAACGAGAAGCTTTTCTTCAGCCTGTGAGCATCGCGGCGGGCGTGGGGAGAGCCCTTGCAGGGAGGGAGGCTTAGGGGGGGTTTGGGGCTGGTGGTTGTCTCTCGGTGCCAGAAGTGGCATCGAGTGAAACCGAGCACAGGGTGGCGAAGGGAAGCGAGCCATTCCCTCCTCAGGTGCGCGGTTAACCTGCACAACGCCCTGCTGCAGGGTGGGTACAGGCTTGCGTGGGCTTAGGGGAAGGCTGGGCACATCCAGGAAAGCTCTTGGCCCCTCTTCTCCCAAGGAAGAACGGGACGACAGAGTACAAGCGCCTGCCCGCTGAGGCTGTCTTTGCCAACACGCTGGGGCTCCTGATCCTCCTTTTTGGGGTGCTGGTGCTGGGTGCCCTGGCCAGACCGAGCTGGAAGCGCCCTGACGCCGACTCCCCGGACTCTTGCCAGGTACCAGCTCCGCTGCGGGGACCCGCCGGGTCGCAGGGTGCCTTTGGGGAGCTGAGCTGGGGGACCTGCCTCCCACCGCAGCCCCGGGGGGCCGGGCAGGGGGCTGCAGGCACCCAGCTCACCCACGCTTTCCCCACAGCCCCTGCTCACCGCCGAGCGCTGACGCCTGCACAGCAGCCCCGTCGTTTCCCTGCCTGCCCTGCTCTCGGCCCGTCGCCTTGCCCTCACCGGGGCTCCCGCTGCCTGCACCTGACGCTCATCTGCCCGCAGGAGGAACGGGCTCAGCTCCCTTAAGGCAGATGTCGCTGCGGTGAGGACATCTCTTTGCCTCTTTTGCGCCCTGGTGTTGTCGTGATGCTCCTGCCTGCATCCTTGGGCCTCTGCTTGCCAGTTCCCGCTGGGTCCAGCTGGCCTCTTGCGCCTGGACCTCGGTCCGTGCCAAACTGGCTGCCCTCGAGCCCTCCCCGGACCCCGCAGCGCCATCCCTCAAGGCAGCGGCCGGAGCTGTCAGAGCCTCGTTGGGTCAGAAGCCACCGGAGGAGCCCCGCTGTGCCTGGCAGCGCTGCTGCCCCTGCCCCAGGACCCTCTCCCGTGCGGGGGACAGGGGCGATCCTCGCACCGTGCCTTGCCCTTCGTCGGGCTGCCTGTACCTCTCCCTCCGCCCCGGGTGGTGGGACCAGCCGAGCGGTCTCCTGGGGCCCTCTTGGATACGTAATAAACCGCTGGCTTCTGCAGCGCTCCTGCAGCCACGTCCTTGGGGACAAGGGGGACCCCAGAAGCTGGGGTAGGAGAGGTGGGTGCCTGGGGAGCAGATCCCGGTGCTGGCTGAGCCCAGCCATGCTGCCTGGGGGCCGGGTCCCCTCTGAGGGCCTGGCTTGTCCGCGCTGGCTCCTACCCTCCCCTCCACCACCTCCCCTGGCAGCCTGGGCGCACGCTGGCCGGTCCCCCTGCTCACCCCACGCCCTGGCCCCAGCTCGGAGCCACCCCGTGCTCCAGGGAAGGCTCTGTCCCATCCCCTGTGCTCTTCCCAGGGCCTCCTCCAGGCCCCGTGCCTGGAGCCATGTGAGCCCTGTGGTTTCCCCTCTCAGCACCCGCTGGGGAAGGCTCGTGGCTGGCCCAGAAGCTTCCTTCCTCCCGAGCAGTCATGCTCACGCTGGAGCGCAGGACCAGCTGGATCTCTGCTCCTGTCCCCCTTCGCTTGGGGACGTGTCCTGGATGAACTGTGTGCATCCCCACCAGCCCCAATCCCCACTATCCCGTCCCTTTTATGGGGATGGATGCTCTGGGCCAGATTAGGGGGACCACAAAGGTTTATTGGGGCCATGTGGGGCGTGCTGCCAAATCCCCCGTCACCGCCGGAGCTCTGGGGGGTGGGCTGGCCGTGCCTCAGCTCCGCAGCCCCTCCAGCACTGCCCGCAGCACGGCCGCCACCGCCACTGCTCCGGGGTCGGGCTGCAGCAGCTGAGCCGAGCTGATGTAGCTGGCTCTGCCCGCCCCGGCCTCCATCTGCCTGGTGGCCTCCGCTGCGGCCTCCGCGCTCTGCCGGGGAAAAATGGGATGCGCTCAGGACGCGGCCGGGACAGCCGGTGATTCCCACCCCGTCCCCTGCCAGCCCAGCTCTGGGTCTGCCTGCTCCGTACCTCCACGGCGGCGGCCAACACCGGCAGCAGGTCGGCACCGGGGCTGCGCAGGGCGTGCAGAGCCTGCGCCGCAGCGCACAGCGAGTCCAGCTGGGAAAGATGGGGCTAAGAGCCGGGGCTGTGGCCAGGCCGGTAGCCCCTGTGGCTTGTGGGCAGTGGGGTGGCTCTGCTCCCCGTCCCTCGGGATGCCAGCACTCACCATGGTCCTGTCCCCTGGCGCAGCTCCTCCGTACCTGCGTGGGGTGCAGGGGGTGGTCAGGGTCCTGCAGAGGGATTGGGGGTCCTGGGGGTCCCGCAGCCCGCGGCACTCACCGCTGCATGGCTTCGATGCCAGCATCCATGGCATCAGCCCACGTCGGAAGGTCGTTGCGGTTGAGCAGGGGCCGGGCGGCCGCCGTCAGGAACAGCCCATAGAGCTGCCGGGACACCATCCCCGTCACCACCCGCGGTGGTGGCACAGCCAGGGTCCCACGGGGTGACAAACCAGACCCACACCCCTTCCTCTCGCCCCGCGCTCACCGCGCCGGAGGAGCCACCCATCTTCTCCAGCAGCAGGTCAGCCAAGGCGGAGAGGAGCTGGGCCGGGGCTGCCGGCGGCGGCCGGGCACGCACCCACTCCTGGATGGCTGCGGGGATGGAGGCGAGAACGGGCTGGGATGCTTCCCTCGGCTGACCCACGGGGTCCTGGGGACCCCCACCTCCCCTGGGGGCAGCCGGGGACCCAGGGCAGCTCGGGGTTCCCAGCTCCCTGAGAAGGAACGGCCCCGGGAAGCCCCCGCTCTGGGAGGGGATGGCTGGGGTGCCCTCTCCCCACAAGTCCCCTGCCGATGGCACTCCGCAGGGTGCCAGCACCCACCTCGGGCAGCCCGGGCATGCGTATGGCCGCAGTCCCCGTCACCCGCCGAGCGGTCCAGCTCGTTCAGCTTGTCCTGCATGTCGAGCAGGGTGCTGCACACCCGCTCCAGGATCAGCTGCACCCGCACTGCGTCAGGCCCTGGGGGGAGGACACGTCACCCCTGCCCATCCCCGGGGGAGACAGGGAAACCGAGGCACGGGGAGGTGACAGCGCCTGGGGGATTCGAGCTCCCCGCGGCTGCCCGTACCCGTGCTGGTCTCATGCTGCGCGGTCCCTGGTCCCTCCTTCGGTGCCGGCACCTCCTGTCTCTGGCTCGTGGCAGGTGCCGCGGCCAGGTTGGGCCAAGCCATGGCCGTGGTCTTGGCATCTGGAGCAGCAAGAGGTGAGAAAGAAGTGAGTGCTAGCTCAGCAGAACCCTGCCGGATCCTTGCCAAAATGTCCGGCAGCGCTGCCTGCACAGGCAGCCAGGCAGCCAGCACCTCGGGACACCTCGCTGTCCCGGTGTCCTGGCTGTCCCCGTGTCGCATCCCTGACGGTGGGCACTCACCGATCAACCCCACGAGCTCCTCATCCACCAGCATGAGGGTGAGGGAGACCCCGGCCATCTCCAGTGCCGTCATGAAGGAACCCACCAAAGCCCGGGCAACGTGGATGCCTCGGCTCTCTGTGGGCGCGGCGGGGGGTCCGTGAGTGAGGAGGGGGTTGCAGGAAGGAGGAGAAGGGCCAGAGGCAGGGAATAGTGCCCCAAGACCCCCTCCGCACTCACCCAGACGGCGCACGGCCGCACCAGCCACGATGCCCAGCTCCAGGCAGGACAGCCCACCTAGGTTGTTCACCACCAGCACCACAGAGGCTCCTGCAGGGTACGGAGCAGAATGAGACCCCCGCCCAGGGGGTCCGGGGGGGCCACGGAGGGCCAGGGGGGCTCACCGGGGCTCAGGGGCAGGCGGGAGGCATTGGAGGGGTCCGTCATGTGTGCCAGCATCGTCTCCACCGCCTCGTCCGCCAGCAGCACCTGGGGGGCACAGGGGGGCCGTGAGGGCAGAGCTGGGGGGAGTGGGAGGTGTGGGGGGGACAGCAGGGCCCCACTCACCTTCATCCTGCGCACGCCCGCCTCGCCGTGGATCCCTGTGGAGATGGGGTGGCATCACCCCGTGCTGCGGGCACCTCCCGCACCGGGCGACGCCTGCCCCACGGGGGACATGGGGGGGACACAGCCCCTGCTGGGGCAATGGTGGGGACACAGGGAGGCGGCTCCTCACCCAGGCCCAGCTCCATCTCATCGTCAGCCAGCTGGAAGGTGGGCTTGGAGCCCGGGACGCTGCAGGGGGACAGGCTGAGACCCAGGGTACCTGCGTGGGGAGGGAAGACGGGGTTAAGCCTAAAGGATTTGGGGCGGGGGGGGGCTCTGATTTGTCCCCGAGGGCAAACTGCCAAGAGGGATGGGGGGGACGGGGCTGGGGGCCAAGGCACAGCACCCCTGGGGGTCCCCACAGGGCAGCAAGGAGCCCCGTGTGCGTACCCATGGCTTTGGCAGCTGCCGACACCTTCTCGACGATCTCGTTCAAGCTCGCCCCTGCCTCGGCCAGGGCCCCCGCCACCTGCAAAGGGCAGCAGTGGGTGAGGGACCGCCGGGCCCCGTTCCCCAAAATCCCACATCCCCACAGGGATGCGGTGGGGCCCTGGGCACCAGCAGCACCCTACGCACCTTGTGTATGAGGACGGTGCCGCACAGCCCGCGGCGCCCGGCTTTCTTCGGGGCGGCAAAGGCGCTGTCGTCCCCTACCACCACCATCCGCACGTCAGCCCCCTCCGCCCGTGCCCGCTCCAGCGCCAGCCCGAAGTTGAGCCGGTCCCCGGTGTAATTCTTCACAATCAGGAGGGTCCCGGCTGCGGGGGGACGGCAAGGCAAGGGGTGAAGCCACAGCAGGGGGTGAAGCCCCGACCCGCGCCCCGCCGTGCCACCCTACCTGCGCCAGCCTGCGTCACCGCCCGGATGGCCGCCAGGATGCTGCCCACGGCCGGAGAGGTGAAGACGGCGCCGGCCACCACACCAGTCAGCATGCCCTTCCCGACGTACCCTGTGGAGCGGGATGGGGTGCTTGGGGCCGTGCCGGGGGCAGCCGGCCCGCGGTGGCGGGGGGCTCACCTGCGTGGGCGGGCTCGTGGCCAGAGCCCCCCCCGGAGAGCAGGGCCACCCGCCCCTGGATGGCCACCAAGTCGGAGCGCAGGACCACCCGGTGTCCCTGCAGGAGCCGGAGGCCGGGGTTGCAGGCCACCAGCCCCGCCAGCGCGTCATCGGCGCAGCTCGCCACGGAGTTCACCAGCTTCTTGGGGACCTGGCGGCACAAAGGGGTGACGGTGGCGGGGCACGGGGACGGCACCCCAACCCCACGGGGGTGGGGGGGAGCAGGGGGCTCCCCGCCGCCCCGGGCTCACCTCCATGCCGGCGGTGCGGTGGGGACGCAGCGGAGGATCCCGCGCAGCCGTCAGCTCCAAGTCCAAATTCTGTCGGGAGGCAGCGAGGGCTGAAGGGGGGCAAGGTCCGCCGCCGGCAGGGACAGGCCCCCGTCCCAGCCAGGGGTCCCGCGGGGACGGCAGGAGGGGGACGGGCTGGGATATGGGGTTGCCTGATCAGAGCGGGGAGCTGGGTTCAGTGTCGTCCCCAAATGCGGACCCCCTCCTGGGGTGTCAGGGCGGGGGGACTGGGGTGGGACAACCCCCACTGCAGGGACCCCCTCATGGGGTGGGGGAGCAGGGTGGGTGCACCCTGTAAGCAGGGACCCCATCCTGGGGAGGGGGGGGGGGGACTAAGATGGGGGCACTCCCCGCAAACAGGGACCCCCTTCTGGGGTGAGGGGGACCAAGGTGGGAGCACCCCCTGAGCAGGGACCCCATCCTGGGGTGGGGGGGTAACCAGGGTGGGTGCACCCCCCCATCAGGGACCCCCTTCCTGGGGTGGGGGGGGGAACCAGGGTGGGTGCACCCCACCATCAGGGACCACCTCCCACCGTGGGACCTGGGTGGATGCACCCTTTCCTCAGCGGGGACCCCTCTCGGGGTGGGGGGGTCCAGGGGTGCACCCCCAAATGGAGATCCCCCCCCGCAAGCAGGGACCCCCGAGCATCCCCACCTGCCCTCTCGTCTGCTCCTCCAAGTCCTCCCAGCGGCCTAGAGCGGCCCCGCACGGCCCCTTCCGCTGACGTCCAGGCGGCGGCGGGCGGAAGGGGCGGTGGCGGCGGCGGAGAGGCCGCGCCAGGCCCCGCTCCCGGTGCGCGTTGCGTCCTGCCCCGGTCCCGCTCCGGCCTACCGACCCCCGCCCGCCGCCGCCATGTCCTACAACTACGTCGTAACGGCGCAGAAGCCGACGGCCGTGAACGGCTGCGTCACAGGTACCGGCGGAGGGGGGAGGCGGTGCTAGGACCCTCGGCCTAACGGTGGCGGCGGCGGGGCCTGTGCGGCCTTGGGGGCGACGGGGGTGGGGGGGGCTGCGGGACACTGAGGGGCTTGGTGGGCACGGAGGTGCCTGAGGGGCTGGAGGGACATTGAGGTTCCCGGGGGTCAGCGGGGCACCGCGGGGCTGGGGGATCCTGAGGCCCTTGGGGGGGTCCTGAGGCCCTTGAGGGGGTCCTGAGGCTCCTGGGGGGGCTGTAGGACACTGGGGGGTGTGTGTGGGGCACTGCGGGGGGAGCCAGGGGGTTCCCTGAGGTCTGTGGGGTGGCGGTGAGTGCACTGTGGTGCCTTGGGGTGTGCTGAGGTGTGTGGGGGGGCTGCGGGAGCACTGAGGGGCCCTGGGGGTGCCCTGAGGTTTATAGGCGTGTTGGGGGGTACCGGGGGTAGGCGGGGGGGCCTTAAGGTCTGTTGGGGTGCTGTGGGGCACTGAGGAAGCTGGGAGTGTCTTGAGGTTTTTAGGGGGGTGCTGTGGGGCAGTGGGGGCACGTTGAGGTTCATGGAGGTGGTGGTGGGTACCGGGGTTGCACTGGGGATGCTGGGGGGGGTTTCTGGGGGATCTGGGCCAGGCTTGAGGTTTCTGAGAGCTCAGCAGGGTTTTGGCATCTGGGGTGAAGTGGGGTTCTTGGGGGGTGGTTAGAGAGCAGCAGAGGATTGGGGTGCTGTGGGGAGAGGCGGTGGTGATGCCTGTCTCTGTGTCTTGCCTTATCGCGAGGTGTTTTGGGGTGTTGCAGTGTATTCTGGAGAGGGGGTGTGGTGGAAAGGGCCCCCAGGAATGAGGTTCCCTGGGGAAAGGTGAGAAGTCAGAGCTCAGGGAAGGCAGTCGCTGAGGGAGCCAGGTGTTGTGGGAGGAAGGAAGGGGCTGGGGTTTCGGGATGCCACAGCTCGGGGGGTGCTGCAGGGAGGCTGGTGCTTGGTCTGAGGCTGTGGGCCAGCCTCCCCAGGATCAGCAGCCTCCTGCATGCTGTTCAGTGAGAGCACCCCAAGGTGCCACCTCGTCGCTTCTTTGCGGCTCAACAGTGATTTCTTCTCGCCGTTTTCCAGGACACTTCACCTCGGCGGAGGATTTGAACCTGCTGATCGCCAAGAATACACGACTGGAGATCTATGTGGTGACAGCGGAGGGGCTGCGGCCCGTCAAGGAGGTGGGGATGTACGGCAAGATCGCCGTCATGGAGCTCTTCCGCCCCAAGGTGGGTGCGCTGCGGGGAGGGGAGGGGGCTGCCCGCCAGCTGGGGAGGGCAGGCGCGGGCACACCGCGGCCGCTGGCTCTGACACCCTCCTGAAGGCACGCTGCCGCTCTGCTTTCGCAGGGGGAGAGCAAGGATTTGTTGTTCATCCTGACGGCCAAGTATAACGCCTGCATCCTCGAGTACAAGCAGAACGGGGACAGCATTGATATTATAACCCGTGCCCATGGCAACGTGCAGGTGAGTGAAGCTGCAGCACCTTCAGCGAGGCGAATTCTCTTCCTTAGGGATGGTTTTACTTTGCCGGTGATGAGAGTGCACCGAGGTGATGGGTTTCTGCCTTTTATTTATGATTCTTTGCCTACCGCTGACTCTGGTATGGTTCACCTGCTGCCACTGGTGTTTCCAGAGGTTTTTATTCTGCAGTGAGTCAGTCTCGGGCTCAGCGACTGAGAACACGGCTACAACTGTGTTCTCGGGGTAGCCTGCAGAATAACAAGGTTAATTTGAGATACTCCTACCGTAAAGAGAATTAGTGCTCAAAACTCAATGTAAGGCAGAATTTTCCCTGGGAAATGACTCCTGGTATTTCATGGCCGGTCTCTACACGCTGCATACCAGAAGCATGGCTGCTGAAGTTACTCTTACCATCATAGCCATACAACATTGTTAATAATTGCAGATGTTCTCCGTTGTTCTGTTGTATGTGGATTAAAATCACGCTTTTTGAGCAGGTCAGAAATCCACATGTCTCTCTGGCTTTTTGTTAGTCGTTAGCCAAATGATTTTCATCAGCTGTCAAGCCAAAATATTTTCCATCTGTTTCCAGGCGCTGAGCTTCCACTGACTTACTGTTGGCGGAGCTGAGCAGGGGGTTACAGGCAGGAGCTGTAGGTGGGCATGTCCTGTCGGTAACGTGTTAGTGTGTTTGGGGGAAAAGCGCTTAATCTTCCCGTGCCACGGTTCTGCCTCGTGACATGTGGAGATGCTGATATCAACCCCCGCCGAGTAATGCTGAGGGGTCTGTGGAGGCTGATAACAGGGCTGGATTTCTGGAGGGTAACTTTTCGGTCATGGATATCAAAGCACTTCACAGCAGCGGAGAGCATTGCTCTCCGTCAGCGGTAGAAAGCAGAGGCGCAGGACGGCGGTGTGGCTTCTCTGAGGTCATTCAGTAGAGAGTTGGGATTAGAAAACCGGTTGCAGGGTCTGCTCCTGGAGGGCCCGGTTCCCGGGAGAGAGAAAGTGTGTGCTGTGGGAGTTCTGCCAGGCTCTTGGGTGGAAAGGACCTGCTGCTTCAGGCAGGAGAAGCCCGAATCGCCTTTGGCTTCCCAGATGGTATTTTAAAGCCTGCTGGGAGGTGTGCAGGGAGTCCTTTTTCAGTCGAAGGGTGGTAACTCTTGCTCCTACTATTCTCAAGTCCCACACGGGGATCTTTTTCTAACGCTAATCACCCTTTCTCTTCCCCTGTCCGCGGTTCTCTCGCTCAGGATCGCATCGGTCGTCCCTCAGAGACCGGCATAATTGGCATCATTGACCCGGAGTGCCGAATGATCGGCCTGCGGCTCTACGATGGTCTTTTCAAGGTCATTCCCCTGGACCGGGAGAACAAGGAGTTAAAGGCTTTTAACATCCGCCTGGAAGAGCTCCAAGTCATCGATGTGAAGTTTCTCTATGGCTGTCAGGCTCCCACCATCTGCTTCGTCTACCAGGTACCTTGTTCTCGATTGGTGACTCAGGCGGAGGGTGCTGGAGATTGCTGGGGCACCAGCCAAGGTCTCCAAAGCGCTCCAAGCAGCAGCGGTGTCCTGGAGCCAACGGAAAGCAGTGCTTTGGACAGAGCGAGAGACCGTTCTGGCTCCTGCAGGCTCATTGTGTAGCCGAGGAAAGTCCGTGTTCCTCTGTGCTGCTTTTTTCCATTTCTTGGAGAGAGGAAGCCTCGCTCTCCCACAGGAGAGCTGCGCAGCGGATGCTTCGGATGGGCCCCTTTCCGTGTTAAACGCTCGGGAGGAGAGCATGGGTCTTTCCAGCAGGTGCTGAGCAGGTGGATTAGAGCCAGAGTCAGTTGTTTCCTATAGGCACTGCTGTGAGACTTGGGCCTTCCCCTTAAAAAAAAAAAAGGCAGTATGTCTTGTTTGGTGTTTGGGAGGCCGCTCCAGGAGTGTAAAGAGGGGCTGTAACCTCTCCTGTCGCCTGGGTCCTCACAGAGGCAGTGTTTATAGGCCCTTCTCCAAATGCTTATTTTGAACCACAGAGCCTTTGCTGTGCTGACTGGGCGAGGGATTATCTTTGCTTTGTCAAATTTTGGGCTAGCCTGGGCCTAGCTGAAGGTTCCTGGGATGGCAGCACATAGGATCTGCTGTGAAATGAGTTCAGCTTCGGCATAGTTCTTAGTGGCAAACTTACAAGAGCCACTAATTGTGGCAGCAGTGACTTGATTATTCCCTATCTGGGTGCTGTTGAACCCTCCTACGAGTTACTGAGTAAAGGCACGGGGCAGAAATCACTTTGTCGTCATGTAACTAGGGGTTGGGAGGGCAGCCCGGATTCCCCCGTGTCAGGACAGTGCTCTTCCCCTGCCCTGTGGGTAACTGGTGCTCTCCCTCGTCACCTAAACGTCTGCGTGCTCCCTTCAGCCTTGCTGGGAAGCGTCCCCAGCCGTCGCGTATCCTTCCCACCTCGCAGACGCTTGCGTGATGATTTAACGGTGGGCGCAAAAAAAGGAAGAAAACAGGGAGGGGGTTGGTTAGGAGGCTCTACCTGAAAAAGCAAAGGATTTTCTGCTAATGCATAGGAACAAGCACTGTTTTCTTACAAAAAGCACTGCCGTTCGTCTCCTGCTTAAGGGAGAAGAGAGTCATGATCCCTTGTACAACAGAGCGGAGCCTGACCCGCAGGGCTGCGTCGTGCACGCTTTCACAACACGTGGCCACCTTGTTTCTGTGTGACTGGGGAGTGTATGTGGGGGCCGTGTTTTTATCCCGCGCAGCCGCGCTGCCTTTAAAACCCGGTGTCAGAAGGGAAGCTCGTAGCCAGTCTTTTCCCTAGAAATACGCACTAAGGGTGGCTGGCTTATTGTGGATTTCTGGTTTTCGCTCGCTGCCTGGGTGGCTTCCCCAAAGCCAGGAAGCCTAGCAGCGGCTGTGTGCTGCTCCGAAGAGTGCTGAGCGTACCCGTGGGTTGATCAGTACCGTTGCTGTTGCGTCATGGGGAAACTGAGGCAGAGAGGGGTGGGGAAACTGAGGCAGCACCGTCACGGGGTGCTGATTTGGACAAATTCTTAAACTCGGTGTCAGGGTTTGGGCAGGAGCGTGCCAGTTTCCACTCGGTGCTCAAAAGCATCGTAAAGGAGGAGCTTGGTCACCCTGTGTAGTCAGCAAGTATAAAAGCTCCTATCTGGAGCTCTTGACATGATGAAATCAGAGCAAATCTGTTAACGGTTCATTCGTTATAAACAGGTATTATGTGAATAAAGAGCAAATTAATAGCTTGCTCCACGTCTAACACGCTTAATATGAATTTTATCCTTGCAGCAGAAGCGAGATGTAAGTTTTGTCTGACTCATTAGGCCTTACGTAAAACTCTGGCTTTGTTTCGCTCCCTGGGTGTCTGACTTGCTTGTGTGTGGAGAGGGGAACGTTTCCAAGCTGCTGCTTTGATTCCTTCTCAATTTATTAATCATTATCACAGGATTTGGACTGAATAGAAGAGCAGTGTCTGAGAGAATTTTTGTGTAGTTCTGAAACCGGAGAAAGATACCTCAAAAGGGGAAGTTCATAAAAATAAAAAAAGGCTTGAGAGCTGCTGTGGCGTGGAGTGAAAAGGTCTAGAAACGTCAAAAAGTTTCATTAATGACTCCTCTGCCATTTTAACAGCCCCACTTCAACTTTTTCCTCCCCACAGAGCTATTTCTCCTCCTGGCTTCCCCTTTTCTATCAGCCAGTACTGCTCTTTGCTTCCCTCGGTGCTGCACCGCTGGCTCTCGCCAGGACCTCGGGCTCCGGAGCGCCGTCGGTGAGGGTGTTTGCCAAGAGGCAGAGGCTGCGTGGGGTGAGCCAGGAGGTGCCCAGCTTCCCTGCGAGTGTTTGTTTACAGAGCTGATGGCTACAGGGAGGAAAAAAACGCTTTTACTCACATCTGGGAAGAGGCAAGGCATAACAAAAAAGATGAACAGCTCTTTTTAAGTAGTTCTGTGAACAACGTGACTAAGGAAACCTGGCTCCGTGTGATTTAGAGCCTTGTCTCAGCTTTTGAGACGTGAAATTGGTCAGTGGGTTATGTTCAAAGCCCTCTCTGTGCTTTGAGTGCTCAGACGTCTTTTCCCCATGTGGGTTCCCAAGCGCTTGTTAGCGTAGACCACCTTTCCCGTTGCGGGGTGCTGATTTGGGGGCCTCTTCTCCACCCACCCTGTATTTTGGTGAAGCCTGCGTGGACTCACTGCCTCGGAGACGTCTGTGCGCGTCAGGTTTGGTTGAAATTACCCACTGGGCTAGGAATTACTGGAATGGCAGAGCTGCCGGGGGATTATTCGGCAAGCAGATTATGTTTCCTCAGGAAACCAGGCTGAGAGGCTTGAGGAGCATCGAGATGGGAGCTCAGCTGCTCTGGCACCTGCGTCGCCACAGCAGAGCTGAATTCCTGAATGCCTTGCTGGAGCTGGAGGCGGTGGCGATATTGCGTAGTGCCACTCATGCCCAGATTTGTAGAGCTTTGCGTCAGATGAATATGAGTCCCAGAAAATCGCTTGTCTAAAAATGCAAAAATAGTTTTCAGTCTTTTTTGGCACAGGGATTTATTCAAAGGTTGTTCAACATATGGCTAAAGCTAGGGAGAACGTTAGCGTGTGTATGTTCAGACACGTGTGCGGTTTGAGGGAGACTGACGAGGAGGTGGGCAGGGTGGGAAGCCTCAGCAGCTCGCTGGTGACGGTGCTCTTGCAGGAGGTGAGGTGGAGTCTCCTTGCTTCGCAGGTTCCTAGCCGGCTCTGCTTCTGGAGCCTCCGTTGCTGTGCACGCGAGGCCGTCGTCGGTGTACGTCATCGTTTGTGGCTTCTCTTGCAGGACCCTCAGGGGCGCCACGTCAAGACGTACGAGGTGTCCCTGCGCGAGAAGGAGTTTAACAAAGGTCCTTGGAAGCAGGAGAACGTAGAGGCTGAAGCCTCCATGGTCATCGCAGGTTGGTCCTTCTTTGTAAAAGATCTTCCCTCCCGTTTCTTTCTCAGGGCTGAATGCCTCAGTCCTGCTGCACAGGTTTTCTAATCAGACATTTGCCTTTTTCCCTGCACAGTGCCAGAGCCTTTTGGAGGCGCGATCATCATTGGGCAGGAGTCTATCACCTATCACAACGGCGACAAATATCTAGCTATAGCTCCACCTATCATCAAGGTGAGTGACTACTGAGATCTAGAAATGCATTGCCGTGTAATTCCTCCATTCCCAGGCGACTCTCAGGGTGCTGGTGGGCTGTTGGGCTACTTGTAGTCAAGAATTTAAACTCTTCTCTCCGGGTGTAGTCTAACAGGGCTACTTACTCCCAGCAGTTTGGCGAGTGTGGCTGTTTCACACGATCCCCGGTCTGTGTTTTTGGGGACTGAGGGACGTACATGAACCTTGTACGGGTGGCAGTGTGTACTTGCACTGCAGCGTGTGGCTCTGCTCTCTGTGGAGTGCTTGGAAATGGTGCAGTAAAGCTGAAATCTTGTTCAGGCCCCAGAGAAAGGGATTAATTAGGAGGTAGTGCATGGTTTGGGCACGGGTCCAGGCCAGAGCCTGGTTTCATTTCAGGCAGCAAAAGATATGAATGAGCCCCTTGGAGACTTGAGTCCACCGGTGTATGATTGGGGCACTTGTTCAAAGGAAAAAAAAAAAGACTTCTAGAGTTCGTGACAGAAGTTGAGTTTGTGGTTTTTGTCGGACGGACGGGACAGTTCCCACATTTAAATGGTGCAGGAAGCACAAATGGCACGGCTGAGGTGCCGCTCGGGGCTGAAAGAGGGCTTGAGCTATGATCAAAAGGTCCTTTTAAGCTGAAAATAATGACAGGCTATAAAAGAGCTATAAATCTTGGGTAAAGAGATACTAATATTGTTGCCCGAATGCCTGCAGGCTCTCAGACTGCTGCTGAGGCTCTGTTATATTGGAGCAGGCAGAGCAAGTTGCCTGTGCTCTGCTGACAAACAGATCTGGGCCTTGACCTGCAAGCAGAGTGCAGGCGCGTCTATACTCAAGGCCAGTGCGATGTTTGCATACAATAAAGATCTGCAAGATCAGGATTTTTAACCCAAAACCAAATATGTTGACAAGAGGCCAGGCAGCATCCACCAACAGAGCAAAACGTCTGCGGAGCTCGGGTCCGGAGATGCAGCTTGGAGCTCTGCAGGTCCCAGATAGCATCCCTGCATCTGTGGAAGGCTCAGCGTTAGGAAAACAGCCTTTCTGATGGCATCTTTCCTGGGCTGTGAACAAGCTAGCGACATTTAATTTAGGAACGTGAAGTGGTTCTTAGTGACTGTTTGACCACAGATTCTGGTTGTGTTTGCTGATACGGTTTATTGGAATCCAGCCCCCTCCCTCCGCGCAGGAGGCGTGGGACTCTGCCGTGGTTACAGCCAGCAGCTGGTGCGCTGTGGATGTGGTTGTTCCCTTCTGGCGTGTCCAGAGGTGATCCTTGCTAGATGCCTGTTTGGGGCTGTTTCAACGGGTTCCTAAAAATTCCCTCCTCCTTTGCGTGCAGCAAAGTACGATTGTGTGCCACAACCGTGTGGATCCCAATGGGTCCCGTTATTTGCTGGGGGACATGGAAGGACGCCTCTTCATGCTGCTCCTGGAGAAGGAAGAACAGATGGATGGCACTGTCACCTTGAAGGACCTTCGTGTGGAACTGCTCGGCGAGGTAGGACTCGGCCACGTCACGTCTGCTCTCCCTGTTGCTTCTCACCGCGGGGCTGGGAGGCTCTGCAGGCTGGAAATGCTCCGCTGAGGACCGAGTGGCAGGAACGGCCTCTCTTTTGGAGCCCGGGGTGGGGTGAAGTTTCGCAGTTGTCACAGCTCTGAACCGTCGGTTGCTGGGCAATTCCCTGTCTCAGCACTTGAAAGTTTACATCGTCTTCCCAGGTTTTTGCCTAGCGCTTGTGTGCTGTTCCTGGGAGAAGTTTGGACTCTCTGTGCATTTTGTAAAGGGATTAAATTCCCCTCCTGTGCCCAGGGTCTTCCTGTTGGGCTGCAGCTCAGATGTGGTGCGTGCGGGCTGCGACAGGGTCCTTTTCATGCTAGTGCTGGTTCATCTGCGTCTTCTCAATTCCCAGACATCCATCGCAGAGTGCTTGACCTACCTGGACAATGGAGTGGTGTTTGTCGGTTCTCGGCTTGGGGATTCCCAGCTTGTGAAGGTACGTGGCAGCTCTCTTCTGGCTTAGTTGTGTGTTCAGACAGGATTTTGTACGTATTTATTTTCATCAGGGCCTCGAGAGGTGTACATGGATAAATTTTCCTTTCTTCTTGCCTGCCCTACACCCTTTCCGCTCGCTTGGTCTCGCTTGTTGAAAGCCGATGATTTGTTTATTCACAGCTCAACGTGGACAGCAACGAGCAGGGCTCCTACGTAGTGGCTATGGAGACCTTCACCAACCTCGGTCCCATCGTCGACATGTGTGTGGTAGACCTGGAAAGGCAAGGCCAAGGGCAGGTAACGTTGATTCTGCTTTTCTTTTCTTAGTGCTGGGGATGTCTGGGCCGGCCAAACGTATGTGTGGGTTGTCCATGGAAGGAAAAGACTACAAACCATTTATTGGAGGATCTCAAAGTCTTATCTAGCTGCAGGGATGGTATTGAGGTCTTACACCGAAGAGTGGTGTGAGCGGGGACGCTAATTCTTGCATGAGGAAGGGGTTCATGAGGAAGGGGTTGCCTTTGTGCAATGGGGAAGGATCAGGTGCTAAAAAACTTCCTCTGAGAAGTGGAGAAGATGGGTATCCCGTCTTCCCCTGAACCCATCGCTACAAGGAGGAGTGGGGAAGCTTCCCAGCTATGGTTGGTAAAGATCATCTGGTTTTCCTCCAGCTGGTCACGTGCTCGGGCGCGTTTAAAGAGGGTTCACTGCGGATCATCCGGAACGGCATTGGGATTCATGAGCACGCCAGCATTGACTTGCCGGGGATTAAAGGTGCGTGAGCTGTTCAGTGCTGTCAAACACAACCCGCGGCCTGAGAGGGCCCGGTGGGGGGACATCGTGTGCGCAGACGGAGGTTGGGGTGTGGGGCAGGGGGCTTGCCACCCACCAGCTTTTGGAATATTCACTCTGAGCAAATGTGGCCTCTCTTTGTCGCAGGCTTGTGGCCCCTGAGGTCGGACTCGCATCGTGAAACGGACAATACGTTGGTGCTATCCTTTGTTGGCCAGACCAGGTAAGCTGGGGTTAACGCTGAGCCAGGCTCTCAGCCACATGTTGGAGCGTGATATAACAGGCATTCCCTTTCCTGTTCAGGGTTCTTATGTTAAATGGAGAAGAAGTAGAAGAGACGGAGCTCACAGGGTTTGTGGATGATCAGCAGACTTTCTTCTGCGGCAATGTGGCACATCAGCAATTGATCCAGGTAATGCCAGCTCTAGGGAAATGCAGATATGGTGACCCTACAGCCCTTACTGATTGCGGGGCTAACCTAGATCTGCCCTGCTTATCAGGGGCAGGGTTTGCAGTCCTTCCCTGGGCCAACGTTGGAAGGGAGGTGGTGTTCTGGCTCTGAGCAGAGGCATTCTCTCTCTCCCCAGATCACCTCTGCCTCTGTGAGACTGGTTAGTCAGGAGCCCAAAGCGCTGGTGAGTGAGTGGAAAGAGCCCAACGGAAAGAACATCAGCGTGGCTTCCTGTAACAGTAACCAGGTAGTGGTGGCTGTGGGACGAGCCCTGTACTACCTGGAGATCCGGCCCCAGGAGCTCAGGCAGATCAGGTGGGTGCACGTCTCTCATCCTGGCCCAAAGGCTCGCGGCCCCTGCTCTCTGTCTTCGGGCTCAAGACTGACACTGCTGTCTGCTTCCTCCTTCTTGCCAGCTGCACAGAAATGGAGCATGAAGTTGCCTGCCTGGACATCACCCCTTTGGGGGACACTAACGGCATGTCCCCGCTGTGTGCCATCGGGCTCTGGACTGACATCTCTGCCCGCATCCTAAAGCTGCCTTCGTTTGAACTGCTGCACAAAGAGATGCTGGGAGGAGGTAGGGCTCTCCTGGGGCTGCTGGGTGGTGGCAGCGGTCACTGACCTGCCCGAGTTGGGAGTGACATCAGCCTTCTCTTCTGCTCCCTGCAGAAATTATCCCTCGCTCCATCCTGATGACGACCTTTGAGAGCAGCCATTACCTTCTGTGCGCCCTGGGGGACGGAGCTCTCTTCTACTTCGGGCTCAGCCTCGAGACAGGTGACTACAGGGCCTAGCACCGAGCGGGCTGCTGGAGAGGGTGGCTGGTCTCATGCCCTCTTACGTGCTTGACATGCTTCCTTTCATCCTGGAGAGACCTCTCTTTTTCTTGCTGTCTCCCCGTGACGGGGTCGTGCTCAGGCGGGACTGGCTGGGGGCACTGGGAGCTGGTGGATTTCTCCAGCGGAGTCTGGAGAAAGGAGATCGATGCTCACATCCGTTCCTTTGCTGCCCTGTGCCGACAGCAGGATGCATTTACCCGCGCTCGTTTCTTCCCGAGGTGTTGCAGCCGCGTTGCACTCTGCCGTCCTGCTCTTGCGAGCTCCGTTGCAGCAGCTCCCAACACCGGTGCTCCTTTTCTGCAGGCTTGCTGAGTGACCGAAAGAAAGTCACCCTTGGCACCCAGCCCACCGTCCTGAGGACTTTCCGCTCTCTGTCCACCACCAACGTCTTTGCCTGCTCTGACCGCCCCACCGTCATCTACAGCAGTAACCACAAGCTGGTCTTCTCCAACGTCAACCTGAAGGAGGTGAACTACATGTGTCCCCTCAACTCGGATGGGTATCCCGACAGGTCAGCCTGCACCTTGCCCTGTGTGACACGGGGGGGGCGAGGTTTGGACTCTGCAGTGGGATCCTGGGGCCAGCAAAGGGGATCCTGGGGCCAGCAAAGGGGATCCTGGGGCCAGCAAAGGGGATCCTGGGGCCAGCAGTTTTGAGGGGTGTGGAGGAGAGGAAGTTTTTTGCTGTGCCACCCACCTTATAAGCACCATTGCTCATGGTTTGGTTTTGGGTTTTTTTTTTCCAATACAGCTTGGCGTTGGCCAATAACAGCACCCTGACAATCGGCACCATTGATGAGATCCAGAAGCTGCACATCCGCACGGTTCCCCTCTACGAATCACCCAGGTGAGCTGAGCAGTGGGAGGGAGCCCGGCTTTTGAGGGAGCCCGGCTTTTGAGGGAGCCCGGCTTTTGAGGGAGCCCGGCTTTTGAGGGAGCCCGGCTTTTGAGGGAGCCCGGCTTTTGAGGGAGCCCGGCTTGAGGGCCTGTGCTTTGCTGCGTGGGACGAGGTCGGGGGGAGACTTTGCAGTCAGCATTCCTGTTGTGGGCTCAGTTAGCACGCAGACTGAATTGGTAGCTTGTGCCGAGAGCGGTCTGAGCAAGTGAGCAGCTCTGCCTCTTGTCTCCAGAGCCTTTGTGCTCTCCTTGGAGTCGCCTGTCCTGGCTCTCCTGCCCACACAGCTCTTTGTCCTGCAGGAAGATCTGCTACCAAGAGGTATCGCAGTGTTTCGGCGTGCTCTCGAGTCGTATCGAGGTGCAGGATGCCAGCGGGGGCACCACTGCGCTCAGACCCAGCGCCAGCACCCAGGTGAGGGGTAGCTGCTAGATCGGCTCTGGGCTCTGGGTATCGTAGTTCCTCGGGCCAAACCGTGATGCAGATTTTCCTTGACAATCTTCTCTTCCAAAGCTCTGAGTGCAAGCTCTCCCTTGGCAGCCTGGGAGGAGATGGGGTGGTAAGATCTCTCCGTGGTGGTGAGAAGGGCTCTCTGTGCTGCTCTCTGGCAGCCTTGGCATGCTCACCGTTCTGTCAGATCACCTTTGGGTTTGGGTGCTGCTCCGTCAGTCTCCCGTACAGGCTTTTGTTCAGTCTCAAGTGGTTTCCTTCTCCCAGGGATGCAGGCACAAGTCCCCGTTAGGCAGTAGCTCTGGTGAAAGCCACAACACCGCATAAACTCTTCTATTAATGCTGCTGCTCAGCAGCGCTGCCTCTGCCATCCACGTCACACATCTCTGCTGGCGCAGGGAGCGTGTCCCTTTACTCAGGTCCAGGTTGCTCCTTGCTTCCCCTTCTCTCCCACTCCTTCTGGTTCCCAGTTGCCTCAGCCCACGTGGAGCAGCGTGAGGACGTGCCGAGTAGCACAAGGATGTGACCGCTATTACTGTGTCCTAGGCCCTGTCCAGCAGCGTCAGCACCAGCAAGCTGTTCTCCAGCAGCACGGCACCGCACGAGACGTCCTTTGGAGAGGAGGTGGAGGTGCACAACCTGCTCATCATAGACCAGCACACCTTCGAAGGTACCAGTCCCAAATGCTGGCCATGCCCTAGTCCAGTTTTCTCCTCCAGGACAAGCCCATCAGCGTGTGGCTGAGACTTGTGATCTTCACAGACTTGTGAAGATCTGTGATCTTGCACATTTCCATCAGCCAAAGCGTTTTTTTTTCTGGAGGAGCATCAGCCACAGGGCATAGGTTTAAGGCATAGTGGTTTTTTGATGGCACAAGGTGGTGGTGGGGAATAGGAGAGGGGATTTCCAGGCAGCCATCTGGGACATGTCTTAAGTTTTCAGCTGCTCTACCCACACGTGGAGGTACTGCCTGCCGTGACCCGGGGGACCCAGTTGCTTCTGCCTTTCCCTCTTTGCACAGTGCTTCATGCTCACCAGTTTCTGCAAAACGAGTACGCCCTCAGCTTGGTCTCCTGCAAGCTTGGCAAGGATCCAAACACCTACTTCATCGTGGGCACCGCCATGGTATATCCCGAGGAGGCAGAGCCCAAACAGGGCCGCATCGTTGTCTTCCACTACTCTGACGGTAAGAGCGAGTTCTTCTCGCGTGGCCGAGTCCAGCTGCTTGAGGGAGATCAGAGATGAGCTCCTCAGGCCTGAGAGAGCTCACGTCCCAGGAGCAGGCAGAGAGGTTTTTCTGTCAGCTGCCCACAGACGGGATCTGTAGGTGCTGTTACTCTGCTGCAGGCCATCACAGCATGTTCCCTTTCCCCCCATCTCCCAGAGAAGCCCAAGAATCCCTCACCAGAACTGGATTCTGGGATTTGTTTGTGGCATGTCCACCCCTGCTGTCACATCACTCCTGCGCTACTTGCCCACGGATCCTCTGAGACAGTTTCTAGGGAAAGCAATGTTTAGAGCAGCTCATCTGGGCTTTCCACCCTTGGGAGTGCAGGGCAAATAACCGGGCGGTGCCTGGATTTATTCCAGGGAAGCTGCAGAGCCTGGCTGAGAAGGAGGTCAAGGGAGCTGTGTATTCCATGGTGGAGTTCAATGGGAAGCTGTTAGCCAGCATCAACAGCACGGTAGGGCTCTCGCAAGACCCTGACTTGTTTGAGGAGTGTGTTTCAGTGCTGGAAGCTTCTCCAGCTGTGCAAAAGTCAGCCAGGTCCCCAGTTTCTGTTGGGGAACGTGTTTTGGCTGGCGCGGGTGTCTGTGCCGGCTCAGAGCTGTCTCCCTTCCTTCAGGTGCGCCTGTATGAGTGGACAGCAGAGAAAGAGCTGCGCACAGAGTGCAACCATTACAACAACATCATGGCGCTCTACCTGAAGACCAAGGGAGACTTCATCCTTGTGGGAGATCTGATGCGGTCCGTCCTCCTCCTTGCGTACAAGCCCATGGAAGGAAACTTCGAGGAGGTATCAATGCTGTTAAATAGCCTTGGTCGAAGGCGTGCTGGGAGCCTGCGGTGCCTCTTCCAACAGGCTCTGGGCAGAGAGAACGGTGTTTAAGGTGATAAAAGGAGGTGCCTGGCTGACCCCACCTCGCTAGCCCTTTGAAGACAAGGCTGTAGGGCTGTGCAATGAGAGCAGCGTCACCTGGGCGCGCTTTTAGACAGATCCCTGTGGTTTCTGGAGGGACGGATCCCTGCGCTTCCAGGAAACTGGGCAGTGAATCAGCAGCCTTGAGAAGAGCAGGCTTTGGGTGCGCGATTGCTGCCTGCCAGGGGAGGGGAGCTGCCATCTGGACTGCCTGTTGTACAGTTGGAATGGCTCAGTGTGACCGTAGCTGCGTCTCCGTCAGCAAATGCAGCGTAGCTGGGGGCTGGACCAGGCGCTGAGACGGTCTGTGCGCCTCAGTTGTTAGGACGGCTCTGGGCATGGCTTTGGCACGGGCCGCTCTGCGTTTGCCCGGGGAGCGCCCTGGCATTGCCCGAGCGCCGCTGGGGCCGGGGCCATCTCCAGAAGGCACTTGGTGCCTTTCGCGCTCAGCTGCGACAGAGAGGGACAGACTGGATCCCACCTTGCTCCTGAATGTTGGCGTTGGGTGAAGAGGAATGAAGCTGCCATCTGTGCACGCTGCCTCTCCTCTTGTTCCCTTCCAGATTGCCCGGGACTTTAATCCAAACTGGATGAGTGCCGTGGAGATCCTGGACGACGACAATTTCTTGGGAGCAGAGAACGCTTTCAATTTGTTTGTGTGCCAGAAGGACAGGTGAGCTGGCTGTGGCAATGCGTGACGGGAGGGATGGGGTGATAGGACCTTCTGGTCTCCTCCACGTTGCAGCTGCAGATGCACGCATGTCAGGCAGGAAAGCTGGGAGCAGCAGGGTGGGAGCAGGGGAAGCTTTTATGTCACCCCAGCACGGACTGAGCAGGGCGCTTTGGATTTCAGCGCGGCCACGACGGATGAGGAGCGTCAGCACTTGCAGGAGGTGGGGCTGTCCCACCTAGGAGAGTTCGTCAATGTCTTCTGTCACGGGTCTCTGGTCATGCAGAACCTGGGGGAGACGTCCACGCCAACGCAGGGCTCGGTTCTCTTCGGCACAGTCAACGGCATGATTGGTAAGGGTCGGGGTTCCCCAGCCCGAGCGGGAGGGTGACAGGTCCCCTTCCCTGCTGCTGAACCTGGGCTGGGGTTTCCTCGTGTCTCCGTTCTTCTCTGTTCCGCGGTCAAGTGACGCTCTGTGCCGTACCCCCCTCAGAAACCGGCTTTTCCCTCTGGATTCCTTCCAGGAGAGGAAAGCGCTCTGGCTTTCTTTGAAACTCCTTCCTTGTCCCAGCCCTCCCAGGCACCAGCTTCCAGCACAACTCCAGTCCCAGCAGCCTGCCAATCCCTGCCTACTGGGAGCTGCCGGGATGCCCTGGGGTGAGCCCTGAACCTTCATCTCCATCTTACCCTTTGCAGGACTGGTGACCTCGCTGTCGGAGAGCTGGTACAACCTCCTCCTGGACATGCAGAACAGGCTGAATAAGGTCATCAAGAGCGTGGGCAAGATCGAGCACTCCTTATATCCTTTCGCCGTTCAGTCGGGAGCCTGGGCCAGTCAGCGCTGGGGGCTGGCACGTGAATCTGGGCTGAGCCAGGCGCGGGGTGGGGCGTCGGAGGTTTATTTCTGTCGGGACGCTGATGGGAGCGTGTTTGCCAGGTGCCACGGGCTTTGTGCTCGAAGAGAAGGTGCCTGCGGTAGAGAGGAGTCTATCTTGCAGGGTTTGAGGATGAATCTGGCTTTGCGGTAGCCCTAAAAATCGTGGCATAAATTCGGTGATCCTCCTGCCGCTGCGTGCACCCATAATCCGGGGCTGGTGTTACTCTGTGTGGGATTCGGCTCCTTGACGGTGGCACCTGGAGATCATTTCACACCGAACGCAAGACGGAACCGGCTACGGGATTCATTGATGGTGACCTGATTGAAAGCTTCCTGGACATCAGCAGGCCCAAGATGCAGGAGGTGGTGGCAAACTTGCAGGTGAGATCGGTGATATGAGCTTAGGCCCTTCAAAATTAGCTCAGGAACCCGGCCTGCAGCAAATCAGTAAATCCTGAATGCGTGCTTTCCTACAAGGCGACGATTTGGGAGTGTTCTTCAACGTCTGCTGCTGTCTCCACGCTCTGACGCCTTTTCTGTCCTTGCAGATTGATGATGGCAGCGGCATGAAGAGGGAAGCCACCGTAGACGACCTGATCAAGATCGTGGAGGAGCTGACCCGGATCCATTAGCAGGATTCGGGGTCGTTCCCTAGCACCTTCCTCCTCCACGTAGAGCAAGGGAGTCTTTTCCCCACCTTGGGGACCCCTGGCCGGCTGCGCTGAACACCAGCGGTGGTGGCCCTTGCCCGAGGGGACGTGGGGGAAGGAGTCTCTGAAGGGGAGCCGGCTTGCTAGGGATTTTGGGGGGGTGGTGGTCAGGCACCACGTCATCGCCTGCTTGGATTCACGAATCCTGCGGACTCGGCTGCTGACCCAGAACTGGGCTTCGCCGGTCGCTCTCGGTGGGGTGAGCGACCGGTAGCGCTTGGCTGACGCGACGCCCTTGCCTGGATTCACTCTTCACTGTTGTCTTTAGTATTTTTATTTTTTTTTTTTTCTTTCGGTTTCGTTTTTGATTCTTTTTGATTCCTTGTGGTTTGTTTTTTTTTTTTTTCAGAAGAGGAAGCAAAGCTGCCTCGAGGGCGAGGGCTGGAGGGGTCATCGGGGGCTGGCGAGCCGTGCGGGCGCGGAGGGGGAGGATTTCTTTACATCTGGGTGACGGAGCTGAGCGGGACGGCGCGCTCCTCTCTCTCTGCAGGATCTATGCCTCGCTCGGGGAGGGAAGTTCTGAGAAGCTCAATCGGTTGTTGGTTTCTGAGTTTTACCAAATAAAGTAGTCCGAGAGGAAAGGTCTGTCTCCTGGCGCCGAGCTCCTCGTCGCGCCTGCGGGGGTGGTGCCCGCCGTGCGGAGCCGCGGCCTCGGCCGGCCGGAGTGACCCCCCCCTTCCCACGCCAAGGCGGTTTCTGGAGGTATTCCCCACGCTGAAACGCCGTCCCGCGCTCGGTGTCGGCGAGAGCAGCGCGGGGGGCAGCAGGCTCAGCGCATCAATCTGCGGGTGTCTGTTTTCCAGATGCGTTTTTATGGCTTTTTTTCTTTTGACTTCCAAGAAATTTTCGTTTCGCCTCTCGATGCCGCCCAGCGCAGGCAGGTTGGCAGCGGCGATGCCGACTGCTTCTGACGGGGAGGCGCAGCCTTGGCTGAATTTTTGAGATGGATGCTTCTCCGGCTGGTCCTCCTCAAGCATCGATTAGCACTAACGATGCTCAGTTCTGCCGGTGCCGCGCAGGGCCTGGGCTCCCTGCGCGGGGGATCGCGCTGAGGGGACCCCTGGCTCCCGACGCGCCCTCCGCCAGCGCCAGCGTGGGTGCACAAGGGAGCGATTCGCTCCCCCGTGGGCAGCGGTTCTCTGTGCGTAACCTACGGGTTAATAATTATCCTCCCGCTCTCCGTTTGTCTATTTATGCTGGAAATTGTCCAAGCCAGGGGCTGCCCTGCCTCGCTGCTGCCCTCGCCTATGGGTTACTGCCAAAACGCACGTGAGGGTGGCAGAGTTGTCCCCAGTTGCCCTCCTCCTCCTCCTCCTGGGCCTCTCCGTGCCTCTCCCCGCCCGAGCCAGGCTGGATCTCACCCGCCGTGCGATCCCCGTCCGTAACCCACCGCATTAAGGTCCCGTCAGCCCCCCTAGTTCCATCCTGGGCCCGTTCGCGTCAGCACAGGTTTCCCCCAAATCCTTCCCTCCCTGCAGCAGCGAGAGGCGGACGGCGTCCCGAAAGCAGCCTCAGGCTCCCACTAACATCTCTTAACTGTTGGGCAAGCCGCGGTTCCTTCGAGGAGGTCGCAGGGAGAAGGCTATATTTGGACATCTCTCTGCCCGGAGAGGCTCTTTAGGACTGGGGGAAGCGGACTGTGACCCTTTGCGACGAGCCTGGGCTCCGTGTTCGCGCTGGCTGCGAGCAGACGGGGTTTTTATTAGCTCAGGTCTTCGGGCTCTGCGTTCCTCTGCCCGGAGCCACTTCTTTCCTTGGCCCCTCACCAAAACTGGGGAGTCCCAGGGAGCACGCCAGCCTGCGGAGACCGGCACGCTTGGCTCCGCACGGCTCCCGTATGCGCTATCCTTCCCCAGCGAAACTGGGGATGCTGGTGCCGACGCGATGCTGGCAGCCTCCTCTCTGGGGTTTTTCTTTTGTGCAAACAGCCTCCTGCGGCCGGGTTTGAAACGCTGCTGGCCGGGGCAGGGCCCGGTGTTCATCCCGTGCTGCTGGCCACGCTCCAGCCGTGTTCGTGCGGCCGCCTCCCCGGGCCGGGGCTGCGGTCACGTCCCCCCGAGCCGTGGCCGCAGTGGGGGTCCTGCACCCCTAAACCTGGCTTTTCCCCCCCCCCATCTCCCTGTAACTTGAGTTTTGAAGCATGCAGGGGTGACCGTGCTGGGGGCGATGCTGTGGTCCTGCCGCAGGCTGGGCTGGGTGACCCCAACCCTTGGGCAGGGACGTAGTTTTGGGGGAAATCCGCACCGGGTGGGGAGCCGGAGGCTGCGGGTCGGTCCCCCTCCGGCGAGGCTGCAGGTATCGACCCCATCTCCGCGCTAAGCAGGGGCCAGCAGCGCCAGCCCTTTGCTCCCTGGTATAAATCATTTACCTGCCCGCGACCTTCGCTTCAGCCTCGGGAAGGGTTGAGGGGCCGGGGGGATTTGGCTGGGGGGTGACCCCGGTGTCTCGGAGCGGGGTGACGCCGCTGTCCGGCAGCATCCCGCGCCCCTCTCCCCGCCGGGTGCACCCCACCGTCCCGGCTCCACTTTGGCCCCTTTATCTGCTGCGTGCTCCTCTTTGGTGGGTCCCTGTGCAGGGCTGGGAAGGCGGCCCAGTGCCGCCAGGAGGAGGAGGAGGAGGGGTGGGGAGAGGCCATGCCGGAGCTTTGCCAGATGTGGGAAAGGAGAGAAGGGGGGACGCTTTCGCTGCTGCTTCCCGCCGCGTCGGGGACCCCCCCCTTCCCTGTCCTACAGCCGCCACGCTCGTGGCCGGGATGGAGCCCTTCGCTTCGGCCAAGCGAACCAGCCTCGGGGCGAGCATCCCCGGGCCAGCGCCTTCCCCCGTGCCGGGGTGGGTGGGTGGGTGGAGAGCCGGGTGTCGATGGTTTTCCCCCCGCAGCGCTCCCCGCTCTCGCCTCCCTCCACCCCCCGCATTGTTCCCGGCCCGGCGGGCGGGAGGAGGAGCAGGGCCAAGGGCCAGCATGCGGTAGGCGCCCGTGCCGCCGAGGCAGGCAGGAAGGCAGGCAGGAAGGCAGGCGCTTGGGAGCGTGCCGCTGGCTGGAGCCGCCTGTCATGTTGGTCGAGCTGCTCTTCCAGGCTGCCTGTGTGTCCCTGTTCCTCCCGGGCGGCCAGGGCAGGGTGTACCCGGGGAGGAAGAAGCCGGCCAGCTTTGCCGTAGAGAGGTAGCCGGGTTTCCCTCTTTTTTTTTTTTTTTTCCTTCTCTCTCTCCCAGCTACACCTGGGGACGGCGGCGTGCCATGCCGTGCCGAGCTCCGGCCATCCGCCCCCTCGGCTGCCTTCGGGGCTCCGGCTGCGCCTCCCATCCCAGCCGGAGGGGCTGGCACCCCGCGCCTCCCTCCCTCTGCCCGGGGGTGGCCGGGACCAGGGGAGCGGGAGTCCCGCTCCCTGCATCCATGTCCCGCTCCCCGTGTCCGTGTCTTGCTCCCCGTGTCCTTTTGGGGGACGTTTCCCCCCGGTACCGTGTGCTGGGGTGTTTGGGCTAGCTAGGGCATGGTCCTCTCCCTCTGTCCCACCTTGTTTTGGGGTCACACTGCACCCCAGTGCCTGCCTTCCGCTGGATCCATGCCGTCGTCTGCCACCAGGATGGGGTGGCCGTGGGCACGTCGTGACGGCTCCCGTGTGTCCCCATGTCCCCGGGGCGGAGGGCTCCCCGCCGGCTGGAGGAGCTCCCCCAGGACCTTTGCTCTCTGCCCTGGGGGCTCGGGGCAGGGTGGCCTCAGCCTCTCGTCCGTCGCGCAGGCGCCGCGTGGGGCCCCACGTCTGCTTCTCGGGCTTCGGCAGCGGATGTTGCCCCGGGTGGATGCTGTCTCCGGGCAGCGGGCAGTGCACCCTGCGTGAGTACGGGCCCTGGGGACGCGGAGGCGGGTGGGGGTCCCTGCCCTCCTGACGGCCACTTTGTCCCCGCTCCCCGCAGCACTCTGCTCCTTCGGCTGCGGCAGCGGCTTGTGCATCGCCCCCAACCTCTGCTCGTGCCCGGATGGCGAGCAGGGCATCACCTGCCCAGGTACTCACCCGCTCCCGCTCGTGCCGAAAGCCGGGACCGCTGGGCTTTCCTGGCAGAGCACGTTGCTCCTTGTCACCTCTCCCTGCAGCATCCCCCGGCATGGTCCCCGTCCCAGGGCTAGGGGTGCTCCCAGGACAGGGTGCAGACCTTGGGGGATGCAGAGAGCGGGTGCCACAGCACAGGGCTGGGGTGGGAGGGGGGGTGGGCGCTGGGGTGGCATCGGTGCCCTGCGGAGCCCCCCCGTCCGTGTTTCAGAGCCGCCGGGGATGTGCGGGGAGTACGGCTGCGACCTCTCCTGTAACCACGGTGGGTGCCAGGAGGTGGCCCGCGTCTGCCCCCTCGGCTTCTCCATGGTGGAGACGGCCAATGGCGTCCGCTGCACCGGTGAGCTGAGATGGAGAGGTCCCGGTGGGACTGCGGGGTCCCGGCAGCGGTGGTCCCCCATCTCCAGCTCTCCCCTCTCGCCCCCAGACATCGATGAGTGCCTGAGCGCTGCCTGCGAGGGTCTCTGCGTCAACACCGAGGGCGGCTTCGTCTGCGAGTGCGGCCCCGGCATGCAGCTCTCCGCCGACCGCCACAGCTGCCAGGGTGCTGGGGGGCCGGGGGACTGGGTGGGGGGCAAGCGGGGGCCAGCCGGGGCTGCTGACCCCCAGCCTCTGCCCCCCAGATACGGACGAGTGCCTGGCCACGCCGTGCCAGCACCGCTGCAAGAACAGCATCGGCAGCTACCGCTGCTCCTGCCGGCCCGGCTACCACCTCCACGGGAACCGGCACTCCTGCGTGGGTGAGCGCCGCGCGCCGGCCCCCTCTTCCCTCTCCGTGCCACCAAGCCCAGGGGACAGAGGCGGCTGTTGAGCCACCTTGTCCTCGTCCTTGCGTGGGCCATGCTGGAGGGGACAGCTCGGCGCACCAGGCTCGCTCCTGAGCTGTTTCCCGGGGTGGAAGCACCTCCTGCCCCGGCACTGACGAGTCCTCTTGTCCCCCAGATGTCAACGAATGCCGGCGGCCGGGAGAGCGCCGAGCCTGCCAGCACGCCTGCCACAACACGCCGGGCAGCTACCTCTGCTCCTGCCGCCCCGGGTACCGGCTCAGCGGCGACAGGGTCTCCTGTGAAGGTATCCGTCTCCTTCTCCGGGCCGGGGCAGGGGAGCGGAGCGGGATGCCCCCGGCTCCCTGCCTGCCCCAAGTGACGTCTCTTCCTTCCTTCCTAGGCTACCCCAAATCCATCCTTGCCCCGTCACCCATCCTGCAGTCCCTGCAGCATCCACCCACCCTCGTCCTGCTCCCTCCCGGCTCTGGGGGACCCCTTCTGGTCCCCAGGGGCTCCCCCTCATCCCACCTCCCTGCTGCAGCTCCTGGTACCCAACTCCCTTCCTCCTCTCCCGCCCCGGCGTCCCTGGCCACCGAGCCATCCCCGCGTGCCGTGGGAGCCCCCGGTACCTCCGCTCCATCGGCCCCTCGCTGTTGGTACCGGGGGGCCCCCCGGGAGCCCGGTGCCCGCTGGACAGAGCCGGGGTGCCGGAGCTGCACCTGCCAGGTAAGCACCCCATCTTCCCCACGCCGCTCCCTGCCGTACCAGCCCGATACTGGGCTGAGCCGGATTGTGCCCTTGCAGGGGGGACGAGTGGTCTGCGAGGCCGTGAGCTGCCCCGTGGCTTGCTCCCACCCGCTGCCCGCCCCGGCCGGGGGCTGCTGCCCCAGCTGCGCAGGTGAGCCCTGGTCCCCCCGGCCCCGCTGCCCGGGGCGGCCCCCCCTGACCCGCCTGCCTTGCAGGCTGCCTGCACGAGGGGGTGGCCCGGGCCGAGGGCGACGTCTTCTCCCCATCCGACTGGAATTGCACCATCTGCGTCTGCTTGGTGAGCCCGCATCATCCCGGGGTGGGATGGGGATGGGAGCATCCTCCTGCATCCCTGGGGATGCACCTCTGGGGTGATGGAGTGGGATGGGATTGGGGATGGGAGCATCCTCCTGCATCCCTGGGGATGCACCTCTGGGGTGATGGAGTGGGATGGGATGGGGATCGGAGCATCCTCCTGCATCCCTGGGGATGCACCTCTGGGGTGATGGAGTGGGATGGGATTGGGGATGGGAGCATCCTCCTGCATCCCTGGGGATGCACCTCTGGGGTGATGGAGTGGGATGGGATGGGGATCGGAGCATCCTCCTGCATCCCTGGGGATGCACCTCTGGGGTGATGGAGTTGGATGGGATGGGGATGGGAGCATCCTCCTGCATCCCTGGGGATGCACCTCTGGGGTGATGGAGTGGGATGCGCTGGGGCGGATGATGCCCCCCATGGTGGGGATGGGGCTCATCACCGCTCGGCCACCTCGTGACAGCCCCGCGCTCTCCTCCGCAGGCTGGTAACGTCTCCTGCATCTCCCCCGAGTGCCCCCCGGGCTCCTGCCCCAGCGCCTCGCCGGCTGACTGCTGCTCCTGCCAGCCAGGTGGGTCCCCCGCGACCCCCAGCCCCTGGGGCGTGCAGGGCAGGGGGAGCCCAGGGCTCTGCTGGGGATGGGAGTTCACTCCCTGACCCCAACCCCGGCCCCGCTGCCGCTCTCATCCCCAGCAAAGTGCAGTTTTCGGGGTCGCACGTACGCACATGGCGCCCGCTTCAGCCTGGATGGGGACGACTGCACCACCTGCGTCTGCCGGGTAGGTCCTGGGGGGCTGGGGGGGTCCCCAGGGATGCTCCAGGGCTTCCCCGCGCCGTCCTGCTGGGGGGATCCAGCCTTTGCTCGGGGCTGAGGCAGGATGGGTGGGCACTGGGCTGGGTCTGGCTGTGGAGCCAGCGGGTGACGTGTCCCCGTGTCCCCAGGGCGGCGAGGTGGAGTGCTCCTTTGCCCCCTGCCCCGTGCTGGACTGCCCACAGCACCAGCGGCACCTGGGCCCCGGGCAGTGCTGCTTCACCTGCCGGGACCCCCCGGCCCCCGCCGGTGAGCCCATGCTGGGGGGCACCTGGGGACGGGCAGGGCGGGATGGGGGGGATGGGAGGGGGGGACAGTGAGGATGGGATGCAGGGGACGTCTGGGGATGAGCAGGGCGGGATGTGGGGGGACGCTGGGGATGGGGAGGGTGGGATGTGGGGAATAGCTGGGCACAGGGAGGGTGGGATGTAGGGGACAGCTGGGGACAAGGAGGACGGGATGTAGGGGACAGCTGGGGATGGGGAGGGCAGGGGAAAGTGGGGGAGCTGGGTGTGGGGGTGCACGGGGACCGGCAGGGTATTTGGGGGGCTGCACAACCATGGGGGTTGGAGGTGGGGAGTGGGCACAGGATGGGAATTGCACCCGTGTCCAGCAGTGCACACACAGGCCCGAGGGTGCATCGGGAGGGTGACGGGCTGGGGGTGCCCCTGTCCCCCTGTGTCCCCCCCAAGGTTGCTTCGTGGATGACAACGGGGTGGAGTTTCCCATCGGACAGATCTGGTCTCCGGGCGATCCCTGTGAGTTATGCATCTGCCAGGTGAATGAGAACCTGCTCTGCTTCACTCCTCCTACCTGCCCCTGCCCCGGCGCACGGCTCCTGTCCCCCTCCTTCCCTTGGGATGCCGGGCTGCTCGTGGCCGTGGTCCCCAGCAGCTCCCCGCCTTCACGGACCTTAAACCCCACGGTTTTGGGCAGCCCAAGGTCTCTGTCAAGTGCTTCTCCCTTGCAGGCAGACGGCTCGGTGAGCTGCAAGCGGACGGACTGCGTGGAGACCTGTCCCTACCCCATCCGCATCCCCGGGCAGTGCTGCCCCGACTGCTCGGCAGGTGATGGGGGTGGTGGGTGCTTGTTGGAGGGGCGCTGGCTCCGCTCCATCCCCTTCTGCATCCCCTTCTGCATCCCCTGCCTGCAATCCTGGGCAGGACCAGACCCAGCAAGCCTGGGTTTAAGCAGAGAGGTCTCCCGGGTGTCCCTGAGCCACCTGGGGACCCCAAGCGTCCCTCTCCTCCCCGCAGGCTGCACCTACATGGGAAGGATCTTCTACAACAACGAGACCTTCCCCTCCATCCTGGACCCCTGCCTCAGCTGCATCTGCCTGGTGAGGGCTGCGCCGGGGACCACAAGATGTTTTTGGCTCCTGCCCCATGGGCTGAGCCCCAGTTTTTTCCTCCATTGCAGGAAAAAGCTCCCGGGCGTTTCGGGGCTGCCCCCTTTTCCCCAGCCCACCCCGGCTCGTGCTAACGCCCGGCCCTCGCGCGTCTCTCCCGTCTCTCGCAGCTGGGCTCGGTGGCCTGTTCGCCCGTGGACTGTGCCATCTTCTGCACCTACCCCTTCCACCCCGAGGGCGAGTGCTGCCCCGTCTGTAACGGTAGGAGCCGGGGAGGTGGCGGGGGGAAGCAGGGGACCCCCGTCTCCCCACCCGGTGAACCCCCCGCCACATGCTGAGCGCGGCCTCGCTCCCTGCAGACTGCAACTACCAGGGTAGGAAGGTGGTGAACGGCCAGACCTTCACCCCCGAGGGACAGCCCTGCACCCGCTGTACCTGCCAGGTGAGCAGGGTGCCCGTGCCCATGCCCCTGGGGTGCCCATGCCGGTGGCAGAGGGGACGGGGATGGCTGACCCCCACCTTCGCCCCTCGCTGCCAGCTCGGGGAGGTGAGCTGCGAGAAGAGGCTGTGTCCCCGCTCCTGCGCAGAGCCCGCCGCGCTGCCCGCTGCCTGCTGCCCGCCCTGCCAAGGTAACGGGGACGCCCGGGCTCCGGGGTGCCGGCGGCAGGGTCTGGTTTGGGACCCCCCTGCCCTGTAGGATGCAGCCGTGCTGCGGCACCCCGGGGCGGTTGGGTGCCCCCCGTGTGGGCTGGGGGGTCCCGGGGGAGAGGTGGGTGCTAACCAAAAGCATCTCTCCGTTAGCCACGGATGTCCGGCTCCCGCTGCAGAGCAGCGACCCGTCCCCGTCCCTGTCCCCAACCCATGAGGACTCGCCCGCTGGCACCCCGCATCCCCCCGCATCAACCCGCTCCCCCCGTCACCGCCTGGCCCAGCTCCTGCTCCCCAACACAGCTCCCCTCGGCCCCGCTCCGGGGGGTGCGGGAGCCGGGGACCCCCCTCCGACCACGCTGAGCCCCCCCGGGCACCCATCAACAGCCGCTCTGCCCCCCGACACCCCCTCTGACGCCGCAGCCCCCCCAGCTCCCACAGGCAGCCCCAGCTTGAGCGCCGAGGCTCAGGGACCCCCCGGGGACACGGACCCCTCTGCCGTGCCACCAGCCAGCGGGGAGAGCCCCGGCGGGCACGTGGCTCCCTAGGGCCCAGGTGCCACGCGTGCCTGGCGCGGCGTGAGCAGGAGGAGGATGAAGAGGAGGAGGATGAAGGAGAGGAGGAGGAGGAGGGGGTCTGCAGGACCAGCAGGCCTGGCCCAACAGGCCCCCCGGGGTGGTGGGTGGCTGGGGAGGGGGTGCCAAGCAGACAGGGTGGGCAACAGCATCCCCGCTTCCAGGGGTGCATCCCCGCTTCCATGGGTGCATCCCCGCTCCCATGGGTGCACGGGCACTGCCTCTCTCTCAGGCAGAGGCATCTGCCCAGGGGTGCCGGGGTCCCCCAGCCCCTCACCGCCCCACTGAGGCAGGACCGTGGGGCAGGACCAGCCCCCCCAGCCCTCTGGGTGCAGGATGAGGGGCTGGGAGCGGCTCCTGGCCGGGCTGGGGTGCCCCGCGCCAGCCCCCAACCGTGCCACGCACCCCTGGGGTGGGCACTGCCCTCCGGCTCCTGGCGTGGGGAGGGGGCGAGCTGCCCTCCCTGCCACCAATAAAGTCACCCTGGTATTTATGCCCCGTCCCCCTGCTCCTGCTTGCACCCGCTGGCACGCTGAACCCAGCCATGGGGCTTTCCCTCGGGGGGGTTTTGGGGTGAGTGGCCCCTCCTGGGATGAAGAGGGCAGTGCTGGAGGTCTTCATCCCACCCTGAGTGGGCTTTGGGGACAGGAGGGACAGGCTCTGCCCCTGCGGCAGGAGCGTGGCTGGGGACTTCATCGTGGCCGGCCGGGGCCTCTGCTGGCTGACCCTGAGGGAGCGGAGCGGGGGGAGAGGGGTTTCGGGGGGCTGGCACCAGATTTTGGCTGCTCCTGGTCATAACTTTCCAGGGGCTTGACCTGGGAAATGTTTGCAAGGTGCTGAGGCTGGTGCTGTCCCTGCGAAAGGGCTCCCAGAGCACGGCTCTACCCAGGGAGATGGTGAAAAGCCAGGTCCGTGGCTCCTGGGAGCTTCACGGGGGTTATCCAGGCGGTGTCCAGCAAGGAGAGATGGCGATTAGCGGCACAAAGCACCGCCAGCACCAGGATGGGACCCAGCGCCGCGGCAGGCACGGTCCCCCCAGCCCTCAACGATGGCATCGGATGCTGGCGGGGGCAGAGCTGCAGCCGTGCTCCCATCCTGGTCCCTTGGGGTCCCCCCTACTTTCCCCATCCCACCTGGCCACCGCCAGCCCCGCAGCCACAGCCACCTCACGGCGTGCCCCGTGGCGGCGTGGGGACGGAAAGCAGTGGCCCTTGGGCACCCACTTTTACGTGGGGCTGCGCGGAGGCATGCCCGAGCCCTGGGGTGGCACCCCGCCTGCCCACCCACCGGTGTCCATGCCCGGGGACGCGGTGGCAGCGCCGCGGCAGCCCTTCCCAGAGAGACACGGCACAGGGGTGCTTTTTCATGGCTTTATTCTGCCCAGCGGCCATGGCAGGAGGAGACAGGAGCGCTGGGCAAGGGGGGGACACCCAAGCGGGGTGTGCTGCCTGTCCCCGTCCCCAGCGCAGAAGTGCGCTCAGGGCAGCGGGGACAGCCCCACCATGTTGTTGGCCCTGTCGAAGATGACGTAGTACTCGCGGATGAAGACATCCCCCAGGATCCAGAGCTCGCCCGACTCGGTGGGGACGTTCATGCCTTCGAAGCCGAGGCTGCAGTACCCGTTGCTCTGCAGCCAAGGACACGGTGGATGGTGGTTACCAGCTGCCGGACCCCCCAAGCCCCCCCAGTCCTCTCCCCGGTGGGGTGCTCACCTGAATCACGTAGGCGCTGGGCGGCACGGGGAAGGCATTGCCGTTGATGTTGAAGACGACATTGGGCAGGCTGCTGATGGCATTGCAGCTGATCTGGGGGGGGACACGGTGGAAGGTGAGCATCAGCGGCCACCCCAAGAGGGACCACGTGCCCCAGGGAGCGATGGGGACCAGTGCACCATGGAGCAGCCCCGGGGTCCGGCTGGGCACCCCGCAGAGCCCCAAAGGTCCTCTGGGGCCTCACCTGGCCATTGGAGCCGGCACCGAGGGCGCTCAGGATTTTGCCGAGGGCTCGGTTGGGCATGGCCAGCAGCGAGGTGCCCGTGTCCACGATGGCCTGGCAGCCGGCGGAGCAGGCGACGATCTCCCCACCGACGGAGACGCTGGGGAGAGGGGTACGGGGTGAGCCTCCCGGGTGCGGGATGAGGGGCTGCACCACCCAAAACACTGGCTGGGGAGGAAGGGGAGCCATCAAGCCTGCGGGCTGTGCCAGGACTACCTCTCCATGGTGATCTGCCAGTAGGTTTCAGCAGAGAGGGGGATCCAGGTGATGCCGTTGGTGGTGTAGGAGTGGTCGATGCCGCCGAAGAGGACAAAGCTACCGCTCTGCTCGTTCCTGCAAGGGGGGAGGCATCAGGTGCGGGTCCCACCCCACCACCACCACCAGCCCACCGGCAGTGCCATCCCCCGGTGCCGATGCCAGGAGCAGTGAGCCATGTCCCCCAGGAGCCACGGGGCATCACGCCACCGGGGAACGGTGCCCGAGCCAGCCCCGGTGGGAGGGAAACGGGAGAAAAATCCTCGGCAAGGGCTGGGCAGCTCCGGTCAGGGCTTACTTGCTCAGGTAGACGGAGAAGAGGTCGCGGGACACGAGGCCTTCCGACATCATGTTGTCAAAGACAGGGGTGGCTCCGGAGGAGGCGATGCTGGGGTAAGCCAGCCCCAGGATGCCATCGAAGGGGGCGTAGTAGAAGAAATAGCCGGGCTCAGTCTCAGACAGCCCGAAGATCTGGTTGATGACATCGATGCCTGAAACCTGGTTGGGGAGATGGGGAGAGGGGCTTGGTTTGAGCGGGCAGCGCCCCAGTGTTCCCACTCCCGTGGGACTGGGGGGCCGGTGCGCTTTGCCTTACTCTGACGGTATCGTAGCCCAGGATGCCGGTCATGCTGCCAGTGCCGTAGGCGATGGAGAGGCTGTCGCTGGTGCTGACGAAGGTGGAGGAGTCCGCTGGGTTGAAGCGCTTGTGGTTGCCTGCGGGGACAGGAGGGAGACGGTCACGGTCCATCCTGTCCCTAGGGACCAAGGATGACCCTCCAGTGCCTCCCCCATCGCCCAATGTCCCTTGGGAGAGACAGGGCAGAGCCGTTCTCAGCTCGCAGCCCGCCCAGAGGGTCCCGGAGCCAGGCAGGGCAGGGGACTGGCCAAGCCTGGGGCTTCCATAGCCTTCACCCCTTGCCCAGCTGGCCATGGGGCTGCCAGACACCTACCGCAGGCCGGGCTGGAGCAGTACACCGAGGGCACCCACAGGTTGGAGGAGCCGGTGTCAAAGATAACGGTGAACTCCTGGCGTGGTGTACCGATGGAGATGGTGCCGTAGTACTCATTCTGTCAAAGCGGGATGGGTAAGGGGCTAGCAGGATGGGTAAGGGGCTAGTGGGTCAGGTAACGGGTTAGAGAGATGGGTAAGGGGCTAGTGGGTCAAATAAGGTGCTAACGGGATGGGCAAGGGGATAGTGGGTCAGGTAAGGAGCTAATGGGATGGGTAAGGGGCTTGTGGGTCAGGTAAGGAGCTAATGGGATGGGTAAGGGGCTTGTGGGTCAGGCAAGGGGTTAGGGGGACGGGTAAGGGGCTAGTGGGTCAGGTAAGGGGCTAACGGGATGGGTAAGGGGCTAGTGGGATGGATAAGGGGCTAGCAGGATGGATAATGGGATCATGGGATAGTGGGATGGGTAAGAGGATAGCAGGATGGATAATGGGCTAGTGGGATGGGTAAGGGGCTAGCAGGATGGGTATGGGGCTAGTGGGTCAGGTAAGGGGTTAGAGGGATAGGTAGGGAGCTAGCAGGTCAGGTAAGGGGCTAACAGGATGGGTAAGGGGCTAGTGGGTCAGGCAAGGGGTTAGGGAGACGAGTAAGGGGCTAGGGGGTCGGGTAAGGGATTAGAGGGATGGGTAAGGGGCTAGTGGATCGGGTAAGGGGTTAGGGGGACGGGTAAGGAGCTAGTGGGTCAGGTAAGGGGCTAGGGGGACGGGTAAGGGGCTAGTGGGTCAGGTAAGAGGCTAGGGTGATAGGTAAAAGGCCAGTGGCCCCGTGGGCTGCCCCGCTGGTGCCAGCCCCTCTGCCCCGCCGTGCTCACGTTCAGGTAGTTCTGCAGGGGCTCGACGGCGAAGCTGGTGGGGAAGTACTTGGCGGCCGGGTTGTAGGGGTGGTCCTTCAGGTAGCGCTCCAGCAAGCCGCGCTCCTGCAGGGCCTGCCGCAGGGACTTCGTCTTCCTCAGAGGGACCCTGGGGCGCAGGGGAGAGGGGAGCCGATCCGTCAGCGGGAGCTGGGCAGGGAAGTGCCTCGGGGGGCGGCGGGCTCCCCCGCCATGCGCTCGCCCTGCCCCTCGTCCCACGGCACCCCGACACCCCGCTGCTCACCTGTGGACGAGGCACTGGGCCAGGGCCACCAAGCCGAGGAGCAGGAGCAGCTTCATGGTGGTTACCAACAGGCGGTGATCAAGGCGAAGAGACACACCGAGTGTGCCACCGGCTCCAGCCCGGCTCCTTATATCCCGACCACGCTTGTTTGGCCAGCGTCCCCGATAAGAAAGGCAAACGGCTCGGGGGGGGAGTTATCACAATGACCTTAAGGGAGAAGAGGGGAATGTCAAGGTGAGGGCTCTCCATCTTCACTGGGGTCAAATGCCACGGTCGGGGCGCAGGGATGCTTGCAGAAGGCTGGGGCTGGGAGAGAAGCACCCTCCGGTTACTCTGCGTCCCGAAGGAGAGGCACTGGGGGGCAGGGGGGCTGGTGAGGGGGACACGGGGCTGGCTGTGGCCATTTCTGGGCATTTTCCCCCCCCCCCCCCGTTTGACTACCTGGGCATTATGCAAGCCGCTAGATAAAAGCACTTATTTTCCAGTTGGCTCTAGCTGGCCGGGGTAGCCACTGCCACCGCAGGGGCTGACATTTTCCCCAGCCCCAGGGGAGCTGCGGTACAAAGGGTCCTGGGGCTCCTCAGGACCATCCTTGCCCCACTGCTGGCCGTAACCCTGCGGCAGACACAGGGGTTTGCACATGGGCTCAACCAAACGCCAGCACCAGCGGCTTGGTAGCAACACCGGGGTAAATTTGCTTAATCTTACACCTACATCCAGCAGGCAAAGATGGTCGTTCCTCACCGGCTTTACCTGTTACGGATGCTGGCTCCTGTTAGCTCAACGCAGCGCGTCTCTGTCCGCCTGCCCCGGGGCTCTGGGCGGGGAGGTGGGAGCCCTGGGCAGAGCGCGGCGGAGGAGCTGCGCTGCTGGGGTCCGGCTTAGAATCGTAGATGATACGGTTTGGGTGGGAAGGGACCCTAAACATCATCCAGTCCAACCCCCTGCCCTGGGCAGGGACACCTTCCACCAGCCCAGGTTGCTCCAAGCCCCATCCAACCTGGCCTTGAACGTTTCCAGGGATGGGGCAGCCACAGCTTCTCTGGGCAACCTGTTGCAGTGCCTCACCACCATCAAAGTCAAGAATTTCTTCCTAATATCTAATCCAAATCTACCCTCTTTCAGTTTAAAACCGTTACCCGTCATCCTATCACTACGCTCCCTGATAAAGACTCCCTCCCCATCTTTCCAGTAGCCCCCCATTAAGAACTGGAAGGTCTCCCCAGAGTCTTCTCCAGGCTCAACAACTCCAACTCTCTCAGCCTTTCCTCATGGGGAGGTGCTCCAGCTCCCTGATCATCTTCGTGGCCCTTCTCCAGACCCGCTTGAGCAGGTCCATGTCTTTCTTACGCTGAGGCTTCATCCGCCTCCATCTGTCCTAGGGCTTCCTGCAGAACTGGGACCAGCTGGGGGGTAAAACGGGGACCAGCTTGGGGGAAAGACCAGCTCAGGATGCTGCTGGTTGAACGATGCCAAGGTCAGAGGAGCCCGACGCTGGACCAGGCATCCCAGCCTCCATCAGAGCACCACATGCGTGACACGTGGCTGCTGGCACGGTCACCTTGTCCTGCGCTTGGGGAAAAACAAAGCCAGACCCTGCGCCAACGCGCTGGGGGCCAGCCCGCCCAGAGGCACCAGATGGGCTGAAGCTGGCTTTCCTCCCGCCGTACCAGTTTCGATCCAGCTCTGAATAATAAAAGAATTGAGGATAGACGCTAAATTGTACTGGAGGAATGAAATGAATAAGAACCTGGTAGGATTTGATGGGTGATGTTGGGAGAAAAAGGATGAAACGTCTAATTCTCCTTGAGCGAAAGGGAAGATGTGATGTGTTCAGTTTGGGGGTGGGGGCCTGGAAAGGAGAAGGTCTTGGCTGACCCCCAAAATGGAAAGTCTGGACCTGGCAGGAGGCCACAGCTTGAAAAACCCTGCACGGAGCCTTGGCATCGTGTTCCTCACTGGCCTCGTGAGCCAGTCTGTGCCTGCAGGCAGCCGTAAACTACAAAGAAAATCAGAGATTAGACAACAGCATCTACATCACCCTTCGCTCCCCCGGCCCCGCGCAAGGCAGCAGCGCGTTTCGATGAACACGAGCTCAGCTAAGGAGCAGCCCTAGCAAAGGGGCCGGTTTGCCGCAAACGCGTCCTTGCTGTGCTACGCGTGGAAAACATTAATTTGTAGAAGGTTATCGGAGCAGAGCGCTGGAGGACGCATCCCTCGGCGGGGAAGCTGCTGTAGCCAGCTGCCCTGGGACTGCTCCGACGGGCTTTTAGATTGCATTTCTTTCCCCCAACACACTGGGGATCTTCATGCAGGGAAGAGGTTGCTCCTGCTGGGTAAAGCCTCTTCTTCTGCAGCACACAGGGGGTTTCACGGCTCAGGGTGATTTGCCTGGGCTGCTGCAGGTATTAGGAACAGCTGCTGCAAACCCCGATGGTATATAAGGGAGATTCAGAGCTGGGGCTTACTGGTTTGCCTGGTTCTTGCTTGACTGCGCTGTGCTGGGAGCCTTTTGCAAGCTTCCTTGCACCTCGGTGCTGGTGGAAGGCAGAGGCTGTGCCTGCAGAGCCTGGCCCCTCCATGGCAGTGCTTTTTGGGGAGCAGTTTGGGCCCGTTCATCCTCCAAGGACTGAGACCCGGGGCTTCCTCCGGGAAAGCTGCTCAGGAGGTGCTGGGCTCAGCGTGTGCCCTGTGCCGGAGCAGGTAACGCCATAGGAGGTCCACAGGAGCCGGTACGGGCTGCGGGAGGGGGTGGCTGGAGCTCTGCAAAGCCAGTAGCCATGGGCATGTGTCAGTGTGGCTCCTGCATCAGAGAGCCTGTGATGAAGAGGAAGATCCTGCTGGAAGGTGGAAATGGTCCGCGGTCCAGCCCCACAGCAGGAATGGGAGGTAACTGGTGGGTGTGGGCAAGGAGCCATGCGGTGGGGGAGCAGGGAGGTGAATACCCCCGCTCCTCAGGCAGGGATGGAGGTCCCGGTGATGCCGGGGTGGATTTCCCTCTATTTGTGGGAAAGGTGTTAGCTGGGACAGTCGTTCAGCCGGAGAGATCTGCTCAGGGTGGGGCGATGCAGGGGTGAGCTGCCTCCAAGCTGCCCTTCTGCGCCGGCGCTCCTCCTGCACTGATTTTGGTAACGAGCAGGGAAACCTCTCTGAGAAACGGAAAGCTGAAGGGCAGTAACATTTCAAGTGCTAAACTCTTCCTTCAGAGCAAGTTGGTGAGTTGGGCTTTGGGGACCGAGGTCTGGACTCGCTGTCACACCTCACTTCAACCTGCTCTCCCTTGCCGATGGGGCTGCTAAGTTTTGCCTTTCTTTTTTTTTGCCAGAACATTAGAGGAAACAAAAATGACAAGTTTGTCAAGAGCTGTTTATCAATTTAGTTCTTTTTTTTTTGCCAAACAGCCGGCACATTCAGACATAACATAAACCTCTCTGGGCACAGAAGGCAGGGAGTAACCTGTGCTCTCATGGCAATCTGGGCAAAGAGGATGTTTGGGGTCAATCCTCTCCTTGTATTTAAAAAACAAACTGGAAAAGCCTCATGCTCAGGACCAGTATTTTAGTGAAATGTAACTTGTTTCGTAATGTTAGGGAAATATAACTTGGTTTATTCTGTAAATTCACCCTGGCAGGGATGGGTTTGCCAGCAACTAAAGCTCCATTGCCCAGAGCAGCAAAGGGACCAGAGAAGCTGCCGCAGCTGGATGCCTGCTCCGTTGGGATAAAAAGGTACACGCTGGGTTTCCGTGCTGATACACGGGGCTCTGGGCGAGCTGGGCTCTTCCGAACACCCAAACCCGATCCCAAATTCGGAGATTGTATCATGTAGTGAAGACTCAAAGCAATTTTCTTATCTTTTACTGCAGGCCCCTTACTGCACGCAATAGTTGCCAAAACAGAGCTCCACGTGCGAAGTTGTCATCACTGAGGATCAGGGGTTCATTTTTTTTTTTCAGTGGAAAGAAATAATTTGTCAAAATATGGGAAGTTTTAGAATAAGCTCATTCTTCTGTCACTAGATCCCATCACCAGGAGCCAAGGAAAAAACTGTGTTTTCAGACAGGTATTGATTTTTGGATGTATCATTAGACGCAGAATGAAGAAGTTGGGGAATTCAACACCAGAAAAATCTCAGAACAAATATTTAACACCATGAAAGTCCCGAACAAAAGAAATGGGGGAGGATGGAAAATAATCACTTTTTGGGTGCGAAATGACTTTCCAATAGGGCTGCAGAGACACTTTCTCGGGTGAGAAACCCTGAAGCGCATCTGATGAGCGAAGGGCAGGTTGAAAGCAGCTCAGCCAGCGCCCTGCCTGGGCACCGCGCAGCTCTCACACGGATTTGGCATCGTCGTTCCCTTCCCTCTTGATGGTTAATTCCTAGGGGAAGGATTTTGCTGGAGAAATATATGGGTTTGGTCTTTCCTGGCTGGAAGCAGGTCATGCTGATGGCTCCAGAAATAAGGCTCCTCTCCCTCCAGGACCTGATCCGCTGGGGCAGGTCCACTGCAACGGCGGGACAGCGGATTTCAGCCCTCTCCTATTGCACATTCCCTGCGCTGGTGACAGCGTGACTCCGTGTCTACGCCTCTTTCCCAAGCCCTTTCCACCCAGGCTCCCTTCAGTCTTTATTATTACGGTTTTCAGAGCCCTCTGGGGAACGTCAGACCCTTGGAGTTTGGAGGTAGATGTGGCGCGACCCATCTATCGCTTAGCATCCTTCCAGCCTCGCGCCCTGGGATGGGAGAGGAAAATCGGCAGCGCAAACAGCCCGGTGGGTTCATCGCGTCGGTAAAGACGGGGACGGCCGCGGAGGGAGCGATGCTGGGGTGGCCAGGCTCCGGGTGCCGTCCAAAGGGGTGTAGCACAAAAAGGAGCCAGGCTCAGGCCGACGGTTGCTGACCTGGATGTTTCCAACCTTGGGAGAGAAATGGAAGGAACAAGACAAGCTGGATTCTGGAAAAAACTGCCCTTTGCACCCAAAGGGAGCAGGGAACCCTGAGGAAACTCAAAACCGAGCTGTGAAAAGCTCAAAACACAACTTTGCTGCATCCCCACGGTGGTAGGGGAGGGCAGGGAGCGGGCAGTGCCTGCGGCACACGGCGGGGCGCAGGCTGGGTGCTGGGTGCCCGGGCTGGGTGCCCGAGGGTGGCTGAAGGTGGCCGCTCTGTTGTAGCTCTGCTTGGCGGCAGAGGGCACCAAACGATGCGGAGATCTCTGCTGTGTTCTCCAAAACCAGATGAAGACCAGCTGGAGGGAGGGATCTGGAGGCTTTTAGTTCTGGTTTGCCTGTTCCTGATGCAGCTGTGGCTGGGTTAGGATCCCCGCTCAATAAAATCCCCAAAGAGTTATGCTTGTTTCCAGAAAAATATCAGATTTTTGATGTCTGAGTAAGGCTGGATTTGACTCCCTGCGTGCCGAGGCTCTACCTGAGCTCACCATGAGCTCGGGCTCTGCAGAAGCATTAAATAACTCATATGGAGCACTAAAATAAAGCACCCGGCAGCCCCAGATGGGCTGGTTGGTGGGTGGGGGACAGCTGGTGGGTGAAGTGGTTGCAGTTGATGGCAAAGGCAGAGGAGTTGAGGGGTGACCTTGACCTCCCCCCGTGCAGAGATGGGCCGCGGCGGCGGCGCAGGACCGGCCAGGGGAACGTTTTACGCTTTGCTGCTCCTAGTGATCGGCAGCAAGCTGTGCGTGACGAGACAGCCCCTCCGAAGGCTTCGTGAGATGCGCTGGAGGTAACTCGGAGCATTCCCTGAGCGATCTAGGCCAGGAACAGCAGGAGACGGGCACCTCCAAAAGCTGCCTTGGCTCTAAGACGGGCGTGAGTGGCAAATAAATCAATCCCTGGGTGTGGATCCCTGGCAGGAATGCAATGGCCGCGAGGCCGGGTGATTGCTGCAAATTATACGATCGATCCTGATGGCCAGGTGCCTGAAAAGTCTCAACGGGAACTGTACGGGATGAGGCAACAACATTTGGGATGCATTTAACTGCTATAGGGCTCCCCCCCCCTGCGCCGAACAGGACCGTATACGAATTTTCAGGCTTTCTGTATGGCAAAGGACTTTGCTGAGTAAGCTCAGGGACTGCCTTAACTTTATCTGTGCGGGCTTGAAAAGCTCAGCTGGAAAAAAAAGCACCTTATTGAGATATACCTTATCTTAGCAACTGCAGATTAAGGAAGCAAACTTGTTTTCCAGTCCCTGTTCCTGGTCTTTCCCGCCCCTCCCATAAAGGCGTTATCGTACGTCACGGCTGCTTGATCAGAACCCTCAGATGAAAGCCAGGAAGGCAGAGAGGAGGGAGGTCTGAGGCTCCTGAAGCGTCAAACTCCTCTGATTTGATGTAAAAATATTTGATTAAGTTATCAAGGAAGCCTCCAGAGCTGTAGGCTGAGCCTTGCTGAGCCGGCGGTGGGTGGACTTCTGCTGGGGTAGGAGCTTGGGCTGGTCTGGCCAGCTCTCTGCTTGCTGCAGGCCACCCCGGCCAGTGACTTAACACTTTTGGTGGCCTCGGTCTGCGGCTGCTAAATCAGTGAATGTTATTCTCCGACCGGGCTGCCTAGACAGTGGCTTGACCACGTGGACCACAAAGCTTCCTAGTTGTAGAAGGGCAAGCGCAGAAAGGGAACTGGTTTGATTGCGGCTCGCTCGGGCGAGCGGCAGCGAGCCGACAGACGGCCGGAGGCACGTCTGCGACGTGGTGCTGAGGAGAGCCGAGAGAAACGGTGCTTTCTGATAAACTCCTGGTTAAAAGATGGGTGGGATTCTGAAAAAGGCTCTTCTGAATCCTTCCCTGTTGAGGAACACAGGCAATATTGTCTTGAAAACAAACAGCATCACGTTAAAAAAAAGAACAGCACTACCAATTTTTTTTTTTCCTTTTATTGAGCAACGCTCCAAATTTCATTTGACTCCTGGGCTCAGAAGGAACACTCAACCAAAACCACAAAAGAACTTGGCCAGATAATAAACAAAAGGTGAAATTTGACAAAGAATCAGGATTGCTGACATCAATTTTGCACGAGGGTTTTGTTTTTTAACCTTGCTCTCTTGTCTTACGCTGCCACCCTCCACTCCGGAGCCCAAGGAGCTGCAAACAACATCAGCTGCGCTAACGAGGTCCTGCATCGATAACGGACTCCGGAAAGTTTCCATTTCACTCCAAACCACTTTCTGGATTACAGCTTCATTTCCTCAGGGGAGTAAGACTCCAAAGTGACCTAAGCTGCTTCAGAAGCTGGCTCCGTAGCCGAACGCTCCTTACCAAAAATGCTTTACTCCTTTCTGCCAGCTCTGTCCTAGGCCGCGAGCGCTCTGCTGAGCCAGAACAGCTCCGCTGGTGCGCCCACTTGCAATTTGGTGCTTGGTGTAATTCGAACACTTACCCATTTTCAGTCATTTTTCGCTCACGGTGCGGATTAGGTATCGGCCTTTGAGTCTTTCACCTCATAAAGTAAGTGTGTGACATATCGTAATGACCAGCTGACACCATCCCTTACACAAATTAAGGACGCTCGTGAACAGATAACGGGCAGTGCTAACCAGAAAATACCAATTTCTCACATTTTTGATTGCTGGATAACACTTTATCACTTAACTGGCTACTTTTCTGTTTCTTCCTTCATTGCAAAACAACAAATGTGAACACAACTTAGTTTATCCTCTACTCGGTCCTTACAGTTTAATATAAATTGTTAACTAACTCTGCTCCAGCCCTTCCATGTCCGCGGAGACTCCTTCTCAAACAAACCTTGAAAATATCGAGCTCCCTTTGGAAAGTCAAGCCCCCTTTCTTGCAATAACATCGGGTTTTGACCTGGTTATCAGCCACGCTACGAACAAATTGCCCTTGATTGAACCGCAGGGTGCTTATTCGGATTCATATGACTCATATTTATTATACAACAGGCTTCACGCGGTGCAGGTCTCCGGCAGGGACGAGAGGTGACTTTCCTGAGACGTGTGCCTGGATCGCGGCGCTTCTCTAACAGCTGGGTGACCTTGCCCGGCCGTCTGCAGTCTCCTTCCCGTTCCTCTCCCCTCAGCGCCTCGAGCACGGCTCATCCGGCAACGCGGAGCTTTTCCCCGTCCCAACGCAACCCTTAGCCCCGCTCACGGCTGCGGGAATGCGGAAGTCCGGGTGGAAAAGCGGAGGCTGGCTTCGTGTAGAGGGTGACGGGATCAGAGCTTCCTCCGGCTCACGCTGCTCAGGAACCTTCCTGTTTCAGGCGAGGAAGAGCTAACGCAGGTATCCGGGAGGGATTCGCTTTTATCTCTTGATTCCAGCTATGCCACCTGGAAAAAAATGCCATTATATGAATTTTTGGCACATTGCTGAGGTCTGTACGTACCGGCTCGGCGCAGTGAGAAGCACTCCCTCATCTCCCCTCCTCTGCTTCTCTGTCCTCTCTTTTCCTGCACTTCCATCAACCCTCATCCCTTATCTCCAGCTCTGCTACACCTTTACTACCACTTACCTCTCCACGCTCACTCTCCCTCCATCCCTTTACCCGTCAAGCGAGTTTTAATTTGATTTTCGTTTCTCACAGGGCTGGACTTCTCAGGCTTAGGGCCAACAGAATTCCAAGTCACCCGAACCAACAGGCGTTTTGAGTGCTTGTAACACCAGCCGCTACTCCGCATGCGGTGACCTGCAAACAACATGACTTCGCAGCGGCTCTTAGACCTCCCCAAAACACGAACTGTGGAGGAGGCTGCCCGTCGCGAGGCGCTGATGAGGTCGTGACAAGGCAGAAACTGCTGCAAACCTCCCCGTAAATCCAACCCGAACCCGCTGCGCCTGAACTTCAACCAGCTGCCTGCTCCGTACGCGATGCTAAGCTTTGCTGTAATGCTCTCCTTTTAACTCTTGTCAGAACGATTAATCCTGCCCAATCTTTGGCTGTGGCTCTATAGCTTTCTGCTTTTCTGAACGAGCCGGCGAAAACAAAAAGTGGCCACGCAGCAGCTGCTGCTCAGGGCTCACGTGGAGACTTTACACCAACGTACGGACGATCCGTAGAGCTTCCCTCACCGCTCCGCACCTCGACGGCCTGGATGGCAGGCGGGGTGAGCAGGGGAACGGTCCTGTTTTAAAGCTCCTGTTCTAAAGCTCCGGCTTTACCGTCCCTGGGCTGACGGGTGAAGCTGCAAATCCGTTGCTTGCGGTGCTCAAGCTCACGCTGGAGTCGGGCAACGCTGCCGGCCGTACCCGGGTTAATTGCTACGGTGTTGAAGACTAGACTCAGGATGCATCAATAATAACACAAAATAATTCAGCAGGCTGACAATTCTTCCAGGAAGGCGTAAAAGATCAACTTAATTAAGAGCCAGTTCGCAGGGAGGCAGCTGGGGGAAAGGGACCAGAGTGTCAGGGCAGGCCCTGCGTGACACAGACGTGTAGGATGTGAAGGCTCAAACAGGCCATAGCGCGAGGAGAGCGACGCTGGAAGACAAAGACATAGTCTTTATTTAAAAAAGGACATAATATTTATAAAATACGGGCACGGCGGCCCTGACAGAGGCCCAGGGCCCGGCCCCCCGCCCGCCGCGCCCCCACAAGATGGCGGCGGCGGGATGTACCACCGGCCTCCTCCTCCCCTCCTGGAGGGGGAGCCGCTCCGCCCCCCCCGCCCCGCCCTCCCGGTGGCACCGTCCACTTCCGCTCCCACGCCGGAAGCCGGAAGCGCGCAGCGGAGGGGGGGTCCCGGTTGCGCGGCGGTGAGTCCCGGGGCGGCGGAGCCGGTAACGGGGGGGGCTCAGCCGGGCCAGGCCTTGCACCGGGAGCCGCGGGGGAAGCCTCAGGCTGCAGCCTCCCAGTTGCCGTTCCCCCCGCCGCCCAGGCCGGGCGGTGGCGGAGCAGCCTCCGCCGTGTCCCGGTTGGCGCCGGGCGGGCCTGGCTCTGCGCTCCCCCAGGGCGGTGCGAGGCGGAGGCCTTGGGCGGGCACCCCCGGGGTGGCAGCGGTGTGGGGGGGCTTTCCCTAACCGGGGACAAAGCACCGAGGCGGTGGCCGGGGGGCAGCAGCCCCTCGCCGGTGCCCTCGGCCTTTCCGAGCGGCGGGGGCCCGGTCGTTGCCCCTCAGAGAGACAAAATGTCCCCTGGCTGGTTGTGTCTTACCGAAACGCTGCTAAAATCCGGTGGGGTCCGTGAGGCGGGAGCCCCTGCCCGGTGCTGGTGCCCGGCTCTTCCCGTTCCCCCTCCCGGGGGCCGTTCGGATGATTCCCACAGACCACCCGTGACCTCCACGCCCGCACTGCGCCGGGGATCGAGCTTTCCACTTCCCACTATTCCTCATTTTTCCCTCTTACACTCTGTGAACCTCGATAACAACAAAAAACCCCACCATAAGTTTATTTCTCTTTGCAGAGCGATGAAGTTCCGTACGTATATATGTCGTAAGGGAGCTCGTTTCCCAGCTTTTATGGGGTTGTTACTCGAACGGGTTTGGCTGGATCCTGGGTGAGGAGGTTTGGTAACCCTGAGCCTTACCTCCTCTTTCTGTGTTACGTGCAGAGGCTGACGCAACCTTCCCAGAGCGATATCGTCGGGATGTTTCACCCGGCTGAAAGGTAGAAGGACCACAAGCAATTAGGAACGACGCCGAAATCCCCATCGGCTGCTCGGTACGGCCCTTTCCCTCTCAGCAGGAGTGCACCGCTCCCGTGTTTCTCTCCTGTTTTTTAGTGCATTCCCGCATTATTACATCCCACATCTTAAAACCTGCGACGTGAACATCTGATATTTGCTAAATATTATCAGGCAGCCCGGATTATTTGGAATAAGTCATGGACGTTGTGCAGAAAATCCATTATTTCCCTGATTTTAGTAATATTTCACCAATTTTTACAATCGCAAGTGTTGGATCTAGTTCACCACGTATAAACAACGCCATCACTTAATGTTTTCTAAGGGTAGCAGCAATAAGTGAGGGAAATGATGGCATCACGTAGCTAGAAAGGAAAACACGTAGAAAGAAAACGCATCGAATGAGATGGGAGGCGAGGAACTGGGGAGGTGGTGAGGTACGGGAAGACACGGGTGGCACCGGTGGCCCCACCGGTGGCCGTGGGCATGGTCGGATGCGAGCAGATCCAGGAGGTTTGCTCGGCAGAACGGGAATCTGGAACGGGACGGTGCGGTGAGAGCCAGCTGGAGTTTGAGAGTCAGGGTGACGTCGCTCTGCTATCGAGTGGCTGTGAGTAGGCGTTCCCTTGACAAAACCGTCTGGCACACACAAGTAATCCTTCCAAATACGCTGTGAAAAGGAAAAAAAAGTCGGTTGCCAAAGCTGGAAGGAGTAGATACTCTCTGTTTTCCTTCTCACTCTGCCCTCAGCCTCGCTGATTCTTTATAACACAGGGGAACCTCTCCAGTGTAGCTGTTTCAAGCAGTTTAGCAAAGCTGGTTTTAAATCCCTAATAGGATTAGTACCTATTTGCAGTTGGCTTTAGAAAACCTCGTCTTTATTTGACTTCCTTTCCCCATCCTAGGAGTCTGCAGCTCCTCTGGGAGGATGGACACCCTGAGGAACCGGACGGTGGAGGAGCTCCAGGAGCTGCAGGAAAATGCAGAGGAGATCGAGCGCCTGGCCCTGGAGTCCCAGGAGGTGCGTGCGGACGGCGTGCGGACGGCGTGAGGCCGGCAAGGAGCGGGCTGGGCTTCGTTACCACCTCGCCCGCGGTGACTTTCACGTCTCCTTCCGCAGGTTCAGGAGCTGCAGCTGGAAAGGGAGATGGCCCTCGCCTCCAACCGGAGCTTGGCCGAGCAGAACCTGAAGTTCCAGGCGCCGCTGGAGACGGGGCGCACCGACCTCTCTAACAAATACGAAGAGCTGCAGAAGCTGGCTGAGCGGTGTAAAGAGCAAAAGGCAAAACTGGGTGAGCGTTTGCAAACCTTGCACCCTTTCCGATGGAGTCACGTGGGCTGTAGCTAGCGCAACATCCTTCCCTTTTGCTTCTACCTTGGCCATACCGAGCAGAGAAACTCTTCAGGGTGGTGGCAGAAAGGACTCTGCTGTGTGTAAGATCTGTATTCTCCTGTTTCTTGGTCAAACTGGGTCCCAGCAAAAAACTTTTCTAGTGCAGCAGTGGCTAAAGTTCTTTCCTCTTCACATTTTCTCCTTGCACCAAGAGTTTCCAAGGCAGGAAGGCGCTCCTGTGAGAGTGCAACAGAGCTGTGTGCTAATGATTTTTCCTTCTTTTGTGTTTAACGTTTTGCTCTGCTGTGCTCTCTGTTTCCCCAGAGAAATTTTCAGCAGCCATGCATCCTCAGACCTTGCTGGATCTCCTGCAGGTGGAAAGCCAGAAAATCGAAGAGGAGTCTGAGGTGAGCTCAAGGTTTAAATCCCTTAGCAATTCAAGCGATTAGTCCTCGAAGACTTGCAGTTACGCTCCCAAGCCTAATCCCTTAAATCAAGGATTATCCCTTTGTAGTTTGGCATTGTTGCTCCAAAAAATTGGATTGCCCTTTGTTTGCTTGCGTGTGGTGCAGTGTTCCCCTCTGTGTCTCCGACAGAGACGTAAATCCTGAGCTGGGCTCGGGGCAGAAGAGTAGAGGGATGCAGCGCTAAACCCGAGTTTGTCTTCTCTTCCAGAAAATGGCCGAGAAGTTCCTGGAGGGTGAGGTGCCCCTGGAGACATTTCTCGAGCAGTTTTCCGTGATGAGGAAGTTATCCCACTTGCGCCGGGTCAGAGTTGAAAAGCTGCAGGAGATACTGAGGAAGTCAGAAGCGTCGCAGGAGCCCGGCAGGGACTCTCAGCAGCAACCGCCTCCTCACGTACCTGGGCCCGCGGACCCGCCGAAGCCACAGCCCTTCCCTTCGGGGGCTCCTTCCTTCCCTCTGCCCTACAGCCCAGCCCCGAGCATGCCCGTCGGCCCCACAGCCCGTGGAGCTCTCCCTCCCGCTCCTTTCTCGGGCTCCCCGGTCACTGTGGGACACGTCGCTTCCTCTCAGCCGAGCACCCAGCCCGCGTTTCCCTATAAACCTCCTCCGGGTCCCGGATACCCGCCAGCGCAGGCTGCCGACGCCGCGCCGGTGTATCCCAAACCCCCTTCGGGAGGCTCGTCCCCAGCTCCGGGCTATTCCTGGTCTCCGTCCAGGGGCCCCCCTCAGCCCCCAACGTTTCCTGGCTCTCACCCCTCTCCGCCGCCGCCCAGACCCGGGTACCCTCCCTACTTCCCCCCCAGCGCAGCGAGACCGCAGTGCCCCTACCCGACCCAGCCGCCTCTCCCTAATTTCCCAATCCCCCCGCAGCCTCCCTGTCCTCCTGGACCCCCTCCACCCTTTGGGTACCCCCCACCTCCAAACCCTCAGCGCCCTGCTTGGCCTGGTTACTAAATCAGGACTCGTGGGGAGCATCCTCTGCTGCTCCCTCCTCTTTTTGTGGACTGAGGAAGAAGAGCAAGCCGAGAGCATTGCTCTTCGACCCGTCGGTGCGAAAGCATTACGCAGGATAAGAGACTAATGGCTCCGGGCTGCCGCCGGCCCCGGGGGCTGCATTTCTGGATTGGGTTTGTGACGATGGCTGGTGGGCTGAAGCGTTGGCTTCCAAATCGGCTCGTCCAGGCTCTGGCGTGAAAGCCAGGTCGTCATCTAGGTACTGGGTTGGGGTACGATGTGCACTGATGGCAGGCGCCGAGAGCCGGACCCCCTCGTCTGTGTGTCTGTCTGCGAGCGTGCGTGGGTGAGCGCGAGAGACTGCTCCGTGTACGCCTGTCCCTTGCTGCGGGGGTAACAGATGTAGTATCGTCATTTTAAGCCTTTTCGCAGGTGTTCGAAAGACACGCTGGGAATCTCTGACAGTATTTCTGACACAAAATACTCACTGCTTTCCAAGGACCTTCCTGGAAGTGAGAGGCAGAGCCGGCCCGGCTCGCAGGCGATTCGGAACTGATTGCAGCAGGGAGACGCAGCGAGCTCGCCCCTTGGGTGGGCCAGACCTGGAGATCTCGCTGTGGTTTTACGTGTTTAGGCTCTGCTCGAGCCTTTCCCGCCCGGCTGTGAGGTCGGGCTTCCCCCAGCCCTCTCTCCGCCTGCGCGGTGAGTACGTTTGCTCCAAAGCAGAGGCTGTTCTGTTGCGTTCAGGTGCTTCCAGCTCACCGGGGAGCAAAAACCTCTACTGCTGCTGCTTCTGTCCAGCACAGGAGCCTTTCCCAGCCCGTGCCGGCTGTGCGCTGTCTCACCAGCGGGCGTGAAGGTTCTCGTAGCTCCCCAGAGCTCAAGGCGTGGATATTATCTGCGTTTTTGAAGTAAACTGGGCTGGCACGACATCTCGGGCTGCTGCTGCTTTGGGGACACGTGCCTCGGGTCACGGGGAGGAGCGGGAGTCGGTGCCTCCCGCCCAGCTCTGTGAAACGCTGGGGTTCGGCAGCCTCCTGCATCCCCGGCCTCTCCTGCGGCACCCCGGGGGAGCGGGGCGGTTATTTGGGGTGCTGCAGGCTCGAGCCTTCCTCCCGCCCCCCTTCTCAGGAAACACTAGGTAACGGAGGGAGCGACGCGTTAATGTTAATGGAGATGGGATTTGCTTTGCTCAGCACTTTATACTACAAATCCTGCCTGTATCCCTGTAAGTTATTTATAAGGAGAGATTACTAATGGACTAGAACAAGGCAAACGCTTGTGGGGTTCGATGGAAACAATTCCATATCTGTGGTTAATTACAGTAATAAAATTTGATGAATTGCACGCGGGGTCACGGCAGTGGTTGCTTTCGGAAATGGCGACGCATCCAGCCGACGCTTTCTATTGATCTTTTTATGCCCTCCTGGCGTCCTTACACCAACTTCCTCTGCATTTTTGTCAATAAAACCTTTCGCCCTCTCGCAGGACCAGCTTCTTCGAACTCCTCTTTCCTGCTTGCTTTTCATCTTTCCCGTTTGCGTGGGACTCTTCTGCGTCAGCCCGTCTCTCCCCTCCTCTGGCACCGTTTCTCCCTCGTCCCCTGTGCTGGCGCTGTCCCGCATTTCCCCCCCCTGACTGGGAGGTTGATGGTCTAAGGAACGGCACTGGTAGCGTTGGAAGGAAGAGAACAAGACGTAATTACTAGAAAAAACAATTTTATTACAACAGTTATCACTTCTTAAATATCTCAGGCTTGTTCTCAGTATTTCTACCCTCCCTGTGCTCCTCGCATCCTTGCTTTGCTTTAGGCATCTGCCCAAATCTCGCGCCGTCCCACGCCGACGCAGCCAAGCGCGTGGCTTCGCAGCTCCCCCGGGAACCCGGCAGCCGCGGGTCTCGCCGTTTTTCTGGCGAAGCTCAGCACCCCGGTATCGGAGCGTCTGGCAGACGGCAGCCGATTTCGCTTTCAGCCCAGCCTGGGTGGGAGGAGGAGTGTGGTTATCCCGGTTTTGAGAGACGGAGAAGCCACCAAACCCCCTCCGAACGGCCGCGAGCGCGGCCGCTCCGCTCTCGGTGCGGGTATGAGGCCTGCTGCAACCCAGCTGCCTCTTAGACTCATACAAATAGCTTAAAAAAAAAACAAACCAAAAAACCCCACTTTGCGCTTTCCCGCAAGGGAGGCTCAAAAGCAAGAGGAAGCTTTCTCGGAAAGGTGCTCGGGTACCGGGGCGCCGCCGAAGCCAGGCGAGGCTGGGTTAGAGCTGAGTGATGCGCGCCTGGTGCCCGGCGTGAGCAGGTACGGAGGAGCATGGGTGGATTTTGGCTCCGAGTCTGGCAGGGGCTTGGGGGGACGTGGCCCCAAACATCTCCCCTCGCCTTTGGGGGGATGCGGGCAGGCTTTTTTTTTTCCGAGGTGAGCAGTGCAGGTATTCGTCATCTCTTCCGTCGGCTTCGTTCAGTTCATCGTTGAATCGCAGAAGGGTTTGGATTGGAAAGGACCTTCAAAGATCGTCTTGTTCAACCCCCCTGCCACGGGCAGGGACGTCTTTTGCTAGATGGGGTTGCCCAAAATTTACCTTTCTTGTGCTGCATCCCACCTCTGCCTGCAGGGCGGGAAGGTGGCCGGCGAAGGAAACGAGGTGGCTTGCCAAAAAATGCAAGAAAAGCCGCTAATTCAGCAGTTGCACAGCTTTGCCGCCGCGGGCGCGACCACCCTGGGCCAGCGCTGGGCGGTGGGTGACGGGGGGGGGTGGCTCGGCTGGGGACCGGGGTGGCCCGAGGGGGTCCCGGCTCTGGCGAGGCAGGGGGTCACACTCTGCGGGCAGAGTGCAGGTCGTAGTCGCTGTCGGAGGAGTTGTCCGGAGGGTTGGAAGCTCTCCACGCACCTTCCAGTGCTGCGGGAGGGGAATGGATGCGGCTCATTTCGGCGCCTGGGGGTGCACCCCTGCCCCGGCGCAGCCCCTCGCCCCGCGTCGGCAAAAGTCTTGCCGTCACGGTCTCGCCCGGGGGGTTCATCCCCACCGGCGCAGGCGGGAAGGGGGAACGGAGGAGCCATTCCCGGCATCCTCCTGCGCTTACCTGGGTAAGCCGAGAGGTAGGAGCTCTTTTGGGGGGGCTGAGCGTAGTCGTTGTCCCCACTCTGCACCCGCTGCCCCTCTGCCCGCGGCCTCAGGGCGACGGTGCTGTTGCGGTGGAAGGAGACTGGAAGAGATGGTGGGAGAGGAGTCAAGATTGGGGGCGTTTTGGGGGCTGCAGCAGCAGGTTCCCCACCACCCAGGAGGGGAAGGGGGCTGAGTAAAAGCGGGACCCGCTCCCGCACCGCGAACCGGGGCTCGGCTCTCCCGGTTGAGTTAATATCGCGCCGATGAGTCAACGCGGCGGCAGGAAGCGAGAGCCGGGGCTGGGCGTGAGCCCGCTCACACCTCCGCCCGCCGGCGCCTGCTGCGGTCCGGGGGCGAGCGGCCCCTTGAACCAGCCCCAAACCCAGCCCCGCGGCGGGGGCCGCCGTCGCGCTGCTCCTCACCCGTCTGGTTGAGTCCCGTGGGGCCGATCCACTGGCGCTGCTTCTTTTTAGAGACTGGAAGGCAGAGGCGGGCGGTGAGAAGGGGATCTCTCTGAGGAACCTGGCTGATGTCCCTACCCCAAGCTTCGCTTCCTCCGGCTGCCTCCCCCCCGCCGGCCCCATATGCCATCCCGAATAATCTCCCCTTCCCGGTAATCCCCCCGCCACCCCGTGAGACCCTCCGCCTGCTCTTTTGTGCCTGCGCGGCATGGGGCAGGCTTGGGGACAATGGGGCAGGGAGGGGATTTGCGGGGCCGAGCGGCACGTGCGTTTCCCAAACCTTCCCCCCAAGGAGCTGGCGGGGAAGAGGCAGGGATGGATGCAGGGAGCTGCCAGCCCTGAGCTGCCACGTGGCCATGGCAGGGCTGAGGGAGGCAGAGCGGGAGGAGGAAGAGGAGGAGGAGGAGAAGATCCAGCGCTTGTCACCTACTTCTCTTCATCAGCCTCCTGTAGGCAGGAGGGCCGCAGATGAGCAAGAGGATGCCGAAGAGAAGCAGGGCCAGGCAGATGCTCACGATGGTGCCGGCCGCCATGCCGGTGGGACGCGGCTTCGAATCCTGGCCTGGGGAGAGAACGGGTGTCACCGGACCAGACCCTTGCGCCCAGGCAGAGGCTGATGCCGGGAGCTTGAGCACCCACCACCCTGCCGGGAGGGCTGCAGGGAGCCCCGGCAAGGCTTTCCCCGAGCTCGCACCCTCTGCCCATTCCCTGGGTGTTCATACACGGAAATCCCAGCTCCCAGCATCAGCTGGGGATGCCTGGCACCGGGTGCTGCAGGCAGCACTGCCCGTACCCCATGGTCCCACGGGATCAAGCCCGGCACGGCAGCTTACACACGACTCTGGTCCGGGAGCAGGTCCGGGGGGCCCCGAGGCTGAGGGGGCAGAGGTGCAGGGTGGGGACCTCACAGGTGACACCCATCGAGGGGGGCTCCCGGACCTCGGTGCTGGAGGAGAGGTTCCCACAGCGCAGCTCCTGGCACAGCTGCCTGCCCCACTTGACTCGCTGCGCCCTGTTGTCACACAGCACCTGCCATTGCCCCTCGTGAAAGACCTCCATGTCCCCTTCGCAAGGCGTGGGGCCGGCCGCCAGCCTCCGCAGGGCCTGGGGCTGGGAGCCTGCGGGAGAGAGGCAGAGAGGGGTCAAACCCACGGGGAGACATCGCTGCCGGCTGATGGGGCTCGGCATCCCGCCGGCGTGCGCTCCTCCTTCCACCGGGACCGGCTCTCGGCACAGGGATGCTCACGGCGTCTTGGCTTCCCCTTGTGCCACGGGGACTGGGGGATGCGTGCGAGCCGGATCAGGGCCATACGTTGAGGAGCTTCGAGCTGTCCCCGTGGGAAACGCAGCGGGGAAGCCCGCTCTGCCAGCTGCTGCGGTGCAGCCCCTTAAACCCCCAAATCCCACAGGCAGGCTTCTAAGCTCGGGCAGATGGCAGGACCTGGAGCGAGCCTGCTCCTCGCCCGGCGGCTTGGCTCTCCGTGCCGCGGCACCAGCACCAAGCCGCTCCGCAGGGAGATGCTCACGGCAAGCACCTGAGCGGTGCGGACGAGCACGGTGCTGGGCTCTGCCGGGATATCCCGCACGCCCGTATTGCGTTTCGGGGTGCTAACATGGCGCTTGCTGTGCGCTGCGCTCGCTCCCCAGCTTTTCTGACTTGCAGCGCTGCTGCGTTCGAAGCTCAGAGCTGGGGGTGCCGCTGCCGGGAACCGAGCACGCCGGGGAGATTTCCTGTTTTGCCTTCGCACGCCGGAGAGGAAGAGCAGGAGCGGGGGGACGGGGTGCGTGGGGCAGACGGGGATGGGGCTGTTGCCCTGCTCGGGGCTTCAGCTGCCCTGATCCCCACCCCACCCCGGAGCTCTTCCCACCTCCGCAGCGGGGAAAGCAGCCCACGGGCCCGGAACGCGCCGCGGGCAGCCCAGCCGGCCGGCCGGGGCAAGCGGGGGGTCCGGGGGAAGGAGCGGGGCTGTGCCGGGGTGAGCTCTCACCGGAGCAGATGATGAAGGCGGGCACTTTCTCCTGCTGGGCGCTGGTCCTGTTGAAGCAGTCGAGGAGCCGACGGCTCTCGCAGGACTCCACCATCTCCCACCGCACCGGCAAGTGGCTTCCCTGCTCTGGCTTGACGCGGTCATGGCCGTCGATGGCGGTGCCGCAGCTGAGATCCTGGCAGACGCGGGTGGCCAGCTCCATCTGGGTGCCCGGGCTGCTCGCCACGGCCCCCCACAGCCCCTGCCTGTGCAGCTCCACGAAGCCCGAGCAGCCGAAGTCCCCATCCACCAGCCGCAGCCTGGCGGGTCCTGGTGAGGGATGGGGGAAAAAAAGCATCTCGTTACAGACTGGCACGACATTTCCTGAGCAGAAAGTCCCCCGCCATGTCTGAAGCTTAATTGCCCCATCGATGCTGCAAATGCTATTAATGAAATCAGGCGATCTCGCAAAGTGGGGAGCAGTTTGCTTTGCTGTGCCTGCCCCCCGGTTTGGCCGTTGCCGCTCTGTGCCCGGGCAGGGATGAGGCTCTTACCGGTGGGCTCCGGGGTGGTGAGCGGGGGTGCCGGCGGGGGCTCAGGTGTGGTTTTCACCGGCTCTGAAATGAGAAGAGAGGGGCCAGGTCGGGGTGGCTGGTCCCCAGGGACAGGGGTGGCCAGGGTGGGGGTCTAGGCTGACCGCTGCAGGCGAGGACAGCATGCTCCGTGCAGTTTTTCGGCACCCAGCGGCACCCTGCCATGGAGGCTGCCTGCCTCAGACACCGCAGTGGCTTCGTGCGTGGCTCCTTCCCACCGGTGAAGATGAACTGGAGGGGCTCGGCAATGGGGGGGCCGCAGCCCAGCCGCTGGCAGATGCCATCCGCACTGGCCTTGCTCTCGCTGTCCCGGCACACACGGCTCCAACTGCCCTCCCACTTCACCTCCAGCATCCCGACGCAGCGGCAGCCGCCGCCGATGAGCTGCAGGCTGGGCTCTGCGGGGAAAACACAGGCGTTAGGGGCTTTCCTTCCCTTCGCAGTGCATTTTCCACATGGGGCTGGAAAAGCCCTTGCCAGCTCGTTGCCGCAGCCAGGCGTGCCGCTCGGCACCGGCGTGCCCCGCGATGGCAGCCGGGGCTTCTCACAAAGTGGGGCAGGAAGGAAACGGAGCGTTGGGGGGTGCACGGGCAGGCGGGGGGCTCGGGAGGCGCGGGCACCGTGGGGCTGAGCCAGGGGATCCGGCTGCAAGAAGCCCACGATGCGGTGGAGCCAACTTCCCGGCTGAGGTAGCTGCCACGCTAACGAAGCCGCGGCCGAGGAGCCGCTAACGAAGCCGCGGCGCGGTCCCCGAGGCGCTGCCCCCACGCACGCTCACCTCCAGGGCTCGGGGCGGCTCTTCCATGGCCGGCGATGGCTGCAAGAGAGAGGGGGACGGGGCGTCAGTCCTGCTCCTCGCCCCGGGGGAGGCGAGAACCCGCAGGCTGCGGCAGCGGCTCCCGGCTCTTGGCCTGTTGCCGGTTATTTTGGGGGAGAAAGGCGATTTTGGGGGCTCGGGTCGACTTTTCGCCAGGGCAAAGATGCTGCCAGTGGAAAGGAGCCGATGGCGGCCAGGAGATCCCCGGCCATGCCGTACTCTGCGCTGACCCGGCTGTAATGCTGGGGGGACACCTCTGTCCCCAAAGCTCAGCGGTGGGGACAGAGCCCCGGGCTGGCCACGTGCCCCTCCGGCACCGGGGGCCAGAGGAGGAGGCTGGGTCGTGCTGGCTTTTTCTTCGGCAATAGAAGAGCATTTTCTGGCTTTCGCGGTGGATTTGCTCTCACTCCTCCTCCTCACACCTTTAATTCAAATAAATAAATACGAACGGCCTCATGCAACTGGCCATCGCCTGCCTGCCAGGCCGCCCGTCCGTCTGCCGGTGGATAATTATGGCTGAAAAAAGACAGACAAGGGCACCTGCTAATTACCGCTAACTAGCTAGCATCACTACGGCTAGGAAGGTACGGCCGAGCAGCAGTGGATGGTGCCACCATCACCGCGGTGAGCCGGAGCAGCACGATGCCTGAGGCTGCCCGCCGTGCCATGTGGATCCAGGGGTGGCTGGGGATGGCAGGAGCTGGCAGGGAATGAGGACAGGGGGACAGCTGGCTGTCCCCCAGCACTTGTAGGCTCGCTCCCGGGGTGTGACGAGCATCCTGGGGACCCCCGGGGCTGGGGGGACCGGACCCGCGTGGCCCCAGCCGAGGCGTGCCCGTGCTCGGTGTGGGCTCGGCAGCCCCGCCGCTGGTCACTAGCCCCTCTCCCCTTGCCTGGCCCGAGCCCCCGTGCTTGGGGCTTGCCCAGGGTGGGCACATGGGACACCCGGCATGGTGCCATGGGTGAGCCGAGACGGGCACCCCGCTGAGCCCATGGGCAAGCCCAAAACATGCCCGGCTGCCCGGCAGCAGGAAAGCCGGGGGGTTTTGCCATGGGATTTCAGGCATCCCACGCTGCAGCAAGGCTGGGTCTCCCTGGGCATCGCCTGCACCGGAGCTGTCGGCACGGCGGGTGCTCCCTGGTAAAACACCCAGCACCCCCAGCCTGCCCGCCGGGCCGAGCCCCGCACCGTACTCACCCCACATCCCCAGCAAGAGCAGCAGACGCAGGGCGGGCAGCCGGGCTGCCATCGGCACGGCCGGCCGCCTCCTCCACCCCGGCGCTGGCGGCTGAGCCGGAGGCTGCCGGGGGCACGGCCGCCTCTGCTACCCGGCCTGGGGAAGGCAGGCGAGGGGGGACGGGCAGGAACAGGCTGTTTTTCCTCCCTCTGTGGTTTTCTGCGTCACATCTATGCTCGTTTGAAGTCTCAATCCGGCAGCTACCTCCCCAGGTCCCGCTGAGCATGAGAGCAAGAGCAAAGGGAAGAGAAACCCGGGTGGCTTGGCCCCCACCCCATCCCTATCCCGGCGTCCCCCCATCAGTCCCCCATCTCTGCAGAGGGTGTGAGCCTGGAGGGATGGTGAACATACCCAGTGCTGAGGGGTCAGGGGGACCCCAGCTCTCCCTTGGGTCCCCACAAAGCTGCCAGTGGCTGGAAGGCGAGAGCCCGGGGCACCCAGAGCTGGCACCCAAAGGAGAGCTGGGGGGAATGAGCCAGGGGGTGCAGGGGGTTTCTGGGTGGTCGGAGCCAGCGGCATTCACCGGGGGAAATCCCAGCCCCGGCAGCAGCTCCCTGGTGCTGGTAAGCTGTTTCAGGAGCCAGCAGGCTGGATTGCAGCGGGGAAAACCAGTGACGGCCACTAAACCCAACAGCCCAAGCTCCCACGAGGGCCGGATCCCACCCTTGCTGCTGCGGGGAGACCTACGACCGCTCTCACGTAACACCAATCCCTGCCAAAAATAGCCTCCCCGTGCCGGCGGCTGCTTCCCTCCTCCTCCTCGCCACCTTGCTCCAGCTCTGCCCCAGCTGCACCACCACCCTCACCGCCGCCTGCGGTCACCGGTCGAGGCGAGCGGCACCGCTGCACTGGCGCAGGAAACATGCCGTGGTGCTGGCCATGCCACCAGCTCCTGCAAAGGAGCTGATGCACGCCGTGCCGTGCCCTGCCACGCCGTGCCGTGCCTCACCGAGCCGCCACGTGCCCCGTGGGCCACGGCAGCACCCGAAGCACCGTGATGGCCCCACGGGATGGGGATTGGGGAGGTTTCATGCAGGCATGTCCCTGCTTCTCCCAGTTGCTGGCACCCCAGGGATGCCATATAGCTCTGCAAGGGCACGTGGGGCACAGGCAGTGACGGACAGGGGAAGGGAGAGCCGTTAATTGATTGTACCCTAATTAATTCCTCCAAATCCAGGTCATGCATGCTAACGAAGGCAGCTGTTTTCCATTGACCCGATGGTGTTTCTGCTGAAAGGAGAGTACCCAGCTGGTGCCTGGGGAATAGTGCTGGGGGGACTGAGTTTCCTGGGCAGCTTGGTGGGGTTAGGGAGAGCTCCCGTCCCCTCCTGCTGCCACCGCTCTGGGCTGCTGCCTGGAGCTGTAGGATGCTCTGGTCTGCAACCCTGCAGCGGGGGCTCGGCTCCCCTGGGAGTTTCGTGCCCCAAAACTTTCCGGGTTGAAGATTTTCCATGACTCCACAGGAAGCTTGCTGCGGTGCGGTGGGTGGCAAGGCGGCCGTGGGCTGCCAGGCGCAGGCAAGGCCAGGCAGAGACGCTCAGGGAGATTGGGCAGCGATGCCAGGCGATGCTGGCAGCACGAGCACGCCGTCTCCAGCCAGGCCCTGCTATCCCTGGAGGTAATGCAGCTCGGCAATCCCCTCCCAGCTCCTTTGGCTTCTTGCAGCCTCCACATCCCCTTGGCCAGGCAGAGCGGGGCTGCTGCCTGCCCCTGCCTGCGCGGGGCAGGGGTGAGCCCCTGCGGTGCAGGGCTGTGGGCTGCTCCCCGCAGCCCCCGCTTGTTCTCATCCCCTCCCGGTCATCCTGGGGGTCCTGCTGGCCCCCAACACCAGGCTGGGGCTGTGATGGGAGCAAATCCTGCCAGGGTGTCCCACAGGGCACTGGGGGTCCTGGTGCTGCCCCCCACCCACCCACGGGCTCTGGGCTGGCACGGCTTTGGCAATGCACTGGGAAAGGGGTGCAAGACCCAGACCTGGGCCAACCCTTCCCACGGGACTCAGCTGGGGCTGCACCGGGGCCGGCCCTGGGGGTCTGCGGGGGGGAGCTGAGCCCCTCTCACCCCAAATCGACCTGAGGTCGATGATTCACCCCGAGCATCCCAGGGCGCTTCGCCTCTAGGGAAGGTCCACCTCTCCCCATCATCCAAGGCTGCCTGACCCCCATGGACGTGGGGTGCCTGGGGTCCAGACCTCCCCTCCGAGCCGTGGCTGTGTCTGGAGGCTCTGAGATATCACGGGCAGGGTTTGCACCACGGCTCGGTTAGAGCATCCCCGCTTGCTGCCGGCGATGCAAGTCAGCTCAGCATCGTCTGCATGCTGTGACAGATAAAGATGATTATAATATCTTTCCGGAGGAGTTGAGGGGGAGAGCTGGGACGTGCTGACATGCTACCTGTCCGTGAGAAGCCTTTTAAGAGGCAGGAGCTGCCTTTGGCGCGAGCAGGAATGAGCTTGTTGGCTGTCAGCACGCTGCTGTTATCTTCACGGTGGTGGAGGTGGCATTTCCCAGCGCCTGTCACCGCGTGCAGGAGCAGCAGCGACAATAAATGGTTGGCACTGATGTACCTGTCCTGTGGCTGGAGGTGACACGTGGGCCCTTTGCCCCATGCCCCAACGGGAACGGGGTTATTCCCCCCCCCCAGGGCATCGGCATCCCCCAGGTCGCTGCCCGGCCATGCCGCGGTCCAAGCGGTCCCAACAACCACCCTTGCGAAGGTGCCGCCATCTCCTCCCCTGGCACGGGGAGCCACGAGTGTGGCTGGGGGCACCCCCCGTGCCCGCTCCCGGCCCCGCTCTGCTCGCAGAGCAGCCATCTCCCTGCTCTCGCCTCGCTCCTTTCCCCTTTGTCTGGGGCTTTGTTGCTATTTTGGTGCTTCCTCCGTTGTTGCGGTGTGGCCCCTTTGTTCGGGGCCGCCGGAGCCTCTCGCCTCGGTAAACAGCTGAAGGATGTGGCAGGGGGCAAATTTTCCACGGGGGTGGGTCTGAACCCCAACCTCCGCCGAGGCTCCACCTCGGAGATGGAAACCCGCCGGCGGGTGCCAGGGCGGGAGACGCGCCGGGGGGTTCGGTTTGCCGGCGGAAAGAGCCACGCGGGGCACAGGGAAGCCCCTCGGGGTGGGGAGACGGAGGGGTCCCAGCCCCAGGGGTGATGGCTGGGTGCTGTGCCTGGCTCGGCTGGGTGCAGCCCCCCGAGCCCACCGGTGTCCCTGTTCCCAAGCTGCGCCTGGCACAGGGTGATGCTGTTTTGCTCGGGTGGACCGTGGGATGCCCCAGCTTTCACTGCGGCACGGGTTATCCCTCCCTCGGGGGCTGTATCCCACCCCCTCAGCTCTGGGCGAGGGGGAAAAATCCACCCTGGGCTGGAAGCTGGCTATGTCCTACTTCTCACCTTGGTATCTGCCCTGCAGCCCCTGGCTGGGGTGAGAAGGGTCCAGGACCCCCAGCACCGTCCGGCGTGCTTGGGCTGGGACCCCAGTGCCTTCCCTGCCAGCATCCCTCGAGCCCCCCGGCCGGGGTTTATGGGCATGGTGGCCAGTGTGTCCCTGGGATGGGGAGGATCGTGGCCCGGCGGGGTGCGGGGAAGCTTGGGGGGGGCCTCTGTATCCATCACTGTGTTGCCATAGAGTGTCGGGGATGGCTGTGGGCCACCGCCACCCCACGTCCCCACCACCTGCCTCCCTCCAGGGCCAGCCCTGGGGACTGATCGCCACCCCCAGTGCTATGGGGCTGGATCAGGCCCTGCCTGCCACGGGCTGGGGACGGGACGTCTGGCTGCTCCTGCCCTGCTCAGCTCGGGCACGTCCTGGGCAATGCTGCTCACCGTGGCTGTCACCAGCCTGGCAGGGGACTGCAGGAAGGGACATCTTTGGGTCACTTGTCCCTTACTGCCCCGTGGGCAACTGGAAGCCCTTGGGAGAGGTAGGTGACCCAGCCACCCCTGTGGCCGAGGGACACGGTGACCTGCTGGGAAAAGCTTTTAATCACATCACACAGCCCGGCACAGCTCGCCTGCGCTGAGCGTCCCCCGGGTGCCGTTGGGACCGATGCCCGCGCCTCGGCGCGGAGGAGACGGCTGGAGAAGTCCAGAGGAGACGTCGGCAGCGGGACGGCAAGTCCTCGGCTGCACGCAGTGCCAGGTCCCCCCCCGCCATGCCACTCTGTCCATGGCGGTTGGGCAGCCTCAGTAGGCAGAGCCCTGGATGTCATCGTAGTCGCTGCCCTCAGAGGAGTCGGAGTCCTGTGCGTGTCCCGCCGTGGGGCAGGACGGAGCCGGCCAGCCTGCAAGGGACACCCCGTCAGGCAGAGCCGGGCAGGGAGCGGGAAGAGGATGCTGCGGGGGCAGAGGAGCCCTGCACCCCTCCATGCCACCCTGCTCCTGCCCTGCCAGCACGGGGTCCTCACCGGGGTGCGGGGACGGGTCCCCGGGTGGCTCCATGCCCTGCACGTTCTCGTACCACTCCCCCGAGGAGGTGCTGGAGCTGTCAGCGGGATCGGGGTCTGCTGAAGACACAGGTACCCAGGGGTGGGAGAGCACTGGGGTGGGCACACAGGGCATTGCTGGAGGAGCTGGGAGAAACAGGGGCTTTTACTGGCACCTTCCATCCCTGCTCCTATCCCCTGGTGTCCCCCACTTCCATTCCCTCCCTGGAGTTGTCCCCATTCCTGCTTCCATCCTTGGGGTCTCTCCATCCCTGCTCCTGTCCCCAGGGCTGTCCCCATCCCTGCTCCTGTCTTTGGGGTCTCTCCATCCCTCCTCCCATCCCCAGGGCTGTCCCCATCCCTGCTCCCATCCTTGGGGTATCTCCATCCCTGCTCCCATCCCCAGGGCTGTCCCCATCCCTGCTCCCATCCCCAGGGCTGTCCCCATCCCCGGTCTGGTCCCTGGGACCACGCAGCCCACTGGCAGTGCCCACCTGTGCCAGGGTAGTCGGTGTAGCCGTGGGTGGTGGGTGCTGCATGCTGGTGGGTGCCATCGGCGGGGGGCGGCGGGCAGACCCAGGCGTGCTGGGGGGGAACGCTGTCATTGCAATAGGGCTCGGTGGAGGAGGAAGAGGAGGTGGAGGAGCTGCTCGCCCTGCTGCGGGATGGGGGGCCCAGCCTGGCCGGCACTGCGGGACACAGGGCTCACATCAGCCCCAGGCTGCAGGGCGGCCCCTCGCCCACCCACAGACGGGACGGGCAGACAGCCAGTGCTGCAGGACAGAGGGACAGACACCCTTCGTGTCCTACCCTCCGTGCGGAATGGCTCCATCCCGTTCTGGCTGGCCATCAGTGGGAGCAGCTGGTCCCCGGGCTGCCGGCGCAGGGAGTCTGTGGGGAGGGCAGGGAGGGGGCATCAGCGGGGGCACCCTGGGGCAGGGCGGTGGGGGTCCCGGGGCTGGGTGGGATGCTCACTGTAGAAGGTGGAGAGAGCCACGGGCGGCTTGCTGCTGAAGTCGTAGTGTTCGTAGTCAGAGTCGGAGTCCTTGGCAGCGGGAAGGGCTGTGACCGGTGCGTCTGGGGGATGAGATGGGGATGGGGCAGCCATCTCCAGCCGGGACCTCCTGCCCCACAGCCCCCCGGGGTGGGTTGGTGACCTGCCAGACCTACCTGGTCCTTTGGGAAGGCTGACTGGCATCTCCCTGTAGTCGTTGGAGGTCCCAGAGGGCACGTCGGGGCTCTGGTTGCTGTGGGTCACCAGGACCGGCCCGGCTAGCCCGAGGGAGGACACGGTGTGGGCTGTGGGGACAAGGGGGGTTGCACCCGCTCAGCTGCTCCATGGCACAGCCGGCCCCGCTCCCGCGGCTGAGCTGAGCCTAGGAAGTGGGGTGACCCTGGCTGGGCTGGCAGTGTCACCCCCTCCATGGTCAGAGCCTGCCATGCCCCCGCGGGGGCTCCTTACCGCTCATCTTCTTCATCCTCAGCAGGGCGGTGGTGAAGGCCAGCACGGTGAGCAGGAGCAGAGCTGCCAGGACCAGGCAGAGGACGAAGAGGGGCATGTGCAGAGGGGACTGTGCCCCCGCAGCCAGGGACCCCTCCTCAGCTGACACAGAGAACGGACACAGCTCGTGACACATCCTCTCCCCAGGTAAGGGGGGTGAGCTGGGTGCTCCCCGCAGCCCTCCCGGACCCAGGTCACGGCTGAAACTCTGCAGGTCACTCACCTCTCAGGAGCGTGACATTGCTGGGTGTCACCGTGGCCATCGGGGTTGGCAACTGCAAGCCCTGGGAGCCTGGCAGGAGGGGGACAGGGACGGGGTGGGGTGGGGGGAAGGCAGAATAAGCTGGGTTGCAGCTTATCTGCAGGGGACCCCCATGGCCGCAAGCAGGCTGTCGGCCCCCCACACCCACGGGGCCAGCCGGGGGGGGTCCCATACCGTTGCAGACCACGCCGGCCGCCCGGGACTGGTGGCAAGGAGCCGATTTATTGAAGGTCCACTGGCAGTGGGCCAGCGATGGCTGCTGGCTCTCGCACTGGTAGAGCATCCTGCCCGGCAGCGTGTGGCTGAAGTTGAGCTGCCGGATGGGCTCGCCGCAACCCAGCGTGTGGCACAGCACGCTGGCCTCCAGCTTGTACCACGTGCTGTCACACACCGTGCTCCACATGCCGCGGAAGAAGACCTCGACCCGGCCGGCGCAGCCGTCCTGGCCGCCGGAGAGACGCCACTCCTGGTGCTCTGCGGGCAGAGAGTGGAGCCGGGGATGTGCTGCCTGCACCCTGCCTGATACCTCTGCCTACCGGAGCCCAAACCCTGCTCGATGTCTGCTGGACCCGGCACATGCCAGACCCACCTGAGCATACCACGCCGGCGTCTTCCTTGTGGCTGCAGTCATGCTCCAGCACGGCCGGGCAGTCCCAGAGATGCTCCTCATGCCCCTTGCAGCCCACCTCGTCCCGGAGGATGGGGCCGCTGCCCCGGCCGAAGGTGGCATTGCCATGGACACGCATGGCCCAGCCACACCGCAGTTGCCGGCACACGACGTTGGCGTCGGCCAGGTCCCAGGCATCATCGCACACCGTGCCCCAGGCACCCGCCTGCTCCATCTCCACCCGGCCCTCGCACCGGCTCCGGCCGCCAGCCAGCCGTAGCGCGCCGGGACCTGGGCGAGACGGAGGGGAAGGGGATAGGGGTGGCCCTGGCGCTGTCCCCCATGCCACCGCCGGCTCCCCGTGGCAGCAGCAGCAGTGGAATGGGATGCCACCACCCTCCCCACCGAAATGCGGGTGCGAGGAGGTCCCTGGCCCTCCTGCGCCCACCTGGTGCCACCGAGGCGTTTCCAGCCGTGCTGCCTGCCGGGGTGCTGGGAGGTCCCATCGACTCCGCGGGGGCTGCAAGGAGGAAGGGGCAGAGGATGTGAGGGGCTGAGCCCGCCGGGACCCCCCATCTCCCTGCCCGGGGCTGGACGGCCCCTCTGAGCACGGCAGGAGGTGGCACGGTGAGAGAACAGGGCTGACGGCTGCAGGACAGACGGATGTGCCGCCGGACAGATGCACACCAGAGCCCCGCTGAGAGCTGGCAGCCACCAAGGCAAAAGCAGGATTGAGGTCAGTGGGTATCGGGGGGCCAATCCCCCCTCTTTTGGCTCAGCCCCGGCTCTCCTGGCAAGGAGCGAGGACGCGGTGAGGAGCAGACGGACTGGCTGCCACCAGTGCTGGAGGCAAAGCGGACGCCTCGCCGCTCCTGTGCCGGCTGCTGGGCGCTCGGCGGCTCGCAGATGGCAAACCAGAGGGATGTGGCACTGCTGCCATGCTGGCACGCAGCCGTGGGGAGGGCGGGGGGCAGACGGGGAGGGTGGGGGGCAGACAGAGAGGGTGCAGGAATGTGCACCCCGGCCCACCAAAAAGCGATGCTGCTCTGGGGAAGGATGGCCAAAATGGCATCTCCAGGCTGCCACAAAATGGGTGGCACCGTCTGGAGCCCCCTCAAGCCCTGGCCACATGAGCACGGCTCTCTTGCACCCCTAAAAGTCAATCCCCACATCCTCAGATCAGCCCTTGGGGCAGGGGGAACGTGCTCCAGGGCCAAATCCTGGCATGGGGTCTGCTCGCAGGCTGGGGGAGGCAGAATCTGACCCTAAATATGGCGATATTGGGACACGACTCACCGGTGGGAAAGCCAAAGCGTGGGGTGCCATCACGCTCCCGGGCCGCTGCCGCCTTCTGGCTCGCCGCTCCTGCCGACAGAGAGGGTCTGCCTGCTGCCTGTACCTGCCTGCCCGCACCCCCAGCGCGGCCCCCCGCGAGTCGGTGCCGCAGGGGAGCGGATGCTGCTGCCAGCGTGGTCTCATTTTAGTTTTTTCCCCTCTCCCTGGGCACCCCAAGAGCACGGCATCATTTCAGGTGCAGGGCTTGACCCTATCCTCCCCGTCCCCTCTCTCCCGTCCCTTTCCCTCAACACCCATCAGCAGCCCACCGCAGCCGAGCCGCTTGCCGGGCTCCCACGGTTATTGCCGGAAAAATTCGCCGTTCGGCTCCTCTGGGGCGAAGGGTTCACCCCCACAGGCGAGGCGAGGTGCGTTTGCCGTCATCACCGCCGAAATTGTGGCTTTCTCTGTAGCCTGACTGCACGGGGCGCGATAATGCAGTTATTGCAATAATGATTTCTGACCAAAAAAGGGCACTTTTTGCAACCGCTCCGTCGGCCCGCTGTGCTGCTAGAGCTCGCTCCCACCTTCGCTCATCGATCGCTGCAAGAGGCATCTATAGGTATTTGGGGGGGGGCTGATGGGGTGCATCGGGTGGGCTCCGTGGGAAGCCACCACCTCAGCCGGAGGGCTCTGGCTTGGCGTTAAAAATATGAGAGGAAAAGGTAAGGGATGAGCGCAGGAGAGGGGGACGTGGTGGGAAAAGCTGCGCCGTGGGGTCCTGGTGTTGGGCAGCACCGTGCTTCGAGCCCGCAGGCAGGGTGCAGGCAGCCGGCAGCACGTCGGCGAAGGTGTGGGAAGGAGCTGTTAGCGGAAACGAGAGCGATGGCGACCGTTCCCCAGTTGATCAGAGGCATCGAGGCTGCTTCTGGCAGCCATTTGGGATGTGAAACCACCCTAAACCCTGCTGGGCTGGGGGGAGAAGGTGGCATTATCCCCAAAAACCGTCCTGGGGTGATGCTGGTGACATGAGCCATGGAATGAGTTTTGGCCTGTACCTACCAAAACCAGGAGAGCATCACCCTGTCCCTGCGGAGCCGGGAGCTGGCGGGTGGGATGGCCCGGAGAGACCTTTTAGGGTCCCCAGAGTCACCAGCCCCCGAGCAGGGACCCCTTTCCCTCGCTCCCATCGGGCACGTCGAGGAGGGGCAGAGGTTGGACCGGCTGTGCCGAGCACCTCGGGAAGGAGAAGAGCTCGACTTTGCAGAGCTGCCTGCAGAGCATCCTCGCTCAGCACCAGTAACATCCGTGTGCACGCACCAGCACCCTCTGCCCCAGCAGGACCCAGCCCGGGGAGACGGCAGGTACCCGGCTCTGAAATCAGCAAAGCCATCGCCCCGGGGTCCCAGCAGACGGAGAGGGACGGGAAGGGAGAGGGTGGGGATGCTGACGTACCTTGTCCGGGCGCCGCGGCGGAGAGAGCCGCCAAGAGCAGGCAGAGCCCCTCCATTCCTCCTCAGTGGTTGTGGGGCAGCCCCATGGCGGTGGTGGAACCAGGGATCGGGGTGGTCCTGTCCTCCCACCGTCTCTCTCAGCGGCTCGGGGACATGGTTTGGATGCGGCCCCGTTCGCTGCCTGCTGTTCACGTGCTCTCTGCTCCCGGCTTGTGGTCGAGGGCTGCAGGAAGCCAGCTCAGCGCCGTGGGGCGGAGGAGCACGATGGGGTGGCTCTATCCTGTACGCTGGCGGGGGGGGAAGCGGGGGTTTGGGCAGAGGTGGGCTCCGCTCGGGGACCACACCATGCGCCTGCAGCATCCCTCGGGGGCACGGGAGCCACGGGGACCTGGCGGTCCCACCCCAGGTCGCCCTCAGCCCCCGGGGAACATGGATCTTGCAGGAGCCACATGGTGTGTCATCATGTCAGGGGCCTGGGACAGCATCACCGGTGGGACTCAGGCTCCCCCACACTCTGGGACCTCCATGGATGGATGGAGCAGAGTGTGGGGGGCTCCCTCTTTCTCCCCCATTTTCCAGGGCTGAGGTGGGCAGGAGGATGCTTGCAAGGCCACAGGCTGGTGTGACATGGCCGGCGCCTTTCGGTGCTGCCTTCTGGAGGGTCCTTCACACCCTGCTCCACCCCGTGGCACGAGAGACCTTCATGGTGACCCCAAAGATGTGTCACCCAGCTCCCCTGCCCGACGAGCCCTGGCAGGAGGGAGGTCGGCGGCAGGTAGGTGGATGATACGAACAAGCTGGGCTGTACTGGATCCCTCCCCAGCCAAAAACATGGATTCAAGGCTCCTTGCCCAGCTGCTGGCCATCACAGAGCTCATCAAAACCCTGTCCTGGAGAGCTCGTCCCTCTGCTAGGTGGCTGGGGGCCGTGGGGATGCCGGGAGCAATGGCTGCGGGCTGGGGAGCGCTGCCTTTGGGCTCTCCCCCTGCCCCGGGGAGCCCAGAGGGGCTTGTTGGGGCAGGAGGGGGTTCAAGGGCACGGAGGAGCTGGAGGATGCTGCAAGGGGCTGGAAACTCCTGTGGTCAGGGTGGGAGTTTGGGGGTGCGGAGGGCTGGGAGGCTGCGTGCCCGTTGGCTCTCACCCCTGAGCTTCCTGCCTTTCTCAGCTACTAATTTTTTACTTTTTTTTTTTTTTTTAAACTCACTGAAACGTAAAAGCTTTGCGCTGTTTGTCTCGCTGCTGAGTCCGGTGGAAAATATCAGAGTGCAAGAGGCAAAAAGGCACACGCAGCCCCCCCGAGCCCCATTTCCTTAGGAAATCAGGCTGCAAAATAAACCCCTGGGTCCGGGATTTTGGGTGCGTATGTGCGCACGCCGGGGGGGAGCCGGTGCGGTAGCCCTGAGCTCGGCTTTGTGCTGGCCCTGGGAGGCTCCGGTGGGTGCTGGTGGGTGCACGACATCCCCCGGCACACGTGGGGCTCGGAGACCCCCATAGCAGGGGGGGGGACCCCAGCTTCAGCAAGGGGCTTTGGTGCCCAGGACCCAACAGAGCAGTGGTGGTGGTGGGGCACGAGGAAAGCCCCCAGGAAGGAGAAGCCGCGCTGGCTGACGGGGATTTTCGTTTCTAAACTGTCGTCATATGATGTGTCTGTTCAGCAGGAATGGGGAACTGGGAGCTGGGGAGGGACAGGAGCGGAGGACGCCCACCCGGCGAGGGGGGCAGCCCGGAGAGGGGCCAAGGGGGACGGAGAAGGGGCCGGGGCAGGACGGGGACCCCTGGCTGCGCTGCCAGCTCGGGGCGGTGAAGGGCAGCAGAGCCGACACCGCGGTGCTGCGGGGCAGGGCATGGCCAGGACGGGGGACGGCGGGGAGCGGAGCTCCTTGCTGGGGGGGACACCCCTCAAGGGGCGCGGGGCGGCGTGCGCGGCCGTGCTGGCGGTGGAAGGTCTGGAGCGGGTGGCTTTTTTCGGCATCACGGCCAACCTGGTGCTCTACCTCACCAGCGGCACCTTCGGCTGGGGGGGCACCCAGGCATCCCGCGCCTGCCTGTTCTTCCTGGGGGCTTCCTACCTGCTCTCGCCCATCGGCGGCTGGCTGGCTGACGTCTACCTGGGCCGCTACGGCACCGTGGTCCTCAGCTTCTTGCTGTACCTGCTGGCGGCGTGCCTGCTGCCCATCACCACATCGCCGGACGGACGCCTTTCAGTGTGTGGGCAGCTGCCTGCCGCCACCATCCGAAACTGCTCTTGGCACCGCGGTGGGACGTGCCGGGGCCAGCCCCCCGAGCAGTACTGTGCCCCCACCATCTACACCGGCCTCCTGGTCTTGGCGCTGGGTGTCAGCTCCGTCAGAGCCAACCTCACCTCCTTCGGCGCCGACCAGGTGAGCGCGGCAGCCGGCGGCATCCTTCTCCCCCTGCCCCTTCCCAACCGGCTCCTCCCGGCCGGGTGCCAAGGACCTGTGGGTCTCCCTTCCCCTTCTGCCAAGCCAAGAGGGGTAGGGTCTCCCACGGGGTGGAGGAGATGTGGTTGCACCCCGTAGATCACCTCCAAACCCTCCGAGACCCCTGGGACATCCTTGCTGGGGGAAGGAGGGAGGGAAGCCGGGAGGTGAGGGGTGGGACGGGGCATGGGAGGGTGGTGGGATGGGGTATGGGGGGACGCGGGAGGGTGGGGGGACAGGGGATGAAGCAGAAGCCCTGCGTTCAGGGCTGAGGTTCGGCGCTGCCGGGGCTGACAGCCGGCCCCGGGGCCCATCCCTCTGCGCTGGCAGGTGAGGGACCGCGGCGGTGACGCCACGCGGCGCTTCTTCAACTGGTTCTACTGGAGCATCAACATCGGGGCTGTCTTCTCCCTCCTGGTGGTGGCCTTCATCCAGCAGAATATCAGCTTTCTGGCTGGTTACCTCATCCCCGTTGCCTGCCTGGCCTTGGCACTCCTCATCTTCCTCCTGGCCACCCCTACCTTCATCACCAAGCCCCCCACGGGCAGCCAGGTCTCTGCCATGATCAAGCTGGCCCTGCAGAGCTGCGGCTGCTCCTGGCTGGCGGGCACTGGGGCCAGGTGAGAAGGATGGGGGGTCTGCGGGGGGCTGAACCCTCCCAGCCCTGGCTTTTCCCAAGCTGTCCCTCTCCCCAGGCTGAGCGCTCACCGGTGGGAGTCCGGGGACCCTCTCCCCAAGAGCAGAGCCCAGCCTGGAGCCCCTTCGCCCGAGGAGGACCTTGCCAACTTCCAGGTGCTGGCCCGGATCCTGCCCGTGATGTTGACCTTCATCCCTTACTGGATGGTCTACTTCCAGGTGAGGTGCGGGGTGGGCTCTGCATCAGGCAGGGACCATCGGTGGTGGCAGGTCTATCCAGGAGCCACCATCCCGCTGCCTTTCAGATGCAGTCGACGTATTACCTTCAAGGTCTGCACCTCCACATCCCCAGCATTTTCCAGCACAGCCAGGACCGCGCCAGCACCCTCCAGGGCTACACGGTGAGGGATGGGGCCGGCACCTGCGTGGACCTGATGGGTGAAGGCTGCGGTGGGAGCCGGGGCATCCCATGAGATGCTGAACTCCCCGCCGCGGGCAAGGGCTGGGGCTTGACCTGCCTCTGCCCTGCAGTTCCCGGATGCCTGGCTGCTCCTGGCCAACGTGGTGGTCTTGCTGGCCTTGGTGCCTCTGAAGGACCACGTCATCGACCCCTTCCTAGCCAGGCGGAGGCTACTGCCCTCGGCACTCAAGCGGATGGCCCTGGGCATGTTCTTCAGCCTCGCCTCCATCCTCGCGGCAGGTAGGACCCGGGCTGGGGTGGGATGCTGCCGCGGGCAGGGACTCGGTGGGTACTCAGCCCCCTGCCCGCATCCCGCAGGCATCCTGGAGCGGGAGCGGCTGCAGTACGTGCGCCGCAACCAGACGGTGTCACAGCTCATCGGCAAGGACCGCTACCTGGCTGCCACGCTGCCCATCTGGTGGCAGGTCCCCCAGTACCTGCTCATCGGCATCAGCGAGCTCTTTGCCAGCATCCCCGGTGAGCTGTGCCCACCCCTCCCTGGCCCCGGGGCATCCACCGCAGCCCCTCCGCCGCAGCGGGTGGGTTTGTCGGAGGATCTCCGAAGGGTTCAAGACATTCCCCATGTTCTCTCTGCTTTCCCGCAGGCCTGGAGTTCGCCTACACCGAGGCCCCCAAATCCATGAAAGGAGCCATCATGGGTCTCTTCTTCTTCATCTCCGGGGTGGGCTCGCTGCTGGGCTCAGGGCTGCTGACCCTGCTCTCGCTGCCCGCCCGCAGGTGGATGCGCTGCCCAGAGGACTACGGTGAGCGCTGGCATGGGGACACGGGTGTCACCTCCTGCTTGGGTGCCGTTGTGGCCAGCGGGGATGGGGTGCAGGACACGGGGGTGTCCTGAGGGCCACCCCCCGGCTCTGACCACCCTCCTGCTGGCAGGGAGCATCAACAGTTGCCGCATGGATAACTACTTCTTCCTGCTGGCGGGGATCCAGTCGGTCACCTGCCTGCTCTTCACCTGGATCTCCAGGCGCTACCAGAGCCAGCCGCCGTGGCCAGGTGCCCCCCACCTCTGCACGGAGCCGGAGGAGGACTGACATGGTGTCACGGGGCGGGGGTGACAGAGCATCACCCCTCTTCCCTGGGGACAGGGATGCTGGTCCCAGTGCTGGCCAGGCAGGACTCCAGGCAGCCAGGAGCGGTCACCCCATCTCTGTGGCCCCACGGGTTTTTGGGGAGCTGCGGGGATGGCTCAAGCCCTGGTGTGGGGCAGAGGGAGGGGGAAGGTTGGGTGGGTGCCAGCCCAGCCGGGAGCAGGGTGACAGAGGGAGGGGTGTCTCCTGCTGTCACCCAGGGTGATTTAGGGGTCTCTCGGGACAGATTGGGGGGCTAGGGGGGTAGTGGAGGGGTGGAAATCCCCATGGCATCCCTGAATAAAGGGACCTGCTGGCCCATTGCCTGTGGCTGCAATTGCAGGAGGGACACTTTGGGGGGACAAAGCCGTTGCGGGGGGGACACGCAGGACCAGGCAGGGACGGGCTGCTCCCTGGTCCTGGGTGCTGGACGGGCCGAGGAGGAGGAAGGCGGCAGCCCCTTCCCCATGGCAGGACAGGGCGTGAGGGATCTCCTTCCTCCAAGGTCACCCAGCTGGGCTAGGGCCAGGACCGGCCCCCGAGCCCTTCCCGTGACCAGCTCCCACGTTCGTCCCCATGTGGAACCAACGTCAAGGGCATGTGCCCGTCCCCAGAAGCCCAGCGGGCTCGGCCGTGCCTGGCAGAGCTGGTCCCTGCTGGCAACACCGCCGTGATGCCTCCATCCTCCATCCCTCCGCCATCCCTGCCGCCCCCGCCCAACGGCGGCACGATGCGACCTGCCGGTACCCGGCGGTGGGAGCAGACACCATGGCGTGGGGGCTGCCCAGCTTTTTTAAATATTTTATTTTTGTAACAACGTCAGAATTAAAAATCTTCCATAAATAACAGCCCCTCACAGCAGCCCCTTTCCCGGGGCGGTACAGGTAGAAAATGCCAGTCGTACAAAACGGATGCGTGGCCAGGGTGAAGGTGGGGAGGGCGCGCGCCCCCCTCCTCCCCGTGGCGCGGGTGGGGTGGGGGGTACGGGACCCTCCCTGGGATCAGACCACAGGACTCATCATCATCATCACTATGAACACAATGTCGTAATGAGACCCAAAGCAGTAAGGGCACCCCGGCTTCCTCCCCAGTGCCACTGAGGCGGGGGGGTTGCCACGGACCCCCAGGAGGGGGATGCTCTGAGCTGGGTGGAGACCCCCCCTCTGTGGGCATCTGGGGCTGGTCCCTTGGGTGGCCCCGCTGGGGCAGGGCTCAGGCCACCAGGAGGGACAAGCAGTGGTCCCCGGGAGCAGCACAGCCCGCCACAGGCAGGGGAAGGGGGGACATGTCCCCCCAGGGTGGCACGGGGAGAAGGTCGGTCCCTTACTGGTTTGCCCGGGGCTGGGGGGCCGGGGGCCGCCCCCCGGGGTCAGGAGCTGCCCCGGATCCTCTCCATGTAGCTCCTGAGCTCCTCGGGGTCCCGCAGCCCCATGTCCTCGCACACCCAGCGGATGTCATCCTCGCTGGCCACCAGGATGGATTGGACGTTGGGGGCGGGCTGGGGGGGCTCCTCGGGGACCCGGGGGGGCGCGAAGGTGACAAATTCCACCCGCTTCCTCCGGCCGCCCCCCGGCGTACCCCTCTCCTTGCGGGGCAGGGGACCCCCGGGTGTTGGGGTGCTGGGGGGACCCCCAGCGTCGGAGCCCGGCGCGGTGCCCGGTGGCACCCCACAGCAGCAGCGCTTGGCCTCAGTGCCTGCCTCGGGGGCCGGTGGCTCGGGCTGCTGGCGGTCCAGTTGCCGGCTCAGCTCCTCCTGGTCGGTGCCCAGCCAGACCCAGTTGTGGGGCTGCGGAGCCGAGGGGGCCGCGCCGGCGTCCGGCAGCTCCTTCTGCTGGTACCGCAGGACGAAGAAGATGCAGTTGACGAGGAAGATGAAGATGGCCAGGCAGAAGACGCCCAGCAGGACGTACATGCCGATCTCCAGGTCAGTCACCCGCTCAGGAGCCTTCACCATCTCATCCTCCTCCTCTTCGTCCCTGCCAGCGCGGTTGTGGCCATAGCCTTCCTCCTCCTCCTCTGAGGAAGACCCCAGCCCCTGGAGCTTGGTGGAGGCAGGTCCTACGCCAGCAGGGTCTCTCCGCCGCGGCTCGCTGGCCGCCGTCACCGCCTCCCCCGACATGGCCCCCTCGGCCCGTGGGAAGGGTGAGCTGGGCCGGAGGCGGCCACCGCGGGGCCGGGGGCTACCAGGGGTAGGGGCACGCCGGCCAGACCCCACCTCAAGCCAGGCGGTGCCAGTGGCCAGCGCGGCTGCCCGGTGCCGGCCCCGGCGGCAGGCGTCTGGGGGGTGCAGGCTGAGCTGCAGCAGAGCCCCCCGCCCCAGCCCCTCCGCCACCACCCACGGGCGAGCAGCGGGGACACGGGGCGAGCCCCCGACGGTGGCCACGGTGGGGTCCAGCGAGGTCACGGTCAACGCCGCGTCCTGCCAACCGTACAGCTCCAGCGGGGCCAGCGTGTGGTCGGAGAAGGACAGCCAGACGGACAGCGTCGCCTCCTGTCAAGGATGCCGGGCAAGATGGCACTGGGGGGGACTGGGCACCCCCCCAAGCACCCAGGATCAGCCCCCCGCACCCCTCTCACCTGCTTGGGGGCACGCAGGGTGCCCGTCCCTTGGGCGGTGGCGGTGACCACGCTGGGGTGGCCCGGCTCTGCCCGCAGCGTCAGGGACAGCTCTGACACCACCTGGGCGTGCAGCTCCGTCACCGTCACCTTCTCCTCCGACACCACCAGCATCTGCTCCCCCAGGATGGAGTCCGAGAGCGGGGAGCGGACCTGCGGGCACGGGGGGCACCGGAGAGACCTTGTGAGCCCCCAAACTTCATGGCCTCCATGCCTCTGTCCTCTACCTGCCCTGTCTTTGCCCCCCCGCCCTGCTTTTCCCTCTCTCCAGCCCCTGCATCCCTCAGCTCCCCCTGGGACCCCTTCCAGCCCCCCACTTCCCTCCATCCTTCCCCTGCATCCCCCCATCTCTTCTCTGCCCCCAGGAACCCCTCCAGAGCTCCCCATCTCCCTCCCTCTGCCCCAGGACCCCCTCCAGCCCCCTCATCTCCCTCCCTCTGCCCCCAGGACCCCCTCCAGCCCCCTCATCTCCCTCCCTCTGCCCCCAGGACCCCCTCCAGCCCCTCTCATCTCCCTCCCTCTGCCCCCGCACCCTCCCAACTCCCCCCAGGACCCCCCAGCTCCCCTCTGCCCCTAGGACACCCCTCCACCCCCTGCATCTCCCCCCAAAAGACGAGCCCCCAAGCCTACCTCCACGGAGGTGACGCCAGGCTCCCGGCCGACCACCACGGTGCCCCCCTCCAGCGAAGCCACGCGAGGGTCCTGCACCCGGGTCCGGTCGGCCACCAGGTGGGTGACATCCAGGAGCCAGTCGGGGCCGGGCAGGTAAGCGAGGTGATGGCCACCGTCGAGCGGGTGGGCCACGAAGTGTGCCAGGACCCTCACCGCCGTCCGCTGGTACTGGGGCCGGCAGCCCCGCGCCCGCCGCTCAGCCTCCTCCCCGGGCTCCTCCGCCTCTGCCGGGGCGCTGCGGGGTGACGGGGACACCGGTGTCACCGGACCTGCAGGGCTCAGTGGGGCTTCTGGGGTGTGTGCCACGGGGGGATGTGTCACGAATGCGTGGGGGCTCAGCGGGGGCAGCAGTGCCCACCCCAAGCATGGTGGGGATCAGTGGGGCAGGGACATGTGTCACGAGTACCGTGGGGCTCAGCAGGGCAGGGGTGCATCTCATGGGTGCCACGGGGCTAGCGGGGCAGGGATGCACACTGGAACGCCAGTTCAGCGGAGCGGTGGCACACGTCACGAGCGCAGTGGGGCTCAGTACCCACTGCCGGCTCCCTCCTCACCCGCCGCCGCGGTGGCAGGGACCCCCCGGGGCACTGGGCTCACCTCTCGGGGCCGCCGGGCAGGCGCCAGCCCCGCACTTGCTCCAGCGCGGTGTCGCCCAGTTGGACGCGCAGGGGCAGCAGCGGTGCCCAGACGGTGAAGCGCAGCGAGGCGTGCAGGCGCCGGGACCAGAAGTCCACCCGTGCCCCCCGTGCCCCCCGGCTCTCCTTGCCCCCCACGAACACAGCGTCACAGGCATCCGAGACCTGGGTGGGGGGCACGGAGAGGAGCAGGGGGAGCGGGCAGCCCCCGGGCAGGGTAGGGAGGACACCGGGGGGACACTGGGGCCCCACTCACCTGTAGCACCTGCTTGTCGGCCGACTCGCAGCCCGGCGGCTCGGTGAGCTCGGCCACGCCGCCTCCCGCCTCCACCGCCACCAGCTTCACCGGTATGGCACGGGGGACCCCAGTCAGCGGGGCCGTGTTCAAGATTTCCAGCTCCTGCGGGGCAGAGCGGGGCTCAGCACATGGCCCCGTGGGGCCGGGGGGAGCCGGGGTGGGGGGCACCCACCTGCACCAGGGGAACGAGGGCACGGACGTCCCGCTCCGACACCTGGATCTCCCACACCAGTTTGTCCTTCTGGGCCTCAGGGTCCTGGCCGGGGTACTCCACCTGCCAGGTGAGGGGCCGCGCCGGCGCCAGCCCCCCGGTCCCGTTCTCCACCGCCAGGTCCAGGTGCAGGAACGCGGCGGAGTCGGCCGCCCTGTGCCACCGCACGGGGGTCGGGGCTGCCCCGTGCCCCCCAGCCCTCCCACTGGGGCATACTGGGATGGGAGTGGTGCAATGCACAGGTCCCCCTGCTCTGACTGCGCCATACGGGGATGGGAGCAGTGTAACACCAAAGTCCCCCTACTCTGACTGGGCCATACTGGGATGGGAGTGGTGCAACGCACAGGTCCCCCTGCTCCAACTGGGCCATACTGGGACAGGGGTGATGCAATGTACAGGTCCCCCTGCTCCAACCAGGTCATACTGGGATGGGGGCAGTGTCATGCACAGGTCCCCTTTGCTCTGACTGGGCACTACTGGGCTGCACTGGGCCCCCATGCAGAAGCCCCCTCCCATACCGGGGGTCCCCAAGGACCAGGGCAGCTACCTCCAGCCGCCGCGGGCGTCCCCGCTCCGCCGGCAGGTCACCACGGCCGTCGAGTGCTTGGGACCCCGGCTGCGCTCCAGCTGGGCGGTCCAGGAGGTGGGGGACCCAGGGCGGGCGCCCACCACTTGCAGCCCCTTCTTCGCCTTGATCCTGCCAGCGGGACTCCCGTCACACAGCGTCCCCCTCCCAGCACCCGCCACCCTCCGCGGGGGTCCCCTGCCCGCCCGGGGGGGGTCTCACCGAAGCGTCAGCTGGTCGGCGGTGAAGTTGTGCCGTACGGCGAGGGTGGCAGTGAAACGCTGTCCCGGGCGTAGCGTGGCATCGGGCACCCGCAGCAGCACCTTGTCATCCAGCCGTACCTCCTGCCGCCGCGCCGGCTCGGCCGCCCGCAGCTCCAGTGTGCCCAAGTACCATGGTGCCTCCCCACCGCGGCTCCGCTCCCGGCCCCCGGCGCGGCCGCACTCTGCCGGTCCCACCACACCGTAGTGCAGCTCGGCCGGCTCGGGGGGCTCAGGGTGCCCGGGGGCCTCGGCCGCCCGGCGGCGGCTGCGTGAGGCTGGGGATGCCGGGGAGAACCAGCGCGGGGGGATCTCCAGCTCCACCACGCAGACGCCCAGGGGTGCCTGGAGGGGAGAGCAGGGCCCCAGCTCAGGGGGGGCCAAGTGGGGTGACCCCCCAGCGGGGAGGGCTCCATCCCCGGTGGGTGGCACTGACCTGCAGGCGGCACGTCCCACGGGCCACCCGGCCCCGGTGGTGTGCGTGGAGGGTGACGCAGGGCAGCTCCCCAGGGTGGTCCCGCTGCCCGGGGTGGTCCCGCTCCCCGGGGTGGTCCCGCTGCCCAGGCAGCCAGTCGGGACCCTGCAGGTGGAAGAGGACGCGGGCGAAGGGCTCGGTTGGGGACACGGCGCTCTCGAGGGAGACGGCACGGATGGCCCAGGCTGCCGAACCGTCCCTCCCCGGAGGGTTCTCGGTGGGCACCTCCTGCAAAGAGACAGGGATGGTGGCAGGGGGGGCCCAGGGGACGGTGGGGGGCACCCACAACCGGGCGGCAGGGGTGGCGAGGGCCATTTTACCTGCCGGGTGCTGAAGGGCGGGTAGGTGGCCTGGAAGAGGGGCTGCGCGGCAGAGCCGTGCCGCAGCAGCAGGAAGGTCTCAGTGCGGGCGTGCAGGGAGGCGTTGGCGGGCAGGTCCTGGTCTGCCCGCTGCAGCCGGTAGTACTCGGGCACGCCGAGCACCTCCAGGTCCGCCGGCAGGTAGACGGGGTCGGGGGGGTCCCTCGCTGCGGGGACAGGGGCTGTGTCACCGGCCTCGGTGGCCACGGAGGGAAAGGGCTGCCCCGGGGTGGCTGAGCGGGGGTCTCGGTGCCCACCTCCGGCTCTGAGGCTTGGTGCCTCCAGAAGAAAGCCGGCTTCGGCGCTGCCGCGGCACCACGCAGCCCTCCTCGGGGACAGGGTCACCCCCGCGTCCCCGGAGGTTGTCCCTTGGGTGATGTGGCCCCCTCACGGCCCCCTGTGCCCCCCAGGCACCCCAGCAGAGCCAGGGCCAGCGCTGGGGGTCCGGCACGGGTGCCAGCACGGTTCCCCCCAGGCTTGGCTGCTCCCCACTAACGAAGCGGCGTTCGTCAGGCTGCCCCGCTCTGCCAGCGGCGCGGGGATCCGCTCCCCTGGTTGGTCCCGCAGGGTGGGATCCAGGATCAGGGCATCCGGATCACCGGGATCCCCGTGCTCGCGGAACAGATCCCGCCAGGATGCCCGGGCAGGGCTCACCCACGAGCCCGGGGACAGATCCCACCCGATCCACAGCTCCCTGTGGGCATGGGCAGGGGCAGATCCCCGGGGCAGATCCCGGGGGATCCGGTGAGCGGGGAGAGGACCGAGGCAGATCCCGGGTTCCCGTGGGCCGGGAAGCGGATCCCCTCGGACTGCAGGGATCCCGGGTGGACGCGGCGGAGATTCCTCCCCCCCCCCCCCGCCGAGATCACGGCGGATCCTTGGGGGATCCCCTCCGGATCGCGGGGGGATCCCGCGCGGTGGAGGGGGTCGCGGCGGCGGGGTGGGGGGGTCGCGGATCCCGGCGATCCCGAATGCGGGATCCCGTCGGGAGCGGCTCCACGGGGGATCCCCCGCGATCGGGTGCGGAGCCGGGCTCGGGGCCGCCGGCGGTGCCGGTGCCGGTGCCGGTGCCGGTGCCGGTGCGCTCACCTGAGGCGCAGAGCAGGGCGGCGGCCAGCAGCGCCAGCCGGGGCCCCGGGGCCGGGGCCGGTGCGGGGGCCATGGCCGGGAGGGCTCCGCGGCGCGTCCGTGCGAGCGCCGCCGCCGCTCCCGTCCCTCCGCCTCCGCGCCCAGACAATGGGGCCGGGGCGGGACCGGCACCGGCGCCGCCTCGTCCCGCCGGGTCCTAAACCCCGGCCCTGCCCGCCCTGCGCAGCGCCGAGCACCGCTGCGGCCCCAGCCCCGCTCCCCAGCCCCAGCCCTGCTCCCCAAACCCAGCCCCGCTCCCCATTCCTGCTCCCTATCCCCATCCCTGCTCCCCAAACCCGTACCTGCTCCCCAAACCTGTCCCCGCTCCCCAAACCCAGCCTCGCTCCCCATTCCTGCTCCCTATACCTGCTCCCCAAACCTGTCCCCGCTCCCCAAACCCAGCCCCGCTCCCCATTCCTGCTCCCTATCCCCATCCCTGCTCCCCAAACCCATCCCTGCTCCCCAAACCTGTCCCTGCTCCCCAAACCCAGCCCCGCTCCCCAGCCCTGCTCCCCAGTCCCAGCCCTGCTCCCCAAACCTGTCCCTGCTCCCCAAACCCAGCCCTGCTCCCCATTCCTGCTCCCTATCCCCATCCCTGCTCCCCAAACCCATCCCTGCTTCCCAAACCTGTCCCTGCTCCCCAGCCCTGCTCCCCATCCTGGCTCCCCATCCCACTCCTCATCCCCATCTCTGCTCCCCATCCTGCTCCCCAAACCCCCCCCTGCTCCCCATTCCCATCCCCATCCCCGCTCCCCGTCCCCTTCCCTGCTCCAGGGCACAGCGCCGGGCACAATGGGCCGTGTTGAGAGACCCCCGAGCAGGGAGGGGGCTCTCACACTGCCTGGTGCCCATCCTTCCCTGTCCCACCCCAATTAAGGCAACTGGGGGGCACTGGGAGGGACTGGGAACACAAGAGGGACTGGAGGAGGGCAGATGTGGCCGGGGGCATGGAGCCGGCAGGAGGGAGGTACAGCAGCCGGCCGCAGGGCAGCGGGGACGGCTGGAGGGCGATGGGGACATGGAGAAGGGGCCAGATCCTGGCACGGATAAACCCCCCCCTTCCTCCTCCTCCTCCTCCTCCTCCTCCTCCGTGCTTGGCACCGGCCTCGGCAAACAGAGGGAGAGGGACAGGCGCAGGGCAAGCGTGTGGCACCCTCCCTGTGCCCCAGAAACGAGCCACGCGTGCCCCCCACGCCTGCCCAGCCCGAGTGGGGTGCAGGGGTCCGGGCAGCCCCCCGAGGGGAGCCCCCAGGCTCCCGGCTCGCAGCGGGCAGCCTGCTCGCCGTGCCCCTTCCCTGCGGGGAGAACAGCCGAGCCAGGCCGGGATAAAACCGTATTTATTCAGAACCACATATCAAAACAGTTTAAAAAGCAGCTTAAAACCCAAGGACTGACAGCGCGGGGCCCCAGGGGGGCTGCGTCCCCCCCTGCCTGAGCAGAGCCCCCGTTTTGGGCTGGGGAGATGCCCGGAACGGGGAGCGGGTTCCCCTCTTTGTGCCGAGCTGCCGCCGCCGCCGGAGCTGGACGGGCACAGCAGCCACCAGGCTGGGCAAGGAGGGACGGGGATGCTCGCCCACCGCCCCGTGGCGGGCCTGGATTTGGGGCTGGGGGCTGCCAGGGCCATGGGGGGACCCCCTCCCTGGGGGAAGGCAGTCTTGGCTCACACGAAGGCACTGTGGCGTGGGAGCAGGGCTCCAGTTTTGGGGGTGCTGCACTGAAGGGGGGGCCCTTTGTGCCCCCAGTGGGACGGGGGGGCTCCCAGGCTGGCATCCACCCCCGGGCAGGGGGCTAAGGGGAGCAGGGCCCCCAGGAAGAAGCGGGGCAGCGGTGGGGGGCGGCGGAAGGGACGTGGGGGCTCAGCAGGGAGGACGCATGCTTGGGGGGGACAGGGTGCGCTGGGGACGCTGCAGCGGGGTGGGCTGTCCCCTGGGGGGGGGTTCACTCCTCCCGGTTACGGGGGCCCCCCCACTTCTGCCGTCGCCGCAGCTCCTCCACCTTCCACTCCAGGCTGCGAACGGCAGCATCCAGCTGGGTGCTGGGGCTGGGGGACCCCACCAGACGCCCCAGAAGGGCGTAGAGCACCCACAGCCCCAGCAGCATCCCCGCCTGCACCGTGGGGCTCTCCTGGGAGGCCGCGACGTGGAAGAAGGCACCCAGAAAACAGCAGAGCTTCACCCAGCGGAGCGCGGGCAGCAGTAGCCCCCGTAGCCACGACAGTAGCCAGGAGCCCAGCAGGGCGGCCAGCCCCCACAGCAGCACCCGCCGCACCTCGCCGGGGCTCAGCGCCGCCGCACGCACCAGCCGGTCCCCTGGGAAGGGAGGCGGGTGTCACCGGCGGCACGGCCACGGCGGTGGCGCTGGGGCTGGGTGCCAAACCCGTCCCGTAGCCGGGCCGCCGCTCCGCGACCCCCCAGCTCACCGCTGATGCCAGAGGCGGCCAGGAGATCCCCGAGGATCCTGCAGAGCGTGGTCAGGGCCACCGAGATCCCCGAGGACACGACCCAGAGAGTGGCGGCGAGGCTCTGCGGGGAGAAACAGGGCCGGGGGGGTTGGCGGCCGGTGAGTGGGACGCAGCCCCCGTGGGACAGGAGGGGGACACCGGGGATGGCTGAGACCTCACCTCGGCCACCAGCCGCAGGGGCTGGGAGCCCACCCAGCTCTCCAGGGTCTCCCAGGCGGCTCGGCCCAGCCGCGACAGCAGGTCATCGGCGGCAGCGGCATGGCCACGAAAGCTGTCCTGGCCGCGAAAGCCGTCCTGGCCACGAAAGCCGTCCTGGCCGTCCTCCGCCCGGTCCCCCGCCACCGCCATGAGGAAGGGGACCCACAGCAGCACGGCCAGCAGAGCCCGGCGCCCCGCGTCGCCCTCCATTTTGGGTCCTGCCTGCGACCTGGGGTCTCTGCGGGGAGAGGGAGAGCGGGGTGGGAGCCGTGCGGGACCCCTCCGTGCCGGGGCCACCGTGCTGCCAACCGTAAGCGGCAGCGCTGGCACCGGCCCAGAACCGTCGCCGGGGGACGGCCGGGGGGGCCGGAGGCAGCGGGGTCCCCTCCGCTGGCCTTTGGGGTCCCCCGGGCGGGAGGGACGTCCCCCCCCGGGGCTGAGCTGGCCCGGGGCCACCGCGGCTATCTTTAGGACGAGGCCGCGGCGCCTGCCCTGCCCAAGGGCACAGGCCGGGGTGGGGGGACCCCGGCACCCCCGGAGGGAGCGGGGTGCTCGGGGATGGGGCTCAGCCATCGCTGTCCCTCCCCAGGAGACCCCAACCCCCCCCCCCCGGGCACCCCACTCCCCCCGGCCCCCCCCGGGCGCCCTCTCCAGTCCCCGGTGCCCCGTTCCCCCTCTCGCTGGGGACCCCTCACACCCCGGGGAGGGGGGGGGGGGGGCTCCCCTTGCCCCCCCCCGGTCCCTAGGACCCCCCCTCCCTCCCTCCTTCTCCCCCTGACTGCCCCCACCCCAATCTCCCCGGGACCCCCCACCCTCGGGACCCCCCATTCCAGGGACCCCCCACCCCCAGCACCCCCCCCACCCCCTGGATCCCCATTCCAGGGATTCCCCCCCATCCCCGGGACCCCCCACCCTGGGACCCCCCACCCTAGGACCCCCATTCCCGGGATCCCCCACCCCCGGGATCCACCCATTCCCGGGACGCTCCTATTCCCGGGATCTCCCATCCCCGGGACCCCCACCCGCGGGACCCCCCCCATCGCCAGGACCCCCCAATCCCCAGGACCCCCCATTCCCGAGACCCCCCCATCCCCCGGATCCCCATTCCCAGGATCCCTCCCCTCCGGGCCCCCCCCTCCCGCCTATTCCCCCCCCGGGTCCCCCCAAACCCGCCCCCCCCCCCCCCGCCGTCTCCCCCCGGGGTCCCCCCCCCCGCCCCCGGTCCCCCCTCGGCGGAGCAGCGCTCACCGCCACCGCACGGGGGCGCTGCGGAGCTAGGCGGGCCGCAGCGCGCGGACGAGCCCTAACATCCGCCCGCCGCCGCGGGGCACGACGGGAGTTGTAGTCCGGAGCCGCCCCGCGCCCCGTTGCATGCCGGGAACCGGTCGCTATGGCAACGCCCCCCAACGCGGGTGGGGGGGCCGTGGCGGGAGGCGCCGTTCCCGGTGGGAGGGCGTGGCGCGGTGCATGCCGGGAGCGCTTCCGTTTCCGGTAACGGCGGCGCCCGCGTGAGCCGTTAGGAGGCTCGCGGCGGCCTTCTCGCGCCGCCCGGAACCGGAACCAGAACCGAAAAACGCGAACCGGAACCGGAGAGATTCGTAACCGGAACGTCGCGGTCACCCGGTGTCCGCCATGGCCCTCATCTGCTCCAGTGAGTGCGGAGGCCGCGGAGGAGGCCCCGCGGCGGGGGGAGCGGTTACCGGGGGGGTCCCCGGGCTGTGGCGTCCCCGGTGCTCGATGGGGGGGGGGGGCTCCTCGGTACCGTAACCCGCTCCCCTCCCGTTCTCCCAGTTTCCAACGAGGTCCCCGAGCACCCCTGCGTCTCCCCGGTCTCCAACCACGTCTACGAGCGGCGGTTGATCGAGAAGTACATCGCGGAGAACGGCACCGACCCCGTTAACAACCAACCCCTCTCCGAGGAGCAGCTCATCGACATCAAAGGTACCGGCATTCTGCCGGTGATCCCGGGGGGGAGGCAGCGGGATCCCCCCGCACCGGGAGAGAGCTGGTCGGCAGCCGGCTGAATACGAGCCCAGGTGGTCAAGAAGGCCCGTAGCCTCCTGGCTTGTATCAGGAATAGTGTGGCTAGTGGGCTAGGGAAGGGGTCGCCCCCCTGGGGAGGCCGCCCCTCGAATGCTGTGCTCAGCGCTGGGCCCCGCACCCCAAGGCGGCCATGGAGGGGCTGGAGCGTGGCCAGAGCAGGGCAGCGAGGCTGGGGCAGGGGCTGGAGCACAAGGCTGGGGAGGAGCGGCTGGGGGAGCTGGGGGGGCTCAGCCTGGAGAAGAGGAGGCTGAGGGGAGCCCTCATCGCTCTCTGCAACGGCCTGAAAGGAGGCTGGAGCCGGGGGGGTCGGTCTCTGCTCCCCAGGAACAAGCGATGGGACGAGAGGGAACGGCCTCAAGCTGCACCAGGGCAGGGTTGGGGTGGGTATTAGGAAAAACTTCTTCCCCCAAAGGGCTGTCAGGCCCTGGCCCAGGCTGCCCAGGGCAGGGGCTGAGTCCCCATCCCTGGGGGGATTTAAAAGCCGGGGAGATGTGGTGCTTGGGGATATGGTTTAGTGGTGGACTTGGCAGTGCTGGGTTAGCGGTTGGACTCGATGATCTTAAAGGTCTTTTCCAACCTAAACGATTCTACGATTCCGTTGGTCAGCAATGCTCTCCCCAATAGCCAAACCATCAGCCTGACGCGGCCGGAAAGCAGAGCCGAGGGGCTCGGGGTGCTGGGGGGTGCAGAGACAGCGATGCGGTTGTCTGAAGGGGTTGACGGGAGCGTTGAGGATGCGGTTGATGTGTTCACGCTGTCTCGTTGGCAGTCGCCCACCCGATCCGGCCCAAGCCTCCCTCTGCCACAAGCATCCCAGCCATCCTGAAAGCCCTCCAGGATGAGTGGGTAAGCACTGGGGCACGGCAGGGAACGGAGCTGAGCGCTGGCAGCTGCCTGCGCTGAGGCTAACGCCTTTTCCCTGCCTGCCTGACTCTGCCTCGTCCCGTTAGGATGCCGTCATGCTGCACAGCTTCACCCTCCGCCAGCAGCTGCAGACTACGCGCCAGGAGCTGTCCCACGCGCTCTACCAGCACGACGCCGCCTGCCGCGTCATCGCTCGGCTCACCAAGGAGGTCACCGCCGCCAGAGAAGGTGACGGGGGGTGGGGCGAGCAACGTGTGGCCCAGCAGCGGGTAGTTTGGGTAACGATGGCTGCACTGGACGCCGTCACCTTTCCCCTTCGAGCGATTGTTAAACTCACAGCCGTTCTCTGCCTCCGCAGCTTTGGCGACTCTGAAGCCGCAGGCTGGCCTCATCGTGCCCCAGACGGTGCCGTCCTCCCAGCCAAACGTGGCGGTGAGTCCCCGCTGCCCCTCTCGGCGCTTTTCCCCTCGATCCCCCACTGCCAATCTCCGCTCCTGTCCCCTCTCTTCCTCCTCTGGCTGTAACCAGCTCCTTTCTCTGTCCCGTGCAGGGAGCTGGGGAGTCGATGGATCTGGGAGAGCTTGCGGGCATGACCCCCGAGATCATCCAGAAGGTAAAGGGTCTCCCACTTGCGCTGCCGCAGCCTTCGGCAGCACCTTTTCTCCAGCCTCCCCTCGTGGGAGCCCCAGTCAGCCTGTGACCACCCTTCTCTTCTTTTCCAGCTTCAAGACAAGGCTACGGTGCTGACCACGGAGCGTAAGAAGGTGAGCGGCCCCGTTTCCCTCTGAAGATACCATGGCAGCCAGGACGTGCCGTGCTCCGAGCGAGGCCGATGTTTATCTCCACACCGTTTTCCTTTTGCAGAGAGGCAAGACGGTTCCGGAGGAGCTGGTGAAGCCGGAGGAACTCAGCAAGTACCGGCAGGTCGCCTCGCATGTGGTGAGTGCCATGATGCGGGCAGGGGCTCCAAAACTCCCCGGTGTAGCTGGGCACGCGGGCCTCTCCTGTGCCGCTTCGCAGCCTCAAGGAGCGATGGATTTACTGCTGGGCAGAGCGAGGAGAGGGCCGTGACTCTCCGTGCCGCAGCCCACAGGGATTAGATGCGGCACAGGCTCCTGCTGTTGGAATGAAACACCCTGGCCTCCCTCAAGGGCCTCTTAATTCCCTTTGGGGGCGTTTTCTTGCTTGCGGCATTAATCTGGCGTCCTCCTACCTCGCGCAGGGGCTGCACAGCGCCAGCATCCCAGGGATCCTTGCCTTGGACCTCTGTCCTTCTGACACCAACAAGATCCTCACCGGTAAGGGAGCCTCCTCCGCTTGCTGGGGATTGTGTGGTGTCAGCTCAGAGCCCGCAGCTGCCTGGGAGCGGGACCCTATCTCTGTGCTTTTGCGGGATAGAGGTGGAGCAAGGGGCACGAGGGATTCTCTCACCTGATGGCAGAGCTCCTCAGGACAGCGGTCCCCAGGAAAGGTGGGTGGATTTGAACTTGGTTGGCCACAGATTCCCATCTCTCACCGCTCCCTGCTTTGTTTTCCAGGTGGGGCTGATAAAAACGTCATCGTCTTTGACAAGAGCTCGGAGCAGATCCTGGCGACACTCAAGGGACACTCCAAGAAGGTTACCAGTGTTGTCTTCCACCCCTCTCAGGTGCGCACAGGCCCGTGTTCAGCCTCTTCCCTCATAGCCAGGCTGCCCCAGATTGGGTTTTCTGGGCCGTCTTCTGGTGTTCTGTTCTGGTGGGCTCTCCGCCTCGTGCAGCCTGGTGCTGGGCCAGTTCTTGCCTGTAGAAACCTTTCTCCGATGGAGAAGCGAAGCTCTTTTGATGTTAATTTCCCTTCTCCATTCCTCGGCTAGGACTTGGTGTTCTCAGCTTCTCCCGATGCAACTATCCGGATCTGGTCTGTGCCCAACGCCTCGTGCGTCCAGGTCATCCGTGCCCACGAGGGCTCTGTCACGGGGCTGAGCCTCCACGCGACCGGCGACTACCTCCTCAGCTCTTCTGATGACCAGGTGAGAGCCAGCCCCGGGCCGCAGACCCCTCCTCTGCTTCTTCTCTCTCTGTACTCAACGTGCCATTCCTCTCTTCCAGTACTGGGCTTTCTCGGATATCCAGACAGGCCGTGTCCTCACCAAGGTGACGGATGAGAGCTCCGGCTGTGGTAAGGCTTACGGCTGAGTATCCTCACCCTGCGGGGCCGCTGCGAGCATGGAGAGGAGGGATTTTTCTGCCTGTGGGTCCCTGGGCTCCTGGAGCTCAGAAGAACTCTGCGGGGAGCCTGCTAACAGGGTCAGAAAGTCTCCCTAACTCTCCAAAACTCTCCCCCTGTGTCTCTGCAGCTCTCACCTGCGCTCAGTTCCACCCGGACGGGCTCATTTTTGGAACAGGGACGATGGACTCTCAGATCAAGATTTGGGATCTGAAGGTAGGGCTGGCCCTGGGTGCGTGGGGGGCGACGGGGAGGCAGCGTGGCGGGGGTGTGCTCGGTTTGGTGCCCAGCAGAGCCTTCAGTCCAAGGCGCGGCGCAGTTTTTCCCCAAAAATACAAAGCTTCAGCTCAAGAGCGGCCGCTTCTGGCGCCGTAGCTGGTGATGGGGGGCGTTATCTTGTGACGAGGGGGCGTTTGCTGCATCCCCAAGAGAATCGGTGAGGAACAGGAGGGTTCGCAGGCCGGCCGCTGCTGCGGGATGAGTCTGTGCTGGGTGTGCGTGGGCCTTGCTCAGGCCCACGGCTGTGAATTTGCAGCGCAGGAGCAGCTCCAGCTGTCAGCAGGTTGGCTCTATCGTCCCCCACCAGCCTGTCGAGCTGTAGTTCAGGGCCGCAAAGAGCGCGTGGAAGCAGCTCAGTCTCTGTTCCCCTATCTGCCTGTTAACTCTGAAGCAGACTGATGATACAGACCCACATAGGCCGCCTGCCCGCCCAGCTGCGGTTGCAAGGATCTGCTCTCGGATCTCCCGGCCGCGAGGGCGCTGCGGTTCCCTGCCGGCAGCCTCTCTCTAACTGCCCTTATCCCCAGGAACGCACCAACGTGGCCAACTTCCCGGGGCACTCGGGCCCCATCACCAGCATCGCCTTCTCCGAGAACGGCTACTACCTGGCCACGGCAGCGGACGACTCCTCTGTCAAGCTCTGGGACTTGCGTAAGCTCAAGAATTTCAAGACGTTGCAGCTGGACAATAACTTTGAGGTGCGTGACTGCCCCATTTTTCCCCCGATGGGCAGGCTCCGCTCCCAGCGTCCGCTGTCCCAGGCCTTCTCCTGCCTATGCTCTGCTTTGGGGGAGCCTGAAGCGGAGGTGCTGCCCCGCCAGCACCCCGAAAAGCCATTTGGAGCTTTCTTGACCTTGTCTGAAGCCTCGTTGCCCTTCTCCTCTACAGGTGAAGTCTCTCATTTTCGACCAGAGCGGTACCTACCTGGCCCTGGGCGGGACGGACGTCCAGATCTACATCTGCAAGCAGTGGACGGAAATCCTCCACTTCACAGGTGAGGGGCTGTGGGAGGGCGGAGGTGAGAGGGGAGGCGCGTAGGTCCCTTTTTGGGGAGAGAAAACGCTCTCCTGGGTCTGCAGAGCGAGCCGTGGGGTGCAAAGCGCCGCCCACCCCATCGGCGCTCGGTGCCGTAACCGCGTTTTTCCTCCCCAGAGCACAGCGGCCTCACCACGGGAGTGGCTTTTGGCCACCACGCCAAGTTCATTGCCTCAACGGGCATGGACCGGAGCCTGAAGTTCTACAGCCTGTAGCCCCGCACGTGGGGCCGAGGTCTCGCTGCCGTGCTGGGGTTCGGGGTGGGAGGGCGGGAGGGAATATCGGGGCGGCGGGGAGGGAGGGAGGGAGGCAAGCGGTTCGTTACTTCTCCGGGCTCCCCTGCGGTAGCTGTTGGCAGAGGAGAAGTTGGATGTCGCCTTCCCTGTGCTTTATGGATTTGTTTGGTTTAGTTTTTCTTCTTTTTCAGTTTCGTGTGTGTCTTTTTCTGGCTTTAGATTCTGTTTTCTGTGCTTGTAACCGACGCAACAAAAGGCTTCAAGCCCGGCGCTGGTGGATGGTTGTGGCCGGGATCGTGGCGGGGATGTGCGGAAGGAGGGAGGGAGGGGAAGATCGTGCAGGTTTTGTAAGCAGTTATCTAGTTTCGTTATGGAAATAAAGAACTATTCACCGTAGTGGTGCGTGCCAGCGCCTGTCGTCCCGGGGGTGAGGAAGGCTCCTGCGATGGGCTGGGGTGGAGCTCAGAGGAGAGGAGGCTCCGACCGAGCAGGCAGAAGCGTGGGGTGGGATCGGGGGGCTGAGGGGGGAGCTGTGGGTGCTGCCAGCTCCGGGATGGGGACAGGGGACCCCTAAGGACAAACCACCACCACAGCCTCCAGTTTGAGCCGTGCTATGCACTGGTTTATTTTTCCAGCTTGCCCGGAGATGACAGGCGGCATCTGGCTGGAGGCAGGAGCTGCGTAGGAGGAAGAGGAGGAGAGTTAGTTGGAGCTGGGATGAAGGGGCAGTTTAGGGAGTGGAGGGGACTCACCCAGCACCTTCGGCCTCAGCCTCTCGGCAGCTTGGGGACCTTTGGGAAGATGATGCCTCCCTGGGAGGTGACGGTGCCCACGGCTCCGGCTGTCCTCCTCTCCCCCGGAGACCGACGCGCTCCTGGAAGGGGCAGGGGGTCGGCGTGGAAAGCTGGGGCAAGCGGAGGTCCCGCCGCGGCCGGCTACTGAACAGGAGCTGGTGGCACCCAGACTTACGTGAGGGCACTCCCAGCTGGCAGGAGGGCCGGCAGGGCTCGGGCTGCGCGAGGTGGCACACGGAAGCGCTGCACGAGATGTACACCTGGAAGCCACCGGTGGGCCAGCGTCAGTGGCCAGCGGTGCTGGGGTGGGTTTGGGGGTGTTGGGACAACACTGGGGGGGCTCAGGGGGACCAGAAGGGACCTCTGAAGTCCACGACCAACCCCCGGGGCCGCCCCCCTCACCTCTCCCTCCAGCACCGCCATGGAGGGAGGCTCCACGAAGGTGAAGGTGGAGATGACGAAGCGCTGGTAGTGGCTCGGGAAGGGCAGCTGCGGCGAGGCCGGCCCCACGGGCACGAGCTGGGTCCTGTAGTTGTCCCCTGCGAAGGGGCACCTGGGCGTGCGAGAGGGACCCTCGGTTGGTGCGGGTGAGCCCCCCCCGCCAGCCCCTCCATCCTCCTGCGTCCCCCCTGTGCTCACCCGTCCACCAGGATGGGCCACTGGGGCTCGGCCGCCGCGTCGGTGCTGGGGGACGCCCAGCAGTGGTGCAGGACCAGCACCAGGTTGGGGTCCGTCTTTTGCAGGAGGCGAACCTCCACGTAGATGGGGTCCCGGAGGACCCTCACCAGGGGGTAGTCGCCGTCGGGGTGGTAGGAGCTGTAGTTCTCGTCTGCGGGAAGGGCGAGAGGCTGAGCGGGCTGAGGGCGCGGGGGTGGCGCGGGGTGGGGGGCGGCGGATGGGCTGCTCACCGGTGGCGATGCGCAGCTGGAGCCCCAGCGGCCCCAGCACGGCCATGGGGGCGGCCGTGGGGGGCACGGCCACCTCCATGCGGAGCGGCAGGAGGTCGCTGGCGTTGTAGATGCAGCGAGCCTGGAGGCTGCGGGGAGCAGAGCGGAGCTGGATGCCCCCCGCGCCCTCAGGTCCCCCAGCCCAAGGAGGGGTGGGTGCCGCCGGGGTCCCCACTCCCAGCAGGCGGAGGGGGAGCTGGGTGGGCTTTGCTGAGGGAGGGTCCTGCCTCTCTGCCCGGCTTCCCCCCCCTCCCCTTACATGTAAGTGCTGTCCCGCGTGATGGAGCCACGGGGGGACCCCTGGACGTCGATGGTAGAGATCAGTTGGTTCTCGTAGATCAGCCGGTCCTCGATCACCTGGGGCGGACACGCACATGGGGTCAGGGTCCCCACTTGCGATCTGGGGGGGATCTCGGAGAGGCGGGGGGACACATCCCTACTTGGACAGTGGTGCCGCACTGCGTGACGGGGAAGCGGAACATCACGAAGGCCTCCGTCACCCTGACGGGTTCGCAGCCGGCCTGGGTGCTGGCGAGGCGGACGCTGTCCAGGTTGTAGGGCTGGGTGACGATGCCCCGCGGCACCACCAGGACAAAGTGCCCGTCCAGCAGGCACTGCACCGTGGCTGCGGCACAAAGGAGCGAGCGACTCCATCAGCCTGAGCAGCCGGGACCTGCGGGTCCCCCTTCGCCACCCCAGCAAGGTGCCGGCCATGGCGGTCAGTGATGGGGGGGTCCCCAGGGACCCCCGCCCGGCATCCTACCCGTGTTGCCGTAATAGCAGGGCGCCATGCGGTCCATGTCATCGTAGCAGCAGCCCGCCTGCAGGCACGCTTCCCGGCCCTGCGGGGCCACACAGGGCATCCTCCCCGCCGCCACCTGGCACTGCTCCCGTGTCAGCTGGGTGCCTGGGGTGGCAGAGGGGGGACACTGCCCTCAGCACCACCCTGAGCATCCCCCTGCCCGCCCCGAGCACCCCCTCACGGCTGTGACGGGGACGAGGGAACACCCAGCCCCAGCTGCACCCCTCCATCCCACCACGTTGGCTTACCTGCCCCTGCCGAGGGGTAGAAGAGAGCCGTGGATTGCAGCAGACTGGGCTGGGATTGAAGCCCAGGACGCAGCAAGCCAGGCTGGGCTTGGGGTTGCAGTCCTGGGCGCACCAGACCCGGCTGGAGCTGAGCCTGAAGGCCAGGGCGTACCAAACCCGGTCGGGATTGGAGTCCTGGGTGCACTAAACTGGGTCGGGGATGGCTGGGATGCACCAGCCCGGCTTGGCTCTGGAGAGCCGGGCGCACCAGGCCTGGCTGGGACTGGGACTGGGACTGGGAGCCGGGGTGAGGCAGCCCAGCTTGGCTCTGGAGCCCAGGGCGCAGGAGACCAGCTTGGGAATGGGTCTGAAGGTTGGGACGAGCTAAGCCCGGCTGGCTTTGGGGCTGAGCTCCTGGGCGTACAAAGCCTGATTGAGTCTGAGCTCCAGCGTGCATTAAGCCAGACTGGACACCAGGGTGCACCAGCCCAGGCTGGTTTTGGCGCACAAGCCCTGGACGGAGAAGACCTGGCTGGTGCTGAGCTCCGGGGTGCACCAACCCGGGCTGGTTTTGGGTCTGAACCCCCGGGCGGAGAAGACCTGGCTGGTGCTGAGCTCCGGGATGCACCAACCCGGGCTGGTTTTGGGTCTGAACCCCTGGGCGGAGAAGACCTGGTTGGTGCTGAGCTCCAGGGTGCACCAACCCGGGCTGGTTTTGGGTCTGAACCCCTGGACGGAGAAGACCTGGTTGGTGCTGAGCTCCGGGGTGCAGCAGCCCAGGCTGGGCTGGGGGCTGCATGCCCGGGCGTATTAAGCCCCGCTGGGGCTGGGCGATGGGGTGAACCATGCCAGGCTGGGGCTGAAGCCCTGGGCGAACCAGGCTGGGCTGGGCTTGGGGCTGCAGCCCGGGGTGCACCAGGACAGGCTGGGTCCGAGCCACGGGGTGAACCTGCTCCGAGTGGGCTTGGGGAGAGAGCTGGGGTCCCGGGACGGAGAGAGCGGACTGGGACATGTGGTGCAGGAGGCCAGGCTGGGACAGGGGGACAAGGACGTCAGTCTGGGTCTGGTGGACATTGTTGCCCCGGTGCTCGGTGCGTGCGTTGCCATCGGTGAGGATCTCGTAGTCCCCTGGCTGCGGGCAGGTCATGTTGACTTCGTAGGAGGCAGCCAGGACCCCACTGAGCAGCATCTCCTCCAGCTGCACCCTCAGGACGTAGCGGTCCTCCTGCGGCAGGGCGGGAGGGACAGTCACCCCCAGCCGCCGGCGCCGGGGGGACGGCGGTGGGGATGGGACCCTCACCTTCACCAGGACGTGGCAGCCCTCGTAGCCGGAGGAGAAGATAACGGCACCGTCCGCCCCAGCATTGAGCCAGTGGAGGCAGATGGAGCAGTTGGCCACGTCAAAGCGGGTGCCGAACTCGTCTGTGGTGACACCGTGGGGACGGGGTAAGTGAGGTGGCACAACCGGGTGCCGTGATGCTCCCCGGGGAGGCAGGCACACAGAAACCCTCCCCGGCCCCACGGCCCCGCACCGAAAGCTCATTCAAGCCATTGGGCTGATCCCATCAAAGCACCAGCACCCCGGGGCACGCGGGTTTTGGGGTAACCGCAGGGTGATCCGGCACAAGGAGAGCCGGGGGGCTCGCGCCCGCCCTGCCCCCCACTCACCCATGACTTTGAAGCGGACGGTGCGGCCGCGGGTGGGGTACGCCAGCAGCTGCATGCCGTAGTCCCCGCAATCGTAGCGGTACCGCAGGAGCGAGAAGGCGGCTCCCGGCCCCGGGGGCAGGAGGAGCAGCAGCAGGAGGAAGGAGCAGCTCCGGCCCATGGCGGCAGCAGCGGTGAGCGAGGCCGGAGCACGGGGATCTCCGTGGATCAGCACTGAGGCCACGGATTTATACCCGGCCGGCTGGGACGCGGTGGGGGGGGGATCAGATGACCGGTGGGGCCGTGCCGGGACGGTGCCTCCTGCCCCGTGGCGGAGGGACGAGCTGTGCCCAGGGCTCCTCGCTCCCCTGCCACCAGCGACCTCGCTGCCCCCAGCCCTGTGGTCACCTCCCGTGGCCACGCCAGGGTGACCGGGGAGGAACCGAAAGCTGTTCAAAGAAACAGTTTGTCCTGCAGCAGGAGAGACTGGCCCTGTGACCGGGAAAGGAGATGGCACCGGCTGGGGTGCCCAGCTGGACCAAGCCATCAGGGCGAGAGGAGGGGGCTAGTGTGTGGCCACCTCCCCGCTTGCCACACAGCCTTAGGGTTTGCCACAAGCCGGTGGGGACAGCGGTGGCATCTGGCTCCCCGATGGACACCCCACTGCCAGGGCAGCTGTGGGACTGGGAGCCTGCGGAGGGACGGTGGCACGTCCCCGGTGAGGTCTGGGGACAATTGTCCCCAAATCACGCCCCGGCTCTGCCCCGCTGCCAGCGCCACGGGGAACCCAAAGTCCTTTCAAAGAGCACTTTGTCCCACGGCGGCGAGGAGTCGGGAGAAACCATTCCAGCAAATAGGCAATCGAGACTGCCGCCCTGAGCATGGCACGGGGCCAGGGGTCCCCAGGCCGCCCCTCGGCCCAGCCGGCACCTTCCCCTGCTCTGGGGTGCTCCCCGGCACCCCGCTCATGCCTGGCTGGGTGCTGCCTTCACCCTAGGGTGGTCGCGGTCCCGCCAGCTGTGCCATGGGATGCTCGTCCCCCGAGGTCCCCGCTTGAAGGCCAACCGCTGCGGTCAAGCGATGGGCAGGCATGCAACAAGAAGCCGGAGCTGGATTTCTCCGGCGCCCCGGGATGGGGCAGAAGAACCTTGGTCCCTTCGGGTGGCCGCTGAGCGCAGCGTTTTGTGGGTTCCCTCTGCCTCCCTCACCAGAAGTTTCCCTTCTGGGTCTTATCTTTATTGCAGATTAGACTGAGTCACCCCCACCCTCCGGGGCGCCGGTCACGGCCGGCTCCTGCACCCTGCCCCGGCACATGCTGGGCGTGAACGTGCCCAGATGCCTGTTTGCCACCCTCCAGCTGAGCCCAGGTGCCAACCTCAGCGTTTTGGGTGCTTAAAACCCTCCTGCCTTGTGGGAGCCGCTGTCCTCGGCATTCCCAGGGGAAAACCCACCCCCAGCTCCCACCGGCTCACAGCACCGAACCCGGGCTCATGGTTAAAAGGCGCACGGAGCTGAGGGTTTGGCCGTAGCCCCCCCCCTAAAACCTTAACCGCCTCATTAAAGAGCAGTAGCAGCTACAGCAACACCCCCTGAGCCGTGGCTGTGCCTGTATATGTACCTATATACACATAGGGGTCCTCCCGCGTGCCGTTGCCAGGACCCGGTGCCCCCATCCCATGAATGCAGGCAGGACCAGGCAGCGCCAACTGGCAGCGGGCACTTTATTGAGCGGGGCAACGAGCCCGGGGGCAGCTCCAGCCCCTTTCCCCTCACCTCCCCACAGCCATCACAGCTTCATGGTGGCAGTGGGGCCCAAGTGGAGCTCCAAAAACTGGACGATCTCCTGCCACGAGTGCTCCTGGGCCTTGGCGTGGGCTTGGGCTTCACCTCCCCACACCACCGGCCGGGGGGTCCCCCGAATGCTGGAGATGCTGCAGAGCGGGGAGCCGGGGGGCTCGATCAAATGCCCGGCCCCGGGGTAGGAAAGGAGGCGGCAGTTCTCCGGCGGCATCCGTGCCATGGCCAGCTCGGCGAAGAGCTTGCTGTTGAAGCTGCGGTCGGCCTCCCCCACCACAAAGAGGACTTTTCCCCGGATCTTCTCGGCCGGGATGGCTGAGGTGCTGTACGCGGGGTCCCGGGGGTCGGCGAAGATGGCTGAGTTGTCCCAGGCCCCCAGCTCTGCGAAGATCACACGCTCGGTGCGGTAGGGGATGGGGGGGATGCGGAGGTCTTTGTAGACCAGCGGGTTGCCGTGGAGGAAGGCCGTGCCGTTGATCCACACTGTGGCCACCACCTGTGGGAGGAAGCTGGCCATGGCCAGGGCCACCTCTGCTCCTTTGGAGACGCCGACGACGCCCAGGCCGGGACCTCGCACCTGCAGCGGGGGGAAACGGAGCCAGCTGGCAGCACCGCTCGCCGGGACGTCACCGGGATGTCCCCAGTCATGAGGACAACCCGTTGGCTGGGACATCCCTGGTCACCAGGACATCCTGCTCCCTGGGATGTCCCCAGTCACCAAGACATCCTTGCTTGCCAGGACATCCCCAGATCACCAGGACATCCCACTGACTGGGACATCCCTGATCACCAGGACATCTTGCTCACTGGGATGTCCTCAGTCCCCAGGACATCTCACTGGGATGTTCCCAGTCACCAGTACATTCCTGCTTGCCAGGACATTCCCCAGATCACCAGGACATCCCTGGTCACCAGGACGTCCTACACACTGGGATGTCCTCAGTCACCAGGACATCTTGCTTATCAGGATGTCCCTGGCCAACAGGACCTCCCACTCACCAGGATGTCCCCAGTTGTCCCCCCTGGCTTGCAGGGGCCACCCACTGCGCTGCAGGGCTCACCTTGGGGTGCCGGAGGAGCAGCTCGGCCGCCTCCTCGAAATACTCCAGGTCGAGCTGGGTCAGGGTGCGGGGCAGGTCATCATAGGCGAAGAAGGCCAGCGCCAGCACCGCAAAGCCCCGGCTGGCCAGCAGCCCCGCACGAAACTCAATGAGGCCGCCCGCGCCCCCGAACAGGTCGATCACCCCCGGGAAGGGTCCCGGTCCTGCGGGCAGCCAGAGAGAGACCGTCACTGCCGGGGGCAGAGGAGCCACCGCTGCCACCCCACGCCCCGGGGGTCCCGCCTGGCCCTGGGGGTGTCCCCGGGGGGGGGCCGAGGCCAGGCATCCCGGGGTCCCCCGTGCCCCGCTACTCACCGGGTGGCAAGAAGAGGGCCCCGCGGACCCTGCCCTCCCGGATGGGCACCCGCTGCATGCCGGGACCCACGTACCACCGCTCAGCCTCGCAGGAGGCCAGCGGCTGGTCCTGGGGTCCGGTGACCAGGCAGAGGCCATCAAAGACCTCCAGGTGGACGCGGTAGGGGCTGCCGGCCACGTCCCGCTTGACCAGCCGTCGGAACAGGGTGTCGGGCTGCAGGAACCAGAAGAGCCCCATGGGCCAGACGCCGGTGTAGCTGCCACCCAGGGCGGCGTGGCGGCCGGGATCCACCTCGCCCGCCTCGTCGGCGCGGAAGAAGGCACGCGCCTGGAAGCACTCGCCGTGCTCGTCCGTCAGCGATGCCCGCAGGGTGATGAGCTGGGAGGGGGACAGCCCCCGCACCTGCACCTCCACCGGCCGGTCGGCCAGCGAGGACCGCGGTGTCACCGTCACCTCCACCATGGTGCACCTGGGGACAGGGATAAGCATCACCCCCAAGCATCCCCCACGGTCGCCCTGCCCAGGGAGGGGGCTCCTTGGTGGCCCACCGCGGGCTGGCAGCAGGGGACTGTCCCCAGGGACCCTAAGGAGGGGGCCACGGGATTTGGCGATCACACGATGGGGTTTGCAGCCCAGCCGGTCCCGCTGGCATCCCCCTCCTTCCTGCGTCCCTGTCCCCCCCACCCCAAGGACATGAGCACCTCCCACCCTCCGACCCCAAGCCCCCCTCCAGCAGCCCCCCCAAACCTGCCTGGCAGCAGGGACACCCCTTTTTCTTCTGTCACCCCCTCCCGGCGTCCCCAGCACCCACCATTCCCTCTCCCCATCCTCCTCCTCCTCTGCACCCGGGGCCCGGCCCAGGGTAGGGGGTCAGGGGACAGGGGCGAGCTGGGGGCAGGGGCTAGGGCCCCCCCCGGTCCCCTGCAGCCCCCGTTTTCCCCTCCGTGCAGCAGGGCGGCCAGGCAGGCCGCGGCAGCAGGCAAGGTGCTGGCCCCGGTCCAGCCCTGGGAGGAGACGCCAAGTTCGCCCACGTACGCCCTTGCCGGAAAAGCAGCCCCCCAAAAACCCTGGGCACCTGCAAGCCCTGAAGCCACGGGGATGGGCTCCACGTCCCCGCTCTTACCCAGCCGGGGCGAAGGCTAAGCTGGTGCTGCAGCTCTGGGGAGGGAGTGGATGGGAAAGGCAGGGCTCTCGTATTGCCTCAGCAATTATTAACCCAGGAAGCGACGAGGGCAAAGCCCTCCCGTCCCATGACCCCAGCCAGGCTGGCAGCCGCCCTGCTGCACCCCACAGCTCCTGCCAGGGCCCGCACCCCTTGCCTGCAGCACCCAACAGGGGCTACCCTGGGTGTCGGTGGGAACCCCACCCTAATTCTTACTCAATGGGGGCAACAGGGAGCTTATTGGGGTCCCCTGAGATGCCCCCAGCCTGTGATTAACCCACGTCCAGGCTTTGCTCTGCCTCGGGGGGGGCACAGGGCCAGCTCCCCCCATGGCCACTGCTCATCCTGGGGCCACAACCTCGTCCCCCCCCTCCAGCTGCCACCCCAGGATGAAGCTCCACCATGCCCACCCATGCCAGGGCTCCCTGCTGCAAGCAAGGGCTTATCCTCCCTTCGTGACAGGCTCCAGGGCTCATTCCCTGGGGAAAAGACCCCTCTTCGAGGAAGGGGTGAGGGGCCACGGCGCTCTGCAATCCCAGGAAGGCTGAGGGAGATCTGCCTCGGCAGAGAGAAGGCCCCGAGCTGGAGCCACCAGCCCCCCCGAGCTGTTAGAGGCGAGGCTGGGTCAGTTCCTATTCATTTTTATAAAGAAAAAGCAGATTTGGGCAGCTGAAGCAGTTCTCCTTCCAGTCCCCAGCAACACCCCGACTTCACAGGGCAGGGGGGATCCAGCAGCTGGTTCCTGCAGGTCACGGCGCTGCGCAACCCGCCCCAGCTCTGTCCCGCTGTCTGTCCAACACCAAGAGCCTGGCCAGCGACTCCTGCCCGCCGAGCCGAGGAAGCACCCCTGGAGAGGAGCAGGACCCGCAGAAATCCCGGCTGCCCGGGCCGGGCATCGTGGTTCCCCGTCTCCCGTCTCAATCTGTGGCCGTTTTGCGCCGCACGGGTGTCTTCTGGAGCAGGGCCAGCGTGTCCCGCTTCTCCACCCGCCGCAGCTGCTTCTTCTTCGCCCGTTTGAGCTTCAGCGGGTTCCGGATCTGGGGAGGGGAGGAAGAGGGGGCTTTCAGGCACAGAGATGGCGCCGGGGGGAGCCGGGAGGGACGGGCACGGCAGGGCACAGCCCCAGCTGGAGCCAGGTCCCTCCACAGGGAGCTGCGGGATGGGATCTTCTTCCTCCCGCTGCCAAAGCAGCGGACGTAGCAATGATCAAAGTCTGTACACGAAGCCGTCCGGCTCCTGATCAGATTTACCCTAAAACTCCTCCCTGGGACCATCTCCAAGTTGCCCCAGCTCCTGTGTCAGAGGGGACAGGCAATAACTCCATCCTCACCATCACCATGAGGTCTTCACCACTCCCACCCCGAGCTCCGGGGTCTCTTCCAGACAGAAAAGCCCTGACTTGCCCACCACAAAGCCCAGTGTGCTTGGATCCCCGTCGATGCCGAGTTTCCCTTGCTCTATCACCCCGTGTGCCAGGGATCCCCAGGGTCACCCCCTCCCAGGTCTTCTCAAGCTTGAAAGAGAAGCTGTGCCCCCACCCCACCCTGCAGGACACCGGCTGCCTGCTCAGCAGAGGAGACACCCTCCGGGTACAGCTGGGTTTGGCTGGATTTCCCCAATCTTCCCAGTGCTGCCCACAGAATCCTTCAAAGAAGGAGCCAGGGAGAAGAACTGGAGCCCAGTGTCCGGGGTTTGGAGGGCACCGAGTCTGCCAGGCCACCGCGGTGCCCCCAGCCAGGAGCGGGGCTGCCACTCACCACTTGGACGATCTCCGCTTTCCGCTCATTCTCCAGGCGCCGCTTCAGGTTCTCCTCCCGCCGCCGCTTCTTCTCCTGTGGGAGCAGCACCAAAACGTTCCCTGCAGGTCCCTCCCTCCCTCCGGGCTCAAACCAAACCAGCATCGACCCGCGGCTGACACAGACACCACTCAGGGAGCTGCACGGCTACAAGCGACACCTGCCCAAGCATGAAATCCGCTGCACAAAGCCAAGCCAGCAGCTCTTTTCCCCCCCGGCACGAGGCTTGAACTGAACGAGCAAGTTTATTCCGAGTCAGTGACTTGCAGCATGTGACTGTCGCAGCCTGGATTTGGCAGGACGACAGGGAATTCACTGTCCCAGCTGCCCGCGAGAAGGGTGAAGCAGGCACCCCGCAGGGCTTTGCCACAGTAATGCCACGGTCCCGAAGCCCAGGATACGGGCAGAGACACAGGGTTGTGTGTGGAGAGAAGCGGAAAGCCACTGATCACAGCCTGACTCTGCAACGCTTGCCCCAGCGAAGGGAGCGGGCAGAGCCCCTGGCTGCCCGGCAAACCTGCCCCACGCGGTGCCGGTGTCACAAGCACGGTCGCTGCCCCACAGGGACAGCAGGCACGGAGGGGCTGGGCGACGCTGCCTGCAGGGTCCTGAGCCCCAGGCCCAGCTCCCGAGTCCCGGTACCTCTCGCTCTCTCTGCTTCCCCTCCTGTAGCTGCCGCGCCAGGTCCTGGACGAGCTTCCTCTCCTGCCGTTCCTTCATCTTCCGCGCCCAGGAGGAGCGAAGGGCCTTGTCCTGGATCATGTGTGAGAACCTGAGCAGGCAGACGTGCCGGGTCAGCAGCCGGAGGAGGCAGAGCCGAGCTCCCCAGGGCTCACAGAAACCCCCCACAGCTGGGCCCCTCTCCAGAAACTCCTCAGACCAGAACTCTGTGACAGTCCCCCAGCTCAGAGCCTCCCGCAGCAGCCTCAGCCCCTGGACATCCCCTCCAAACCTTCCTCCCAGCTCCGGGCTCCCCCAAAACAGCTTTGTCCTCCCTCAACTCCATGGGTAGCTCCGGAATCCCCCTACAAACCACCCCCATGGCCCCATCAAAGCATCCCTGCCCACCGCACGTCCCTCCCCGCTCAACCCAGCCCTAAAACGGCCCCGTCCCCCCCAGAGCCTCCCCCCAAAGCCTCTCCCCAGCCCCAAACTCCCCACACCGCCGTGCCTCCACCACAGATCCCCCCTGGAGACACCATCCCCGCCGAGGCCTAACCGCCCCCACCCCGGGCCCACCGCTTCTTGCCGGGGTCCTTCCACACCCGCCCCGACTTGGGCCTGCCCCGCGGGATGGCCGCCGCCGCCTCCTTTCGCTTCTTGGCGGCTTTCCGACGCCGCCGGGCCGGGGCCGGGGCCGGGGCCGGGGTCGGAGCCGCCCCGCTGGGCTCCTCGGGGCCCGGGCCCGCCCCGCTCTCCCCCTCCATGCTCCACGCGTCCCCTTTGCCGATGTCGCCGTGAGATGACGTCAGAGAGGCGCCGCGCCAGCACCGCGCGCACGCTCAGAGAGGAAGCGAGGCGACGCCGAGCCCCCGGCCGCCATTTTGGTGTCGGGCAGCACTTCCCGCCTCCCCAACGGCGCCCGGCGGAGGCCGCCATGTTTGTGCCGGGCAGACGAGTACCGGTGCCCATCATCCCGTCGTCGCGGCGGCTCTCCATCCCCTCACTCCCACCCGGTGCGAGGGACCGGGGAGGCCCTCCCCGACCCCTGAGCGAGCCCCGGAGACACGCGTGGCCTGGGCGGGAGCGGGGAGAGGCCTTTATTGGGGGCCGAACCCATGGAGGGGAGCGGCCTCCCCACCGGGGCCAGGCCCAGGGCCGGGGTGCGGAGGGGTCTCGGGCTCCGGCCGGCTCCACCGTCAGGAACCAGGGAGGCCCCCCATGGCTCCAAAACCTCGGCTGCAGCGGGGCTGGGGCGTGCAGTGGTTCTTAACAGGGGCTGGCGGTGGGCTTGGCTGTGGCTACAGCACCTGGGAGAGGAAAAAAGGGGGGAAATCCCGCTTTTGGGGTTATTCAGAGAGACCCCACCATGGGCCACTGGCCCAGGGAGGCCCCTCAGGGGAAAGAAGGGGGTGGGCGATGCCTCCCCGCTCCCACCAAAACGTGGGAGCTGGCCCCAAGTCTTCCCTCACCATGGGCCTGTAGTTGTGCTGCTTGATGGCGTTGTGGCCGAAGGCCAGGGCCGCCACCGCCACGCAGAACTCCAGGAGGCAGAAGATGACGACTATGGAATCCAGCCCGTTGCTCAGCATCTGCGAGGAGGAGAGTGGAAGGGTCCCGCAGGGTCCCGCTCGCTGGCATCGCCCCTCGTCCCCCTCCCCTGCCTGGCAGCCGCCCTGTTTGCTTGTCCTCAGCTCCACCGCCTGAGGCTCTACCTTGTTCTCAGCTCTGAAGCACCACTCGCCTTTCAGCTGGTATGGCATGCTGGTCTCGCAGCTGGGGATGTCACGAGTGATGGCCGTGGTGTGGATGAGAGTGGCCACCAGCGTGCTCAGGATGACCCCCATGTTGACAATGCAGCAGGTCTTCACCTGTGTGGGTCACCTCGCGTCAACCAGCAGCAGCTTTGTCCCTTCTGCTCCTGCCAGGAGCTGTGCAGGTGACAGCCCACCCGGCCAGAGACCCCGGTGAGGTGCCACAGAGCTGAGGGAGCGGCCGCCTGGGGCTTTCTGTTTGAGCTGCCTGACCAGGGGCACCTCCAAGCTGGATTGTTCAACTCAGGTCAAATAAACTCCTGGAAAAGCCACCCAGGGCAGCCACCCTCCGTGACACCTTTTCTCCCCATCATCCAAGACTTGTTCCACCAGGCCCCAAGCATCTTGCGGAGGCCCTGAAGCGTGAAGGATCGCCCACCCTCTGGTCGATGGGGAGAGAGCTGGACACCTCCCAAGGGCGAGACAGGTCTTAGGTGCCTCTCTCTAGACCCCGCGGGGTGAATCCAGGCTGCAGAGGGGTCCTGCCAGCTGCTGAGAGGGGCAGAAGTCGCAGAAGCAATGGGGAGGTGCTTTGTCCCTCCCAGCCTGGCTGCGGGGAACCCCCTTACCAGCAAGATGTTATCTCTTTTTTCACTTTCCACCAGCAGAGAGCCTGAGACCAGGAGCTGCTCAAAAAACAGAGGAAGGAGGGTGTCAGCAGCAAGGCACCCCTCCCTGTCACCCATCCCGGCACCCCTCTGGCTGCAAATCGGTGTTCAGGGCTGCACGCACACACCCTCCGTCCCCAGAGGGGACAGCTGCAAGATCTGGGTGTAAGAGGCGGCTCTGGTGACGAGAGGATCTGGCCCTCGATCCACTGAGATCCCCCTGTCCTCATCAGACGGCGAGGAGGAGAAGGCCCTGCATGCCCCTGCTTACCAGGAGCCCGAGCCAGAAGAGGACCCCGCTGGCCACAGGGAGGGAAGGGTTCTCGTACTCTGACACCGTCAGGATGATCCCAAAGCAAATGTGGATGATCCCGGTGAAGATGTGGATGGTCTGGGGAAGGATGGAGGAGAGGAATCCCCCCCGGTCACTCTTAGCCCAAAGCGCTGCCTGTCCACCAGCACCGGCAAAGGATGGATATCACCGTTGCCGTTAGCCGCGTCCCACCCCGATCCCACTGTCGCACCGCGTCCCGGCTGCGCCCCGCAGTGCCGAGAAGGGACTCGCCACAGCTGGCCGTGCTGGCGCTTGGCGCAGCGGCGCGAGCCAGCAAAGGGAGCTGGTCCCGAATGTCACCTCTGCCCCAGCCAAGAAGAACCTCAAGCAGGGGATACTCAGTCCCCGCTTTGTCCCCAAGGTGCCCCGTCCCCCCGGGACGCCGCGGTCTCACCCCCAGCGCCTTGGGCTGAGCCTTTCTGAAGCCTCTGACTTGAAATGACACAGCGGACGCGGACGGCTTGGAGCTGGAGACCAGCTGGGCCGCTCGGGGATCTGTGGCCGGGATAACCTCCGTGATGATCCTGACGCCGCTGGAATCGGTCACCGTGGTGGCTGCCATCGCCTGTGGGCAGAACGGGGCTGGGGAGCCGGCGAAGCCGAAGGACCAGGCCAGCTCCCACCCTGCCCAGGGACCAGCACATGGGACGCGTCCGTGTGAGCGGTGACACAAGAAGCGCTGCCATCCTCTTACAAGGATGTCCCACACCCCATCCTGCACCCCACACCTCGCCCCCCACCCCGGTACCTCCTTCAGCCTGGGCTTGCCCTCCTCCTCCTCCTCACAGCCGCCGTTAGTGGTCCCTTCACTGGCCGAACCTCCCCAGGAGCTGGTGGTCGGGCAGGGACGCGGTCCCGCTGCCCTTTGCTCCCTGCAGGAAGTTTGTTCATGGAAATCTCGTCAGGCCCCTCTTGCTCAACGAGGCGGCTTTGCCAACGGAGGGGAGAGAGCAAAAAAAACCCCACACGCGCCTGCCTGCACGCACGAGGTGGAGGGAGAGGGAGGCAGGGAGAGGGGCTTCGCAAGCCCGAGGCGGGCACCTGCTCCGAGGGCTTCACTGCAGCCTGGGGAAGGGGTTGGATGCTTGTCCTTTGGGTTGCTTCGAGGAGGAGACCCCCCCGCTGCCCGGTCTCGGCCGAGTCTTCTCCATCCCCAGTTGTGGATGCTTTGCCCGGGCATCATCTCCGCAATTAGCAGCGTGCCAGCCCTGGCAGGGTCCTAACGAGGTGCTCGTTTGGCTGCCCTCGTTAGGGCCGCTATGAGACAGCCAGCCCTGGCAATTTCCCTTACAGGGGGGAAATAAAAATGAGTGAAACAAGACACTGCACAAACATAAACTCCGTTAGTCTATAAAGGTCCCAAGGAAGCTCTTTTATTGCGTTTTTTATTTACTTTGGGGTTCTCCTTCCTTCACGAGCGCCTTGACCCTGTGGGTCTGTCCCCGGTGAGGACAGCCCACCCGCAGGAGCGAGCCAGGGTGGGCGGCAGCACGGCGTGCGGTGCCGGACGGCTCCGGCACGGGCCCGGCGGGAGCCGAAGGGAAAGGAGATGCGGTTGTTTCCGATAGGAAATGAGAGCTCAGCCTGGGAACGGAGCCACCGCACATGGCGAGGAGCTCCCGAGGGGCAACCTCGGAGGCCCCTTCCTCCCTCCACCGGCCACCGGTCTCCAGGTCTGCCAGAAAACAGCTATTTCCTTCGTGGCCACCATCCCCATCTGCTCGCCAGGAGGGCCGGGGTCCTCCACGCCGGCCTGCGAGGACCCCCCGGGCTTCCTGGCCGTCCGATGGGATGCTGTGGGGTGGGATGCTGGGTGCTGGTCCCGGCCCCTCTCACCCTCATCCTCCCCTGTGCTCAGTAAAGTCCCCAGCACTGGGCGCTGCAGAGAGCTCGGGGAGCACACGAGGGAGCAAAGCCCCTCGTTCCTGGGGGGCTGCTGTGTGGGAGAAGGGGACAAGGGACAAACGGGACGTGGTTTGACTCGACGGCCACCCGTGAGACCGGACATGGTCTGGTCTCGTTCCGGGAGGGAGCAGGACTGGCGGACATGGCTCTGGGACCCGGCTTGGGCTTTTTCCTCCCTTGAAGGCTGTGGATGCCTGACCACCGCCCGAGGCTTTACCCGAGCTGTTTCTTGGTGGAACAGGAATATTTAGGTACAGGGTTCTGGCATCTCTGAGCTTGGCCACGGCTTCGCACCACGTTGGCAGCCACCGGCATCGCCAGCGGTAGGGGCCCCGCCGCCCCTGTCTCTCACCGCAGACCCAGGGAGGGCCAGGACCCTCCACAGCCCACTTCCAGCTGAGGATTTTAGGAGCAGGTGGAACAACTTTTGGAAGTGTCTTTTCCTTTCCTTTGGCCCTAGAGGGAGCTGAGATGCCTGGTTTGGAGGCACACGGCTTCCAGAGCTCGGCAGAGGTTTCCAGGGCTGGGGCCAGCAGTGGGGCGCGATTCCCAGCGAGGGGTGAGCAGGGGAAACCAGGGGATCCGTGGTACCAAACCTGAGCGGTGGCCACGTCTCGGTGTCTCCCGGGAGAGCAAAGGGACCAGCAGCACGGCCACGTCCTTGGCTCTCGAGTTTGCAGAGACACTGGAGTGAAGCTGTCTGGCCACGTATCCCCGCAGACCCTATGTTTCTCCGGGGACTTTTCCGAAGGCTTTCTCTGCATCCCTGCTGCGCGGGCTGGAAGCCAGGGGACCGACCAGCGGCTGACTGGGGCGATGGCCACAAGCCTGGGAGCAGGGTGGTGCCGCAGAGGAGGGAGCAGAACGCCGGGCAAGCCTTGGCACCCTGAGCTGGGGCTGCGGGGTCTCAGCTCTCCCCTGTCCCGTTTCGGGTCCTTACAGCCCATTTCCCAAGCTCCTTGTCCGTTGGCTAACGAGAGGGAGCACAGTCGGTCTCTGCCCTCCCCATGCTCGCCCGCACCGGGGAACGGAAGGATTTTCAGCACAGCAGCAGGAGTTGTTTAGCTGGTAAACCCAGAGCACGGCTGAGCACCGGCCCCAGAGGATTTGCCCATAGCCACGGGGGGCTCACCGGGCACCGCAGCCCACCCGCATCCCCCGTCCCACGGTGGAAAACGTCAGGCGGAGAAAAGCTGCTGCCGCCAGCGCCGGGTACTCGCAGCCCCTGCCTGCTGGGGAGGAGGTGCCGATGGCGTTCCTCCATCCCACCGATGGCGTTCCTCCATCCCGCAGCCCCGACGGGGGAGCGAGCACTTGGCCTTGTAAAGGGCTGCAACTGGCGGCACGGCTTTCCAGGAAAAACACGGAGATGGATGAGATTCAACCGCGCCTGTTCATCGCACTCCCGATGCCTCTTAGTCTTTAATTTCTGCTGGTAACTCGTCAGCGTGTCTCTCCGGAGGCAGATCTCCTCTCGACACCCCGATGCTAACGAGTCCCGCGCTGGCTGGGATCTCATTCCGGCCTCGGCAGCACCCGAGGGATAAGGAACACTTTAGCACCCGTGGAAATGCTGGGATCCCCTCTTTAGCCTTTATACAGGCAGGGTGTCCTCCAGCATAAGCGATGGCTTGTGTTCCCAGCCGAAACCGCCTGCTACGGTGGATTTCCTCCCAAATCCGCCTTTTCAGATTCCTAAAGCATTCCTGAAGTTTCAGCTTTTCAGCCAGAAACAGCCGTGACTGTCCTCGGCCCAGCAGCCGGGCTTGACGCGGCTGAGCAAAACCCCTTTCCGAGCGAGGTATCCGTGGAAAAAGCGCTCTTCCCTTTCTAAATAAAGCCAGGTCCAGCTGGGGATGGCAGGAGCCCAAGGTAGGATGTTACGATTTATTTTGGAAACAGATGCCAGAGGAGGTGAAGCTTTTAAGCGTCTGGCTGAGCAGATGCGGGGAAGTGGCAAGCCTGGTCGGTGGAGCTTTCCAGCCCTTTATTTGCAGGAATTTCTGGCTTTGCTGATATATACAACACGTTCCTTGGATTTTTATTTTTTTTTTTAGGCCGAGTTTTGCTCTCCCAACAGCTGGAAATCTTTTCTTCGCTGCTTATTCTTCCTTTTAAATCTCCAGGAGCCGCTCACGCACGGGCTGGGTGAGACGTCTGCCCCACGAGCGTGGCTTTCGGCACGGCTGGAGGAGCGCAAACGCACCTGGTCTGGTGGCTGGGGACTCCCACGTCGATGGCTTCGGTACAACGGTCCGGTGTCCCTTAGGATGTCACGGGACGGATGGGGCAAGCCTGTCTGGGTGCTCAGATTCGGGGGGGGAGTGTCAGCAAAAGCCCCCCAGCATCCCCTCCCCCCAGCGCAGGACAAGTTTACGAGCCTGGTGGAACTGAAAGTCTTTTTCCAACCCAAAAAGCTCTGCTTTTTTCCAAAGAAAATAGATTGCGATGGAGAAATGCTTTTCACAGAAAGTTGCTGCTTCCTGTGAAAAACTTTATATCCCCATAAAAATACCAAAAGTCAACATTTTGCTTTGCCTCCAAATGTTTCTGGTTCTCACAGGGCTGTTACGATACTGGTTCCAGAATGAGAAAGCCACATTTTCTGGGACAGGTTTCAGGTTGGTTTTTTTTTTAAAAAAAGCAGCTGGCTTTTATCTGTGCCGTGTTCGCCGGGAGGCGTCGCAGTCCCTGGGCGGTGATGATGCCAACCCTTCTATTTTCACTGCAGACAAACACCCTGGTCTGTAATCCCAGGGTTGTGGTCTGTGTTGTCCCCTCTCTGTGTCCCAAAAACCCATGGAGGGAACCTTCTCTGAGGGCGTTAAACACCGAGGTGTCCGTCCCGGCTTAGGAAATCTGGAGCCAGCGGCAGGGAGGGAGGCTGGGGGAGCATCGCTGCCTGCTGGGGTGGTCCTTACCCTTTTTGTGGTGCTGGGCTGATCAAGGTGGCTGCTCCAGCGCTGGTGGGAATAGCCGTGGTGGGACATTTCTGCCCTTTGGCACCTTAGGGAATTCACCTGCCCCAAGGAAACACAACAGGGAGGGAAATGCATCGCCAGAAGGGAGCTCAAACCACAACCGAGCCAACCTTTCGGAGCAGGGAGCGCACCATGGAAAACCCCTCGAACGAGGGGCTGCCACGCGTGGCGCAGGCAGAGCCGGCGTCCGTGCCAGCTCTCTGAAACCCCCACCGAAGCACCCTAAAGGCTTTTGGGGTTTGCGCCGTCATTTGGGGCGCAGCAGCGTCACTCCTAAAGCCCATCCCAGATGCGTCCGTCGTCCCCTTCCCGCTACGTTCCAGCCTTTGATGGGTTCGCTCCCAGTAAAACTCCTGATACTGCAGAAAAGCTCCAGCGCGTCTCCAGGGCTTCACTGCCGCACCGCGGGGTTTCGGCAGGGCGAGGAAGCTCTGTCCTGAGAAGGTCCCTGCCCTGTCCCGGTGGGGCGAACGCACAGAGGAGACCCAGGAGCGATGTCGCGGGCAGGGGAGCTCCGTTCCCACCTGAGCCTCGCGTAGCAGCTGAGCTGGATGGAAACGGGGACCATCGCCGCCTCTGCTCGCGGTGGGCATCAGCTACGGCGTCCTCCAGCCCTTCCCGTTAACGTCCGAGGCTGATTAACACCACCCAGTAGCCACGTGTGAGCCCTCGGGCCACCTCCTGCCAGGCATCCCAGGGCTTTGCCCAAACCGGGGCTCCCCGGGGTCTCACCAGGCACCAGCAAATCCCCCAAAACCAAAGTATTGTAAGATAAAGACTCAGCTTGCAGAATACGGTCTTTAGTCACTGTTGCATACCCAGCACATCGCTTTCCTTCCGACATAAAACTACTCCCATCCGTATATAACTCTAAATCACAATCCGAAAGAGGAGTATCTTGCAAATCTGGTCTGCTAGGATAAACTTGTTCCATTGCTGTCAAGCAATCATGCTGTAATTAATTTTGTTCCGACATTGGCAGTAAAGTCGCAGGATTTAAGGTAGTAGATAGTGATAGGGTGACATCGTCCCACTCCAGCAAGACAGCCCGGTATTCACCCAACCTGCTAGGAGAAATCCAAGGGTGTCCTTTATTTCCTAGGAGAGAGACGACAGCATGGGGTACAAACACAGTTATACATTGTCCAAAATTCAGTTTTCTGGCCTCTTCAATCAAAATCGCTGCTGCAGCAACAGCTCTCCGGCAAGCAGGCCATCCTTTACTCACCTCATCCAACTGCTTAGAAAAATACCCCACGGGTCTCTTCCAGCTTCCCAGCATTTGGGTTGGGGCTCCTAGGGCTACTTGCTGCCTCTCGTGTCCATAGAGCTGAAAGGGTTTCTCCAAAGTTGGAAACCCCAGTGCAGGAGCCTCCATTAGTCTTTTCCTAATTTCATCAAACCCTTTTTGGCATTCAGCCGGCCGCTCCGACAGCCCTTCGGGCCCTTTAATACCAGCAAAGAATGGTTTAGCAATCAGTCCAAAATTAGGGATCCACGGCCGACACCACCCAGCCATAGCCAAGAATCCTCTGAATTGTTTCGTTGAGGTGGGTACCGCAATTCTGCAAATCGCTTCTTTTCGTTCCGCACTGAACCCCCTCTGTCCCTGCATGATGTCAAATCCCAAATATCAAACTCCGTCTTTTACTGTTTGTGCCTTTTTCTTGGAGGCACGGCATCCTGCAAGTCCTAAGAAATTCAATAAACTGATTGTGGCTTCAAGGCGCTCGCTGTAATTGTCCGAACCAATTAATAAATCATCAACACGCTATAACAAAGTTCTATGTTCATTGTCACCTCGCCATTCTTCCAATCCTTTTGCCAATACGTTACCAAATAACCCGGGGCTGTTCTTGAATCCTTGGGGCAGTACAGTCCAATGTAACTGGGTTTTCTGTCCAGTGGTCAGGTTTTCCCATTCGAAAGCAAAAATGAGTTGACTCTGTTCGTCCACCGGGATGCAAAAAAAAGCATCTTTCCAATCCCCAACTGTAAAATACATGTTATTTTCAGGAATAGAAGCGAGTAGTGTATAAGGGTTTGGTACCACAGGGTGGACATCGACTGTCCGAACGTTAATTTATCGCAAGTCTTGCACTTGTCTAAATTCTTGAGAATTAGGTTTTCTTACCGGTAAGACGTGGGTATTAAATTCTGACTGGCGTTCTCCTCACAGTCCATATTCAAAGCAGGAGTTGATAAGTGGTCCCAGTTTTCTTCTCGCTTCCAATTTTATAGGATATTGTTTTTTCTTACCGGTTGTGCTCCAGGTTTCAATTCAATTCTAACTGGAGTTTTATTCCTTGCTCGTCCTGGTTTTCCTGATGCCCATACCAACGGGATTACTGCATGAAATATTTCTTCAGGAATATTTGCATCTTCCTCGTTCTTGAGTCAGCAAACATATCTGTGCCTTCCAAGCATTTTCTGGGGGAATACGTAACTGTACAGAATTTTTAAAGTTACTTGCGCATTCAATTTACACAATCGATCTCCCCGCAGCGGTGGCAGGGGACACGCCGGCGTATAGAGAAAGGAACGAGTTACCGTAGTATTTCCAATCGTGCACTCCGTTGGTTGCAAAAATGATTTTAGAGTCCTTTTCCCGGTGGCACCAATTATGCTAGTTTTGATTTTACTGAATGGTCCCTTACAGTCTGTAAGTACGGAACGTGTTGCCCCACTACCTATTAAAAATAATCTATTATTTTATTCCCCGGCTTCACTGGAACGGGGGGATCGGCTGGGGAAACTTTGATAGATTCCTTTGGTCCCCTTCAATCTGATCCTATTTCTGCCCGTCCCTCAGCGGCTGTCTCCGTCCCTTTTTCCTGACTATTCGACCGATGCGGACAATTGTTTTTCTGATGACCGATGCTTACAATAAGCACATTGATGAGATCCTAAAGGGGTATCGCACCCATTCCCCCTCAAATTTCCACAGCCTCCTCCTCAGCCCCTAAATCCACTTGGGGAATTTCTTCTGCCTCTTCCTTCACCTCTCCCTTGTCCTTCTGCCAAAGCGGCTAACAAGGAAGCCTGTAGCTTTGTCTTTTTTGGGTTTTGGGGGGTTTTTTTGCTACATCATGATTATAATAAACTTTATATGCAATTGACATCAACTGTGAAATTGTCATTCCATCCGCACCATCTGCTTTTTACAATTTCTTCCTAATGTCCGACGCCGATTGGCCAATAAAAAACATATGAAATTCTTTCGTATTACTAGCGTCATCCGGATCCAAATTTGTACCCATTTTCAAGCTACTTCACGCGTTCTTTCATGAAAAGTGGCCAATATTGTGGCCACCATTGATTACAATATCTTTTCAATTTATCTTTTGTTACGGCGTCCCCACCAAATTTATTTCAATGTTTTAGGGTGCATCCTAGCGGAGGACCACGGGGTGCCTCCTGAGAAGCAGCAGAGCCCATTTTGGTACCGAAAAGAATTTCCTAGCCCAGCGTTTCGTACACAATTTAATAGAACGAGGGACGTCATCTCCCTTCGCTAACAGAAGGAGGGACATCATCTCTCTTCGTCAACAGAACAAGGGACGACGTCTCCCTTCGCCAACAGAACAGAACGAGGGACGTCGTCTCCCTTCGCCAACAGAACGAGGGACATCATCTCTCTTCGCCAACAGAACAGAACAGAACGAGGGACGACGTCTCCCTTCGTCAACAGAACAGAACGAGGGATGACATCTCCATTCACCAACAGAACAAGGGACGACGTCTCCCTTCGCCAACAGAACGAGGGACGTCGTCTCCCTTCGCCAACAGAACAGTGTGTAGAAACGAAACGGTTACGCCTCTGCTGCGTAGGGCTTACCAGTGGCTTACTGCTTCCCAAGAGATTTCACCCGTCCCCCCTTTTCCCAATATTAGAAAATACCTCTTTTCAATAGCGTTGCACCGTGGCGTCGCTCACCGCCCGACTGCAGGAGAGGAGACGATGGAGTCCCCGATCAACAGGTCGGTGCGCCCTGGAATCCACTCGGTTCCCTTCTCCCCGTCGGCTACGGCAAGCCAACCCGGGCAAGGCTGTCAGCGCCGTCCCATCTCGGTCACCAAAAGCTGTTGTCCCAACAGCGGGGTCGTTAGCCCGGTGTGCAGACACCAATTAACGCACAGAGCCGAGGTATTTTATTCCCTTTATATTTGCGCAAAGATGGGTGCTAGGTGGCAGTTCTACAAATCTCATGCCCCTTGGTTAACACACAGCGACATTTTATACGTTTTGAGTAGCTGTTATTAGTGTTTTTACCATTCCGCTTATTCATCCTTGCTTCTATTTTTTCTGGCGAGCCTCGTCTCCACTTAAAGATACAGCGTGTTTTAAATTTCCAGCGCACGCTCAGTGCTTGGGTCTGTGCTTGGGCCAGGGGCTTCATTGCTGGAGGTGTGGGTGTCACTATATTAATTCAGATCGCTCCTTCATGGTTCAAGTGATTCTCACTTCAACGTAATCAGAGGCCTTGTATTCTCGTGCTTATCTTGGTATTTCCTTGCTTGACTGTTTTATGGTGTCCTCCTGTTCCTTCTCTCAGGCCAGGTCTCGTTAAGTGTTTACAGAGGTTGATTAACACCTGCCTTAACGTCCTTTGCCTTATTTCTTGCCTATCTCCAACGCAGGCACTGCAAGGGAGAGTACACGTGGTTGGCCCAGCTGCACCATTCCCCATGCGCAGCACCGGGGCGATGCTTCGGCGCCCCTCAGCAGATTGCGTCCCCCCTTTTTCAGCTCCACATCTCCCCATTTCCCTCGCCGGGGGCGTGCAGAGACCCCTCCTGCAGCCCAGCTCAGCCCACCGCCGGCTTGACGCTACACCTCGCATGAAGACCGACAACCACCGCATGCTCTCCCAGTCCTTCTCTCCATCCTGAGGACCCCTGGCCCGCTCAGCACCCCGGGCATCCTCCTCGCCCTTTCCCAGCCCCACTTTGGGGCTCCAGCATCCTTCCGAGATGCGGGACCCAGACCTGGTGTTTGGGATGCGGGCACTCCCCGGCTTTACCCGGGGATGTAAAGCAGCCCCGCTCCGCCAGCAGCTCCTCTCCCCCAAATCACGGGCATTTCATGGACCCCCGAGATCGCTGCCCAACACGGAGATGCCCTTTCCTCTGCCACCCCATGCCTTGTCCCCTGCATCTCCCCAGGGGCCCTTTCTCTCCAAGGGGGGCTGCGGAGAGAAGCCCCGTGGTCCTTCGGCCCGTGCCCACCCCGAGGAGCAGGCAGGGGAGCATCGCCCAGCGCCGTGGGGCAGGGAGCAGGTACACACGGGGGGTCAGCCCTGCTCCCGGTGGGGCGATCCGGCGTGGGGGTCTCCCCGGGGAACATTCACAGCGCCCGAATGCGGTTGAAGAGAGCCAGAGCTTTCCAAGCAGTGCCGGTGACGCCGGGTAAGAGGTGCTCATCCCATGCTCCCCACCTCTGCCTCGGGGTCGGTTGCGGCTGCGGCAGACGCCATAAACAAGAGCTGCTCGGAGACGCCGAGGCCAGCATGAGCCAGGGGCTCCCTCCGCCTCTCCCAGCCCAGAGACGCTGCCGGCCCCTTCGAGCCCCCCAACCCTCCCCGTCACAGCGGAGAGGCAGCACCGGGGTGCACGGTGTCTCCCCCCAGCCGTGGGGCACTCACCGCGCCGTCCCTCGGGGTACCCCATCCTCACCGGCACGGCAGCTGCCAGCCTTCGCCCCGGCGTTTCTCCTGCCTGCCTTGCCACCCTTTTTACAGCCCTTTAGGTCACCGCCACCTTCCCGGCTCGCCAGCACCGTGTGTCCCCAAGCGGGTCCCTCCCTGTGACCCTGCTGGGTCCCCAAACCCTCTCTGGTCCCTGCCACCCGCTGTCCCCATCCCTGAGAGGCACCCGCTCCTCCCCGGGAGCTTTTAGGGCTGCAAACGCATAGAATTACACATATAGAAGAGAAACACATTTCCAGAGAGCCTTAAAACCCCTATTCCTGCGTTTCCAGAGAAAGCTGCACCTAAACGCAGCGAAGCAGCAGAAAACCTTAAAAGCTCATGGAAAGATAATCAAAGTTTAGAGACTGAGGGGGCTCTGGGTTATCACCGCGCTAACGCCTGATTTCACGGGAAGGGGCGTTTCTGCAGTTGGCAGCGGCAGCAAGAGGAGTGGGATGCTCCGAGGGGGCAGGAGAAGAGCCCGATGCTGGTGGAGGATGAGCAAAGAGAGGAGCACCATGCTGGGAAAAGACAGATGGACCTGCCAGCCTGCTTGGGGGGGGGGGTGACAGAGCTTGGTGGTGGCCCCCCCGGCGCTGGAGAGCCTCCCCGGCTGCCGTGGGAGAGGAGGTACGGGAGGCTCCGGAGCCACAGGTGAGGAGCCGGAGCCGTAATGGGCCATGAACACAGGGGTGAGCAGAGACAGCCTGTTCATCCCGCTCCCTCAGTCTCTGGGGCTTTTCCTACTGAACCAGCTCATTATTTTTTCAGAGCTAGGAACAGAAATAACTGACAGCGAGTGAATAATCCATGAGGCTTTGGCTGAGCAGCGTGAGCATTGCCAGGGCAGGGCGGGGGCTGTCGAAACAAGAAAGAAAATATTTAATTCAACCCAAAACTAGAGAGTTGGTTCAAACAGGCACTCCCTGACCCTGCGCTGGGGCTGGGGGCAGACGCTGTCCCCAAATAGGGGACTGACAACTCACCAGGGTGCTCCTACCCCTCTGAAAAATCAGCGCCGGGGTCTCCTTCCTCACCTTCATCCCAAACTCTCCGTAAGCTCGGACTGCTCCTTAAATAACCTGCCTCCGCCGGCGTGCTGCGCCAGATGCTCATCACCGCCCTGGCTCCCCATTAGGCTCTCAACATCCCCACCACTGCAGGGCGCTTAAGGATGGACATCAATAACGAGCTCGTCAGGAGCCGACAAACCTCTCTGCTGGTTAAAAATGGGCCGAGAAGTCCTTTGATCTCAATTTCTGCCCCCAAAATGAGCCCGGGTGAGGTTTGGGAGCACTCATCAGGTCCCTCGGCTCCGTTCCCGCCACACGGGATCACCCAGACACGTTCGCAGCCTCGTGGGAACAGGGAGCGCGTGCCACCGGTGTCCCCGCGTCACCCCGAGGAGCGGCCCCAGCCCAAGGGGGGCTCCGCCGCCGGTGGAAGAACCGGGAGCTGCTGCCGTCACCGTCATTGCCACCGGCTGCTCCGGCAGCGCTAAACATAGCGAGCCGCACCGCTACGTATTTGGGTGGAGGGGATTTAGGGTGACAGATTTCCTTAGTGGGGGAGCAGGTACCGGGGTGACCGACGCATCTCGCCAGCTCCAGCGGGACCAGATGAGGGTGACGGGCACGGGAGAGCCCCGAACCAGGCAGAATGAGCCCCTTGCCTGACGGACAGCAGATTTGCAGCTCCTGCGCTGAGAAATCCCCAAAACAAGGAGACACAGGCCCGGCTGGAGCGTTTATGTCAAAGATAAAATAAAGCCAACGGGGTACAAGCCGAGGTAGATGGTCCAGCTACCCGCGCGGCTCCTGGCATACGTCAGGGTCTCTATAAGCTACCTGCTACATGGCCACCAGACCTCAGGGAGGTCCTGAACCCCGATGTGAGTGAACCCCAGCAGCCAACCGGGTATTTATGGGCAGAAACATCCCGGGGAGCCCCAAGATGCTCCCCCCTGAGAAGCCCCTTCTCCAAAGCAGCCAGCAGGCAAAGAGCCCCTCTTCAAGACCTAGCACAGGGGCAGGGACGGGACAAATTTGGGGTGCTCGCTGGCTTTCAGGAGGGGGTACCAGCGTGTCCCAGCCTGCAGCGCAGCAGGAGGAGGATGCTGTAGCCCTGGATGCGGGGAGCCAGCTGGGGACGATTTCGGGAGCGTGGAGGTAGGACCCCGCACCGATGTCCTCGGGGCCAGCGCCTCGCTAGACTTCAGGGGTGGCCAGCTGCAAAGAAACCCAAGAGTTGATGCTTCTGGGAGGGGGACAGGGCTTAGGGTGGCCCCCCCGGCACCCACCACCCCGCGGGGCCTTCGGCCTCTCCACCGCCCCCCGCGCCCACCCACGCCTGGAGCAGCGCCCGGTGCAGCGAGGTGGAGGTGCTCCCCGGGGACGGGGGTGGCATGCTTTCCCGGGATGGGGGACACCGGCGGCGGCAGGAGGAGGTCTGTCATGCAGGCAGGGGTCGGACGTTGGTCCTGGGAGCCAGCCTGGCCCCGGCGCCGCTTCTAGCTGGGCTGCTCTTTGGGGTCGTAGATCACCTCGGCGTAGCTGGGCGGCTGGGGCAGGTCAGCCAGCGGCACGGCCAGGTCCACCCGTGTGGCGCTGGGCACGATCAGCATGGCCTGGGGGAGAGCAGGGGGGGACGGTGCTGGGGGTTCGTCCGGCTGCCCTTCGCCCAGCCGCCCTTCGTCCCCCTGCCCTACCTCGTTGGAGCTGAGGCGGGTGGCCCGGCACCAAAAATTGGCGGTGGCCACGGCAATGCAGAACTCCAGGATAGTGAAGATGAGCAGGACGATGGAAATCCCCTTCCCTGCGAGCTCCAGGACAGGGAAAGCCCCATCAGCAGTGCCCAGGAGGAGGAAACCCAGGCTCAGCCCCACAGGATGGACCCCACCCCACATTTTGGGGCGAGGATTTTGGGGCTCCCCTCCTCTGTCCCCCACCGATCCTAAGCACTGCAGCCCCGGCTCTGCAGGCACCGAGGTCTCGCTCGGAGCCCTCCGCCTCGCCATTTTTATGGCTTGCGGAGAGAAACGGGCGCTTCCAGGGCGTGAGTCATCTCCCGAGGTATCGGCCTAAAATAGGTCAGGCGCACGGTGCCGCGCCGGCAAATGGCCCTGCGGTCGGGGTGCCGCCGGCCGTGGGCTCCCTGCTCCCCAACAGTGATGGGGCTGAGCCCCACGGAGGAGCCTAGCAAAGCTCTCCCCCCAAGGAAGGGCTCAGGCAGCATCCAGGGAGGCACAACAGCCCCCGGGAGGGATGGAAAAGGGGACAAAGGAGGTTCCCAAAAGGCTTAGCCCTGTCTGGGCAGGCTCAGCCAGCCCTGGGCACCGCTGCTCTGAAAGCGGAGGCTGGGGGGGGCCCGGCTGTATCCCCGCTTACCAAGACGAGATAGCTGTAGTAGTCGAAGCTGGAGCGATAGAGGCCATTCAGGTTGAGGTCTACGATGAAGGCGACGATGCCCAGCAGAGCGAAGATGGCACTGATGACATTCATGGTCTGGCTGCCCTTCACCTGCGGGCACGGAGAGGCTTTGGGGCAGGCATCAAACCCCAAAGCCCGTGGGGACGCCCGCCGCCCCGGCTCTGCGGTACTGCCCGGCCGAGCCCTGGGGGACCGGCCACGGGTAACAGCTCGGGTTGCCTTTGGGGTTTGTTTTCCTTCCCTCTTTCCCACTGCTCGTTTCCAGAAATAACCCTGGCGCAAGCTTCAAACGTGGCTTCGCCCCGATGGGTTTCACCCCGATGGGTTTCACCCCAGGGGTCGAGCTGCTCCCGCCCGCCCGTCCCCCTCCTCCAGCAAAGGGGGATCCCCGGGGACACTCACCGCGCACTCTGTGGGGCTCTTCTCCGCCCCGATGGAGAGGCAGCCTGAGATGATAAACTGCGTCGGGAGAGAGGGGGACAGTCAGCCGCCGCCGCAGTCACCCTGAGCCCCCCGAACCCACGGGGCACGAAACACCCACCCAGCATTAACAAGCTGCCCACGGGCACGGCCCCACGGCTCTCAAGGGTACAGTGACCCCCCCTTGCGCATTGTTGGTCCTTGAGTTTTACAGCTGCTGAAGCAGAAGCCCCTGTCCCCAGTCTCTGGGAGCTCCAGGACCCCAGTGGGCATCCCTCCCCAGTGGGCATCCCTCCCCAGTGGGCATCCCTCTTCCCCGGCCCCACGCTACGCACAGACACGCCGCCCAGGAAAGGGATCTCGCCGATGACGAAGACGGAGGTGTAAACGTTGGTGAGCGTCGTCAGGACGATCCCGAAACCGATGTGCATGAAACCGGTCATGATCTGGATGGTCTGTGGGATGAAGCAGGGTGAGACTGGCACCAACTCACCACCAGCACCCCCCTGGGGATGGGGCTGTCCCGGTCCCCGACCCGTGGCATCCCCCGGGGGCTCACAAGGAGGGGCAGAAGCCCCCAGGGATGGGGCAGAAGCCCCCAGGGATGGGGCAGGGGGGATTTTCCAGGGGTGCCAGCCCCCCCCCCAAGCCGCCCCCCCCCCCCCCCCCGGACTCACCCCCATGACTCGGTTCTTGCCCTTGGGCAGGGTCTCGGCCGTGTACATCACCGCGCGGCTGCCCAGCCTCAGGCTCCCCATCCCCTGCATGGAGGCAGCGGGGGGGGACAGCGGGGATTCCCCCCCCCCCCCCCGGCCCGGCCGCCCCGTCCGGTCCCCGGAGCAGCCCGGTCCCTCCCGGGGCCGCCCCCGCCCCACCCCGCCCCGGCGGGTTCCCATTGGTTCATCGCGGGATGATGTCAGAAGCTGCAGCATCCCCGGGCCACCGCCCAAAACCCACGCGTGGGTCCCACGACCCCCAGGGGTGGAACCCTGCCGCACGATGGCTGGTGGGCGAGGGACACGGAGCAGATGGGAAATAGGGACGGGGGACGGGGGGGCGGAAAGGAAGAGGCAGCCCCCCCAAAACCACCCCACCCGTGGGTGCAGCCCCCGTGGGGAGGGGAAAGTGGGGTTACCCCAGCTGCGTGGGGCAGGGGGGGAGCTGCTCAGTGCGGGGAAGGGGTCCAGGACACCATGGCCCCACGGGGAAAAGATGCTCAGACCCCGACCCACAGCACGCCCAGGGCTACAGATGAGGAAAGCGGGGTGCCAGGGAGGAAAACTGCCCCAAAAGCCCCCCCCAAATGTGTCTGTCCCCCCCCAAACCCTGCCGAGAGCTGCACCCAGCCCCGCTTGCAGCCCCCATGCCACAGCCCAAGGCCATGTTTACAGGAGCTCAGAAAGAAGCAAGGAAAAAAAAAAAAGCGCTCTCTGCAGCTGAGTTCCTGGAAGAAAGATCCATCAGAGGCCATTAGGCACGAAAAGCCTCCTCCCTGCAGCTGCGGTGATGGGCTGGCCCCTGCCCCGCACAGCCGGGACGTGGGGCTGGGTACTGCCCCAGACCTCCTCGGCACCCCTTCTCCAGCCTGGTTCTGCCCCGGGAAGGTCCCTGCTCCCTGGCAGAGGGGATGCCAAGCAGATCCTGGCATCGTCATGGCCCCACCGCAGCCAGCCACTCTTCACCGCCATGGCTTCACACCCAGGGTGCTGGCCCACAGTTTCAGGGTGTCCAGCCAAGAGCAGAAGCCAAGAATTCCAGGTAAGGGAGAAAAAACAAAAGTCAGTAAATAATTAAAGCCGTGCAATACCACCCTACGCACCACGATCCTGTGCCTGGCACTGCCCACGCAGAGAGCGGCCGATAAGGCGAGGGTCCGCACGGCTCAGTGGCCACCACGGCACGGGAGCCACGCTTGCCAGGGACCCGGCCCCCCTTCCCACGCCATGGTGGGCAGCGTGGGCTGGCCGGCAGCACCCCAGAGAGGCCAGTGGGATGCTTTGGGGTACACAGAGGCACCGGGGACATGTCACATCCCCCCCACCCACTCACCCTGAGCACCCAGCGGTCTCCGCAGCCCCCTCCCACACTGATCTGGCACAGCTTTTCTGCCGCAGGTTTATTTCTAAAACAAGGAGGCTCACACGATGGCAGGGTTCGCAGGAGCAGGGGGGTTCCTGGGGGTGGCCCGGGCACCGCCGGCTGCGGTGGGGGCCATGGCCACAGCACAGGGCTCCCCTGGGGCTGCCTCGGGGCCCCCCACCCGCTGCCCACTCCGGTAGCGCCGCACCGAGCAGTAGCAGCCAGCCATGCCCACGGCAGCAAGGATGGAGCACATGGCCACCATGGCCAGCATGGTGGCGGGGACGGGGAGAGCCGACCCTGCAGGGAAAGGCAGTGGGGTGAGGGGGACGGCAGGGTCACCCCAGCCACCCCCCAGCACCGCGGGGCAGCTCGCACTCACCCGAGTCCCTCTTCTCCCCCCGCACCACGGGGACGGAGGGGCGGCGAGGCGGTGCCGTGCCGGGCTCCGGTGCCGTGGGGAGCCCCGTGGGGGCCGGGGACGAGCTGGGCAGAGCCGAGAGCAGCCCCAGGGGACCGAGGCGGACGCTGGCTTCTCCCAGGAGCCCTGCAAGGAGAAGCCCATCAGGCACCGCTGGGCACAGGCATCCCCCATAGGGCTCATGGATCCCACCGAGGGGGTCCTCTTACCTCCACTGCCGGCCAGCCGGCGCCGCCGCCGGCCCCCGCAGCCGGCCGGGGACCCACAGCACGAGCAGTCGGCCCCATCCGGGGAGCGCCAGGCAGCTGCCACACGGTCGTAGGAACAGGCTTTGCCGGAGGTGCTGCCAGCCCCCTCTGCCACAGCCTTCAGGCGACAGCGGAGGTAGATCTGCAGGGACAAGCATCCTCCTGCCGCGCCACCCGAGCGGCTCTCCACCGATCACCCCCAGCCACCCCTTCCCCGCACTGGTGGGTGGGTGTCACCCTGCACCCCCAGACCCCGCTGGCACAGACCTGCCTGCTGGAGGCGTTTGGGAAGAGGAAGGTATCCAGCTGGAAGCGGAGAAAGCCGTCTCCGCGCTGGGGTAGGAAGCGGGAGCGACCGAGCTGCCCATCCAGCAGGCACCTGCCGGGATGGGAGACAGGGTGAGATGGGCGCTGCCACCCCCCTGGGCTCCGCCACCGCCCGCAGGGTCCCGGCAAGGAGGGAGAGCGGCAATTTGGAGCAGCAGCCACCACCCCGTGCTCTCACCCGTTGTCAGCGATGACCTTGTATTTCAGCCGCGCCGCTGCGCTCGGGCTGGCCACGCACTCGTCCACGAAGACCCTCAGGGGCAGACGGGGGTCGGTGCTCACCGACGCCTCGATGTTGATCAGCTCCCCCAGGGAATAGGTGGGCTGGCGCAGGCGGGAGGACCAGGTACCTGGAAGGCACACGGCTGCGGCCACCCCGAGCATCGCCCCGGGGCCCTGGCCAGGCAGGGGGGTCCCCCCCACCCAGGGGAACGAGGGGGTCTGGGGCTCCCCCACTCACTGTCATACACATCCAGGGCGAAGCGCAAGCGTCTCCGGTGAGCGATGGTGGAGCCGAAGGGGACCCAGGTGGGCTGGACGGCCCCGGACGAAACGCTGCCCGTCCTGCGCCACAAAGCATCCTTGAGCGGGGTGACAGGCACCCAGGGGCAGGCAGGGCACCCCACCGCACCCTCCCTGCCCAGAATGGGCTGGCGGCCGAGGCACCGAGGGATCCCATCGTGGATCACGCCCAGGGAGCGTGGGCACACGGGGCTCAGCCGGAGACCAGCTCCGTGGGGCTCCCCGTTTACCTGGGGTAGTAACACTCCACGGGGAGGGAGAAGGGTCTGGCGCGAGCCACGGGCCCCCCGGCCGTGGGACGGTAACGGAGGACGTTGCTGTAGCGGATGCTGTCCGGGAGGAGCTGGGGGAATGAGCAGACGTGGGGCTGGAGGTGTCACCAGGCTCAGAGCGGGTGTCCCCTCCCCGTCCCCAGCACCGCGGGAGGGGTGCGGCCAGCCCAGGAGCCAGAAGCCTGCTCGGCACACGGTGAGAGCCGGGTTCCAGGTCATCGGTAATGGAATCGCTCACATTAACTGGCGCTCCCAGCCTCGCACAAGGGGTGGTTGTCCCCATGGGTGCTGCCGGGGACTGTGCCAGGGGGACAGCAGGACCCGGGGGTCCGGCCCTGGAGCTCACCCAACACATGGGTGCGGTGACAACGACGGCACAGGCACCCTGGGGAGAGGGGTGGTTGTGGAGGACCCACCACGCCTGTCCCACGTGGCTTCCTTCCCAGCCACGGGGGCTTCGGCAGGCACAGCCAAGGATGCCCTGACACCGTGTCCCTCCCCTCTGGGATGTGGTGTCCCCCTTCTCCATCCTACAGCCGCCCCGAGGAGGGCCACGCTGCCGCAGCCCCTCCGACAGGGACACGTAGCCACCCCCAGCTCCTCACCTCCAGGGTGGTCCCGCAGCCCACGAGCGGGTGCTCCAGCCGGTACCTGTCCCCATCAGTGGCGGTCACCCCGCAGCCGGCTCCCAGGGTCAGCTCCCCACCGGCCACACGGCTCCCCAGGAGGCCAGCCGGCACCGCCACAGAGAGCCACGCGTGGCCACACGTAACAGAGACTGTGGCAAGGAGAGGAGAGGGAGGGCTGAGCCAGCTCGCTGGGGACCCCCAGGCTGCCTGCTCCCAGGGGAGCAAGCCAGCAAGCCCCCGCTACCAACGTCCCCTCGAGTTCCCCCATTTTATCACTGACAGCCTTGGGGAGGACAGGGAAGGAGGTGGCCCCAGGGGCTGAGCTGCTTTGTGCTGTCACCCCAGGGCACCGATGTGGCTGGGATGCTCCGGATGGGTCCCCATGGGGAGATGGGGATGCAGGACCCCCCCCCCTCCCAGGGCTTCCTTCGTTCCGGATTCGGCCTCGCAGCCCCAAACCTGGTGCTTGAGGCAGCCTGACCTACAGACCTGCCCTGCCTGGGGCGGAGAGGAGACCGTAGTCTTCCTCCGCTGGCAGCCAGGCGTCTCCCATGCCCACCACCCCACGGCAAACAGCCGTGCCCAGGGCAGAGGCACTGGGCAGCCCAGCCTGGGGGGGCACTGCCCGCTCCCCCTCCCCAGGGAGGGTAGGAGACCCAGCAGGGCTCCCCCCAAAACAGCCCCTTACCCAGGGCATCCTGCGCCCAGGCTGCGGTCGCAAGAAAGAACACAAACCACCTCCTCCTGAGAGCCTTCATCGTGATGGAGGAGGAAGAGGAGGGGCAGCCTCCACTGATGGGTTTTTACCCCTGGGCCAAGGTCGGCGGCCGCAGCTCTCCCAATGGGAGGCCGGGTGGGCCCTGCAGCCCCACGCCCAGCCCCTCGCACCCAGCTGGGGCCCGTCTCCGCAGAGCTTTCCTCCTCCCGGGGGGCAAATCAAGGGTCCTGGGCCCTGGCCATGTCCTTGCCCCAGCCCTGCTCCTTCCCCTGGTCCTGGTCCCTGCCCCGGTCCTGGTCCCTGCCCCTGCCTGGGGGACAATGGAGAGGGTGGGGGTCAATCTCTGGCCATGTGCTGCCCTCCTCGCCCCAAAAGCAGGCTGGCCCTCGCGCGCAGGGTGACGAGCGTGTCCTTGGGGCACCCTCCCACTGCAGAGCCTCTGCGGAAACTGAGGCATGCGAAGGGCACTGAGAGGGGTCCCTCGAGCTGTGCTGGGACAGGGGGGGCATGCAGCTCACCCAGGCACCCCCAGGCTGCCCTCCCCATCCCGGCTGCCTCCGGGCTCTGGCGTGGGGCGGCAGGCAGGGGTGGGCAGCCCCCGGCGCTCCGTGGCGAGCAGCCTGGGGTAGAAAATGACCCGGTCGGTGGACCCGGAGCTGCCCCCGAGGCCCCGCGTCCTGCTTACCCATGGCTGCCCCTGCCCAGAGCGCGGTGCTGGAGGCAGAGCTGCTGCGTAACCACGGCCGCTACGTGGTCACCCACACCAGTAAGGAAAGTCTCCACCGGTGCGCTCCATTCCAGGTGCAGAACCCGGCATTTTTCCTGTTAAATTCCCTGCCATTGATGATTGCCCAAAGCCCCCAACCCTCTGCAGGGCATCTGTCCCCCGAGGCAGTCACCAGTACCTCCCAGTTTGTTACTGGCAGCAAATTTGCTCAGGGTGTGTTCAACTGCAGCGACTGGCCTCCAGCCAGCTGCAGCCCCCTTCCCTACACCCTTTTGATGGCACTGTCCTTTAAATACTTTTCAATACCGCAAATAGCAACCAGGGTAACTTCCCCTATCATTTTTCCGGGTACTGAGGTTAGACTAACAAGGCTGTCGTTCCCTGGAAGGTACAAGCCCTCTTTGTAAACTGGGAAACAGCTGGCGAGCTTCCAGCCAGCGGGGACCTCCCCAGGCGCCCAGGACCTTGGGGAGATTGGGGTTGGGGAGGGGAAGGTTTCTGCTGTGACACCCACCGGCCCCAGGATGAATCCCAGCCAGTCCCACAGAGGACGTTCAACTGGTCCAACTGGTCCCTTGCGATTTCAGTGACCTCAAATGGAAAATCCCTGCCCCTGCAGCGGTGACCCTCCAACTCTGTTTGACACCCTTGGGCACACAGATAAGCAGGCGGTGCTTGGCAGTGCCAGGAGGGTTTGGAAGGGCAGGTGACCGGATCAGAGCAGATAAAAACGGAGAGGACGCCCGGAGAGACGAGCGCCCAAGGGACTCCGCCAGCCTGAGTGGATCTGCTTGCCCCGAGGACGAGAGGATGCTCCGTGTGGCTTTCGGCATCGGGGTCCTGCTGGCCCTGGTGGGCAGCACAGCCACGCAGGGCTGCGGTGAGTGTCAGCCCTCTCGCAGAGGCAGCGGAGCGGGACCGGTGGCCCTGCCAGGGGCTGCATGGAGGGGACGTGGGGTCTCTGGTGACCTGCCACCGTGAGTGCCAGCGGGGTTCCCGGCCCCTCTCCTTCCAGTTGCCCCGCAAGACCTGGTCTCCAAGCTGCTGCTCAGGCTGGAGAAGTCCGTCAAGAAGAACGAGCCACCAAACCCCAGCGTCCTGCTGGCCATGAACCTGGCCGGGGCCAGGGGCGGTAACACCCAAAAGTGGCTGCTCGATGCGCTACAGGAGGAGGCCGTGAAAAGAGCCCACAAAGGTAGGGAGGGGCGGGGGGTGCACCCCTGCCGCGGCACCCGGTCCCGGCGGCCGTGGTACCGCAGGTTTGGCACCGCCGGCTCTCTCCACCCCGGCCGAGGACCGGGGTGCCAGGTCCTGTCCCCTTTCATGCCCTGGCTGCTCTCTTGTCCCCGCAGACATGACCTCGGGAGAGGTGGCTCTGTACGTGCTCGCCCTCCTCTCCTCCTGCCAGGACCCCCAGCATGTCCACGCCTTGGGGCAAACCGTCGACCTGCTCCGCATCCTGCAGCAGAAAACGGACGAGGAGATGGCCACCCTGGGTACGCCGGGGTGGGAGGGAGGACCCAGGGTGCTGGGGGAGGCATCTCCCTCCCCGCGCCCCAGCTCCCCGTCAGCTCGCCACGCTTTGCTTTGCAGAGGTGAGCGGGCATCCCAAGACCACCCTGTACAGCTTGAGCCTGGACGCCCTGGGTCTGTGCCTCTCGGGGGCAAGCGGCTATGAAATGCCATCTGTGGCCCTGGCCAAGGAGGTGCTGAGCCCTGACAGCCACGTCTCCGTGGGTAAGGGTCCCCTCCGGCCCCATCGTGTCCCCTCCCCTCGCAAAGCGAGTTGTAGTGACGCCGGGATCTGGCAGACACCCGTGCCGTGGCGGCGCTGGCGCTGGCGTGCGCGTACGACCACATAAACCTCCACGACGTGCGGGACCTGCTCCAAAAGGCGCTGTCGACGGTGACCAACGGCTTCCTCAACGAGCAGGAGAAGCAGCATGGCATGATTGGGAACATCTACAGCATGGGGCTGGCCCTGCAGGTACAGGGTGCGGCTGCGGCGCTGCGGCGGCCCGGTGCCGCTCCCGGGGCTGCTCACGCCGCCTCCCTCCTCCTCCTCCTCCGCAGGCGCTGGAGGCCACGGTTAAGTTTTACGCCCCGCGGAAGTGGAACTGCGGCCAGGCCTTCTCCGTGGTGTACAGCCATGACTATCGCCAGCCCATGGCCATCGCCCAGGTCCTGCCTGCCCTCGTGGGCAGATCCTACCTGGAAGCGGCTGACCTGGACTGTGCCAGCACAACCCTGCACCTCCCGTTGTTCCTGTCCCCAGAGCTGGGTACAACCGAGGTTCTTAGAGGTACGGCTGGAGCATCCCCAGACCCCCCGGGGACGACGCTGCCGGACCTCCCCCCCACCCTATGGCAGGCACCCACCTTGCCCTTCTCCCCTCCCCGCAGCCCCCATCATGGTGCACTACTCCATCATCAACAACCTGCAGGGAACGCCCTTCAGCTACACCACCACCGTGCAGGTCCCGGGCGGCTCCACGCTGCTCACGGTGCTGCAGAAGGCAGAGAAGCAAAACCCCCAAACATTTAGGTGAGAGCCAGAGGGGCCAGGGCGGGGGGAACATGGCATCCCCCCGCCTCGCACCCAGCCCCGAGCCCTCCCGTTTCTCCGGCAGCTTCCAGACAGAGCAGATGTCCTGGGGGCCCATGGTGGTCTCCATCCACGGGCTGGCAGCCAACTCGGACGACAGAACCTACTGGCAGTTCCTCAGCGCCGGGGACCCCCTCTCGGAAGGTGGGCAGCCCAGGCTGGGGGGGCCGCGCCGGGGGTCTCGCTGCCCCGGCCTCACCTCTGTCCCTTCGCCGCAGGGGTCGGTAGCTACAAACCGCGGGACGGGGAGCACATCCAGGCCATCTTCAGCACCTACTGAAGCCCGCCGGCCCCAGCGTGAAGGCAATAAAGAGCCATTTGCAGCGCAGCCCCGTCTGTGTGTGTCTGAGGGGGGGGACGCAGGACCCAGACCCTCCGTGGGGACCACCCGAGGCCTCCGGGAGAGGGTTGGGGAAGGCCCTGGGAGGGACATGGGGGCCTCGACGGGACACCGAGGCGGAGCGGGGGGGTCCTGCCCGGCGGGGACCCATGGCCGGCCCGGGGTGGGGGTCCGGGGGCTACGCCGTGGAGGGAGACGGTGGGGTGGGATTCCGCCCGGAACTAACGTTCCCCTCCGCGTTTCCTGGGTGCGCCGAAGGGACGGACCGTTGTACCGGAAGTGTCCCCCGCCGGGCGGCTCCGGTGATCGGACCCCATGGCGGCGCCCTACAGGCACTTCCGGCCGTGCGGTGGCGCGGCTCGGGGATGTGGCGATGGCGGCTCCCGCGGTCGCTCCCGGCTGGAGGAGGTCGGGGAGCCTGGGCAGGGCTCCGCGGGGCCGCCGGGGCCGCTGGCTGCCCTGGGCGGCCGGGGGGAAGCGTGTCCGGGTGCCCGGGTCCCGGCGGAGGACGAGCCGGAGACGGGAGGGGGGGGCTCTGGCATCCGGACGCCCGGGCCCTCTCCCGGATGAACCGGGAGGCGTTGGGGTCCGGGAGTCCCGGGGCGGCTGTGGTGGCCGTGGGGGGATGTTGGGATCCGGAGGGGGTGGGTTGCGTCCCGTCCGACGCTGCCGGAGCCGCTCCCGGGAAGCGGGGCCGCCCCCCGGCCCCCCTCCCGCTGCATCAGGCCCCGCTCTGACCCCCCCGCTTTGTCCCCCAGGTCCCGGCGGCCTCACCGTCCCCCGGGCGGGCCTCAAGAAGCTCGTCCTGCCTCCGGACTACAGCGGTAAGGGGGACAGGCGAGGGGAGAGCCCCCCCCCGGGGATGCGGGGTCTGCCCCCGATCTGCTGCCGCCCCCACCGGGGCGTCCCGAGGCCGGTGACCCTCACACGCCTCTCCCCTGGCCAGGTATCACCTTCCCGGAGAAAACGAAGCTGAAGTTTATGGATAAGGTGCCAGCGGTGCCCAAGGTCAGGAGGGAGCCCCGGCAGCTGCGTGACATCCGCGGCCCATCCCAGGAGGCCACCGACTTCACCCAGGGGCAGTACGGGATCATGGTGAGCGGGACGGGGCCAGCCGGAGGCGACGGGGTGGCAAGGGGGAAGGGGCCGGGGGCTGCGTTTGGGCAGGAGGTGGGGAGGGGGCAGGAGCCGGAGCCCCCCCGTTTGGTGCTGAGCCCTCCCGTGGGTGGTAAAAACTCCAACCAAACCAGCAACAGGAGGGAACCGCTCTCAAACTGGCTCGGAAAAGCTGGATTGAGTGAGCCGCCTCCGTCAGGAAGCGCCTCAGTTTCCCCAGCGAGGGGATAAGATAATACCGAGCTTAAATTGGAAAGGCAGCTTTGAGACATGCTGGGTGAGGCCGCTCCCCCAAACGAAAGCGTGGGGGGCGGCCGGCTGCGAGCGCGGGGTGGCGCAGGGGAACCTCTGTCCCCCTCGCCCCGCCGGCGCCGCGTCCCTGAGCTGTCCCGTGCTTCCCCCGCAGGCCCTGGGGGGCGGGTACCTCCACTGGGGCCACTTCGAGATGATCCGCCTGACCATCGGCCGCAGCATGGACCCCAAGAGCATGTTCGCCATCTGGCGCGTGCCGGCTCCCTCCAAACCGGTGACACGGAAGAGCTTGGGACACCGCATGGGGGGCGGCAAGGGCCCCATCGATCACTACGTGACGGCGGTGAAGAGCGGGCGTTTGGTGGTGGAGGTAGGCGGGCGCTGCGAGTTTGGGGAGGTGAAACCCTTCCTGACGCAGGTGGCCAGGAAACTGCCCTTCCCCGCCGTCGCCGTCAGCCGCGACGGCCTCCAGCAGATGCGGCGGGAGGAAGAGGAGAAGAAACTCAACAACCAAAACCCCTGGACCTTCGAACGCGTCGTCACCGCCAACATGCTGGGGATGCGCAAGTACCTCAGCCCCTACGACCTGCGGCTGAAGGGACGCTACTGGGGCAAATTCTTCCTGAAACACAGGGTGTAACGAGCAGCTGGGGAGGGGGATGCCTTAATTAAACCTTCCCACGAGAACCTGCTGTGGTCCTTGGAGGCGCAAACGCGGGGGACGGGAGCAGCCCGGAGGTGATGAATGCATCGGGGCTTGTCTCCCGCTGCTGAGACCCCCGCCCCGCAGCAACGCAGCGCCCTGGAGCAGAGCGTGGGTGATCTTTTTATTCAGGAGGAGGGCTCCGGCGCGGGCGGCTGCACATCCGAAGAACCAGCGAGACAGAGAAGTCGCCGTAAACGAGCTCCGAGCCAGGGGAGAGGCTCCTCCTTCCACCCCGAGCAAGGCAGAGCCCCCTATGTCGCCCGCACGCTGTCCCGGGGAGGAACGCGGCTCCTCCGGCCGCTCTGTGCCACCGAGGAGGGGGCTGCTTTTCGCAGGGGCCACTGACCGGCGGCCAAATGGAGGATGGGAAGCGAGGGGGGACCTTGGGGCGTTCGCCCGGCGGTGGGAGGGAAGGGGGGAGCAGGGCGGGTGGTCTCCGTTCCTCCAGGGACGCGCGGGCTGCGGCAGAGGGATGGCCTCGGGGCTCCGGGGACGAGGGCTTGGCAGGCGGGTCCCAGGGCCGGCGGTTGGGATCTCACCGATGGCTGGAGCCGCAGGCGGATGCGGACGGGATCATCCGGGCGGCGGGGCAGGAGCGGGGAAAGGCCACCTGCAGTGGGGAGGAAGATGAGGCGCTGCTGAGGAAGGGGATGCGGCTCCCACCGCTGCGGCCGGCCCCGTCCCTCCCCGGTGTGGCTACCTGGGGACGCCCGGTCTCTGCCGATGCCTTACGGACGCACTGATGAGTCAAAGCGGGGTGAATCCCACCCGGCTCAACCCCACCGAGGCCTGAACCCCCTCTCTGGACATCGGGGGGGTACTGGGGACCCCGACTGCCACCCTCCTGCCGTGCGCCCCCTCACCTGGAGGGCAGCGGGCGGAGGGGTCTCAGGCGAAGATGCTCCCAATGCTGGCAGCCAAGATGACGGCGAGGATTATGCAGCATATCATGATCATGATCTTCTTCTGCGCGGGGAGAGAGGGGCCGTGAGGCGGAGCCGCGGGGCTGGGGAGGGGGGGACAAGGGACAGGGGCTGGGGGGGCGGCGGGGCAGGTGTGAGCTGGTTCTGCGGAGCACCGGGATGTGGCCGCGCCGGTGTCACCTTGAGACCGGCGGGGACGCGTCCCTATCACCGTGATTCACCCAAAACCATGCGGGAAGACGGCCTGGCCCGGCCCGGCAGAGCCCGTGGGGCTTGGGGGTGTCCCCAACCCGTCACATCTCCACCCCGAGGGGCTCCTTCGCTACGGCAGCCGAAAACGGAGGCCGGTCCCAGACCCTGGGTTCTCAGCCAAAGCCACCGGCCCGGCCACGATGCCACGGTTGCCCCCCTCAGCCTTGCTTTGGGTGTGTGGGACGCCAACACCCCACTTGCCCCGCAGCGCCCCGGCGTTGCGTTGTGCGCGGAGAGGAGAGGCGCAGGGAGGGCGTCAGCAGGGATCTTTATTGTCACGGGAATTAAATAACTGCGACCACCGCAGTCGGGCGACGTGCCAGCCGCAGACATCAAGGCCGAGAGGGGACGGGGTCGCCGGCGGCTCCGTCTGCCGCGGCACAGGGGACAGCGAAGCGCGGCCAGACACACCGGCAGCTGCTGGTGCCACCAAAGCCCCTGTCCTGACCGTATCCCTGTCCCTCGTCCTCCTGGGACGCCCGTGCGGGTCCGGCCCTCGCCTGCCCCGAGCAAGGCACCTCGTCTCCTCTCACCGGGGCCGTGGCACCGGCTGCCACATCCCTGCGGTGTCACGGTGCCGCCATGGCCCCCAGTCCCCTCGCTCCCCCCGGCAAGAGATGGGGGACCCAGAGAAGTTGATTTATCAGCAAAGGGAAAATAAATAGTTGAGTCCTGTCCCCTTCCCGCGGGGGACGCGAGGACAAGAGGGGTGGACCCCGGGGACCGGCAGGACAGCGGGGGCCGCAGGGGATGATCCGGTGGGGGAAAGCGCTCCGGCGATGGGAGCCCTCCATGGAGGAAAGGCGAGCCGGGGCCCGGGCAGGAGCCAGTAGGCGGGGGCTGAGGGCAGCAGGTCCGGGAGAAGTGGGGAGAGGAGGGGGCCAGGCTGCGGTGCCGGGGAGGGTCCCGCAGGGAGATGTCACCGCTGGGACGGTCGGAAGCGTCTGGAGGAGGGAAAGGGGGAGACGTTAGCCCCCAGCCGGAGCGGCCAGCGGGGAAGGGGACAGGGGCTGCAGCAGGGCCCTGCGGGGCCGGAGGGAGCGGGGATGGCAGAGACTGAGGTGGGGAACACGCAGCCAGGCGCTGAGCCGAAATCCAGACCCCGAAGCACCACGGATCCCCGAGCACCGCAGAGCCCCGAGCACCGCAGAGCCCCGAGCACCGCAGAGCCCCGAGCACCGCAGACCCGAGGCCGCCAGCCGGTGAGCACCCAGCACCCAGAGCTCAGCACCCCCAGCCCCAAAGGCAGCAGCAGAAACTGAAGCACCGGAGAGCCCGACCCCGGCACGGGGACGCAGAGCCCCACGGGCGGGCAGAGCAGCCCGGGCAGGGCATGATGGCAGGGCCAGCCCGGCCGTGCCTGCCCGCTGTCCCCGAGCCCTCCGGGGTCCTGTGGCCCCGCGGTGGGGCTCCCCTGTCCCCCAACACTTACAGACCACAGCCCCTGCCTTGGGATCTATTTCTTGTTTAGCCCCACAGAAAGTCCGATGATGAGGGCAACTATCCCCAGCAAGAGCGCCACTACCACCGCCAAAATCAGCATCTTCTGGAGGGGGCAAAAGGGGAGACGGGAGAGGGTTACGCCTGCCCCGTGCGGGGAGGAACGGAGAGGAGAGGTGGGCACGGAGGAGCCCAGAAAAGCCAGAGATGCTGCAGACCCGGGGACAGGGCAGGAGGGGCTGAGCCCTCACCAGCTCATCACACCTGGGGGTAGGAGGGGGCTCAGGGCTGGGGAGGGGGACAGAGAGGGACAAAGCTGCCAACCCCCATGGAGGTTACAAGGGAGGAGCAGGGACCAGTTGGGGTGGCTGGGGGTCACTGGGGAAAGGTGGGAGCCACTGGGGTCACCTGGGAGACCGCTGCGGGTAGCTGGGGACACGAGGGGTGGCTAGGGGACAGAAGGGGTGGCTGGGGGACACAAGAAGCAGCTAGGGTCACAAGAGGGTCTCAGGGCCACTGGAAGATACTGGGGGCACTGGGAGATGTGAAGGCATGCTGAGGGACAGAGCGGGACACTGGGGGTGCCTTTGGGATGCTGGGGGCTATGGAGGGGACGCTGGGGGACACTGGGGCCGTTGGTCCGTCTCACCCTCCTGGCCTCACTTTGGTACTTCACGGCCTTTTTGGTGTCGGCCACGGCCCGCTCCACGAAGCCGACGGACTGGTCCATGTTGTTCTCTATGCGGTCGATCATGGCTCCCTACGGGGCGCGGGGGGCGGCGGGGCGGAGGCAGAGAGAGACAGAAAGAGAGGGGGGGACACGCTGAGAGCACCCAGGGGTGCTGGCACCCACCCACCTTGCGCGCCTGGCCCTGGTACTGGAGCGCCTTCTTCGTCTGCTGGTTCGCCTGCTCCACGTGCTCGGCCGTGTGCATCACGTACTGCTCCACGTTATCCAGCAGCCCACCCTACGGGGACAGGAGAGGGGACGCGCTCAGCAGGGACCCCATGACGCGGCCCCACGGCACGTGGCACGGCCCCACGGCGCAGGTACTCACCCTTCCCCGGTGCACACAGCGGCTCCTCGCATTGCATGGGGGGGACAGAGAGGGGCTGAGAGAGGGGCCAGGACCACCGCGCTGTGGGGCGCACCGCTGCCTCCCCCCCCAGATCCCCACGGGCTCGGGTGCTGGGTGGCCCCAGGGGGACCTGTGGACCCCACGTGGCTCCGTGCCTGGGTCCTGCTGCACGGGTCCCTGTGCTGCCCTGTGTGGCCCGTGCAGGTGCCCACGTGGCTCTGTGCCACCCTGTGTCCCCATGGAGCCCTGTGCAGCCCTGCGTGCCACTCCCTGGGCGGCTTCATGCACGGGTCCCTCCTCATCCTCATGCACAGGTCCCTGCTCATCCCCATGCAGCCCATGCACAGGTCCCTGCTTGTCCCCATGCACAGGTCCCTCCTCGTCCCCGTGCAGCCCATGTGCAGGTCCCTGCTCGTCCCCATGCAGCCCATGCACAGATCTCTGTCCCCATGTGCAGGTCCCTGCTCGTCCCCATGCACAGGTCCCTGCTCGTCCCCGTGCAGCCCATGCACAGATCTCTGTCCCCATGCACAGGTCCCTGCTTGTCCCCATGGATCCCACGCACAGGTCCCTGCTCGTCCCCATGCAGCGCACGCACAGGTTCCTGCCTGTCCCCGTGCATCCCATGTGCAGGTCCCTGCTTGTCTCCATGCACAGGGCCCTGCTCGTCCCCATGCAGCCCATGCACAGATCTCTGTCCCCATGCACATGTCCCTGCTTGTCCCCATGGATCCCATGCAAAGGTCCCTGCTCGTCCCCACGCACAGGTCCCTGCCCGTCCCCGTGCAGCCCGTACCTGGTTCTCCACCAGCATGGCGATGTCGACGAACATGTCGTGGAGCTCCTTGATGCTGCTCTCCAGCCGCACGATGTCCTTGTGCCGCCCCTCGATCTCGCTCAGCGCTTGCTTCGAGATCTGCGAGTCCATGATCTGCAACGGGACAGGACCGGCAAGGGGACGGTGGCCGTCAGCAGGGGTGTCCTGGTCCCCGGTGGCCCCCCCCGGCCCCCCGGTGTGGCGGGCGCTCACCCCCGAGGTGAAGATGGAGGGGTTCCCGCTCTCCAGCATCTCCTCCAGCTCCTCGTCCGTCGTGTTCTTGCCGGCTGCGGGAACGGGGAGGGGTCAGCGGTGGGCACAGGCCCCGCCCACTCCATCAAAAGGGGCGGGGTCTGCAGTGCCTGGCCCCACCCATTTTACCAAAGGGGCGGGGTCTGTAGGGCAGGGCCCCACCCACTTTGCCAAAAGGGGGCGGGGTCTTTGGGGTCTGGCACCACCCGTTTCACCAAACGGGCGTGGTCAAGTGGGGAGACCCCGCCCACTTCGCCCGAGGGGCGGGGCCTGAGGGGGCGGGGGCACGCACTGATCTCGAGCTGGCGCTGGATCCGGCCCTTGCTGCGCTCCCGGAAGTCGACCTGCGCCTCGTTGTACTTGGTCATGACGTCAACGAACTTGCGGGACAGGACCGAGTGCTGGGGACGGGGACAGGGACATGGGGCTGGGGACACCCCGGGCTGGCACCTCCCCGGCCCCCGGGGGACAGGACCCAGTGCTGAGGACAGGGATGGGGACAGGGACACCCCGGGCACGGCATGTCCCAACCCCAGGGGAGAGGACCCAGTGTTGGGGACAGGGACAAGGACGTGGGGCTGGGGACACCCTGGGCTGGCACCTCCCCAGCCCCCGGGGGACAGGACCCAGCGTTGGGGGTGGGGATGGGGACAGGGACACCCCAGGCATGGCATGTCCCAACCCCAGGGGACAGGACCCAGTGTTGGGGATGGGGACGAGGACATGGGGCTGGGGACACCCCGGGCATGGCACCTCCCTGGGCCCCCAGGGGACAGGACCGACTGGTGGGGACAGGGACAAGGACATGGGACACCCCAGGCATGGCATGTCCAACCCCGGGGGACAGGACCCACTGCTGGGGACAGGGATGGGGACAGGGACACCCCGGGCACGGCATGTCCCAACCCCAGGGGAGAGGACCCAGTGTTGGGGACAGGGACAAGGACGTGGGGCTGGGGACACCCTGGGCTGGCACCTCCCCAGCCCCCGGGGGACAGGACCCAGCGTTGGGGGTGGGGATGGGGACAGGGACACCCCAGGCATGGCATGTCCCAACCCCAGGGGACAGGACCCAGTGTTGGGGATGGGGACGAGGACATGGGGCTGGGGACACCCCGGGCATGGCACCTCCCTGGGCCCCCAGGGGACAGGACCGACTGGTGGGGACAGGGACAAGGACATGGGACACCCCAGGCATGGCATGTCCAACCCCGGGGGACAGGACCCACTGCTGGGGACAGGGATGGGGACACGAGACACCCCAGGCATGGCATGTCCCAGCCCCAGGGGACAGGACCGAGCGCTGGGGACAGGGACGGGGACAGGGACAGGGACAGGGACACGGGACACCCTGGGCATGGCATGACCCAGCCCCAGGGGACAGGACCCATTGCTGGGGACAGGGATGGGGACACGGGACACCCTGGGCATGGCCTGTCCCCATGGGCCGTTTTCCCAGCGGACAGGACCAAGGACAGGGGCTTGAGGCTGGGGACACCCTGGGCATGGCACAGCCCCGGGGGACAGGACCCAGTGCTGCAGAGAGAGATGGGGACATGGGACACCCCAGGCATGGCATGTCCCAGCCCCGGGGGACAGGACTGAGTGCTGGGGACAGGGACACGGGACACCCTGGCCATAGCATGTCCCAGCCCTGGGGGACAGGACTGAGTGCTGGGGACAGGGGACACCCTGGCCATGGCATGTCCAACCCCGGGGGACAGGACTGAGTGCTGGGGACAGGGGACACCCTGGCCATGGCATGTCCAACCCCGGGGGACAGGACTGAGTGCTGGGGACAGGGGACACCCTGGCCATGGCATGTCCAACCCCAGGGGACAGGACCCATTGCTGTGGACAGGGATGGGGATGTGGGACACCCTGGGCATGGCGTGTCCCAGCCCTGGGGGACAGGACTGAGTGCTGGGGACAGGGGACACCCTGGCCATGGCATGTCCAACCCCAGGGGACAGGACTGAGTGCTGGGGACAGGGGACACTCTGGCCATGGCATGTCCAACCCCGGGGGACAGGACCCATTGCTGTGGACAGGGATGGGGACATGGGACACCCTGGGCATGGCCTGTCCCCATGGGCCGTTTTCCCAGCGGACAGGACCAAGGACAGGGGCTTGAGGCTGGGGACACCCTGGGCATGGCACAGCCCCGGGGGACAGGACCCAGTGCTGCAGAGAGAGATGGGGACACGGGACACCCCAGGCATGGCATGTCCCAGCCCCGGGGGACAGGGACACCCCAGGCAAGGCACGTGCCAGACCCGGGGGACAGGAGCAAGGACAGGGGTGTGACGCTGGGGACGCCCCCGGCATGGCACAGCCCCAACCCAGGGGACAAGATGGGGATGGGGAGTCAGAGCAGTGACACTCTGGGCATGGCGTGTCCCCAGCCCCAGGAGACAGGACAGGACAAGGGGACAGGGCCATGAGACCCAGGGGACCCAGGTTACGGCATGTCCCAGCCCATGAGGGACAGAGTGTTGGGGACAGGACAGAGGGACACAAAGCCTGGGACGGGATGCTGGGGACAGAGATGGGAGACCTGGGGACACCTGGGACATGCCACATCTCCAGCCCGTGGAGGACAGGGTGGGACAGGGCGCTCAGGACCTGGGGGTGCTGCGTGGGGACAGCCCCGGCAGCGGGTGCCAGGGACCAGAGCTCACCTGGGACTTGCGTATCCGGAGGTCAGCGGAGGATCGTGCCTCGTCCTGCTCGATGTTCCTCTCCATGCCTGGCGGGAGCCGGATCCCAGTCTGTCAGGGACCTTCCCCACCCGCCCCAGTGTCCCCAGCACACCCTGCCCTTCCCATGGGGACAGGGGGACCCGCGGGGCTGGGTGGCACGGCGGCAGGGACGCGGCCACTCACTCTTTAGCTTGTTGCGGACGCTGTTGGCCATTTTCTTGATTTCCGCCGTCAGCTGCTCCAGCTCATCTTTGGTCTCTGCGGGGTCACGGCACATGAGATGGGAAAGCCACCGCGGGAACGTCCCTGGGAAGGGGACCCGTAACCCGGGGAGGGGGACACGCGGCCACCGCACTCACTCTGCTCGGGGATGGGGGCCGAGAGGATGATGCTGTAGATCTTCTTGGCCTCCTCCACGTTCTCCGAGATCTTGTCGATGTTTTGCCGGGTCTCCTCGATCTAGACAAGCCGGGGACGATGAGGGGGGGGGTCGGTGGCAGCCCTGCGCCCCCCGGCCCCGCGCCCGCCCTCCCTCACCTCCGAGAAGAACTCGTCCATGAACGCCGTGTTGTCCACGGCGATCTCCAGCTCCTCGGTGTCATCGTCCGTGTCCTGCTTCTGCGGGGTAAAGCGGGCAGCGGCTCAGGGGTGGCATCCCCCTGCCCACACCCGGGGACCCTGGGGACACCCCCCGGGTGACAGCCACCCTGCAGGGCCACGGTGGCCACCAGCCAGCCCAGCTCGGCAGCATCAGAGGGGGACGTGGCGGGAGCAGGCATGGGGACGCAGTGGCCCAGCGGGGGACATCTGCAGCGGGGGGGGGGACACCGAGCTCGTCTCACATCTGGCTGCGCACGGCCAGGGAATTAAGGGATTGCTGGGCTTGGCTGGAGGGAGGGGACGGGGACGGGGACAGGGACGGGACAGGGGTTTATGACCCCAGCCTTCGTCCTGCGGCAGGTCTGAGCATCTCGGGGCTCAGCGGGGGGCCCAAAGGTGGCTGTTGCCCATCACCCTGGCATCACGTCTGGCCCCCAATCCACAGACTCCCAGCTCCGTCCCTTCCCGGGGTGGCAGCCCCAGCCCCTCCGCCTCCCCTCGCCCCCCTCAGCTCCGCCAGCACCCCGGGGGGTGCCCGGTGCCCGGCTGCGGTGTCCCCAGAGAGGGGGACAGGCCCCGGTTGGGGACCCCTGCCCCCCCGCCTCCTTCCACCAGAGTAAAAATAAAATTAATCCCTTCTCTCCCTCCCAAGGGTTTTATCTGATGGCTTCGTAATCCCCGCTAAATCCCCGCCAAGCCTCCCTGCCACGGCTGCCCACCCCACGCTGGGGCCCAGGGTGCAGGGTGGGGGGCTGCTGGGACCCCCACTGCCCCGGGGGGAGCTGACACCAGGGCAGGAAGGTCCCCAGGGAGCGGGGGGACAGCGGGGCCCCACGGCAGGGCGGGCGCGGGAGGAGGAAGCAACGATGGTGGCGGGGAGCGCGGCGAGGCGTGGGGTGCAGGATGGGGTGCTGGCCACAGCGGGCACCCCACATCCGCTCCCAGCCCCCCAAAGGATGGACACCCCATGCAGGGTGTCTCCCCATTGCACCCCACAGCTTGGGGGGTACAGCCCTCGCCTGGGGGGTGATCTCCCCCCAAAATACCCTCCCCACCCCAAAATGACACAGAGGGCTGACCCCCCTGGTCCCCTCTGCCTGACACCCCCATTGCCGTGGGGCTGGCTCTCAGGGCCCCCCATCCCTGTGGTGTCCCCGTCCACCGTGGGGTGGGGTCTCAGGGACCCCCCTGTCCCCCTGACAGCCCCATGCACAGGTGTCGGTGACATCCATCCCCATCATGTCCCCATCCACCACAGACCTGGGTTTTGGGGTCTCCCGTCCCCGTGATGCCCCCATGCACCATGGGGTGGGGGCTCAGGGACCCCCATTCCCGTGACACCCCCAGCTGGGACCCCCACACCGCGAGGTGTCCCCCATCCCCTCTCTACCCCGGGGGTCTCTCACCGCCTTGAGCTGCTCCAGCCGATCCTTCATGGTGCCCCCGAGGGCTGGCGGGGCGCGGGGAGGGTCCCCGTCCTCGCCCACCGCAGGGATGGGGGATGCCGCCCTCGGTCCTCCCCGGCCGGCTGGGCCTCCTACATCCAGACGAGGTGACGGGTGGCCCTGTCCCCCGTCCCTGTCCCCAAGCCCCGGGCTGTCCCTTTGCTAATCCCCAGTGACAGGCACAAGGAAGGAAGGCGCCGAGGGGAGGGACGAGGTGGAGCCACCCTTCACCTGGGACACCCGGGGACACCGGCTCCGTTAAAGGCGACGGTTGTGGGTGCCCTCGGCCACCCCGGGAGGTGGCGGCGAGGCGGGGACGGATGTGGGGTGGCCACGGCTCGGAGGCGATGAGGAAGCTGGTCCCCACGGGGGGGTCACGCGCCGCCGACGTGTCCTCCTTGGCCACGGGTGGCTGCAGTGGGGGAATGGCTGGGGAGAGGGGACACGGCTGGGGAGAGGGGACACGGCTGGGGGATGTAGCCGGTGATAGGGGACACAGCTGGGGATAAGGGACATGGCTGGGTGTAGGGGACATGGCTGGGGACATGGCTATGCATAGGGGTCACAGCTGGGGGGACACAGCTGGGGATAGGGGACATGGCTGGGGACAGGGGACACAATGGGGATAAGGGACATGGCTATGGATAGGGGATACAGCTGGGGGACAGCTGGGGACAGGGGACATGGCTGGGGGACACAGCTGGGGATAGAGGACACAGCTGGGGATAGGGGACACGGCTGGGGGGACATGGCTGGGCATAGGGGACACAGCTGGGGGACACGGCTGGGGATAGGGAACACGGGTGGGGGGACATGGCTGCGGATAGGGGACACAATGGGGATAAGGGACATGGCTATGGATAGGGGCCACAGCTGGGGGACAGCTTGGGACAGGGGACATGGCTGGGGGACACAGCTGGGGGTAGGGGACACAATTGGGAGGCATGGCTGGGGATAGGGGACACGGCTGGGGATAGGGGACACGGCTGGGGGACATGGCTATAGATAGGGGACACGGCTGGGGGACATCTGGGGGGACATGGCTATGGATAGGGCACACTCCTTGGGGGGTCACAGCTGGGGGCCGGGGGACACAGCTGGGGGACTCGGCTGGGCGCAGGGGACACAGCTGGGGGACAGCTGGGGGGACACGGCAATGGGTCACAGCTAGGGGCATGGCTGGGGACAGGGGTCACAGCTGGGGGGACGTGGCTATGGACAGGGGACATGGGTGGGGGGGACACAGCTGGGGGGTCATGGCTATGGATGGGGTGACAGCTGGGGGACACGGCTGGGGACGGGGGACAGGGCTGGGGGGCACGGCTGGGGATGGGGTGACGCTTTGGGGACACCGTTATGGATAGGGGACACAGCTGCGTGCAGGGGACATGGAGGCGTGACTGGTGTGTGTGCAACAGCGTCCGTCAGCGATTGCACCCGCGGGGAGAAAAAGGAGGCCGCTGCCCCTTTAAGAGTAGCCCGGGGGCGGTGCGGCGCCTTTAAGTACCACGAGGGGGCGTGGTTAATTCGGACCACGCCCCCTCTGCCGCCGGCGGGGGGTGACGTCATGCGCCTGCGCCCCGCGCCTGCGCGGCGGAGGCCCGGGACCGGAGCGGGGCCTCGCGGAGCCTGCGGGCGGTGGGCGCCGCCGCCGCCGCCATGTTCCGGTACCAGGTGAGCGGGGAGGGCGGAGGCCGCGGGCCGGGGTGGGGAGGGGGGGCGCGCCGGGCCGGGAACCGCGTCCCCCCCGGGCGGGGAGGTTTGGGGGAAACCCCCGGTACCGGTAGGCCGCTGCGGTTCGGTGAGAGGGAAAAGGGAGTCAGCGGGGGGGGGGGGGGGAACCGGTGCTGCCCCCCCCCCCATCCTCCTCCTCTTCCTCCGCAGTCCCTGGAGGACTGCCCGCTGGATGAGGATGAGGACGCTTTCCAAGCCCTGGGGGAGGAAGATGAAGATATCGACCAGTTCAACGACGACACCTTCGGAGCCGGGGCTGTCGGTGAGAACTCGCCTACCCCCGCAGCCCCCTCGCCCTCCCCGATCCCCTCCCGATCCCTTCCCCGATTCCCTTCCCCGATTCCCTTCCCCGATTCCCTTCCCCGATTCCCTTCCCCGATCCCTTCCCCGATCCCTTCCCCGATTCCCTTCCCCGATTCCCTTCCCCGATTCCCTTCCCCGATTCCCTTCCCCGATCCCTTCCCCGATTCCCTTCCCCGATTCCCTTCCCCGATTCCCTTCCCCGATCCCTTCCCCGATCCCCTTCCCCGATCCCCTTCCCCAATCCCCTTCCCCGATCCCTTCCCCGATCCCTTCCCCGATTCCCTTCCCCGATTCCCTTCCCCGATTCCCTTCCCCGATCCCTTCCCCGATCCCTTCCCCGATTCCCTTCCCCGATCCCTTCCCCGATCCCTTCCCCGATCCCTCCCCCTCTCCCTCCCCCTCTCCCTCCCCCTCTCCCTCCCCCTCTCCCTCCCTGTCTCCCTTCCCCGTCTCCCTTCCCCGATCCCCTCACCTCCCTTCCTCCCCAGACGACGACTGGCAAGAGGCCCACGAGCGGCTGGCGGAGCTGGAGGATAAACCGGTGACGAGCAGGGAGCAGGAGGACGGGACGGGCGGCGAGGAGACGGATCTGCTAGGCGACCCCGAGGATACGCTGGCGGAGCGGTTAACCAGGCTGGTTATCGACAGCGAGCTGGAGGATCCCGCCATCATGCAGGCCGTGCAGACCCGGATCCCCGCGCAGGTGGGATCGGGGCCGGGGAAGGATCGGGGATGGAGCCGGCAGCGCCGTGGTTTGACTCCCTGTCTGTTTTCCAGCAGCCCGGAGGGTTGAATTCCAGCATTTGGGACAGCTCGGCCGTCCTGCGGCGCATCCGGGGGCCGCTTCTCACTCAGGTAGGGTGCCGGGGCGCGGGCGGGAGGCGGCGTGGCTTCCCTAACGCGAGACGCCCTGTACCGCCGCGGGCTCCTCGGATCAGCCCGGAATGGCGGGGCGTTCCGCTTGCCACCGGCCGGGTCCGGGTGGACGCTGCTTGGCTCGTTTATAGACATCACCCCTTGCCCGCCGCCTCAGAGGCCGGGGGTTTATCGCTGATCCTGGGGATGTCTGAGAGACGGCAGCGCTCCCGTCAGGGTTTGGGAATGTCGACGCCTCAAGGCAGAGGATTTTTTTGTTTTGTTTTGGTTGCGGTTTTAATTAAGAGTTAAGCTTTTAAGTGTGAGCGGAGCGTGCTGCGCGGCCAGCCCTCTCCCGGCTCCGCAGGGCTGGGGACCCAGCGTCTGCGTGCAGCCCGGGCGGCAGCACCACAGAGTTCCCACCCCACGCTCGGGCAGTGGCGTCGCCACAAACGGGCATTTTGGCAGCGCCGTGGGTTCTGGGGGTCCCCAGGAACCCCCCGCCAGCGCGTAGGGGGCTGCCGAGGAAGCGCGGTGGGATGCGGAGGAGCCCCGGCGGGAGGAAGGATGTGGCCGTCAATTCCCGGGAATGTCCCTGGGACACGCGGTGCCAGATTTCCCCGTCCCGGTTGGTGATTGTCGTCCTGGGGGGAGCTTTCTCTCCCCTTGCGCTTGCAGGAGATGCCGTCGGTGTCTGTGCTGGACTACGCTCTGCCTCAGAGACCCCCGCAAACTCGAGAGGAAGAGCGGGATCCCTCCGAGCGGGTGCTGCCCCGCCGTTCGTCGTCCCCTGTCATCGGGAGCCCCCCTGTCCGGGCTGTCCCCATCGGGACCCCTCCCAAACAGGCTGCCGTGCCCAACTTCAACCAGCAGGTACCTCCCCTCGGCCCCGCCGGCGGCACCGAGGCCGCGGGCTGGTCCCCGGCGAGCTGACGGAGAGGGGAAACGTGCTGCTTCCCTCCTCCTAGATCCTGTGTCCGAAGCCTGTCCACATCCGAGCTACCATGCAGCAGCGTTACCCCGCTCCTTACGGCGAGAGGATGTCCCCCAACCAGCTCTGCAACGTACCGGTACCCAGCACCCCCTCCGCACCCCTCTTTTGTTGGCGCTGCCCCCCAGAACGCCCCGTTCCCTTCTTCCCGCCTGCGACTCCAGGCCCTGATGGCGCTGGACCCGTCACTGTCATGCGCAGCCAGCCAGCTGCTCGTCTCTGCTTCCGTAGCTCGGCCCGTTTGCCTCGTCCCGCCGCGTCGGCTCTGCTCCCTGCAGCCCGGCCCGGCTCCCAGCCCTCCCGGGGCTTCATCCTGCGCCATCGCCTGCTCCCTGTCTGCCCGCCATCGGCTGCGCCAGGGTTGTGACCGGGCTCTTTCTTCCCTTCTCTTTCCCCAGAATTCCTCCCTCCTGGGCCACCCGTTTCCCCACAGCGTCTCTCCCGTCCTCACCCACCTGCAGAGAGCGCAGCTGCTGGGAGGAGCCCAGGTAAAGCCCCCTGCGCTCCCTTCCTGCCCTTCCCCGGCCCCGCCGCCGGCGGGGTCCCGCGTTTCTCCTCACGCCGCCGCGGGAGCTGGCTCTACGCGGCTCCTTCTGGCCATCCCGGGCGCCGCTGCCCTGGCTGCGCCTTTCCCTTTGCCCCCAAATCTCCCCCCTGGCTGATTCCGGGCACCCTCTCCGTTTTTCCAGGCCGGCCGAATGTCCCCCAGCCAGTTTGCCCGGGTCTCTGGCCTGGTTGGAAGCCCCCTCCCCTCCGTCAATCCCAAGCTGCTCCAGGGCAGAGTCGGGCAGATGATGTCTCCGGCCAGCGGGTTTCGTGCCTTCTTCGGGGCTCCCCCTGCTCCACCTCCCTCGCAGCCGCAGCACCCGCCGGGCCCCGGATCCCACCTGCAGAGCCTGAGGTAGGTGCCATCCTTTTCCCGGCCGCCTACCCGCTTTCTGTAGCCGCTTCTAAGACTTCCCGCTCTCCCCCAGGCCGCAGCCCCAGATGTTCCGGCCGGACACGACCCACCTACACCCCCAGCACCGCCGGCTCCTCCACCAGCGGCAGCAGCAGAATCGAAAGTGAGTGCCGGCCCCGCGCCGGAGCCGGGAGAGGGGCTGCCTGGCGCGGTGGCGGGGCGGGAATGCATCGCCCCTCCGCCGCGGGGGGTTTGTGCTGCTGGGGCTAGCCTGTGCACCGCTCTCTGTCCCTTCCTGTAGCTCCTGTGTGCTCACGGGTGCCCTTCTTGCCTCCTGCCAGCCAGCACCGGAGCCTCAACGGCTCGGTGGGGGACCGAGGGGGCCACCGGAGCAGCCACCAGGAGCAAATGCGCAAAGATCCCTACGCCAACCTCATGCTGCAGCGGGAAAAGGACTGGGTGTCCAAGATCCAGATGATGCAGCTGCAGAGCACTGATCCCTACCTGGATGACTATTACTACCAGGTACCGGGGAAGGGGAAGCATCCAGCCCGCTCCCGCGGCGCGTCCCGTGTCCGTGGTTGCCGGTAGGGCAGCGCCTTAATGCTCCAAGGGGACCGGTGTCTTCCCGGTGCAGCCTCCGGGTGGGAAGGGGATGCCAGTGCCGAGAGCGATACAGCGGAGGAAGAGTTTTTAGATCCAGGAGGAGGAAGGCGGAGGGACGGAGCGGGACGAGCGTCCCCGGCAAGGGAAGAACCGCCTTCCCCTTCTTGGGCGAGAGCTCCAGGGGTGAGGAGAGGTTGGGGGACGCTGGCAGCGTGGATTCACGGAAGCTGCATGTGAGAGTGGTAGAATAAAACACCCGGAATGGGAACGGGGAAGCTGCGAAATGGAAAATGCAGGAGAGAGAGCCCCGGGCAGGGAATGGCTGCGTAAGGACTCGAGTCTGAGAGGGGGTGGTGGTGGAGGCGATGGGATCCGCAGAGCGAGGCGGAGAAGGTGGATGGGGAGAGACCACTCCTGCTCTTTTCCAGTTCAAGATTAGGGAGCGCCAGACAGGGCTCGGAGGAGCCAGATTTGGAGCAGACGGAGCAAGGTGATGGCCGGCTTCTTGCCACCGGTGGTAGATGCTCAAAGCTCGGCCGGGTTTGAGGAGGACACAGGGCAACTTCACGCGAGGGAAACGTGCGGAGGGCTTCGAGCGGCGTAGGATGGACGCCTGGCTCGGGAGATTGAACGGGACTTGCGGGGAGTGTATCAGGGGTGGTCGTCAGCTGTGCGGGAAGTTTGGCCCCTGTCTTCTTCAAGGGGGTGTAGAGGAACCAGCCACGCACCCAGAAAGGTCCCAGTGCAGCCGTGAGGGCGGTCACCAGCACGGTGAAACGGGTCGGAGCAGTCCGGTCCCCTCCGCGGTCGGCCAGGGGCCCAGTGGGAGCGGGGACGAGCGCTCATTGCGGATTATCTGGGCTCCAGTGGGAGCTGGCAGGAAAACTACGGACGGTGGGTCCGTCCGCTCCGGGGTGGACGGAAGGCATCGCGCTGACAGAGGTTTTCCAGGAGCTGTGGGTGAGCTGATCCCCAGTAGAGGAGGGGAACTGGTGCGGCCGCAGCTGGGACATGAGTCAACAAAGCTGTGCCGTTGCGAAAGAGGCGAACGTTGGCCCGGGGTGGATGGGAAAAGCGCGTGAGCGCCGGTGTGGGAGGCCCCAGCCACGCGCTGCCCAGGCCGGGCACGGTGCGAACGGAGCAAGGCAGGCTAACTGGAACGTGCTGGGAAGGACTGGGAGCCAAGGACCTCATGGGGAGAAGCAGATTTGTCATTGTTTGTATTGAGAAAGAGAGGGCTGAGGGGGAACCTCGACCTCTGTAATCTCGAGGGCTGATAAAGAGGAGGATGCAATCGTCCCCTCGTGTGCTGGGGGAAGAACGGTGGTTTAAAATGCTGCTGCTGACGTTGGGAAGACCAGTAAGCGATGGGCGAGCGATGGCGCGCAGGCTGGGAAGAGCGATATCTTGCGTCGGTCCTTGCCGACTGTTTTTCGGGGGGTCTCAACTTCTCCTCTCCCTGCCTCAGAATTACTTCCAGAAGCTGGAGAAGTTGTCGGCAGCGGAGGAAGTCCACGGTGATGGTCCCAAAAAGGAACGTACTAAACTCATCACACCTCAGGTGGCTAAGCTGGAGCACACCTACAAGCCAGGTAAGCGCTTCTTTCTCCGCGCAGCCCGGAGCTGGGCCAGAGATAAAGCGGGATGAGGTGGGGTCAGGCCCGGACTGACTCCTTTTGCTTCCCTTCTCCCCCCTTCCTGCAGTGCAGTTTGAGGGCTCGCTCGGGAAGCTCACGGTTTCCAGCGTGAACAACCCCCGGAAGATGATCGACGCGGTGGTGACCTCCCGCAGCGAGGATGACGTGAGTTCTGGCCCTGCCTCCCCTGCGACGCAGCTCTGCGGCTGACGCTCGGGCCAGCGCGGGAGCCGCCCCGCGGCCCTGACTCGCTCTCCCTCCCTGGGCAGGAGACGAAGGAGAAGCAGGTTCGAGACAAGAGGCGCCAGACCCTTGTCACGATCGAGAAGGTGAGTTCGAGGGGGACCGTTGCCACCCTCGGAGATCTGCGGTGGGGCGTGAGGTGGGCTGGGGCGAAGGAAGGGCCAGGGAGACCACGGTGCAGCACCGATGGACTCCTCTGGGCGTCCAGCTGGGGACAAGCCAGCGCTCGACAGTGGCTGAGCTCCTGCTTGAAGGAGGCGGGGGGACCCTGGAGCAGAAAGGCTGGAGCCGGGTACCAGCCGTGCCTTCACCCTCCCCCAAAACAGCCCGGAGGGGCTTTGCAGGGTCCGTTATTGACTCACAGCCGCAAGGCAGCAACGCCTCGGCCCTCCGCAGCCACCGCGGGAGAGGACGGACGCTTGCGGATCGCAGAATCGGTCTGCTCTCGCGCTGGGTCGCGAGGCTTCGACGTGGTCTGGGCCGGGATACGCGGTTCCCGTAGTAGCAAAGGAGACGGGAGGGCCCCGGGCGCATCCTGGATCTCCATGGATCTCCGGACTAGCGGATCCCGTTGCAGATCCCCGTGTGATTTCCGTCTCTCCTGCAGACGTACAGCCTCCTCCTGGACGTGGAGGACTACGAGAGACGCTACCTCCTGAGCCTGGAAGGCGAGCGGCCGGCCCTGATGGGCGAGAGGAAGCAGAAGATCTGCGATATGTATGACAATCTGCGGGGGAAGGCGCCCGGGCAGGAGAGGTGAGCAGAGGGGGTGTCTGGAGCTCGGAGAGTCCGTGGGCGCTCGCAGCTGCTAAAACTGGCTTTCCAGCAGCCTGTTTCCCAAAAAAGAGTCAGGCCAGTTCTTCCAGGCGTGCGTTGGGAACTGGGGGCTGAAATAACGCCATTTTTTCCACACGATTGTTTGCCGTGGTTACGATCCTATAACTTCCATCCCTGCCGCTGGGGTGCTGCGAATAGCGCCCGTCTGCGCGCTCGCTGGGTGTCCGTCCACCCCGAGCTCCGCGCCACGGCCCATCTCTGGGTGCCTAAAGTCCGTCACCTCTCGCCTGAGCTGTAGCCTCAGCAGCACGGATGGGCAAGGAAGGACACGGGGTCGCGGTGGCTCCTTCTCTGCCGCCCCGGGATGCTCCCAGCTGAGGATCGACACCTTTCTCCTCTCCTCGGCAGGCCAAGCGACGACCACTTCATGCAGATCATGTGCATTCGGAAAGGGAAGCGCCTCGTGGCCCGGATCCTCCCGTTCTTATCACCCGAGCAAGCGGCCGACGTACTCATGGCGACGGCCAGGAACCTGCCCTTCCTCATCAAGAAGGATGCTCAGGACGAGGTGAGATTCCAGGGGCTGGGAGCGTTCCCCTGGCTCGCTGTGAGGTGGGGATCGGCGCGGGATCTCCTCTCCTCCGCGGGGAAGGAGACGGCAAACGGCATCGTGTGGCTTCAGGACGATCGTTTCTGCCTCTCCTGGGAGACTGCCAGAGCCCTGAGCTCCTGGCAGGGCCCGTCTCCCCTGCCTGCCGGCACGGCACGGCACGGCTTCACCGGGAAGGGTTTCTGATAAACGATGCCTTTGTTTAACGAGCCCAGCTCTTGGCTGAGCGCTCGTCTAAAGGGCCGCGTCTCTGACTCATCGGGTGACAACGGGAGACTCCATCTTCCAGAGACAGAGAGCAGAAGCCAGCGTCTTCCGAGGGACGTGCTCTCACTGTCCTTTGCAATCTTTTCTTAGACAGGGAACAAAAATAGAGGTGTCTGCGAAATAAAGCCCAGCTTGTTTTGAGAAAGGGGATGATTTAAGAAGGAAAAAGACTTAAAGTGGGCTGGTGCCGTTGGGATGGGGGAGGAGGTGCTGCTGATGTGGGCGTAGCAGCGAGGCAGCGTCTTGTCGGGGTCCGCAAGGCCCCGGGGCGGCCAGCCGGCCCCGAGGAAGCCCATCTCGCAGCTCCCAACCCCGCTCCTCTCTCCGCAGGTGCTGCCCTGCCTGTTGAGGCCCTTCTCCCACGTTCTCTACCACCTTCCCTTGGGGACGGTCACCAGCCTTGTGCAGCAGCTAACGAACCTACCTCAGAGCGCCACCGCGCCAGCGCCCACCAACCTGCACCTCACTGCTGTGCTCCAAAACAAGGTGCGGTCCCTCTCCCTCCCTCCGCTCCCCGCCACGTCCCGATGTCTCCCCGTAGTCGGGAAATTGAGTTTCCCAGCAGCTTCCCGGCGCTAGATGGCAGAGCTGGATGCAGCCGTGGTTGCAGGAACGGCACGGGAGCCAGCCCCTGGCGCTCTCCCCTTGTTTTGCTGATTAACTGGTGTCTGGCAGATTAATTAGCCGTCTCAGCTGGCCTGAGAGTCTGCTGCACGCTGATGGCCGGCTCCTTTCCCTGTCCCGCTGGGCTGCAGGCTCCCAGCGCCCTCCCTGACGCCTTCCCTCTCTTCCCCGCAGTTCGGCCTGTCCCTGCTGTACTTGGTCTTGAGCCGCGGGGAGGAACTGCAGAGCTCGGACGCCAACACGGAGCTAATGCAGGACAACCAGTGGTGAGCGCCCGTCCTCGGCTGCGCCTCGGGCCGGCGGCGACGCCGTCGGGGTCGGACGCTGCGCCGTGCAGGGTTTGAAGAATTCGGGAGGCAGATTTGATGAAGGAGGAGGTTTAATTGCGGTCTCTCGGTAGCGGTGCTGGAAACAGCCACGGTGCTGAAGGGAGAAAGGCAGGCCCGAGGCAGAGCGAGAACGCGGTAGATACGGCTTGGGACGTGCCGAGACCGGTCCCTCGGGTGCGGGAAAGCTCTCGCACCTCGGCTGAGCGGCCGTAGCGCCTTTCGCCTGAGCAGATAGGAAATTGCCGAGTCTCGCACGAGGTGCGCGATACGGCGTTACCGCTCTTCCCCCGCGGCTCGAGCGTCCCCGCGAGCTCCTGCGCGGCACGGCGCCGCGTTACGAGTCGCTGGTGGGGGAGAAGGCCGGGCCCCGCGGAGCAGCCAGGGCGTCTCGGTGCAGGGGACGCAGCGGGGGTGTCGAGCGCAGGCAGGACCCTGCCCTGCGGGGAGGCCGGCGCGCGAGGCTGCGGCGCCGCGCCGCCTCCTGCGTGGTTGCAGTGCCAAAACGCCTCGAGGCGTGCGTAGCTCTCCTGAAGGGAGCTGGAGAGCGCCCGGCTCCCCGAGCACCCATCGGTTCTCACTCCTCCCTCCTGCTGTGCCCCCTCTCCGGCAGGACGGAGCTGATGCTCATGGCAACCCGGGAGCTCCTGCGGATCCCTCAGGCGGCCTTGGCCAAGCCGGTATCCATCCCCTCGAACCTGATCTCCCTCTTCTCTCGCTACGTCGATCAGCAGAAGCTGAACCTGCTGGAGACTAAATTGCAGTAAGCGTCGGCCCTTTTCCAGTCCCCTCGCAGTGGGGGAAAAGGGCGAAACCGGAGGCTGGGGAGGCCGTGGGCGGGACCGGTGTGGCCCGTGGCTCCTCTGACCCCTCTGCCGTTGTTCCCCCCGGTACCAGCTTAGTGCACGGGATCCGGTAGGAGATCTCCGCGGCTCCTCGTCGGCACCAGAGTGTTCCAGAGGATGGACGGAGGGCAGGCTGTTCCCCCCGACACCCGGCCTGGCATCGTCAGTGCAGGAGGCGCGGCCCCCGCCCGTCACCCTGGCTGGGGAGGGGGTTTGGCTGCTCCCCGTCCTCCCCCCCAAAAGCGCTGCGTCTCCCGAGCCCCCTCCGCTCCCCCCACACCGGCTGCTGCTTCTCCCCACACACACACACGCACACTACTGAGGAAGGCGAGCGCCCCGCCGCTCCCGGGAAGGGGGGCTGTAGGGCTGGGAGAAGCCCCCCAGCTCCTTCTGCCTCCCTCCCCGCTCCTTCCCCAGCCCCCCTCGAGCACTGAGGTCTGCTCCCTGCCCTTTCCCGTACGTGTCGGCGCGCGTACGCACACCTTTTTTTGCACACTTGCCTTCGTCTTCCCGAAAAAAGTCGCCTCCTTCCCTCGCCCTCCGCTCGCCCCAGGGTCAGGCCCAGCAGCTGCGGGGGCCGGAGGGGGCTCGGCCATGCCCCGGCCTCCCTTCTCCTCCCGATTCGGGGGGATTCTGCTGTTCTGCCCCTCGGGGAAATGTGGCGGAGGGGTGGAGGGGGGGGGGGGGTGGTGTTTAATTTTACTCTTTTTGCTTTTAAAAAAAAAAAAGAAAACAAAAGAGATTTGCACATGTAGGTATTTTACAACCAGTAACTCCTCCCCGGCATTAACCAGCTCCCTTCGGCTGCGCCCCCGCCCCCTCACTTTCCTCCCACCGATCAAGTGGAAAGTTCATTTATTTTTATTTTTTTTTCCTTTGTGCTTTTCCCCCCCCCCCCCCCTCCCCTCCCTCAGTTTTTGGTTCTGGTTAATGAGAATAAAGTTTCTAAATTTACATTTTTATAGGGTATTGTAAATAAAGATGAATTGTATACTGCCGGGAGCGTGGCCTCTCCTTCTCTGAGGCGGGTGGAGGACGGGCCGCGCGCCCCGGCCGCAGGGTCATGGGTTCAGCCAATGGCGGCGCGAGTAGGGGGAAGGCCCGCCCCCGCGGCCAATGGGCGGCGAGATGAGTCACCGCTCCGCCGCGATGCCCCGCCCACCCGAGCGCGTCGTGACGTCGGTGACGCGCGGCTCCCCTCTCATTGGCGCCCCGCGGGGAGAGGCAGGCGAGAGGACCAGTGAGAAGGCAGGGGGGTGCGCGCAGCCTGGCGGCCTGTGGCGCAAGCACGCCAACAGCCAATGAGCGCTCAGGCACCACCCCCTCCGGACGGCGGAACCAATCAGCCCGTCGGGGCGTTGCGCGCGGGGGCCGTCGCCGCCAATGGGGCGCGGCCGGGGGCGGGGCGGGTGACGGCAGCGCGGCGGGGCGGTGGCGGCGGCGGCGATGGCGGAGCTGCGCGCAGCGCCCGCGGGCCCCGGCCCAGCGGCGGCGGCGGCGCTGCCCGGCCCCATGGCGCTGCCCGCGGCGCCCGGTGCTGCCCCCGCCCTGCCCTCACCGGCGGCGGGCGGCGGGGCGGGCCCAGGCCCGGGGGCGGGCGCGGCAGCGGCGGCGGCGGCGGCGGCGGGGGGCGGCGGTTCCGGGGCGGGCGGCGCCGGGTCCGGTTCGGCGCGGGAAGGCTGGCTCTTCAAGTGGACCAACTACATCAAGGGCTACCAGCGCCGCTGGTTCGTCCTCAGCAACGGCCTCCTCAGCTACTACCGGTGCGTTACGGGGGACCGGCCCCGCCGCCCCCCCGGCCCTCGCCCCCTCCCCCGTGACCTTGGGCCCGGCCCCGCCGCGGTGCGCGCTGCGTTCGCGTCCCCCCGCCCCAAGCCGGTGAGGCCTCGGTGTCCCCCCGTGGTCCCCCGGGGCTGTTTGCCGGGGATCCCGTCCCCCCGGTCGTCCCCCCCGAGCAGCCCTTCCCCGGCAGCACCGAGGGCTGTACCGGGTGGGAGCCGGCCTGGCGGCTCGGTAGCGGGGTGACAGCCCCCCCCTTCCCCGCTGTGCCACCGCTCGGTCCCTAAGGGGACACCTGAGCCCGGCCCCGGGGGCCCTGTCCCTCTTGGGCCCTCCATTATTCATGGGGGAACCGGAGCCTGCGGGCAGCTGCCGGCTCGAGTTACAGCCGGGCCGGGCTGGGGGAGTCCCAGGCTGGCTCCCTCCCTCCCTCCCTCCTTCCCTCGGCCGGCAGGCCCGGGCCCGGTGACGTGGAAGGGGTGTGCCGGGCTGGCACAGCCTTGCACCGCGCCGAGGACTTCATCCTCTATCCCGAGCCGTGCCGGGATGCGGGAGGCACCGAGGGGGAGCGCGGTGGTCCCGGGAGCTGCTGAGCCCTGCCTTTGTGCCGGGGGCTGCGGACCCCTCCCCGCACTCTTCCCCCGAAGCGGCGTTGCCAGCCCTTGGCCCCGTTCCGGCGCTGGCGGTGAAACCTCACGCCGGCTGCGTGCCTGCCCAGCCGGCTTGGCAAAACCGCCGGGGGCTGGAGCCGGTGCCCTATTAATAGTCCTGCCTGCGGGGTGGGGAATGCCAGGCCCCCTCCACGGCCCCCCAAGGGCTCGGCTCCCGGCTGGGCCGGGCTACCGGTCACCTCCTTCCTCCAGCCCCCTCACTGTGCCCCCGTCCTGCTTCCCCCACGCAGGTCCAAGGCGGAGATGCGGCACACTTGCCGCGGCACCATCAACCTGGCCACGGCCAACATCACCGTGGAGGATTCCTGCAATTTTATCATCTCCAACGGCGGGGCCCAGACTTACCACCTGAAGGCCAGCTCGGAGGTGGAACGGCAACGCTGGGTCACCGCCCTGGAGCTGGCCAAGGCCAAAGCTGTCAAGATGCTGGAGGAATCAGGTACGGCCCTCGCGCGCCAGGGTGCCTTCACAGCCCTCGTGTGAGCCGGTGTGTGTGTCCCCAGCCCCCTGGAGCCACACAGCACGCGTCAGCCCCCTGCTACACCTGTGTGGGTCCCGCTCCTTGGGCCCAGGGGCTGTTTTGCAGCTCCGCAGAACACGATTCCTCGTCCCCTCCCTGTTCCCAAGGCTTCTTTGCTCATTGCCGGGCCAGAAACACAACCTGCTTTTCCCCAGCCGTCTCCCGTGCCCGGCTGGGGTGCTGCGCAGGGACGGCGTCGCAGCACGGGGCCCCGGCTGCTGGCAGCTGCTCCCCGAGCAGGGTTTGGAAGGGGCGGCCGTGTCCATCCACGTGTGAGCTCAGCGGCGCTGTCCCGCTGCCCGGCTCCGGCTTGAGGCGCCGCCAGCAGCCTGGCACGCGCTTCCTCGCTAGCGTGACTGCTCCTACGCCGGGAGATCGGCCATCTGCTCCGAGCTGCCACTCCCTGCCGCGCCATCGCCGTCCGGGATGCCGTGGCCGGGAGCGCCCTGTGTGCGGCTCCCAGCCCTCGGGGAGCGAGAGGGGGCTTCTTGCTGTGCCAGCCCTGGCAGCCCCGCGGTCAGAGCCTGGTCTGGCTCAGAGGGCAGGTGCTCCCGCTGCTCCCAGCGCGCAGCTTCGCCTTCTTCCTCATCTCCTGGGAGGAGAAAGGTCCCGCAGGACCACGCTAACGTCTGTTCCCGCTGGCAGATGACTCCGGCGACGAGTCGGTGTCGCAAACGGACAAAACGGAGCTGCAGAGCACGCTGCGCACCCTCTCCAGCAAGGTGGAGGATCTGAGCACCTGCAACGACCTGATTGCCAAGCACGGCACGGCCCTGCAGCGTTCCCTCAGCGAGCTGGAGACTCTCCGGCTGCCGGTCGAGAGCACCGAGAAGATCAAGCAGGTGAACGAGCGAGCCACCCTCTTCCGCATCACTTCCAACGCCATGATCAACGTGAGTCCGCACCCCACCCCGTGGGGCAGGGCAAGGGGGTCCCGCAGGAGGAATTTGACCCCCGCACGCCGACCGTTCGCTGATGGGACACCCTCTCCCCGCAGGCTTGCCGGGATTTTCTGATGCTGGCCCAGACCCACAGCAAGAAGTGGCAAAAATCGTTGCAACACGAGCGGGACCAGCGCATTCGGCTGGAGGAGACGCTGGAGCAACTGGCCAAGCAGCACAACCACCTGGAAAGGGCCTTCCGCGGCGCCACCGTCCTGCCTGCCAGCGCGTCCGGCACCGGCGGCTCCGCCAAAGGTACCGCCGGTTCGACCGGAGCCCCTGCGCCATGTGCTGGGGGACGGATTGGGGCGGATGGAGCTGATGGTGCGGGACAGGGATAGGGGAAGCTGACAGCTCTGTGCCTGGGGTGACCCCCGGTTGCTTCCAGTCCTTTTCCTGAGCCGGGCTCAGCTTCCTTCGCATCGCTGACCCCGAGGGATGGGTTTTTCGGTCTCTCCTGCGCAGCCGAGCGGCTGCGGCCCCCACAGCAGGCAGCTTGCTGCCCCTCCTCACTCTGCCCCTGCTCCTCCTAAGCCTTGTCTGCCGCAGGGGTGGCGTGTCATGGCCCCTCGCCTGGCTGCTGGTGACAAGGGACCCTCCAATGCCCGCTGGGGGAAATTGGGAGAAACCTTGAACTCGCTGCCTCAAGTGTCCTCTCCCCCACCCCGCCCAGATCCCTGCTGCCCTGCGAAAGGAGACCTGAGCGACGAGGACGATGACAACGAGTTCTTCGACGCCCCGGAGATCATCACCGTGCCGGAGAGCATGGGCCACAAGTGAGTGCTGGGGCGCGGGGCTGCCCTCCTGCCCCCCAGACCCCGCTCGAGCCTGACTCTGCCCCTCTCCTCGTCCCCTCCAGGCGCACCGGCAGCAACATCAGCGGCACCAGCAGCGACATCAGCCTGGATGAGCAGGTAGGATGGGGGCTTTCTGCCGGCGTCCTGTGCTGAGCTGGCTCTTGGAGGAGTAGGGCTGGTGGGGGGGCAGCTGTGAGGCCGGGCTGGGGGTGCCCCGGTTCCCAGGGAGGGGGGGGCGGTCACAGCAGCATTGCAGCAGCCCTCGTCTCACCCCCAGTACAAGCACCAGGTTGAGGACACCAAGAAGGAGAAGAGAACCCGCATCCCCTACAAACCCAACTATAGCCTCAACCTCTGGAGCATCATGAAAAACTGCATCGGGAAGGAGTTGTCCAAGATCCCCATGCCGGTGAGCCGGGGATGCAGCCGGCAGGGCTGCTGGGTGGGCACGGGGCACCCCAGGACCCCCCCTCTTACCTCTCGCTCCCCTCCAGGTGAACTTCAACGAGCCCCTGTCCATGCTGCAGCGCCTGACGGAGGACCTGGAGTACCACGAGCTGCTCGACCGGGCGGCCAAGTGCGAGAGCTCGCTGGAGCAGCTGTGCTACGTGGCCGCCTTCACCGTCTCATCCTACTCCACCACCGTCTTCCGCACCAGCAAGCCCTTCAATCCCCTCCTGGGGGAGACCTTTGAGCTGGATCGCCTGGAGGAGAACGGCTACCGCTCCCTCTGCGAGCAGGTACCGCTAGCCCCGCTCCTCCGGGCCACCGGCCCGCTCAGGGTGGCTGGCGCTGACCTGTCCCCTCTCCCGGCCAGGTGAGCCACCACCCGCCGGCCGCTGCCCACCACGCCGACTCCAAGCACGGTTGGACGCTTCGTCAGGAAATCAAAATCACCAGCAAATTTCGGGGCAAATACCTCTCCATCATGCCTCTGGGTGAGCTCCGCGGGCACGCGCGCCACGGGGGGAGATGCTTGGGGGGGTCGGATGTCTGTGCTGCGCGTGGGACTGGGGAGGCCGCACCTCGAATCCCGTGTTCCGTTTTGGGCCCCTTGCTATGAGAAGGCCATGGAGGGGCTGGAGCGTGGCCAGAGCAGGGCAGCGAGGCTGGGGCAGGGGCTGGAGCACAAGGCTGGGGAGGAGCGGCTGGGGGAGCTGGGGGGGCTCAGCCTGGAGAAGAGGAGGCTGAGGGGAGCCCTCATCGCTCTCTGCAACAGCCTGAAAGGAGGCTGGAGCCGGGGGGGTCGGTCTCTGCTCCCCAGGAACAAGCGATGGGACGAGAGGGAACGGCCTCAAGCTGCGCCAGGGCAGGGTTGGGTTGGGTATTAGGAAAAATTTCTTCCCCCAAAGGGCTGTCAGGCCCTGGCCCAGGCTGCCCAGGGCAGGGGCTGAGTCCCCATCCCTGGGGGGATTTAAAAGCCGGGGAGATGTGGTGCTTAGGGACATGGTTTAGTGGTGGCCTTGGCAGCGCTGGGTTGATGGTTGGACTCGATCATCTTAAAGGTCTTTTCCAACCTAAAGGATTCTGTGATTCTATGGGAGTGGGGCAGGTTTGGGGACCAGCCGAGTCTCCGTGGGCCGGGCAGGCTCCTGGGGACCGTTCCCAGCACAACCTTCCCTCCTCAGGTACCATCCACTGCGTCTTCCACTCTTCCGGCAACCACTACACGTGGAAAAAGGTCACCACCACCGTGCACAACATCATCGTGGGCAAGCTCTGGATAGACCAGGTGGGATGAAATCCCAGGACCCCTGTACAGAGACGTGGATCCCCCGTGCCTCAGTTTCCCCCGCCGCCGGGGAAAGGGCCGCGGGCTGGATCTGACCGTCTCCTCCTCCTCCTCCCCTCCGCAGTCAGGTGAAATCGAGATTGTCAATCACAAGACGGGTGACAAGTGCAACCTCAAGTTCGTTCCTTACAGCTACTTCTCACGGGATGTGGCGAGGAAGGTAGGGACGACGGGGAGGCTGGGCGTGCAGCGTGGGTCGCGCTGGGCTGCTTGTGGCTCCTGGGTGTCCTGATTCAGGCTGTCCCCTGTCCCGCCAGGTCACCGGGGAGGTGACAGACCCCGCGGGGAAGGTGCATTACGTCCTGTTGGGCACCTGGGATGAGAAGATGGACTGCTACAAGGTGATGCTGGGCGCTGGGGACAACGGAGCGGAGGGACGGCAGAGACCCCACGAGGCCGAGGACAGCCGGGTGCTGCTGTGGAAGAGGAACCCGCTCCCGTGAGTAGGGGACGTGGGACAGGGTGTCCCGAGAGCTGGGGGACAGCTCCGGGCCCCCGGCAAAGGGCCGGGGAGCGGGGCCGGGTGTGAAGCCCGCCGGCGGAGGGGCTGAGATCCCTCCCCTTCCCCGCCGTAGGAAATACGCGGAGAACATGTACTACTTTTCGGAGCTGGCGTTGACGCTCAACGCCCCAGAGAGCGGCACGGCGCCCACGGACAGCCGCCGGCGCCCCGACCAGCGCCTGATGGAGAACGGCCGCTGGGACGAAGCCAACGCCGAGAAACAGCGGCTGGAGGAGAAGCAACGCATCTCCCGCAAGAGACGCGAGGCCGAAGCCGCCAGGGCTACCGAGGACGGTAAGAAAGGGGACAAGTGGCCACCACCCCACTCCCTGACGGGTCCCCACGGCCCTCACGCCTCCCTGTGCCCCCCCAGGGACCCCCTACGACCCCTACAAGCCGCTGTGGTTCGAACGCAAGAAGGACCCCGTCACCCAGGAGCTGGCGCACGTCTACAAGGGCGGTTACTGGGAGAGCAAAGAGAAGCAGGACTGGACCTTGTGCCCGGACATTTTCTGAGGCGGCGGGGAAGAGCGGCGGGGAGGGGGATGAAGGCCAGCCGGCACCGCCTGGCGCTTGCCACAGTCCCCCCCCTTCCATCTGTCTGTCCGTCTGTCTTAACCGCCCGTCTGTCCCCACACGTCGCCGGGGTTGCCTTAGCCGATCCAAACTGACCTTGATGCCGGGGTGGGGAGCAGGAGCCGGCACGGGTTTCCCCTCTCCCCACTTCCAAAACCCGCTGGCAAAGTGGGGGGTTCCCCCTTCATCCCATACATGCGCACTTGTTCCCGGCCCCCCCCCGGCGCCCTGGGCAGCCCCCCCCGGGGCCAGGGGCTCAGCAGGGGTCCCCCGGGGAGGGCAGGGGGCCGGCTCTGCCCCGGGCGGTGGGCGCAGCGGGGCGAGCCCGAGGCTGGCCTTGGTCTCTCCCCCACCCTTCCCCTTTTTTCCATTTCCCCTTCGCCCCCCCCCAGGGTGCTCTCGGGGTGTGGGGGGGGGGGGCCAGACTCCGCCCCACAGCCTGTTCTATAGCTGTATATTATATATATGTAGAGAGGACCCTCCCCAGCCTCCCCGGGGGGTCCCCCCGCCACGGGGGTCCCCCTCCAGGTGCCTTCCCCGTAGGTTTAGGGCAGGGGGAGGTCCTGGCTTTCGGGGGGGGGCTCTCCCATCCATCTCTGGGGAGCAGCGGGCCCCTGCACCCCCAAAACACTACAGGGGGCGGGAGATAACGCTGGGGGGGGAGGCTGGGGGGGGTCTCTGCACCCCCAAAACTGAAAAGTGGGGGGTGTATGATGCCTTTTTTTTTTTTTTTTTTTTTTCCTCCCCCCTCCAGGAAAATAACTAAATTAAAATCTGTGAATTGCCCAACCCAGGCGTGCCTGCTCTCTGGGGGGGTGTGGGTGCTGATCCTGGGGCCCCTTTTGCTACTGGGCCACCCTGGGGAGCTGAGAGGCCACGTGATCCCCGTGTAGGTCCCTGCACCCCCCCAAAAAGAAAAGGGGACCGTAGCGCCCGAACAGGGACTTGAACCCTGGACCCTCAGATTAAAAGTCTAATGCTCTACCAGCTGAGCTACCCGGGCCGCTCTTGGGGTGTAGGGGGGACCCTGGGGGGGCACAGAGCCTTCCTCCTCCTCCTGCTCCTCCTCCTGGATGTGCCAGCACTGTGGGTCCCCAATACGTGCTCCCCAAGGTCCCCGTGGGCGCCCCTTTGTCTCCGGGGGTCCCCAGGTGCCACCCTGACCCCCTCCTGCCCGTGGGATGTGGCTCCTTGTCCCCCCTCACCCGGGTCCTGCTGCAGGGACCCTCAGTGTCCCCCAAACACCTCCCGTGACCCCCCCCAAGTGTCGCTGGGGCCACCCGGGGGTGGCTTGTGTGTGCGGCTCCCCAGCAAGAAACGGGAGCCAGAAGTGGGGGTCAAACCTGTGCACCCAAGGGGTGACCCCACATCTTTTGGGGCTTATCCCCCTCCCTGTCTCCTTGCCCCCAACCCACCCGTGCTGGCCCACAGCCCTGCCACCCCCGGGCTCTGTCCTGGGGGGGGATCCCCGTGTGTCCTGTGTTCCCCCCCAGTAACAGCAGCGGCTGCGGTGGGACTCGAACCCTCAACCTTGGCGTGGCCACCCCCGTTCGAAGCCCGACGCCCTCTCCCTTGCGCCACAGGCCCCCCCCCCCCCCCCCCCCGGGGTCTGCTGCTGGCCTGGGGGGGCGCCCCCGGCCGGCTCCATGGTGTAGGGGTGATCACGTCTGCTTTACACGCAGAAGGTCCTCGGTTCGAGCCCCAGTGGAGCCACCCCACGCGACTTTTTGGGGGGACCCCCGACCTCTTCCCACGGACACACCCCCCCCCTTTTGCCAGGGGGTGGCACCAGCCGGGGGGACACCCTGGGGGCGCACCCACGGGCGGGGGGTCCCGCGGGGGTGACACGGGTGGGGGGGAGCAGGCAGGGCTGTGGCCGTGCCCCCCCCCCCATCGCCCCCAGCTCTGCCTGCCCCCACGGCACGTGAACCCCTCCCCGTGTGCTGATTGGCCAGCTGGCACTGAGGGACTGTGCTTATTGGCCAGCAGGGTGCTCTCTCGGGATTGGTTGAGCCCGTGGCCTCCCTCGCGCTGATTGGCCAGTTGGTTTGGGCAAACACCGCGGAAGGTTGCTGTTCCCCCTCCCCCCCGCCGTTAATTGGTGCGTGCTGATTGGCCAGCCGCTTTGGGGAGGCTGATTGGCCGGCTGGCTGCAGCGAGTCGCGTCATCCAGCCAATGGCAGAGCGCGGGTTCGCACCCGCTGCCCCTGAGCCCTGCCTGTACCCCTGGGCCCTGCCTGTACCCCCTGAACCCCTGCCTGTACCCCTGGGCCCTGCCTGTACCCCCTGAGCCCCTGCCTGTGCCCCCTGAGCCCTGCCTGTACCCCTGGGCCCTGCCTGTACCCCTGGGCCCTGCCTGTGCCCCCTGAGCCCCTGCCTGTACCCCTGAGCCCTGCCTGTACCCCCTGAACCCCTGCCTGTGCCCCCTGAGCCCTGCCTGTACCCCTGGGCCCTGCCTGTGCCCCCTGAGCCCCTGCCTGTACCCCTGAGCCCTGCCTGTACCCCCTGAACCCCTGCCTGTGCCCCCTGAGCCCTGCCTGTACCCCCTGAACCCCTGCCTGTACCCCTGAGTCCTGCCTGTACCCCTGAGCCCTGCCTGTACCCCCTGAACCCCTGCCTGTACCCCCTGAGCCCTGCCTGTACCCCTGAGCCCTGCCTGTGCCCCCTGAGCCCCTGCCTGTACCCCCTGAGCCCTGCCTGTGCCCCCGAACCCCTGCCTGTACCCCCTGAGCCCTGCCTGTACCCCCTGAACCCCTGCCTGTACCCCCTGAGCCCTGCCTGTACCCCTGAGCCCTGCCTGTGCCCCCTGAGCCCCTGCCTGTACTCCCTGAGCCCTGCCTGTGCCCCCCGAACCCCTGCCTGTACCCCCTGAACCTCTGCCTGTACCCCTGGGCCCTGCCTGTACCCCCTGAGCCCTGCCTGTACCCCCCGGGCCCTGCCTGTGCCCCTTGAACCCTGCCTGTCCCTCCTGAGCCCTGCCTGCCCCCCCGGGTCCTGCCTCCACCCCCGGGCCCTGCCTGTTGCCTTTGAACCCTGCCTGCCCCCCCGGGCCCTGCCTGTCCCCAGCGCGCTCCCCAGGCGCTTTGTGCCTGCAGGAGCGCAGAGCAGGCACCCTGCCTGCACCCTGCCTGCACCCTGCCCCACCCTGCCCACGCCCTGCCTGCACCCCCGACCCCACGCGCTCCCCACGGCTGCCCCCGCCCCAAGGGGGGGCTCAGGGGGGGCAGGGGCCGGTCCCACCCCGTGTCCCCCCACCCCAACGACCACCAGACACCGCCGGCTCCGAGCACGGGGGTTTATTGGGTGCCCCGGCCCCCCCCCGGCCCCGCCGACCCCCCCGGGGGCTGTTGGGGGTGGGGCGGGGGGGGTCTCGTGTCCGCCCCCTTCCCAGATGCGGGCTGAGCTCCAGCTGTTCACTCTGAAGCCTAATGCTGGCAGAGAGGTTGGGCTGGGCAAGGATCGGGTTGGGGCGGCCCCTCCTGCCCCCCCCCAGGCTTCGTTACCGGGATGACAGCATCATAACGAACTCTGCAGGGCGAGGGAGGAGGGCGTCAGGGGACCCGGGGCCGAGCCACCCTTCGCAGCCCTCGGCCGCGCGCCGTGGGGCGGCCGCGGGGAAGGGGGGACCCCCTCACCGTCGAAGTCCACGCGCCCGTCGCCGTTGAGGTCGACGTCCTGCAGGATCTCGTCCACCTCCTGCGCCTTCAGCTGCTCCCCCAGCAGCGCCGCGATGGCCTCCCGCATCTCCGCGCTGCTGATCTCCCCGTCCCCGTTCACGTCGAACTGCGGCGCCCACAGGTTGGGGGTCACCCTCCCCTCCGGCCCCACCGCCGGGGGCCATGGTCACCCCTTGGTGTCTTCCCGTGGTCACCATCCCCTCCCTGCCTGTGGTCATCCCCATGGTCACCATTTCCCTGTGGTCATGGTCACCCCATGGTCTTCCCATGGTCACTGTCCCCTCCATGCTTGTGGCCACCCCTGTGGTCACCCCCATGGTCACCCCATGGTCTTCCCGTGGTCACTGTTCCCTCCCTGCCTGTGGTCACCCCCATGCCCGCTGTCACCCCATGGTCATGGTCTTCCCGTGGTCACCATCCCCTCCCTGCCTGTGGTCATCCCCATGGTCACCATTTCCCTGTGGTCATGGTCACCCCATGGTCTTCCCATGGTCACCGTCCCCTCCATGCTTGTGGCCACCCCTGTGGTCACCCCCATGGTCACCATTCCCCCATGGTCATGGTCTCCCCATGGTCTTCCCGTGGTCACTGTTCCCTCCATGCCTGTGGTCACCCCCATGGCCACTGTTGCCCCATGATCATGGTCTCCCCATGGTCTTCCCATGGTCACTGTCCCCTCCATGGCTGTGGTCACCCCCATGGTCACCATTTCCCTGTGGTCATGGTCACCCCATGGTCTTCCCATAGTCACTGTCCCCTCCATGCTTGTGGTCACCCCCATGGCCACTGTTGCCCCATGGTCATGGTCTTCCCATGGTCACTGTCCCCTCCATGCTTGTGGTCACCCCCATGGCCACTGTTGCCCCATGGTCATGGTCTTCCCATGGTCACTGTCCCCTCCATGCTTGTGGTCACCCCCATGGTCACCATTCCCCCATGGTCATGGTCTCCCCATGGTCTTCCCATGGTCACCGTCCCCTCCATGGCTGTGGTCACCCCCATGGTCACCATTTCCCTGTGGTCATGGTCACCCCATGGTCTTCCCATAGTCACTGTCCCCTCCATGCTTGTGGTCACCCCCATGGCCACTGTTGCCCCATGGTCATGGTCTTCCCATGGTCACTGTCCCCTCCATGCTTGTGGTCACCCCCATGGCCACTGTTGCCCCATGGTCATGGTCTTCCCATGGTCACTGTCCCCTCCATGCTTGTGGTCACCCCCATGGTCACCATTCCCCCATGGTCATGGTCTCCCCATGGTCTTCCCATGGTCACCGTCCCCTCCATGGCTGTGGTCACCCCCATGGTCACCATTTCCCTGTGGTCATGGTCACCCCATGGTCTTCCCATAGTCACTGTCCCCTCCATGCTTGTGGTCACCCCCATGGCCACTGTTGCCCCATGGTCATGGTCTTCCCATGGTCACTGTCCCCTCCATGCTTGTGGTCACCCCCATGGCCACTGTCGCCCCATGGTCATGGTCTTCCCATGGTCACTGTCCCCTCCATGCTTGTGGTCATCTCCATGGTCACCATTCCCCCATGGTCATGGTCACCCCCTGGTCTTCCCATGGTCGCTGTCCCCTCCATGCCTGTGGTCATCTCCATGGTCACCGTTCCCCCGTGGTCATGGTCTCCCCATGGTCTCCCCATCGTTGCTGTCCCCTCCATGCCTGTCATCACCCCTGTGGTCATTGTGCCCACCATGGTCCTCCCGTGGTCGCCGTCCCCACCATGCCTGCGGTCACCCCCATTGCTGCGGTCCCCCCCCGTGGCCGTGGTCCCCCATGGCGGTGGCCATACCTCACGGAAGGCGATCTTGAGCTCCCTCACGCCCACCATGTGGGCCGTCTCCTCCCGCAGCTTCGGCCCCATCATCTGCACAAAGTCCTCGAAGTCCACGCGGCCGCCCACTGCACGCGGGAAAGGGACAACCTCAGCCCCCCACGCCCCAGGCCCCCACCCCAGCCCCACGGTGGCCGGTCCCACGCTCACTCCTCATCTTGATGTGCTGGGAGACCTCGATGAGCTCCATCTCGGTGGGCATGTACCCCAGGGTGCGCATGCAGGCGCCCAGGTCCTTGTAGCTGATGTACCCGTCCTGGTCCGTGTCGAATTCCTTGAAGGCGTCCAGCAGCTCTGCCCACACACGCGGGCGCGCGCGGGCACGTGGACCCCGTCAGGCGTGGGGGGCTCCCGGGCACCGTGCCAGCCCGGGGCAGCTCCCGCCCTGGATGCGGTGCCGTGGCACGTGGTCCCGCGGCACCGCGCCCCACGGCAGAGCCCTCCATGGCACGGGTCCCCGCGGCACCGCGCCCCACGGCAGAGCCCTCCATGGCACGGGTCCCCGCGGCACCGCGCCCCACGGCAGAGCCCTCCATGGCACGGGTCCCCGCGGCACCGCGCCCCACGGCAGAGCCCTCCATGGCACGGGTCCCCGCGGCACCGCGCCCCACGGCAGAGCCCTCCATGGCACGGGTCCCCGCGGCACCGCGCCCCACGGCAGAGCCCTCCAAGGCACACGTCCCCGTGGCACCGCGCCCCACGGCAGAGCCCTTCCGTGGCACGGGTCCCCCGTCCCCACAGCCCACCCCGGCCCCCCGTGTCCCCCCCCCGCTCACCGTCCAGCTCCTCTGGTGACAGCTCCCGCTCCTGGGCCGGGCACACGCGGGGTGGGGACAGAATCAGACCCGGCTCAGCCCCAACTCCCCCCCGCCCCCAGCAAACCACGGTGTCACCTTCATTAAGCGTGGGCCAAAATTAACTCCGGCGGGAGGGATTAGAGGGATTGGAGGCAAAGCCCTGCCCTGCCCTGGCCCCCAGGCCCCCTCTCCCACCACCCACCCTGGGGCTGCCCCAGCCCGGGACCCCCAGGCTCCGAATGGGATTTGCCCAGCACCCATGGGTGCTGCCAAGGGTGATCTGTAGTCCTGGAGGTGGGGGAGCAGGATGTGTTCCCCCGTGGAGGATTGCCGGCTCGGCTCCCCCTTCCCGGGCTGGCCCAGGGACATCCCCAGCGTCCCAGAACGTCCCCAGCGCCATCCCCACTGCCCCCATGTCCCCTCCATCTCCATAGTCCCAGAGTGTCCCTGACCCCGTCCCCGATGCCCCATGTCCCCTCCATCCCCAGGGTCCCGGAGTGTCCCCTCCATCCCCAGGGTCCTGGAGCATCCCCAACCCCATCTGCACTGTCCCCATGTCCCCTCCATCCCCAAGGTCCTGGATTATCCCTGTCCCCAACCCCAATGCTCCATGTCCCCTCCATCCCCAGGGTCCCAGAGCATCCCCAACCTCGTCCCCATGTCCCCTCCATTCCCAGTGCCACCGTCCCCTGCCTGGCTGCCCCCACCTTGCCGAAGACGGTGTTGAGGAAGGGGTAGTAGGTCTTGGTGGCCGCGGCGTGGGGGTCCCCGGTGACCTTCTTGCTGTTCTTCTGCCCGTGGCCGCTGTGCCGGGACTCTTGGTCCGGGCTCTTGGTGACCGGAGCCAGGTCAGAGCCAGGGCTCTTGGTGACCGGAGAGCCACCGTCCTCGGGGGCTTTGGGGGTTTTCTCGCCCACCTCCCCCCCTTTCCCCTTGCCCGGGGTCTCCGTGTCCTTGGGGGCCCCCTTGTCCCCCCGGGTGCGTGGCATGGGGCCGGGGCCGGGCGGGCGGGCAGGCGGGCAGGCGGGCAGGGAGCGGGACCCCGGGGCGGCCGAGCCTTAAGAAGGAGGCAGGGAAATCCTCTTACGCCCCGACGTGGCCCCCGCGCCTCCCCGCCTCCGTGGGCTCCCTGGCCCAGGGCAAGGCAAAGCCAATTAGCGGTGATTAGCGGCAGGAAACGGCCACCGGCCACCGCCACCCTCCACGGCCTCGCGCCGGGGCAGAGCCACGCGGCCATGGCACCGCCGGCCACCAGCCGGGTCCCCGGCGCACGTCCCGGGGCCGCTCTCCCAGTCCCTGCACTGGCACCGACCCGCGTCCCCAGCACTGGTACCCCGTGGCCACCATCTGTGTCCCCAGCACAACCCATGTCCCCAAAACTGACACCCCACGGCCACCACCAGTGTCCCCAGTACCAACCCGCATCCCCAGCGCTCTCACCCCATGGCCACCACCAGTGTCCCCAGCACAACCCATGTCCCCAAAACTGACACCCCATGGCCACCACCAGTGTCCCCAGCACAACCCATGTCCCCAAAACTGACACCCCACAGCCACCACCAGTGTCCCCAGCACCAACCCACGTCCCCAGCACTCTCACCCCACGGCCACCACCAGTGTCCCCAGCACCAACCCACGTCCCCAGCGGTGACACCCCATGGCTGCCACTCATGTCCCCAGCTGGGGACCCATCCCCCCGGCAGGGACATGACAACTGTGGCTACCGTGGCGGGCGCAGGCCCCCGGCCCCCCCGTGCCCCCGCGATACCATCGGCCCGGCTCAGCAGCTGCAGGGCGGGTGGCAGCAGGAAGCCAGCGCGTGATGGGGAGATGCCATCGCGGGGGCCACCGCCACCGCACCGGCACGGCCACAGCTCACGTGTCCCCATGCCCCCACCCGGGGGGGGCTCCCCGCCGCCCCGGGACCACGGACCCGATGCCCCGTGGGTGCCGGCACCGGGTGGGTGAGAGGGGGGTCCTGCCCCACGGTCCCATGCCACCGTCCCCGAGCGCTGACAGCGGGGCCGCTTCTGCCCTGCCTGCAGCAGCTGCCCTGCCTGATGGTGGGCAGCAGGCAGCGGGTCCCCCCGCCGGGTGGGGAAACTGAGGCAGGGTTGGGGTCATCCCCCAGGGCCCCTCCCAGAGCTCCCCACAGGCACAGGGGCAGTGCTGGGTTGGGGGGAGAGATTTGGGGGGGGTCACTGCTGGGGGGGGGGGATAGTGGGTGGAGCTTCAAAACTGAAGCCCCTCCCACCTGCTCCAACATATAGGGCACCCCGCACCCCCCACCCGCTGCCTCCAGCTGAGCTCTCCCCAGCATTAAGGTAGGTCCTACACTATTTACTGCCCTGGACCCCCGGGGCAGGGGGTGGTGGGGTGCCCCCGGGCTTGGCCGGGGCGTGATGGGGTGGGTGGGCACAGGCGGTGGAGGACAGGGACGCCGGGGGACGGGGGGTGTACCCCAAAATGAGGGCAGAGCAGGAGAAAGCCAGGTTGCGGTGGGTCGGGGGCTTTGGGGGGGCCCTGGGTGGGCACCGGCATGGTGCCACGGGATGGGGTGACATGGCAGGGGGTGACATGGGAAAGGGGTGGCACCGGAGGGGGTGACAGCCCTTCCCGCAGCCCACGCTGCCCGCAGGGTGGGAACCCCGGAGGCGATGGAGCCGTCAAACGCCACGCTGGCCCCCACCCTGCCCCTGCCGCCCCCCGGCACCCTGCAGTGGGACGGGCGGCTGCTGGTGGCCTGCGCCGCGCTGGGGCTGCCCGCCAACGCCTTCGCCCTCTGGCTGACGGGCTGGCGACTGCGGTGCCGGGGACTGGCTGCCTTCATCCTCAGCCTGGCCGCCTCCGACTTCCTCTTCCTCGCCAACTCGCTCCTGCAGATCTGGTCGCTGGCCCACGGTCACCAGTGGGTGCTGGGCACCCACCTGTGCCGCCTCCACCAGTTTCTCTATGCCTTGGGCTACTACAGCGGGCTTTTCTTGCTGGCGGCTATCAGCCTGGACCGTTGCCTGCTGGTGGCCGCCCCGGTCTGGTACCGGTGCCGGCGACCGGCCGGTTTACCGGCGGCGTTGTGCACGGGCGCCTGGTTGATGGCGAGCGGTTGCAGCGTGCCGGACACGGTGCTGTCGACGACGGCCGAGCTGTTGCCCGGTTTGGTGGTGTGCCGTAGCGAGAGGGGGAGCTGGGAGGTGCCGATGCGGTGGCTGGAGGTGGTGGTGGAGGGGTTGCTGCCCTTCGGCGTGGTTGTGGTTTGCCATGGGGCCGCCCTGGTGCTGGCTCGGTGCCGGCGTGGCCAAGGCGGCCGCCCGCCCGCCCGTTTCCAGCACATCGTGGTGGCCACGCTGAGCGCCTACGTGCTGCTGCATCTGCCCTTCCAGGTCACCCAGCTGCTGCAGCTGGTGGCCCCCAGGCCACCGGGCCACCTCCTCTACCTGCTGGGGCTGGCCTTCAACGTCAGCAGCTGCCTGAACCCCTGCCTGTACCTGCTGCTGGGCTCCCGCGCCTGCCACCACCTTGCCCGCCTGCCGCGGGCCGCCCTCGCCCGCCTGTCACCCGCTGCCCTCAGCCCTGTGCCACCCGCCGCCGTCACCCCCGTGCCACCCACTGCCCTCAGCCCTGTGCCACCCGCTGCCATCACCTCTGTGCCACTGGCCACCATCACCCCTGTGCCACCCGCTGCCATCACCTCTGTGCCACTGGCCACCATCACCCCTGTGCCACCCACCGCCGTCACCCCCGTGCCACCCACTGCCCTCAGCCCTGTGCCACCCGCTGCCATCACCTCTGTGCCACTGGCCACCGTCACCCCTGTGCCATCTGCCGCCGTCTCCCCTGTGCCACCCACTGCCATCACCTCTGTGCCACTGGCCACTGTCACCCCTGTGCCACCCACTGCCATTACTCCTGTGCCACCCACTGCTGTCACCCCTGTGCCACCAGCCACGGTCACCCCTGTACCACCCACTACCATCACCTCTGTGCCACTGGCCACCATCACCCCTGTGCCACCCACCGCTGTCACCCACCCACCAGCCGAGGCACCCGTGGGGTGCCCATCAGCAGCTCCGTGAGCTGCCTCCCCCGTCCCCGTCCGGCCCGGCTGTGGGGTGGCACGGGGCTGGGTGTCCCCCGCGTCCCCGCTGAGCCCCGGGCTGGGGGGATCCCCACCACGTCCCCTCGGGCCCCACGCGCGGGCTGAGCCCTGTGCCCACCCACGAAGATGGGGGCTCAGTGGGGCACGGCCACCCGTGGGGACGTGGGGCGCAGCGTGGCGCTGGCCGGGCTCTGTGGGTGCCCACGGGGGACCCGTGCCTGGCCACCGCGTGGGGTGATGGCCCTGCCCCACGGGGTGACCGTGCCCATGGGGTGACCGTGCCCACCGGGACCCTGCCCCACGGGGTGACCCTGCCCACAGGGACCGTGTCCCACGGGGGCACCATGCCCACAGGGTGAGCATGCCCCATGGTGTGACCCTGCCCACGGGGACCGTGTCCCACGGGGTGACCCTGCCCACGGGGACCCTGCCCCACGGGGTGACCGTTTCCCACGGGGTGACCCTGCCCACGGGGACCCTGCCCCACGGGGTGACCCTGCCCACGGGGACCCTGCCCCACGGGGTGACCGTTTCCCACGGGGTGACCCTGCCCACAGGGACCCTGCCCCACGGGGTGACCCTGCCCACGGGGACCTTGCCCCACGGGGTGACCGTTTCCCACGGGGTGACCCTGCCCACGGGGACCCTGCCCCGCGCGGTGCCCCCCGTGCCCCCGCGGCTCCCGGTGCCCCCCAGTACCGGACACCGCCCCCCCGGTACCGGACCCCCCCCGCCCGGTACCGGCCCCGCCCTCCCCGGTACCGGCCCCGCCCCGGCGCGGGGCGCATGCGCGGGGCGGGGCGGGGCGGGGCCGCCCCGGTCACTTCCTGCCCCCGCCCCCTCCCGCCTCCGCCACCGGCCCCGCGCGCCGCCGCCGCCCGCTCCCACCGGCCCCGGCCCCGGCCCCGGCCCCGGCCCCGGCCCCGGCCCGCCGGTGAGTGCGGGGACGGGCCCCGGCCCCGCTCCCGGGGACGCGGGGATGGGGCAGCCCCGGGGCCCGGCCTGGGGGGGCCGACCGGGACCCGCACCCGCACCCAGAGCCACCGTCCCCGTCCCCCGAGGTCCCCCCCGTCCTCCTTCCCGGGGGTCACCCCTGTCCCCGTCCCTGTCCCCTTACCCAGCGGGGCCATCCCTGTCCCCGTCCCTGTCCCTGTCCCCGTCCCTGTCCCTGTCCCTGTCCCCATCCCTGTCCCTGTCCCCATCCCTGTCCCCGTCCCTGTCCCTGTCCCCATCCTGTCGCTGTCCCTGTCCCTATCCCTGTCCCCTTACCCAGCGGGGCCATCCCTGTCCCCGTCCCCGTCCCTGTCCCCATCCTGTCCCCATCCTGTCCCCATCCCTGTCCCCTCACCCAGTGGGGGCACCCCTGTCCTTGTCCCTGTCCCCTTACCCAGTAAGGTCATCCCTGTCCCCATCCCTGTCCCCGTCCCTGTCCCCATCCCTGTCCCCATCCTTGTTCCCTCACTCAGCAGCGCCATCCCTGTCCCCTTACCCAGTGGGGGCACCCCTGCCCCCATCCTTGTCCCCGTCCCTGTCCCCATCCTTGTTCCTTCACCCAACAGGGCCATCTGTGTCCCCTTACGCAGTGGGGGCATCCCTGTCCCCATCCCTGTCCCCATCCCTGTCTCCATCCCTGTCCCCATCCTTGTTCCCTCACTCAGCAGCGCCATCCCCATCCCCTTACCCAGTGGGGCCACCCCTGTCCCCGTCCCTGTCCCCGTCCCTGTCCCCATCCCTGTCCTCATCCCCTGACCCACCAGCACCGTCCCTGCCCTCCTTTCTGTCCCCATCCCTCTGCCCAAGGGGGCCAGACACCCTTGTCCCCGTCCCCAGCTCTGGAGGGGGCCGCCGCTGTCCCCGCTCCGGGAGGGACGCTCCCTGTCCCCTTGCGAGCCCCCCGCCGCGGGGCAGGGCAGGGCAGGGAGGGGTTTGTTTGCCCGGCGGGCACAGGGCAGCCCCAGCTTCCCGCTCCCGGGAGGAGCCGAGCCGCCCTTTACCCGGGGCGGGGGACGGGGACAAGTGTGTGTGTCCCCCCGACATCCCTGGGCGCTCCGTGCCACCTCCCTTGTCCCCTGGCTGAGCCCTTGGCTCTCCCACACATTTTGGGGTCCCCCCCCGACGCTGACCCCGGCACGGGGTACGCCCCAGCCATGTCGTTTCGGAAGGTGGTGCGGCAAAGCAAGTTCCGGCACGTTTTCGGGCAACCGGTGAAGACGGAGCAGTGCTACGATGACATCCGCGTCTCCCGTGTCACTTGGGACAGCACCTTCTGCGCCGTCAACCCCTCCTTCGTCGCCATCATCGTGGAGGCCAGCGGCGGCGGCGCCTTCCTCGTCCTACCCCTGCACAAGGTGCCGACGGCGATACCGGGGCGGCCAGCGCGGGGACGGAGCCGGGGTTGGGGGGGGTCCGCGCTGGTGGGTGACCCCCTCCCCGTGTCCCTTTGTCCCCAGACCGGCCGCATCGATAAGTCGTACCCCACGGTATGCGGGCACACGGGTCCCGTCCTCGACATCGACTGGTGTCCCCACAACGACTACGTCATCGCCAGCGGCTCGGAGGACTGCACCGTCATGGTGAGGGGGTGGCGGAGGGCGGGGGGACGCCGTGAGGGGTGTCCCCCCCTCCTGGCTTTGCTCAATGTCCCCTCTTGTCCCTGCAGGTCTGGCAGATCCCCGAGAACGGGCTGAGCCTGCCGCTGACGGAGCCGGTGGTGGTGCTGGAGGGGCACTCGAAACGCGTGGGCATCGTCACCTGGCACCCCACCGCCCGCAACGTCCTGCTCAGCGCGGGTACGGGGTCCGGGGGGTGTCAAGAGGGACGCGTTCGGTGGCAGGGGGACACGTGGCCGAGGTGACAACCCCCCCCCCCCCCCCCGCCGCGCTCTTGCCCAGGCTGTGACAACGTGGTGCTGATCTGGAACGTGGGCACGGCGGAGGAGCTGTACCGCCTGGAGGGGCTGCACCCCGACCTCATCTACAGCGTCAGCTGGAGCCGGGACGGCGCCCGCTTCTGCACCGCCTGCAAGGACAAGAGCGTCCGCGTCATCGACCCCCGCCGCGGCACCGTGGTGGCCGTGAGTCCCCGGGGGACCTGTCACCCTGCCCGTGTCCCCAGGGAGCCATCCTGCCCTGGTCCTCGGCGGGGAGACCCCCCGCCCCCCAAGCCCTGCCCTTGTCCCCTGGTGCTCCCCACTCTCCCGTGTCCCTCGAGTGTCCCTGTCCCCTGCTCCCTTGGGTGCTGGGACGGTGCTGCTGACCCCCCCTCGTCCCCTCCCCAGGAGAAGGAGCGGGCGCACGAAGGGGCTCGGCCCATGCGGGCCATTTTCTTGGCCGACGGCAAGATTTTCACCACCGGCTTCAGTCGCATGAGCGAGCGGCAGCTGGCCCTGTGGGACCTGGTGAGGAGCACCCCGGGGGTCCCACGGGACCGCGTCGGGGTGTCCCCACAGGGCTGACACCCTGCCCCACAGGAGAACCTGGAGGAACCCATGGGGCTCCAGGAGTTGGACTCCAGCAACGGGGCTCTGCTGCCTTTCTACGACCCCGACACCAACGTGGTCTACGTCTGCGGCAAGGTAGGGCCCCGCGGTGTCCCCCCGTCTCGCCTGCGGTGTCCCCTCCCCGCCCGTGGACCCCGCTAACGCCATGTCCCCAGGGTGACTCGAGCATCCGGTACTTCGAGATCACGGAAGAGCCGCCCTACATCCATTTTCTCAACACTTTCACCAGCAAGGAGCCCCAGCGCGGCATGGGCTGGATGCCCAAGCGCGGGCTGGACGTCAGCAAGTGCGAGATCGCCAGGTGGGCACGGGGACACGGCGGGGACAAGGAGGGTGACCCCCATTTCCTTCCCCCCCCCCGCCATGACCCCCTCTGTCCCCCGGCAGGTTCTACAAGCTGCACGAGCGCAAGTGTGAGCCCATCATCATGACGGTGCCCAGGAAGGTCAGTGGGGACCGGGGGGCACGGCAGCAGGGTGGGGATCCCTGGGCAGGGGGAGGTGGCTGGGTGGGGGTCCCCGTGGGGGCTGCGTGGGGTGCCTGGGGCAGGACGTGCTGGCTGGGGGTGGGGGGGTCCCATCCAGATTGTGCAGGGTGCCTGGGGCAGGACAGCGGGGCTGGGTGGGGGTCCCGGGAGGGGCTGCGTGGGGTCCCTAGGCAGGACATGGTGCCTGGGTGGGGGGGCCCCAGTCAGGCTGGGTGCAGGGGGGTCCCCAAGTGCACTGACAGGGGTCCCTGGGCAGGACATGGGGGCTGGGGGGGGGGGGGCCCAATCAGGCTGGGTCGGGGTCCCCCTGCGGAGTCTGTGTGGGGTCTCTGGGCAGGACATGGTGCCTGGGTGGGGGGTCCCCAGTCACGGTGGGTGGGGGTCCCTCTGGGGGCTCTGTGGGGTCTCTGGGCAGGACATGGTGCCTGGGTGGGGGGTCCCCAGTCAGGCTGGGTGCAGGGGGGTCCCCAAGTGCCCTGATAGGGGCCCCGTGGCAGCACATGGGAGTTGGGTGGGGGGCCCCATGGGGTCTGGGTGGGGTCTCTGGGCAGGACATGGCACCTGGGTGGGGGGTCCCCGAGTGCATTGATGGGGTCCCTCGGCAGGACATGGGAGCTGGGTGGGGGGCCCCAGTCAGGCTGGGTGGGGGTCCCTGTGGGGTCCCTGGGCAGGACATGGTGCCTGGGTGGGGGGTCCTCGCGGGGGCTGTGTGTGGGTCCCCGGGAGGGTCCCATCAGCCCCTCTGACATTGGGGGGGGTGGGCGCAGTCGGACCTGTTCCAGGACGACCTGTACCCCGACACGGCGGGCCCCGAGGCGGCCATGGAGGCGGAGGAGTGGGTGGCGGGGCAGACGGCGGGGCCGGTGCTGGTGTCCCTGCGCCAGGCCTACGTCCCCAGCAAGCAGCGGGACCTCAAGGTGAGCCGCCGCACCCTCCTCCACGAGAGCTGCCCCCCCGCCGCCGCCGCCGCCGCCGGCCCCACCACGCCGCCCCCCACGGCCCCCGCCGCGCCCGCCCCCGCCCGCCTCAGCGCACCCCCGGCCCTGGGCACCCTCCCCTCTGCACCCACGGTATGTGTGGGGCGGGGCCTATGTGGGTGGGGCCTATGTGGGTGGGGTCTGGAGGGCGGGGTCTGGAGGGCGGGAGCAGGCTGGACCAATGGGTGAGCTCCTGGGAGTGGGTGGGGCTGGGGAGTGGGTGTGGCCAGGGTAAGGAAGTGGGTGGGGCATGTGGGAGTGGGCGTGGCCAGGGTGGGGAAGTGGGTGGGGCATGTGGGAGTGGGTGTGGCCAGGGTTGGGTGGGTGGGATCTCTGTGGGTGGGGTGGTGGGGCGGGGTCTGTGATGTGGGCAGGGCCAGGCTGGGATGGTGGGTGGGGTGTGGTCAGGGTGGGCGGGGCCAGGGCAGGGGGCGGGGTTGTCTGAGATGAGCTGGGCTGGGAGTGGTGGGTGGGGGGCTGCGGGGATGGGTGTGGTCAGGGTGTGGCCGTGGTGGGCGTGGCTGACGGGGGGCGCACAGGGGGGCGGGCGGCTGGAGGAGGTGCTGCAGGAGGTGGCGGCGCTGCGGGCGCTGGTGGCGGAGCAGGGCCAGCGCATCGCCCGCCTGGAGGAGCAGCTCAGCCGCCTCGAGAACGGCCACGTCTAGCGACCCGCCGCCACCCCCTCAGGGACCACCGCCCCCGCGGACCGCGGCCGGGGGACACCCGTGTCCCCCCTCCGCCTGCCAGGGACCATGCCTGCACCCCAGGGTCCCCCAAGCCCTCCCACCCCCCTGGGGTCCCCCCCGACCCGCTGCCGGGTCCTTCTCCTATCGGAGGGCTGGCCGCCCCTCTGGCAGCCCCCCCCCCCCATCACCCCCATTGCCTTACTGGGTGCTGCCCCCCCAAATCATGGACCATTCCCATGCCCCCCCCCATGTCCTCGGGCTGGGGGGCTGCTCCTGGGATCAAACACTACCCCCTGCACCCCCCGTCCACGGGTGGGGTGGGGTCTTCCCCCCCTTCCTGTGGGGCAGGGCATGATCTACCCCCCCCCAGCTGTGGAATATTGTCCCCCCTATATTTTGGGGGCTTCTTCCCCCTCCTCTCCTTGTCCCCCCCCCTACAGTGCAGGGTCAAAATCTATATTTTCACTCCAAATAAAGGACTTTATAAGAAAAATGGTGGGTGAGGCCAGGGGGCTGGGGGGGACATGCCCTGGTGGGGGGGGGTGTTGGCTGGGGGGGCTATGGGGGGGTTTGCTGGGGGGTTGGGGGGCCCGTTGTGGGGCCAGGGAGCGCTGAAGGCTGGAGGGGACGAGGGGGGGGGACAGGAAGGCGCAGCGGTCACGGGTACGAGCTCGCCCGCCTTCAGCAGGAAAAGGGGGGACGTGGCAGGCGCAGATGTTGCCCCCCCCCCGCCAAAAGCAGCCATGGGGCAGGGGACCCCTGTACGCAGGGGGGTCCCCTCGGTGCCCCCAGAGAGCCAGGCACAGCACTGGGGGGGGGAGGTTCAGTGGTCCCAGGACGATGGGGGGGGCACCGGTGACCTCAGGGCTATGGCGGGGAGTGGGGGACAGTGGGTGGGGGGTCCCCAGGGCTGGCAGCCACCCCGGGTTTCAGGGCCCTGGGTGCATTTTGGGTAGGCGGGGGGAGGACAGGCAGCACCTCGCCTCCCCCCGCACCGATACATCCGTTACGTGGGGGCAGGAAGCGCCGGGGGGGCCCCCCCCAAGCACGGCTTGCACCCGCAGCGCCAGAACCCGCTCCGGCAGCACCCCGCTGATGGTGAGCACCCCAAAACCGGGCGGGAGGGGAGATGGGGTGTCTGGGAATGGGGGGAATGGGTGGGGGGGCAACCCCCAGAATGGGAGCTGGGGGGGGGCGGGACAGGCCCTTCTCCAGCCTCACTTTCCCTTGCTAAATGTGGGGGGGTGGCTGTGCTTCATTCAAATTCGGCTCCCCCCCGACCAGGGGCTGGGGGGGGCAGCAGTGGGGGGTCCCTGGGGCAGATCCCCCTCCCGCAGCGGGGCTGGGGTGTGTGTGGGGGGGGCAGCTGGAGCTGGCGGGCAGGGGAGCAGGTTTTGGGGGGCGAGGGCGGCACGGTGAGGCCGGGGGGGAGCAGGTTGGGGGGTGAGGGCAGCATGTGGGGGGCTGGGGAGGGTCAGGTTTTGGGGGGTGAGGGCAGCACGGTGGGGCTGGGGGGGGCAGGTTGGGGGCTTGGGACCCAGGGCGGAGGCTGGGGGGGGGGGGCACAGAGCCATGGGGTGGGTGCTGTGGGGCCGCAGCGGTGCGGGAAGGGGTGAGGGGTGCCGTGGGGCTGCCGTGGGGCTGTGCAGCCGTGTGGGGCGGCCTGGCCCCGTAGCGGCGCAGCGCGGGGGTGGCAGGACCCGGCTCCTCTCCCCCAGCACCTGCAGGTGCTGCGGCACCCGCCAACCGCGGCTTCCCGTCATGGGGCCGGCTTCTGCGCCGGCTGGGCCACCTGCCCGGCACCCACCGCCGGCGGGGCGTACAGCCCCTGTCCCCCGTGCCCGTTGCCCTTCGCCCCGGCCCTACCCCGTTTTCCGGGACGGGGCGGCCACCCCAGGTCTGGGAAGGGCCGGGCTGGGTGCCAAGCACATGGCAGTGACCCCGCTGCCCTCGCCCGCAGGCTGGAGCGCGGTGGCTCCCGCCGGCACCGGTGCTGCTGGCGTTGGCCGGGCTGGTGGCGGCGAGTGAGCCGGCGGGAAGCCGCAGCGACCGGGCGGTGGGTGCCTTGCTGGGGCTCCTGCTCTGCCTGGTGGTGGGGTTGGCATTAGCCTGGCACCATCTCTGCCGGCTCTCAGCCGGTCGCTACCATCCCCGGCCCATGGGCCGCCGGGCCCTGGCGCTGCTGCGGGGACGCTGGCACCGGCTGCGGGGACTCGGTAGCCCCGTGGCTCAACCCTGCCGCGGGGACGGGGAGGTGGCGGCGGCGGCGGCCCCCCGGGATGAGGAGGAAGAGCTGATGCCACAGAGCCAGGAGCAGCGGGAGGAAGAGGAGGAGGAGGAGGAGGAAGAGGAGAAGCAGAAGGAGGATGAGCAGGAGGAAGACGGGGAGGACGAGGAGGCCGAAGCAGCCGGGGGGAGCCCCCCGAGCGAGGGGCCGGCGGCGGGGGGCAGCGCCGAGGCCCTGCTCAGCGACCTCCACGCCTTTTCGGGGACGGCGGCCTGGGGGGACGCGCGACCCCACGTCACCGCCCTGTGACGCCCCCGCCCTGCCCGCAGCGGGGACCCCCGCGCTGCCCTCGCCGCCCTCCTGCCTGCTGCCCTGCCTGCAGGCCCTGCCCGCCCCCGGCCTGGGCACCGGCCAATAAAAAAGCAGCTCTGCCTGTCCGTGGCTGCCAGTTTTGGAGGGGGTGGGGGGGAGGGGGGCGTGGCTTGGGGAAATGGGCGTGGCCAATGGAAAGGGTGTGGCAGGGGGAAAGGCAAAGGTCCTGATGGAAAGGGGTGGAGCCTGGGAAAGGGGTGGGGCCTGGGAAAGGGGTGGGGCCTGGGAAAGGGGCGGGGCGTGAAAGAAGGGGCGGGGCCTGAACCCCACCCTTGTGGGGCAACTGTTCCCCCCTGCCCAGTGCTCCCCCGGACCACCCAGCACAGGACCACCGTGGCCTCATCAAGTCCTTTAATTGGCACGCGTCCAGCAGCCGGGCCCCACGCCAACCCCCCGGGGGGGGCACACGCGCACCCTTGGGGGGGGCCACACCCCAGGAGGCCACACCCTTGGGGGAGCCACCCCCTTGGGGGGGGGGGGTACCCCCGCTCCCCCAAACCCAGCCCTGCCTGGCGGCAGCGTGGGCGGGCAGGGGGCCGCGCTGGAGCACAAGCAGCATCGCCGGGCACCCCCCCACCCCATGGGGGGGCACCAGGCCCCCCACCGCCCCCGCCTGCCACCGGGGTCCTTCCCCCCGGGTTGCGCCCCCCCCCTCACCCACCCACCGCCCCCCCACCCCTACCTGGGCACCCGCCCCCGGCCCCCCTTCTGCTTCTTGGCACCCACGGAGGTCTTGATGGGCAGCGGGGCCGTGCCCTCGGGCGGGGGGGGCGGGTTGGCCCCCAGCTCCATCGGTTCCCCCGCCGCCCCCGGCTTGAACGCCTCGAAGGGGGAGAACTTCACGGGGCTGGGGGGACACACACACATGGGGGGGGGGGTGTCAGGGACACCAAGCCCCCCCGTCTTCCCTGCTCCCCCCCCAGAACTGCCCCCCCCACCCCACAGTGCCCACCCTAATGCCCCCTGTCCCCCCCCCACCCCAATGCCCCCATCCCAAAGCACCCCCTCACCTCCCGCTGCTGTGCCCCGCAGCACCCACCCCGCTGCCCCCACCCCCCCAAATTTCCCCCCATGCCCCCCGGGGTGGGACAGGTACCTGACGGGGGTACGGGGGCTGCTGTTGAGGCGGCGGGGGGAGCGCACCTTGGGTTGGAAGGAGAACCCCTCCTTGATGCTCTCCAGCACCGAGGGGGCCACGTAGGTGAAGCCCTGCGGGCAGGGGGGGTGTCAGGGGGTGCTGGGTACCCCGCCGGAGGGTGGGGGTCCCGTGTCCCCCCCATACCAGGAAGGCCTGGTTGGCACTTTCGCTGATGGCGGCGTCATCGGGGCTGTCGACGGGCGTCTGGCGGGTGAAACGGGTGTCGAACTGGCTGACGTCCTCCTCCGACTGCTGCGGGGGGGGGGGGGGGGAACAGGCGGTGGGTGCTCCCGTGGGTGCCCCCCGGTGCCCACCCTGCCCACCCCAGTCCTACCAGGCAGGGTTTGAAGGGGGGGTCCAGCCTGCGGGCCAGCAGGTCCTCCCAGTTGATATGGCGGAAAAAAGGCTGCTTCTGCGGGCAGCGGTGGGATTTGGGGCGGGAGGGGGGGCGTCAGGCGGGGGGGGGGTGTCTGCCTGGCACCCACCCCGCTGCCCGCCCCTGCCTGTACCTGCACATCGGCCGCGTCGCCTGGGCCCCCCCCAACTCGCTGGTTGGGGTTTCTCTTGAGGAACTGGAAAAGGGGATGGAGAAGGGTATAGGGGGGGTGTGTTTTGGTAGGACCTACATAAACAAGCCGGGGAGGGGGGGGTACCTTCTTGAGCAGGTCCCGCGCGTCGGGCGTCAGGTACGGCGGCAGAACCAGCTTGCCCTTGAGGATCTTGTCGATGGTCTTCTTGCGGTTCTCGGCGGTGAAGGGGGGCTGCGAGAGGCACCGGGTGGCGAGGAAGAGCCAGGCGGGCGAGGAAGGCTCGGCATCACCCCACCGGGGACCCCCCCACCCCTGGGACCCCCTCCCCACCCATGTTTCTCCCCACACCCCAAGGAGGAAAGAGCAGGAGTGGGACTTGCCGATCCTGTGAGCATGTCGTACATCAGGGCGCCCAGGCTCCACCAGTCCACCGCCCGGTTGTGCCCGCTGCGCACCAGGATCTCGGGGGCCCTGGGGAGGGGGGGGTGGTGCGGGGTGCCCTGAGTTTGGGGTGGGGTGGGGGTCCCCATATCCCCCCCCAGTGCTGCACCCAGCTCACATGTACTCAATGGTGCCGCAGAAGGTGTGGGTGACGGCCCCGTCGTGGATCGACTCCTTGCACAGCCCGAAATCCGTCAGCTTGATGTGACCTGCGGGAGATGGCGGCAGCGGGGGGGTGTCAACGCCACCCCTGGGGACCCCCCTGTGCCCCCCAAATCCCCCCCCCCAGCCCACCTTGGCTGTTGAGCATGATGTTCTCCGGCTTGAGGTCGCGGTAGATGATGCCGTGGGAGTGCAGGTGGCCCAGGGCCAGCGTGATCTCGCTCAGGTAGAAACTGCGGAATGGCGGGGGGGGGGGGCTGTAAGCGGCGTTGGGGTCCATGTCCCCCCCCCCCCCAAATCCCCCTCACCCCATCCCTACCAGGCGGTATCCTCCAGGAAGATGCCCTCCCGCTCCAGCTGCATGAAGAGCTCTCCACCTGTAAAAAAAAAAAAAAGCAAAACAAAAACCAACCCAAGGGGGACCCCCTCAGCCATCCCCGGCCCCCCCAGGACCCCCCCTGGCCCCCCACCCCTACCGCTGAGGCACTCCAGGATGAGGTAGAGCTTGCCGCCCGTCTGGAAGGCGTAGATGAGGTCGACGATGAAGGGATGCTTGACGGCCTCCAAGATGTTCCTCTCGGCCCGGGTGTGAGCCGTGTCCTTGGCGTTGCAGGCGATCTTGGCCTTCGGGGGGGGGGGAAGGCGGTGAGCGGGGTGGGGGGGTCCCCAGGGAGGGTCCCCCCAGGGGGGCCGGGACGTCGTTACCTTCTTCAGAACCTTCATGGCGAAGATCTTCCCCGTGTTGGTGCCCTGCACTTTACGGACTTGGAACACCTGGATGGATTTGGGGGGGGGGAACAGCTGGGGGATGGCCGGACCCCCCCACACCCCCCGGCACCCCCAAAGGCTCCCCCCGGCGTGCCATGCCCCCCACCTTGCCGTAGCCACCCTTGCCCAGGACGCGGAGCAGCTCGAAGCAGTGGGGACCGATGTGCTCGGGGCCGTTGTTGACGCTGCTCTCCGAGATCTCGATCTCCTCGTAGTGCCCCACCGGCCTGGCGGGAGAAGGGGTGAGCGGGGACGGACCCCCTGCCTGTCCCCTGCCTGCTCCCTGCCTGCCCCTCCCTGCCTGCACCCCACTTACTCCAGGCCGTTTCCCCGGGGCTCCAGCTCCATCTCCTGCGGGAGGGAACCCCACGGTCAGTGGCGGGCAGGGGGCCGTGGTGGGCAGGGGGCCGGCAGCAGGCAGGGGGCTGGCAGCAGGCAGGGTGCCCACCGCAGGCAGGGGACCCAGGGCAGGCAGGCAGGGCACCCATGGCAGGCAGGGGCCCCAGGGCAGGCAGGGGCCCCAGGGCAGGCAGGGTGCAGGCAGCAGGATGACAGGCAGGGGCCCCCAGCAGGCAGGCAGGCAGGGTGCAGGCAGGGTGCAGGCAGCGCGGGGCGAGGTGCCCTGCGCCGGCCCTGCCGGATGTTTTTGGGCTGAGGCAGGGCCCGGCCCAGCGGGAGCCTCCCTCTGCCCGGCCGGGCCGGGGCGGCGGGGCCGGGACCCCCGCCTGCCCCCCGTGCCCGGTCCCCACGGCCGCCCCGGCCCCGCCACCGGCAGGACCCCGGCTGCCTGTCCCTGTCCCTGTCCCCGTCCCCGTCCCTGTCCCCGTCCCTGTCCCCGTCCCCGTCCCCCCTCCCTCCGCTGCCCGCCCTCCCGCCTGTCCCCAGCACCGAGCGGGCCCCGCTGCATCCCCGCGCTGTCCCCGGTCCCCCCCGTCCCCACCGGCTCCCGGTGCCGCTCCCCCCCCCCCCCCCGCGCCCCCATCCGCCTCCCCGTCCCCAGCCGGTCCCGGTGTCCCCGTCCCTATATCCCGGTCGCTCCGTCCCCATCCCCGCTCCATGCTCCGCCGGTCCCGCTGCCCCCCGTCCCCAGCCGGTCCCCGATCCCCTCCCCGAGCCGGTGCCGGTGCCAGTCCCCCGCCCCGCCCCGGTGGCGGCTCACGGCGCCCAGCTCGGGCTCGTCCCCGTCGCTGCCCTCCTCCGTCTCCAGGTCGATGTCGAACACCCCCGCCATGACGGCGTCGCACCGGGACCCCGGCCGGGACCCGCCCCGATGGCCCCGCCCCCTCCCCGGTAACCACGCCCCCTTGGCCACGCCCCTCCCACGCGTCACCGCGGGGACCCCCGGCATCCCCGCCGCGGGGCACGCCGGGAGTTGTAGTCCCGGGGGAACATGGCGGGGCCCGGGGAGGCGGCGCAGCGACAAGGACAGAGCCAGCCCGGCCGCTCACAGCCTTTACTGGGGATCCCCCCCCCGCGGGGTTGCCTCGCCCACTCTGCGTCGCTGTGACCTCATCGGCGCCGCCGTGACGACAGCGGAGGGGGGAGGAGCGGCGCCCACGCCCTCCCCGCTCGGGGTCCACGCGGGTTTATAGGGCGGCGGTGGTGCGTGGGGCTGTGGGGCTTTGCTGTTATTGTAGGGTCGCGGGGATTACAGGGGCCGTGTGTTATTGTAGGGTCGGTGGTGTTATTGTAGGGTCGTGGGTACTGTAGGGGCTGCGTGTTGCTGTAGGGTCTGGGGCACTATAGGGGCTGTGTGTTATTGTAGGGTCTGGGGCACTATAGGGGCTGTGTGTTATTGTAGGGTCTGGGGCACTATAGGGGCTGTGTGTTGCTGTAGGGTCTGGGGCACTATAGGGGCTGTGTGTTATTGTAGGGTCTCAGGCACTGTAGGGGCTGTGTGTTATTGTAGGGTCTGGGGCACTATAGGGGCTATGTGCTGTTATTGTAGGGTCTGGGGCACTATAGGGGCTGTGTGCTGTTATTGTAGGGTCTGGGGCACTATAGGGGCTGTGTGTTATTGTAGGGTCTGGGGCACTATAGGGGCTGTGTGTTATTGTAGGGTCTCAGGCACTGTAGGGGCTGTGTGCTGTTATTGTAGGGTCTGGGGCACTATAGGGACTGTGTGCTGTTATTGTAGGGTCTGGGGCACTATAGGGGCTGTGTGCTGTTATTGTAGGGTCTGGGGCACTATAGGGGCTGTGTGCTGTTATTGTAGGGCCTGGGGCACTATAGGGGCTGTGTGTTGTTATTGTAGAGCCTGGGGCACTATAGGGGCTGTGTGTTGTTATTGTAGGGTCTGGGGCACTATAGGGGCTGTGTGTTGTTATTGTAGGGTCTGGGGCACTATAGGGGCTGTGTGCTGTTATTGTAGGGTCTGGGGCACTATAGGGGCTGTGTGTTTGCGGGTCTGGGGCACTATAGGGGCTGTGTGCTGTTATTGTAGGGTCTCAGGCACTATAGGGGCTGTGTGCTGTTATTGTAGGGTCTGGGGCACTACAGGGGCTATGTGCTGTTATTGTAGGGTCTCAGGCACTATAGGGGCTGTGTGCTGTTATTGTAGGGTCTGGGGCACTACAGGGGCTATGTGCTGTTATTGTAGGGTCTCAGGCACTATAGGGCTGCCTCTCACTACAGGGTGGGTGTTGTCCCGGACTCGGGACATTTGGGGGTGGCAGCACCACCCTCCGCTCTTGGGGACACAGAGTTTGGGTGCCACAGGGGGTCCCCGGGGTGGCTGGGGCAGGGTGCTGACCTGGGGGTGTCCCCGCGCTGCCGTGGGACGCCCGGCCACCCTGCTCTGGGGCGGCACCGCGTGCCCGGTTGGACCAAGTCCCAGGCGTTATTTAGGGTCCCTGGGGCTGGCTTGTTATTGTAGGGTCTCCCCATACAGGTCTCTTCCCGGAGGGTCTTCCCAGCTGCTCTGCTACCACGGGGAATCCCCAGGTGCTCCTTTGTTATTGTAGGGTCTCCCTGTGCTGATGTGTTCCTGTAGGGTTTTCCCGCACAGGTCTGTTAGCAGAGCGTCTCTCCACGCTGGTTTGTTATTGTAGGGTCTCCCCTTCAAGATGTGTTATTGCAGGGCCTCCCCACCTAGGTGTGTTACTGTGGGGTCTCCCTCACACTTGTTTGTTATTGTAGGGTCTCCCTGCCACAGGTTGGTTATTGTAGGGTCTCCCTATGCTGGTTTGTTATTGTAGGGTCTCCCTGCCACAGGTCAGTTCTCACAGGGTCTCCCTATGCTGGTTTGTTATTGTAGGGTCTCCCTGCCATGGATCGGTTCTTGCAGGGTCTCCCCGTGCTGCTTTGTTATTGTAGGGTCTCCCCATGCCGGCGGGTGCCAGCACACCCCAGGCTGCACCCGCTGCTCTGCTGGGGTGCCCTGGGTGCCTCTGGGGGGGCTGCGCTCACCCCCCATTAGCAAAAGTTCGTTAACGGGGGAACCTCTCTGCCGCGGGGATGGCATGGCGTCCCCCTGCGTGTCCCCTGGCACGGCAGGGACACGGCCCCACTGCTGGCTGTGGGGACAGGGAACGCCGGGGACAAGGCTTGGGGGTGCTGGGGCAGGGCTGGGGGGAGCCAGGGGATGGGGTGCCAGGGTGGCGGTGGGGGGGGGTGCCAGGGGATGGGGTGTCAGGGTGATGGGGGGATGCCAGGGGATGGGGTGTCAGGGTGCCAGGGGATGGGGTGCCAGGGAATGGGGTGCCAGGGTGATGGGGGGATGCCAGGGGATGGGGTGTCAGGGTGCCAGGGGATGGGGTGCCAGTGGATGGGGTGTCAGGGTGACGGGGATGGGGTGCCAGGGGATGGGGTGCCAGGGTGATGGGGGGATGCCAGGGGATGGGGTGTCAGGGTGACGGGGGGGGGGGGGGGGTGTGCCAGGGATGGGGTGTCAGGGTGATGGGGGTGCCAGGGGATGGGGTGCCAGGGCAGGGGGGGGTGCCAGGGGATGGGGTGTCAGGGGAATGGGGGGGGGTGCCAGGATTGGGGGGATGCTGGGGATTGGGTGCCAGGGTGATGGGGGGGATGCCAGGGGATGGGGTGCCAGGGAAATGGGGGGATGCCAGGGGATGGGGTGCCAGGGAAATGGGGGGGGGATGCCAGGGGATTGGGTGCCCGGATGGGGGGATGCTGGGGTTGGGGTGCCGGGACAGGGGATGCCAGGGGAGGAGATGACGGAGCTGTGGGACAGGGGACAGGGTGCCGGGGGGATGCCAGGGCGGCGGGACCGCGGGAGGGGGTGCCGGGTCAGCGGGTCAGTGCCCGTGCCCCCTGCGCCCCCGCCGGCCCCGCTGCCTGCCCGGGGCTATTTAAAATGGGATAGAAAATGCTCGACGGGGTAGCGGGGCGAGTCGATGCCCAGCGCCTGGCAGAGCCCCAGCAGGCGCAGGCAGGCTTCTGCCCGCGTCGCCCCGCCGCAGGCCACGCTCAGGCAGGGCTCCTCGTACTCGCCGGCCCCCGCCGTCTCCTCGAAGAGACGGTTGAGTCGAATGAGGCCACGATTCTGGAGTGCCCGCAGAGCCGCCAGCCCCCCGCCGCCCCCCAGGACCGGCCCGTGCTCCGAGCCCAGGCACATAACCCCGGCCAAGTGGGTGCGGGGCACGGGGCGAGCGGGCAGCACCGGCGGCAGCCCCAGTGCCACCAGCACGGCCGCCAGCAGCAGGTCGGGGCCGTAGACCTCCCGGATCCAGTCCCGCAGGTAGAAGCCCCCCATGCGGGGGTTGATTTCCAGTAACCGGGGCCCACCCGGTCCCAGTTTCAGCTCCACGTTGAAGACGCCGTCCCGCAGCCCGCAGGCCAGGCAGCACTGCAGGGCTGCCCGCACCAGCTGCGCCTGCCGGTCGGCGGGCAGGCAGGAGGGCAGGCAGGCAGCCGTCTCCAGGAAAGCGGGCAGACGCGTGGGGCCGTTGTCGGACACCCAAGCGCCCAACAACCGCCCCTCGAAGATCACCAAATCGACGTCATGCTCGGTACCCGGCACGTATTCCATCAGCAGCATGGCGTTGCCCCAGCCCAGCCCGATGCCCGGGTGATCGGCGTCATCCCGCAGGTCACGCCAGAGCCGGGCGGCATGAGCGTGGCACTGCCCGGCGTTTTCCACCAACCTCACGCCCACGCTGCCCGCTCCGAACTCCAGTTTGGCGACGGCGGGGAAGGGCACGGCGCCGGCCGCCCGGTCCACGTCCCCGTGGCTCTGCAGCCGGTGGCAGGGCACGGCGAAGGCGGAGGGCGGCGGGCGGCCCTGGCGGCACCGCTGCAGGTGCTGGTGGGTCCGGCTCTTCTGCTTGGCCACACGGATGGCGGCGGGCGGGCAACCGCGTAGCCCCAGGCACTGGCACACCAGTGCCGCCAGTACCACGCAGTCGTCCCAGTAGGAGAGGCAGGCGTGGGGTCGCAGTCCCCGGGCGCGTACCAGCTCCGTCACCCGCTCCGCGTGCTCCTCGTCCCGCCGGTGCTCCCGGCTGTCGTAGGGCAGGAAGGTCTGCACCAGCCCGGCCGCAAAGTGCTCTGGGTCTGACTCCACCAGGTGAATCTGTGTCCCCAAAGAAGCGTCACCACGGTTGACAGAGGTGGGGGCCCCTGCAGACTGGTGGCACCCAGTGTTCACTCTGAAACCTACTGATGGCGGTGCCCACCAGCCCCCTCACCCTCAGGCCGTAGTCGCGGGCCGCCTCCCAGACGAAGCTCTTGCTGATGCCACCGGCCCCGATGAGCAGGATGTCCTTGCCCTCGACCAGGTGACACTGCGCCCGGTGCAGCAGGGCCTCGGCCAGCAGCCGGGGCAGGTCACCGGGGGGCTCCCCCACGGCGTGCCCCATGGCCTCGGCCAGCAGGCAGGTCTCCAGGCACCGCTGGCTGTTGGTGGACAGGGCCATCAGCTCCAGGGTGTCATCCACGCACGCCAGCAAGAAGTCCACGCCTGGGGACGGGGACACCGTGCTCAGCACCGCGGGGACAGTGCCACCACCATGGGGTGGCCCCCGGGGACTGGTGCTGGCCCCCAACGTGCTCACCCAGGAGGTCGGTGTGGGTGCGGGCGCCGCCGCGCTGCTGGGGGCTCAGCTCAGCCTCGGCGGCCAGGAGGGCGGCCATGGCAGTCTCGGCGGCCCCCCGCAGCCGCGTGGCCAGGGCCTGCCGCTGGCCCGGGGCCACCACCCCCCACTGCTGCAGGCTGGAGTCCAGGCCCTGGGGCAGCGCCGCCCCATGCCGCACCGGCGCCTCCGCGCGCCCCACGCCGCACGCCACCTGCGGGGACATGCCAGGCATGGGGACATGGATGGCCACCATAGCCTGGGGGCATGGGCTGCCACCCTGTAGACTGGGGACACAGTGACCCAGGGCATGGGGACACCGGCTGTCTCCCCATGGCCTGGAGACAGCGGCTGCCACCAGCGCATGGGGACATGGATGGCCACCATAGCCTGGGGACACACAGGGCCACCAGGACACAGGGACATGGATGGCCACCATAGCCTGGGGACATGTAGGGCCACCACAGCTTGGGGACATGGATGGCCACCAGGGCCTGGGGACACGTGCCACCACCCCATAGCCTGGTGGGATGCCCACGGCTGCACCCCACCCACAGGTGGGGATGCCCACGGCCACGCCCACCCCACCCCACCCACCCGAAGGGGAGGAGCCTGGGCGGGCGGGGCCGTACCTGGCAGAGCTGGGGCCGGTCCCCCCAGGACCTGCAGACGAGGGTGCAGATGCGCAGGGCCACGGGCAGCCGCGGGGCTGGGCTGCCTGGGGGGCGAGGGACAGGGCAGGCACGGCCGCCGCCCGGGGACGGGGGTCCCTGCCCGACCCCCCGACCCCCGTGGGCTTCTGGGACCCCGTGTGGCACCGCAGTGGCCACTGTCACCCCCCAGCCCCATGGGACTGTAGGGAGTCAAAGGTGGTCACCCCACCACCCTGCCCTGCCCCAGGGGACCACGGAGGTCCGGGGTGGCCACCTTCCTCCCTGACACACCCCAGGGGACCACGGGGGTCCAGGGTGGCCACCATCACCCCCATCCCAGGGGACCATGGGGGTCCAGGGTGGCCACCTTCCCCTCCCACACACCCCAGGGGACCACAGGGGTGCAGGGTGACCTTCTTCCCCACCCAAGGGACTGTGGGGGTCCAGGGTGGCCACCTTCTCCCCCACCCATGGGGACTGTGAGGGTCCCAGATGGCCACCTTCATGCCCTGCCCCAGGAGCCCAGGCATTTGGGTGCCCCAATGGCCACCCACCACATGGCCGGCACAGCCGCAGGGACCCAAGGGAGCCCGGGGGGCCTTTCCCTCCCATCCCAGGGTGGTGGGCACCCGAGGGCGGGGGTCTTACGTGGGGGGGGCACGGGCAGGCGGGCGGTGGGCACCAGGGCCTCCAGCAGGACGCTCTCCTCCTCCCGCAGCCCGTGGAGCCGGGCACCCACCGCCTGCGCCACCGCCGCCCCCTCCGCCTTCCCGTGGGTGCTGCGGGCGCCCGTCCCGCGCCACCGCCACCCCGCCGGCCGCACCACCACCTGCGTACACCCTCATGTCACCCCACACCGTGGCCACCACCACCACGTGCCACTCTGTGCCGCCCCACCACCTGCATGCACCACCGTGCCATCCCGTGCCACCCTACCACCTGCATGCACCGCCGTGCCACCCTGTGCCACCCCGTGCCACCACCACCCCAACAGCCACCCCACCGCCTGGGTACAGTTATCACCCCATGTCACTTGCCTGTGACCCATAGGTGCCCCCGAATGCCCCAACATGCCCCATGGGTGCCCCCCACCCTTGTGCCCCCACCGTGCCCCATGGGTGCCCCTGCCCAGCCCGCCATGCCCCATGGATGCCCCTGACCCCTACACCCCAGCTGTGCCCCTTATGTCCCTGCCCCGTGGGTGCCCCCCGTGCCCCGCCGTGCCCACCTGGCTGTAGGGCTCCATGGCGGTGCCCTCCAGGAAGGCACCCACCTCCTCCTGCACCAGGCTCTCCTGGCCCTGGGGGTCCTCCAGCCGCACCAGCCTCACCCCAGGGGCCACCGGGTCCGCGGGCAAGTCCGCCCTCGGCCCCAGGACAAAGGCCAGGGTGGGGGGCACGGGCAGGCCGGCGCGGGCCGCCAGCACCCAACGGGTGACCAGCGGGTCCTCGAGCCGGCGGGCGAGCGGGACCGAGCCCCCCGTGGGGCAGTCGAGGTCACGGGCCAGCTCGCCCACCCAGCCGCCCTCGGGGTCCCCCGTTGCAAAGGTGCCCATCACGTAGTTGGCCCGGCGGGGGGGCACGAAGGTCTCCAGGGTGCTGCGGCCCCCCGCCTCAAAGGAGACCCCCCGGGACAGCAGCAGTGACCAGGCACCCGGGGACGTCTCCGAGGGCACCCGGCTGGCCCAGGCGGGCGACAGGCACAGCACCATGGCACCTGCGGGCAGGCAGGGGCACGGGCAGCGGCTGTCCCCAGCCCCCTGCCCTGAGACCCCCCAGGGGGGCAAAGGGGGCACCCACCCAGGGCAGGAGCACTGGGGGAGTGATGCTGCGGCTGCCCCAGCACCCTGAGGTGGCATTAGCTGCTGGCACTGGTGTGTACTGGGGTTAATGGGGATGAGGTGGCCGTACCCACCTGGGCAGCGGGTGCCACCCTCCAGCAGGACAGGCAGGAAGGTGGTGGGGGAGCCCAGGATGCAGACGGTCATGTCCAGTGGGCCAAATCCTGCCAGCAAGGCAAGGGTTAACAGCCCCAGGCTGGGGACCCCTTTGTCACCCTGTCCCTGGCACCCCAGCCTGGCTGCGAGCCCCCTGCCACCCCCATGTCCCCAGCCTGGCACAATGTCCCCATCGCCATCCCAGTCCCTGCCACCCCCGTGTCCCCAGCCTGGCACCGTGCCCCCATCGCCATCCCAGTCCCTGCCACCCCCGTGTCCCCAGCCTGGCACCGTGCCCCCATCGCCATCCCAGTCCCTGCCACCCCCGTGTCCCCAGCCTGGCACCGTGCCCCCATCGCCATCCCAGTCCCTGCCACCCCCATGTCCCCAGCCTGGCACCGTGCCCCCCACCCCATCTTCCCCGTGCCCCCCATGCCCCCCACCCATGCGGGGCTCTGCAGAGCGATCCAGCGTGTGGGGCAGCCCCTCCTGGCGCAGGGCACCCTGGAGCAGCTCGTAGGCGTGGGTGGCACAGCCAGGGTCCCCGCTGTCCTCGGGCATCTCGCCATCAGGGACCTCGTCCTCCAGCCAGCCCGGGCACAGCGCCTCCGGCCCTGCCCACTCCTGCTCCTTCAGGCTCGATGCCTGCTCCGTGCTCATCTGGTCCACCGAGAGCTGCGGGTGGCAGAGATAGCGCTGGCATAGCGCTAAGGGGCTGGCATGGGGCTGGCACGGGGCTGGCATGGGGCTGGCATGGGGCTAAGGGGCTAGCATGGGGCTGGCATGGGGCTAAGGGGCTGGCATGGGGCTGGCATGGGGCTGGTATGAGGCTAAGGGGCTGGCATGGGGCTGGCATGGGGCTAATGGGTTGGCATGGGGCTGGCACAGGGCTGGCATGAGGCTAAGGAGCTGGCATGGGGCTGGCATGGGACTGGCATGGGGCTAATGGGTTGGCATGGGACTGGCACGGGGCTGGCACGGGGCTGGCATGGGGCTGGCATGGGGCTAATGGGTTGGCATGGGACTGGCACGGGGCTGGCATGGGGCTGGCATGGGGCTAATGGGTTGGCATGGGACTGGCACAGGGCTGGCACAGGGCTAAGGAGCTGGCATGGGGCTGGCATGGGGCTGGCATGGGGCTAATGGGTTGGCATGGGGCTAAGGGGCTGGCACGGGGCTGGCATGGGTGTAGGGTGCTGGCATGGGGGACATGGGGCAGACACAGGGGTAAGGGGTGGCACGGAGCAGAGGGGCACAGGGTGCCTCTGCCCACGCATGGGTGGGGGTGTCAGGGTGCTGGGGGGCTGCGGGTGCCGGGCACAGAGCCACCGCCTCGGGGCCAGCGGGGCAGTGCCAGCCGCCGGGGCTGCCAGCTCCCGGACAAAGCGTCCCCTTGTCCCCACGGGGTCACGCGGCGGGTGGGCACAGCGCGCCACGCCGCCCGCTTCCCCGTGGCAGTGCCCGGCACCGCCGGGGCTCACCGGGGCCGTGCCCCGCTGGGATGGGGCACCCACATCCACCCAGACCCCCCCACCCGGGGGCCACTCACCATCCTGGTGACCGAGGGGCTGCAAGAGAGGGACAGGCAGAGTCAGCGGGGCTCCTCGGGGACCTGCCACCCCCCAGCCACCCCCACCCAGCGCCGGGGAGCCCCCTCCCCAGCCCCACAGTGCCCAGGGCACCCCTTCTGCAGCACCCACCAGAGCCAGGCACCCTTCCTGGGCCACCCTCAGTGCCAGCTCCGGTGACCCCAGGTTGTCCCCTCGGTGCCAGCCCTGGTGACCCCGGCAGCTCCGGCTGAGCCCAAGCAGGGATTAGCATAATCCCACGCCAGCTCAGCACAACTGGGGGTAACCCCTGCCCTGGGGTGCCAAGGTAGCCCAGAGGCACGGATCCGGGCACCCAGGGCCTCCCTGTCCACCCCACTGGGGTGCCCCAGCTCCCTGCAGGGCACCTGGCAGACCTGGGCACAGAGGGAAACTGAGGCACGGAGCTGAGCCGTGCCTGCTTGCAGCCACCCACCCCGGCTTCCTCAGCCCAGCTCCTACAGCCCCGTGGGGGTCCGGGACCCCAGGGGCTACGGGGAGGGTGTCCCCACGGGGTGGCCAGGACCCAGTGACAGGGTTAGGGGACACACGGCTTGGTCCCCTGCCCACCGGTGAGTGCCCACCAGCACGAGGACCCCCCCAAAACCCAGATATGGGGCAGCCGCAGGGGTCCCTGCAGGTCTGTGCCCCCCACCCAGCCTGGGGACCACCCTGTGCCCCCTCCGTCCCCAGCTGGGAGATGGCCCTGCAGTCCCCAAGCTGGGACAGCTGTGTCCCACCGCCTGCCCCAGGTACCTTGGGGTGGGAGCCGCGGCCTGAGAGCACGCAGGGGACGCGGGCTCGGGGACGCCTGGCACAGGGGACAGCAGTCGGCTCTGGCCTTTAAACCCCCCCTGCGCCACCCCGGGGTGCCCGGCCCCCGGCCCCGTGGCCCGGATTAGGTGGCGGGCACGGCGGGCGGCACAGAGCCCCATTGTCCCCTCCGCGGCCGGGGGGGCACGGGCACCTCGCGCCAGGCGCTGGCACCCTCGCCCTGAGCTGGGCTTGCACCCCTGTCCTTGGCCTCGTCCCCAGAGATGGCGAGGGAGGCCATGGGGACACGCTGCCGCAGCGGGACCTGGAGCGGTGGCTTGGTGTGCCGGGGTGTCCCCGTCCCCCTGTCCCTGTCCCCGAGCTGGCCAGGCTGGGCACGGCCCCCCGTCTCCCCAGCATGGTGGAGCTGCCAGGCCGCACGTCCCCCGGCTTAGCTCCAGCTGCCCACGGCGTCACTGTCACCGTCACCGTCACCGGCAGGCACAGAGCCACCAGCACAGGGCCACCACGCCACAGAGCCCTGCGCGCACCCTGCCACCCACAGCCACCCCATGGCCACAACCGCCCCACGAGCCCGGGGTGTCCCCAGCCCTGCGCACCCGCGCTGCTCCGTGCACACGCACACACGTGCGTGCATGCACACAGACACAAACATGCACACACGCAGGCACGCACACGTGCATGCACACAGGCAGACATGCACACGCCCTCCCAAACATGCAGGCACGCATGCACGCACACATGCACAGACACAAACATGCACGCACACAGACATGCAGACATGCATGTATGCATGCAGACGTGCACGTGCCCACACGAACGTGCCCACACACGCATGCACACAGACACAAACGTGCACACGTGCACACACACACAGACATGCATGTATGCATGCAGACACGCATATGCACACGCAAACATGCACGCACAGATGCACACAGACACAGACGCACACACACACAGCCCTGCACACACGCACACACAGGCGTGCACACACGCACGCCCCCACGCGTGCACACCCCCCCCCCCGACCCAAATCCCGCACCCCCCCAGCACCAGCACCCCCCGCTGCCTGCACACGCACCCACCCCCCCAAAAAAAGGCACCCACACTCACGCACCCCCGGCCCCACGCTCCCCCCCGCGCCAGCACCCACCGGCGGTGGCGGTGGCGGTGGCGGTGGCGGTGTCCGTCGGTCCGTCCGGTGCGGTCGCGCCCCGCGCTGCGCTGTGCCCGCTCCGGTCCCGGCGGCGCCTCCTGCCCGGGCGGGGCGGCCCCGGGGAGCGGCGGGGCGGGGCCGGGGGAGCCCGGGGGGGCCCCGGGGTGCGAAGGGTGCGGAGCCCCCGGGGGGGGGGAGCGGGGACAGGGGCGAGGGGGGAGACGGGGGCGGCGGGGCCGGGGTGCCACCGCGGGGACAGGGGACAGGGGACAGGGGATGGGAACAGGGAGGGGGGACAGGGAGAGGGCACGGGGGGGACAGGGAGGGGGGACAGGGAGCGGGGACAGGGACAGGGGACAGGGAGGGGGGACAGGGAGGGGGGACAGGGGACAGGGAGAGGGGACAGGGGACAGGGAGGGGGGACAGGGACAGCCCGGCGGGGTCACCCGGGGCCGGCTGTAAAACTGACACCGCGGAGCAGAAATGTCAGGGCTGGGGCCAGGCGGCTGCCACCCCCCCGGTGCTATTTCCAACGGCACGGCACGGCATGTGGGGAATGGCACGGCACGGCATGGCACGGCGTGTGGGGAATGGCACGGCACGGCACGGCATGGCACGCAGGGCATGGCACCACACGGCACGGCATGGCATGGCACAGCACGGCACAGCATGGCACATGGGAAATGGCATGGTGTGGCATGGCATAGCATGTGGGGAATGGCACAGCATGGCATGGCACAGCATGGCACATGGGGAATGGCATGGTGTGGCATGGCATAGCATGTGGGGAATGGCACAGCATGGCATGGCACAGCATGGCACATGGGGAATGGCACTGCACGGCATGGCATGGCACATGGGGAATGGCACAGCATGGCATGGCACAGCATGGCACGCGGGGAATGGCATGACATGGCATGGCACAGCATGTGAGGAATGGCACGGCATGGCATGGCATGGCATGGCACATGGGGAATGGCACCGCACGGCATGGCACGGCACAGCATGGCACACAGGGAATGGCATGGCATGGCACAGCCCAGCACGCAGGGAATGGCACGGCACAGCATGGCATGGCTTGGCACGTGGGGAATGGCACAGCATGGCACAGCTTGGCATGGCACATGGGGAATGGCATGGCACGGCATGGCACAGCACACAAGGAATGGCACGGCATGGCATGGCACAGCACACGGGGAATGGCATGGCACGGCACAGCATGGCACACAGGGAATGGCATGGCACAGCACACAGGGAATGGCATGGCACGGCACAGCATGGCACACAGGGAATGGCACGGCACGGCACACAGGGAATGGCATGGCACGGCACGGCACACAGGGAACGGCATGGCATGGCACGGCACGGCACACAGGGAATGGCATGGCACAGCACACAGGGAATGGCATGGCACGGCACACAGGGAATGGCATGGCAGAGCATGGCGTGGCTCGGCACAGCACATGGCACGCGTGGCATGTGCAGCATGGCGTGGCACAGCACGGTGCGGCATGGCCGGTGTGGCACAGCGCGGCACGGCACGTGAAGTGTGGCACAGCACGGCAAACGGGGCTCGGTCCCCGCCGTGGGCCCAGAGGCCCCCCCAGAGCCGTGCCCAAGGGGACACCGGGGACACCGGGGTGGCAACAGCCTCCCAGCAACCGCCCGGTGCTGCTGGCGACGGTGGCCCCACGGGTCCCCGAGCTGGCACACGCCGCCGGGGGGGGGGGAACACACCGGGGCCCCTGCCCACCCGTGGGCAACCCCTGGTCCCCGCCAGGCACCGCGTCCCCCCCGTGTCCCCCCGTGTCCCCATGCCCCATCACACCCCAGCCCTTGGGACCCCCTCTGCTGACCTGGGCTACCCCCCCTGCCCTGCTCCTGTGTCCCCAGGCTGTCCCCGTGGCCCGAGGACCGGGATGCGGGTACCCGGTGTCCCCTGTGTCCCCGTGTCCCTCTGCCCGAGATGTCCCCCTGCCCGAGATGTCCCCCTGCCACGGGTGTCCCCCTGCCACGGGTGTCCCCATGTCTCTATGCCAGGGGTGGGGGTGCCTGCGGTGCCCCCACGCCGGGGATGGGGTGCCCCGGACGGTGGGGTCGCGGTGCCCAGGCGGAGGCTGTCCCTGTCCCCTGTCCCCTCTCCCCTGTCCCGTCTCCCGGTGACCCCCGCGATGATTCCTCCGCGCCGGCAGGGGGCGTCGCGCCACCCTCCCCACCCCGCCACCCCCGGCCAGGGCCGCTCCCGCTGGCACGCGCGGCGCGAGGGGCGGGGCGGAGCGGAGCGGGGCGGGGCGGGAGCGTCCGGCGGCCATGGCGGACACCGAGAAGCTCAACCTCGACTCCATCATCAGCCGCCTCCTGGAGGGTGAGGGACCCCCCCCCGCCGCCAGGACCCGCCGCCCCCGCCACCCCTAGCAGCCCCGGATCCCCCCCCGCAGCCGCCTCGGGACCCCCCAACGGCCTCGGGACCCCAACGGGCCCGGCCCCCCCGTAACGGGCCCGGCCCCCCCTTAACGGGCCTGGGCCCCCCTTAACGAGCTTAGCACCCCCTTAGCGGGCCTGGGACCCCCTTAGCGGGCCTGACCCCCCCTTTTAACGGGCCTGGGCCCCCCTTAACGAGCTTAGCACCCCCTTAACGAGCTTAGCACCCCCTTTAACGGGCCTGGGCCCCCCTTAACGAGCTTAGCACCCCCTTAGCGGGCCTGACCCCCCCCTTTAACGGGCCTGGGTCCCCCTTAACGAGCTTAGCACCCCCTTAGCAGGCCTGGCCCCCCGTTAACGGGCCTGACCCCCCCTTTAACGGGCCTGGGCCCCCCTTAACGAGCTTAGCACCCCCTTAACGAGCTTAGCACCCCCTTTAACGGGCCTGGGCCCCCCTTAACGAGCTTAGCACCCCCTTAGCGGGCCTGGCCCCCCCCTTAACGGGCTTGGGCCCCCCTTAACGAGCTCAGCACCCCCTTAACGAGCTTAGCACCCCGTTAATGGGCATGCGCCCTCCTTAAAGGGCCTGCCCCCCCCCCTTAGCGGGCCTGGGCCCCCCTTAACGAGCTTGGCCCCCCTTAACGGGCTTGGGCTCCCCTTAACAGGCTTGGCCCCCCTTTAATGGGTCTGACCCCCCCTTAATGGGCCTGGCCCCTCCCCTTAACGGCTTCCAGCCCCCCCCAGCGAGCCTGGCCCCCCCCAGACAACCCCTACCCGCTCCCCAACTGCCCCAATCTCCCCCTAGCAGCTTTTGGTCACCCCAAAAGCTGGGCACCCCGGGATCTGTCCCCTCCCACCCTGTCAGGCCGGGGCAGTGGCTGAACCCCCTGGGGGGGGTCCTGGGGTTGAGGTTTTGGGGGTGGGAGTGGCTGGAGAATATGGGGGGCAGTCCTGGGGGGCTGGGGGGGCGGTGTTGGGGGAGGGGAGAGGTGGGGGTTTTGGGGCTGGCTCTTGGGGGGCTGTGCAGGGGATGGGGGCTGGATATTGGGTTGGGGGGCTGGGGGAGGGCGGGCAAGGGGCTGGATTTGAGATAAGCAGCGTGAGGGGTGTGTTGGGGTACAGGGGTGCCAGGTTGGCAGGCACCGGGGAGCGAGGAGGATCTGGGTTTGCAGGTCCCGTGGTTTGGGGGGCCCTGCCACAACCCCCAGCTTTGGCAGGAGAGGGGTCCACTGGGGCGGGGGGTGATCCGTGCCCACCCATGCTGGGGCAGGCCATCTCTGGGTGCGGGATGGGACACCCGAATCCCTCATGCCCATCGCTCCTGCCAGCGCCCGGGCACAGGCTGCACCACGGCCCAGATCCCTGTCCCTCAGTGCCAGCATGTGGGGTGCCCGTGGGGCGCTGGCGGGGTCCCTGACACCTCTCTCTCTCTCTCCGGTGGGGCCAGTCCAAGGGTCGCGGCCGGGAAAGAACGTGCAGCTGACGGAGAACGAGATCCGGGGGCTGTGCCTCAAGTCGCGGGAGATCTTCCTCAGCCAACCCATCCTGCTGGAGCTGGAGGCACCCCTCAAGATCTGTGGTGAGGGCTGGCTGGGTGCCGCACCGGCCGGGCACCCCGGGCAGAGGCTGGGCGAGCCCCCGGGACGGGCGCGGGGGCCAGCTGGGCTAGTGGCGCGGCCCTGCGCTTCCCCAGGGACGTGGATGGGCGGCACTGGGACCCGCTGTGGGGTGGCGTGGGGGGTTGCGGGGAGCTGGGGTCCCACGCGCACCCTGTGTCCCCCTCCAGGTGACATCCACGGGCAGTACTACGACTTGCTGCGGCTCTTTGAGTACGGGGGCTTCCCCCCCGAGAGCAACTACCTGTTCCTGGGCGACTACGTGGACCGGGGCAAGCAGTCGCTGGAAACCATCTGCCTGCTGCTCGCCTACAAGATCAAGTACCCCGAGAATTTCTTCCTGCTGCGCGGCAACCACGAGTGCGCCAGCATCAACCGCATCTATGGCTTCTACGATGAGTGTGAGTGCTCAGGCTGCGGCCGCGTGCCCCCCACAACCCCTCTGCCGTCCCCGCGCGTCCCTTACCCGCTCTCCTCCCCGTGCTGTCCTGCACCCACCCCGTCTACAGCTGCTGTGACCGGGGGGAGTCCTCCTGCCACCCCTGTGCCATCCTCATCCCCACGACCAACCTGTACCGCCCCGGTGCTCCCAGCATCGTCCACCCTGAGCGTCCCACGCCCACCCCGTGCCCCCCATGCGTGATGCAGTGCCACCCCACGGCATTGTCCCCGTGCAGCCGGAGCTCTGCCGGGGCCTCTGGCCTCTGTGTGCTTCACCTGGGGGGCACGAGCCCACGCGGGGGCTCACAGGGAGCCCCACGCACCCCCTGGTATCCCAGAGGGGCAGCGCTAGGCACCCACACCCTCTGCCTTGCAGGCAAGCGACGGTACAACATCAAGCTCTGGAAAACGTTCACCGATTGCTTCAACTGTTTGCCCATCGCCGCTATCGTGGATGAGAAGATCTTCTGCTGCCACGGAGGTGGGCACGGCCCTGCCCGGGGCTTCGGGGAAGCAGCTACCGGGGGCTGGAGGGGGGGACAGGAGCTTTTTTGGGGGTGCCCCAGGGGGACGGGGGTTGTTGCCGAAGAGGCAGGAGCTGACGATGCCCCCCCGTCTCCGTGCAGGGCTTTCTCCCGACCTGCAGTCGATGGAGCAGATCCGGCGGATCATGCGCCCCACGGATGTGCCAGATCAGGGTCTGCTCTGCGACCTGCTCTGGTCCGACCCCGACAAGGACGTGCAGGGTTGGGGTGAAAACGATCGCGGCGTCTCCTTCACCTTCGGGGCAGAGGTGGTGGCGAAGTTCCTGCACAAGCACGACCTGGACCTCATCTGCCGGGCGCACCAGGTACCGCCGGGCACCCCGCTGCTGGGGGCAAGCGGGTGCACCCCTGGGAGGGAAATTTGGGTCCCCGGTGGGTCTTGGGTATGAGGCAGGCATTGCTACCCCTAGGATTTGCCCCTCAAGGGCAATATTTGCTCTTGGGGCTGTCTCAGGTGGGGTTCCTGGGGAGGTAATTGCCCCCAGAGGGGATGTTTGAGCTTGGGGGGCTTGTTGGGACTCTGTGGGCTGGACCCCTGGGGGCGTTTGCCCCAGAGGGTGGGTGTTTGCCCCGGGGGTGCTCGGTTCAGCGCCGGCTCTGACACCCACGCAGGTGGTGGAGGACGGCTACGAGTTCTTCGCCAAGCGCCAGCTCGTCACCCTCTTCTCGGCTCCCAACTACTGCGGGGAGTTTGACAACGCGGGCGCCATGATGAGCGTGGACGAAACGCTGATGTGTTCATTTCAGGTGGGTCGGGGGCACCGCCAGCGAGGGGGGGACAGGCCCAAAGTGACCACGGGCGGCTGGGGGGGCCCCGGTTCTTGCAGGGAGCGGGTGCTGGTGCACGCAGGGCTGGGGGGGGCAGGAGGGAGAGCGGAGGGGGCTCCTGGTGCCCACGGAATTGGGGGGAGCCTCTGCCTTCAAGGCGGGAGGGGAGCAGGGAGGGAGCACAGCATGCAGACCCCCCACTCACCCCTTTTCCCCCTCTCCCTGCCAGATTTTGAAGCCGGCCGACAAGAACAAGGGCAAATATGGGCAGTTCAGCGGGCTGAACCCCGCCGGACGCCCCGTCACCCCTCCCCGCAACTCTGCCAAAGCCAAGAAATGAGCCGCGAGCCACCCCTGCGCCCGGCTGGGGCCCGGCCCCCCGCCCTCAGCATCAGGTCGCTTTTCTTTCGACTTGTTTTTTTATTTGTAAGATCCTGCTCCCCCCCCTGCCCGCCACGCTCCACCGAACCAAATCCAGCCCCCCCCAGGGCAGGGACCGCTGGGGCGAGGGGGGAGCCCAGAGCCCAGCCCTGGGATGGCAGTGGAGGGGCGAGGCAGGAGGAATTTTTTGGGAATAAACTTGTAATGGGTCGTGGGGGGGTGCCTGTGTTTGGGGGATTAGGGGGGGTGCCCATCCTGGGGGCTGGAAGCGCCTGGGGGGGTCACGCAGGGGCGGGGTGCCGGCAGCTCCGCGCCCTCGGGGGTCTCAGTACTCGCCGTCGCTGTCCTCTGCCAGCACCTCCTGGGTGGGGGCCGGGCCGGGCCCCCCCGGTGTCAGCACCGAGCCAAAAAACAGGGAGCGAAACTGTGGGGAGAGGTGGGGGTCAGGAGGGGGCTGTGCCCATCCCCAGGCACGCCTGTGCCCACCCCAGACCTTCTTGTGAGGGGGCGTCCCCGGCACAGCTCCGTCCTCTTCCTCTTCCTCCTCCTCCTCAGGGTCGCTTTCGGCTGGACGTGGGGTGCGCAGGGGGAAGGTGGGGCTGGGGGGCACCCCCGAGCCCTCCTCGTGGGTGCTGGTTTCCATGGCAATCATGTAGGATTCGAGGTCATCGGCAAAGTCATCTGATGGCGCGGGCAGGTGGGACACACTGTTGGGGTGAGAGCGAATGAGTTGGAGGTAGAGTGGGGGGGACTGTTCACTCTGGTCCCTACTGATGGCAGCCGGACTGTCACCCACCCCGAGGCTTACCCGTTGGCCGGGGTGGGTTGCAAGCCGCTTTCTGGGTCCGAGAGGGTGGCCAGCACCAGGTGGACCTCCAGCACGGCGTCGTCCAGGGTGAAGATCACCGGCCTGGGGGCACAGAGGGCCTGAGGCGAGGTGGCCAGGGGCAGGGCCGGCACGGGGGGCCGGGGCGCCCGCTCCTACCTGCCAGGCGCGTCGTAGTGGATGGTGAGGGGCAGGTTGGAGGCCTCGGCGAAGCTCAGCAGCCCCTGGGGACAAAGGGGAGGTTGAGGGGGGCTGAGGGGTGACCCCAGGGCTGGAGGGGGAGGACACGACCCGGGCAGGGACTCACCCGAAATTCCTTGAGGCAGAAGGTGATGTGGGAGCCCGGGGCCACGGCTGCCGTCTGGAACTCGTCCTCGGCCAGCCACAGCTCCGTCACCATCGTCTTGCTCGGCTCTGGAAGGGGGGGAAGAGGTGGGTCTGGGGGCCGTGCCGGCACCCCGAGGCCGGGGAAGGGGCACCCCCGCCCCGCCGGGCTCACCCGCCTCGTCCTCCACGTAGTTTCGGAGGCTGATCTTGCCCCCGGGGCCGGCCCCCAGCGTCACCTCAGCCAGCGTCGGGGAAAAGTGGACCACGGCCTCCGCCAGCACCCTGCGGGCACAGGGAGGGAGGGGACGGCACTGGGGGCTGAGCACCCCAAAACCCCCCAGGGCCAGCAGGGTCCCTCCTTCCCCGCCCCAACCTCTCCCCGCGCTCGCCCTCACCGTGCTGGGGCGCGGAGGCTGCTGGCGCAGCGCCGGGTGTCGAAAACGGCCTGGAGCCGCTCGCACTCCTGGAAGGCCAAGTTGTGGGTCTTGGTGACGCCTGGCGGGGGATGGCGGCGGCGGCTCAGCGGGGCGGGACGGCGGGGACGGCGTCCCTCCCGCCTCCCCGCCACTCACCGTACTTGCAGTGGAGCTGCACGACCAGGCGGCCGGCGCGGGGTTTGAGCAAAACGAGGCATTTCCACACCGTTTTCTCCAGCGAAGGCAGCGAACGGAAGATGCTCAGGAAAGACTGCGGGTAGGGGACAGGGACGGCGACGGTCACCCTGCCTGGTCCCCCCCCCAAAAAAGGGACACGGGGAGCTTTGGGGGTGCCGCACCTTCATGAGGACTTTGCATCGGAGGGGCTCGGCGTGGGGCTGGGGGCCGCCCGCCTCGTACAGCTGGAAGAAGAGGGGCGCGAAGAGGAAGGAGGCGAAGGCGGAGCGCGAGGAGTTGACGGCGCGCAGGGACAGCTTCGGGGGGCAGGGGGGGGGACACGCAGGGTGACGGCACCGCCGGCCACACCAGCGGGGGGGGGGGGGGGGCACGAATGGCCCCCCCCCCTCGTGTCCCCCCCCCCCCGTGTCCCCCCGGCGCCCCGTACCCCGCTCGCGGTGGGCTCCAGGTAGAGCTCGTCCCCGACGCGGGACAGGGCGTGCACGGCTCGGCCCAGGGCTGGGGGGCGAGGGGGGGGGGTCAGGGGGAGGCAGGGCCCCCCCCCACCTCGCTGCCCCCCCCCATACCCCCCCCTTTGCTCACCTTTGACGTTGCTACCGGTGACGACGCACTTCATGGCGCGATCGGCCACGTGTGGGCTTCGCGCCTCTCTGCCCCAGGCCCCGCCCCCAGCGTAGGCCACGCCCCCTCCCCTCCAAATGGTTGCGCCCAGCGTCCCTCAACCCCCCCCCCCCCCGCGATGGACGCGCCCACCTCCCCCCCCCCCCCGGCTCCGGAGCGCCTCGGCGGTGCCTCCCCCCCCCCCCCAAATGGTTGCGCCCGGTGTCACCCGCCCCCCTCCAGCCCCCGGAATGGTCTCGCCCGCCCCCCCCGTCCACCCGCCGGTGGTTCCGCCCGCTCCACCGCCGCGCCGCGCCGCCACCTTCCCCGCTTCCGCACCGCCCTGTCCCGCCGCCTTCCCATTGGTCGGGAACCCAACTCCGTCCCGCCCCCGCCGCCGACCGATTGGTAGGCGCGAATGCCGGGCTTCGACTCACGTGACCGGGGCGCGGCTCCCTCCCTCCCCGTGCTCCCGGCGCGCGCGCGCGGGCAGGCCCGCCCACACCCCCACAACGCAGCTCGCTATTGGGCGGCAGGGCGCATGCGCCGCCGGCGGGTAGATTGACGTGGCGCTCAACCAATGGGGCTTCGACGGCTGAGCGGCGGCGGTACGTCCCTCCGCACGGTTCTCGGGGCCCGGCCCCGCTCCCCGGCCCGGCCCCGGGCCCCCCGGCCCCTCCCCGCCTGCCCCCGGGCCCCTCCCCGGTCCTCCGGGCCCCTTCCCAGGTCTCCTCACCCATCCCCGGGCTCTCCCCGGGGCCTGGCCCCGGCCTGCCAGGCCCCGGCCCTCTCCCGGGAGCCTCCTCCGGGCTGCCCGGGCCTCTCGGAGGGGCCTGCGCCGTCCCCCGCGGCTGTGGTAGCCCCCAGCCCGCACCGTGGCTCTCCCCAGGACCCCAGCCGGCCTCCCCGTGCCCGCTCCCCACAGGTGCAGCCTGCCGGGGCTCCCACCGCCCCCTTCTCCCTTCCCCTCGCGCCTGGTGAGCGTCCCCCCTCACGCCTGGCTCCCCCCTCTCTCCCAGCGGCACCCGGGGCCAGGCTGCCCTCCGCCGGGCTCACCCTCTCCTCCCCTTCAGCCCTCAAGCTGCTACCGCCAGCCCCTGCCCACGCTCCTGGGGCGCGGTGCTCCCCCGCTGCCCACCCGTGGGCCCTGTCTGCGGGGCCGGGAAGGGCGGCAGCTCCCCAGGGGGTGGGCAGGAGCTGGGGGAGCCTCCAGGGAGCCTGGTGTTTGGGGGACCTCTGCCCCAGGCAACAGCTCAGGGCACACGGGGGTGCTGTACCCGGGTTGGCAGCAGTTCACGCTCTCTCTATCCCGCAGGCCGTGCCGCAGCAGAAAGCGGGAAGCTCATCCTGGAAAGGCCAGTGCCACGTCCGAGGCGGGCGAGGGTATGAAAGCAGCGAAGAGGGTAAGGGGTCCTGCCGGGGAGGCTGGGCGAGCTCGGCAAACTGCTTTCCTCACGCAAGCAGCCAGCCCGGAGCCACCGGCTCTCAGGTTGGGGCCTCGAGGGAGGCTGGGGGGATCTGGCTGCGAGGAACTCGACTCGCGCTCGCAGCGGGGTCCCTCAGCTGGCTCCCGCCCGCGGCAGGATCAGCGGCTGCCCAAGTCCCTCCTCCTGGGCTCGGTGGCCACGGAGCCCGAGCCGAGGGGCCCCCAGCGCACAGCCTGCGGAGCGGGGCTGGCACCCGAGGGGGGAGGCGGGGAGGGGGACGCGGAGCCCCTTTCCCACGGCTGCCGTGCTCCAACACGCAGCTACAGCCTCTCCTCCTCCTCCTCTTGTCCGCCTCAGGTGTGCCGCTGGTGCTCAGCGCCTCTCCGAATGCCCTGCGCCTGGGATTTCAGACCCGACGCCCCTTGGCAGCGCATCCCTTCCAGGTACAGCAAACTTTCGACCTTTGCAGGGCCGCTCTGCGGGCCAAGCCACGTGTGTGCGGCCAGGCTCAGACCGCAGGCGGGGAGCTCGGGGGACTCCCGGGCCTGCCTTGGCCTGGGCTGGGGGTCCGGCCCCCCGGGGTCAGCTGGATCTGCCTCCCTCCGCCCCTGGGGTGAGCACTGGCTACCGGCCCCTTCCTCCCAGGAGGAGGAGGACGGGATTGTGTGTGAGCGTCCGTTCCAGCTCTTGAACAGCAGCCGGGTTCCTCTGGAGCCGGCGTCCCCAGGAGGGGCTCTGGCCTCGGGGCTCGGCGTTTTATGGGGCTGCGGATAGGACGCAGCTGGCTGCGGTCGTGACACACACACCTCAGCGGTGGCCAAAGCCACCCGCACCCCTCCCTCTTCCCCTGGCCGCCCTGAGCCAGCGCTGACGAGGCACCGGGGACTGGGCTGGCTACGGGCCGGGGGCAGGAGCCTGGTAGCCCTTGGGGGGCTCTGGCAGCCCCCAGGGTTGGGGACCCTCATCCCTGTCACCTTTCCTGGGTGCCCCCTCCTGCCCGGCGCACTCGGGGCCGTCTCCCAGTGCCGGCGGCCACCCGCTCTCCCGTGATCCGCGGCTTCCTCCCCGGCGCAGCGTCCCGAGCACATGGCGCGGTGCCCTCACCCAGCCAGCGGCGCGGGGAGACAGACGGCCACAGCTGGGCTCCTGCTCCCTGCCCGGCAGGAGGGGACAGGCGCCTGCCACCGCCAGGCCCAGCGTCTGCTCGGTGCCCCTGGGGATGTCCCCGAGGAGCCGGGACAGCGCCCTGCCTGCCCCAGCCCATGGCTCGGAAGGGCTGCAGGCGCTTTGGGGCTAAAACTCTCCCCGCTGTGGGGTTTTCTGGGTCCCCCCTGGCACTCGGGGCACTCCGCAGCCCCTCTTCTCTCTCTCCTCCATCTGGCAGGGGCCCAGGGCTCTGGTGCAGCCCCGGAACGTCGCGGCTGGCGCTGGATGTGGAACTGGGAGCCACGGAGGGGCCAGGTAGGAGGGCGAGGGGCAGGCAGGGGTGGCGGCGCGACTGCGGGTGGGCAGACGGCGAGCTGCCCGCCGCAAAGGTCAGCAGTGGGAGGCAGAGCCGGCAGCGGCGCCGGCGTCGGGACCCGGCGTCGCCCGGCTTAGGACGAAGGTGAGGTCAACTGCCCACAGCGCTGCCGGTGACGTGGTCCCTGCGGGCAGGGACGGGGCACGGCCTCACCCACGCAGCTGCCCGGGGCTGGGCGAGCAGGCAGGGCCTGCGGAGGAGGAGGAGGATGATGATGATGATGCTGGCCCGACTGGGGCTCTCCAGCGGTCTGACCTGCCTGTGCTTTGTGTCCCCGCCTCGTCCCGGGGCAGGGGCGGCAGGGGTTCCGTCTCGGCACCGCCGGCCGGCGCGGGGCTCTCTGGCAGAGGCGAGGGGGCTGGGGAAGGCAGGAGGCAGCTGGGGAGGAAGGCACCGGCTGTGGGGGGGATCTTGTGCTCACTGCCCGGCTGGGGGGCTCCTGCCACGTCCGCCGGCCGCGTTACCTTCCTCCTCCTCCCCTCTTCTCTCAGGTGTTGGCCCAGCGTGAGCCGTGCAGCCGCAAAACTCCCCAGAAACGACCTCGGCGCTGCTTTTTTTGGGGAGGGGACGGGAAAGCGACGGGCAGGACTCGACGGCCCCCCCCTCGTCCCGGGGCTGGCAGCCGCTCCCGCAGCCCCCGGGGGACGCGAAGGCGGCTTTTCCCAACTGCTCCGCGCTGCTGGCGGGGGCTGTTGGCTCGGGGGGGGAAACCAGATACCCTGCACCGCGGGCTGGGGGAGCGGAGAAGCTGGCCCCACGCCGTGCGGGCAGGGGCGGAGGTGGGGACCCCCCCCCCCGCCTCCGGAACGCTGCTGGGGAGCCGGGCCGAGGCACCTTCCCTCCGCCGAGCCGCTCTCGCCGGCTCTCCCTCCGTGGCTCGCTGCCGATCGGCGAGGCTCGCCGAAGGCACGGCATCGCCCCGGGGTTGGAGCGGCGAGCGGAGAATCCCCCATCTTAACCAGGGGGATCCAGAGCCCCCTCCCCGCCATCCCCGAGCACGTGTGTTGGGTGCTTCCTCACGGATTCAACACCAAATCCGCGGCTCCCAACCAATAAATCACCCCGGCAGCGCCGCGGGGTGCGTGTCAGTGCGTGGTTTATCTGGACGGGGGATCCCTAAAGCTGGAGCTGGTGCGTTCGGCAGGGAGGTTTCCCGGTGGATTTGGGGACAGGTTGGTCTCGGCGTGATCCGAACAGGCTCCCCGCTGCTCCGTGTCCCGGAGGGAAGCCGGGAGGACGCGATCGCTGCCGGCGAAGGAGCTGGGAGCGTTCAGACGGGGCCAAGGCCGAGGGTTGGAGTCGAAACGAATCCGCCTTTTACCTCCCGGCCCTTCCCGGCGCTTCCGAGCAGCCTCTTTGTTTTAAACAAAGCTTTTTTTTGGGGGGAGCCAGCGCAGGCGAGGCCGTTCCCCCCCTGTGGCAGCACCCACCGGTGGCCGAGGGTGACGAGGGGCACGAGGGGGTGTGGGTGGGTGGGCTGTCTGTCTGTCCTGTCTGTCTGTCCCTTCCCCTGCTGCTGCCGCCCCGCTTGGCCCCGGGGGGCTCTGCCCTCGCCCCGGGTGGGCGCTGGGAACGGCCGCGGTCCTCGCCAAAGTCCCCCACGGGTGACGGGTTCGTCCTAACGAGGGAGGTTCATTGGGAAGGAGGCGGCTGCTGGCTGCTGCCCCCCGTGGGGACCGGGGCAAGCTCCCCCCCCCCCCGGGGACGGAGGGGTCCCGGTCCCGGCAGCCGGTGCGGTGGGAGCGGGGCTGAGCCTCCGCCGCTCCGAGGGGCTCCGGGCTCTGCCGCCACCGGGACCCGGAGCCCCCCCCCCCCCCCCGGGATTTGGGAGCGGGACCCCGCCGGCCGCGCTCCCGTCCCCGCCGCTCACCTGCCGCCATCCCGGCGGGGCGGCGGCGGCCGGGCCCCGTCCAACCGGAGCGGGGGGGGGGGGGGGGGGGAATCCAGCCCCCCCCCCCGCCCCTCCGGGGACCCCCCCCTCTCTTTACCGGCAGGGGAGGGGGGGGCCTGGCCGTGCCTGAGGAGAGGACAGCCTCCCCCGTCTGTCCGTCCGTCCGTCCGTCCCGCCACCCGCCTCGCACCGGCCGCCCCTCCCCGCTCCCACCTCTCCCCTGCCCACGGGGGACGGGGACACACACACACGCACACACACGCACACACACACACGCACACAGAGGGGCTGGCACCCCACGCCCCCCCCCTCCCGGCCCCCCGAGAGGGGCCGCTCCGCCGCCCCTCGCCCCGTTCCCCCCCCCCCCCTCCTTCCCCGGACCCCCCCCCCCCCCCCGGGGGACCGGACTCTCGGCGTGCGGCGGCGGCTCTGCACGTCGGGAGGAGGAGAGGAGCGGGGGTTCCGACCGGCAAATGGGAGCCGTAGTCCCGCTCCGCCGTGCGGGATCTTTGCCTGCTTCTCCGGGAACCCCCAAGCACCCATCCAACCTCCCGAGCCCGCGCCTGTCCCGCATGGAGCTGCGAGCAGGTAGGAGACCCCCCGACCCCCGCACCGGCCCCGCACCGCCGCTAACAAAAGCCGGGAGGGAGCCAGAAACCGGGAGGGGGGGGGGGGGGCGAAGGGAAGGGGGTGTCCCCCCCCCATCCCGGCCAGCAGCACCCCGCGACCCCCCTTTCCCTTCCCCGGGGCTCGGCTCCAGCCTCCCCCCCCGCCGGCCCCGGGACCCCGGGGCTGGGGAGGGGAAGGTGGGGAGCAGGGGGGAAAAAAAAGCCGGGGGGGGAGAGGGAGGGAATGAATGGAGCCCGCTCTTGTGTACAATCGCATCAAATACATTCTTGAAAGCAACCTGGTTCTGCTTAACACTTGAATTTCGAAAAAAAAAAAAAAAGGCCAAGGAGGGAGGCAGCGGCTCGGAGAGGGTGTATGCGAGCTCGCGGTTTTGTTGTTTCTTTTTTTTTTTTTTTTTTTATTCTTGCATTCCTGGACACCAATCAAAAGAGCAAATCAAGGGAGGTGGAAGGGGGAAAAGGCGGCGAGCGAGGCAGCCGGAGCGTGGTGCGAACCGTGCACGCACTCACCCAACCCAAAACCCACCCAACCCGGACAGCGTTATTTTATTTTATTATTTTTTTTTTCCCACCTAACACCCAAGCAAACACAAACCAAAACAAATAGGGGGGGGGGGGGGGGGGAAGACCAAAAAAAAAAAAAAAAACCAACCAACCAACAAACCCAAAACCACCCGAGCGAGCGCAAGCGAGCAGCGAGCCGGGGCAGAGGCGAGCAGGCGGGCTCGGCCGGCCGCTCGGGGCGCGGAGCAAGAGCCAGGGCCCCCCCGCTTTGGGCTCCTCTCGTCCCCCCCAACCCCATCCCGCACCCCCGACTATGCTAAATGTTGCTGGGGAGCTCTCAGGTAAGACCGAGGCGCTGGGTGCTGCCGGCCGGGGCCGGGGCGGGGGGCTGCCTGCGCTCTGCCTGCCGTGGTTTTTCCTTTCCGAGCCACTGCTGATTTTAATTTGATGTGATTAAAACGTCTGTCTGGCTTTGGGATTGATTTAAGACTTTCCCTTCTCTGGGTTGGGGTTTTTTTTTTTTTCCCTTTCTCTCGTTCCCTCTTTTCCATGCATGTTTGTGATTACCAGGGAGGGAACCGCCGCTGAGCACGGAGAATTAAACCCCGGGACTGACAGAGGGGAGGAAAATAAAAAGCGTTGGGATTTGGGGGGGCAGGAAGACTTTATTTTTCCTGCCCGGGCTCGGATTTTGGGGTTTGCCTCCCAACGCCTTTGCCGGAGCAGGCGAGATTCCTCCGGGAGACGGCAGCGGGATTTTGGGGTGTCGGGGAAATGTCGCTCTCCGGATGGGAGCGTCCCCAAGGCTGCGGCTGCCGCTGCGGGATGGTTTTGTTCCCCCAGCCTGAGCGGCCGCCTCGGGGGTCCTGGCAGAGCCGGGGCGGTTGGGGGGCTGGCCGGCCCCGCGGCACACCGGGATCAGGGGCTCCTCGCCCGGAAAGGACGGGGAAAATGCTGGAAAACACCCTTAAAAGGTCAAACTGTGGGCGCTGCGGGGCTCCCCGGGCTCCCACCCGGTGGGACCGGGGCCGGGGCAGCACGATGCCGGCGCCGGGTTTGGCTCCAGCTCCCGCGGTGCCGGCATGACGCAGGACGGGCAAAGCGGGGCGAGCGCCGGGGAACCGGAAAAGCGAGGCCGGGATCCCGAGCGGCTCCGTCGTCCTCCCTCACCCCTTCCTCTCCCCCTTCCCGCCCGCCGCCGGGGCCGCTGGACGTGGAGCCGGTGGCACAACCGGACCCGGGGCCTGCGGTCAGCCAGCGGCCGGCACCGGGCCGGGAAGGGGACACCGAGCCCGGCATGGCGGGAGGAGCCGGGGGGCGAAAGCCTGGTCGCCCCAGCCATGCTCCCCGTTTTGGGGTATCCCCGGCCGGCGGCGACCCAGCCTTTTGGCCCCGGCGTGGCTCGGGGACGCTCGGCAGCACCGGTGTCCCCGCGCCTATTTAGCAGGCTGCGCGAGGGCACGGTGGCGGCGCACATCTGGGCTGCATTAGGCGCAGCCCGCGAGCAGCCTCCGAAGGGAAATGCGGAGGGCTCTGCTTACAGGGCCGGGCTGGGGGGAAGATTTATGCCCTGCTAAGTGGCACGGAGCTCCATAAATCACCCCCCTGGCCCCGCTGCTACCTGCCCGGCCGCCGGGGCAGCGCCCGTTCCCCCTGTGCCATGGGGGCTGGCACCCCGCTGCCCGGCACAGGGCACCCGTGGTCCCTCGCCCGCTTGCCGAGTGCCAGCGCCAACTCCCCGGCAGGCACGTGGATGCACAGACGGGACGTCTGGGTGGCAAGCTGCTGGCCCATGGGTAACGGAGGTGTCCTGGGCTTGGCCAGGGTGCCGTGGGGCCAGCTCAGGCATCAGGGCACAGCCGTCCCGAGCGGGCACGGCCACGCGGAGCTGCCAGTCCCACGCTAGCCCGCCCAGGCGGTGTCCCCGGCGGCACGGTGGCCACGGGAAACGCCAGCGATGGCAGCGGGTACGGAGGTGCCAGGGGATGGAGAGGGATGTGCCGCGCTGGGCTCCGTAGTGCCACGCGGGCTGGCACCGGGGGTCCCGTGGTCCGCCGGAGAGGGGCTCGCCCTGGCTCCACCGCCCAGGAGCGGTGTCGGGGCGGCCGGCGGTGGGCAGCCGGTGGGTCCGGGGGGCTCCACGGCTCCGCGACCTGCGCCGGGAGGGGTGGGAAGGCAGCCGGGTGCCTCGCGTGGCTCATGGGTGCCAACCGGTGCTGGCGGCGGTGGGTGCCGTGCCCGTGCCGGGCTGGCTGTGCGTGCCGGGCGATGGGGTCTGGTTGGGATTAGGGGCCTGCGTCCCCCTCGCCGGCGGGAGTGTTTCCATCGTGCCGCTGGCTGGAGCCGGATGGGAAATCCAGGCCCAGCTAATTACGGCCTCGCTGGAGTCTCCCGTGCGCGGCCGCATTTATAAACACACGGAGGAGACAGGATGTAAACACTCAGCGCTGCGAGCGCAGGCACGGCCGGGGCGGGGGGACGCGGGGCCGTGCTCCCCCCCGCCGCGCACCCACCCGCTCCCCGGCCCCGCACGCAGCCGGCACGGCGGCTTCGCTCGCCGGGAGCCCTGCGGGGGGACGAGGGGGCCAGCGGGGGCTCGGTGGGCACCGGGGGCTGCAGGCAGGGGCTGCAGGCAGGGCTGGTGGGTTTTGGTGGCTGCTGGAGAGCTGGGCGAGGGGTGGGATGGAGGGGTGGGTTGGGAGCAGGCAGGTGGGATCCCACGGGACGGGGTGGGATGGGGACCCCACGGCCGTGGCCGCTGTTGGGGAGCAGGGACGCGTGTGTCCTTCCCGTGTGTCCTTCCCACCGGTGCTCGGGGGCCGCCGCAGAGCACGAGCATCCTCACGGCAGGGCTGCCGCTGTGCCTGCCCGCCGCCACAGCATCACCTCCCCGGCCACAGCAGGGTTAAATGCCACCAGCCTGGGGACACAGAGGTGTCCGTCCTTGAGCATCACCCACTCCAAGACCCACGGAGCGGTGGGCAGAGGCCGGCTGCCGCCTTGGGCTGCGAAACTGCCCATGACGGCGCGTGGGGAAGGGTTAAGTGCTGCGGGTCGGGGTCGCAGGCAGCCCTGGCTGGGAAGGCGGCTGCTGCCTGTTGCCTGCTCCCTGCCTTGCCTGCAGGCAGGGCTACTTTGTCCTCAACGCCGGCTTCATGCCTGGGACCTCCCTTGCTGGGCTCTCACACCGGCGATGGGGCCGCTGGGCGGGATGGGGCTCTGCTCGCCGCTGGCCACCGGCCCATCAGATACGGCCGGCGGCTCCCACCGCGGTGCCGGGGGCCGCGGGGCTGGCTCGGCTCTGTGCGCTGCCCGGGGGCTCCGGTGCGAGGGTCCCCCCTTCCCGGCTGCCGCCCACGCCCCGGGCGCCGCTTTACACGAGGGTTTCGGGAAAACGGCTTTGGGCGGCTTGCGGTCGCTCCTGACCTCGGCAGCTCTGCCCACAGCATGCCCGGGGAACAGCTCACCCGGCACCGCGGCTGCGCTCCCGCCTCGGCCGCTCGCCGGGAGGTCTGGCCAGCATCGGCCGTCTGCGTCGCCGGGGGGTGTGGGTGGCTTGCGGGAGGGCAGGGGTCCCGCCGGCGCGCCCGTGGCTCCGTGCGCATCCCGCCAAAGGTGGGCGAGCCGCATCCCTGCCGCCACGTGTGCGAGGGACGCCCGTGGCACCGCCGGTGGGCCCTGCCACCCACCGCAGCCCCTCAGCATCGGCAGCGCGGGTGCCGCCGGGTGCTGCCGGCACTGCCTGGCGGAGCCGGGGGATGCCCGGTCCCATGCCCCCGGCTCCCCAGCTGCCCCCGCCGCCGAGCGGGTGACCCTGGGCAGCCACGCCGTGAGCTGCTTACGTGGGCTGGGAGCATCCTGGCTCGGCTCCAGGGCCGGTTTTGAAACCCTCGGGATCTTCCTCTCCGACGTCACCGGGATCCAGCTGTGCCGGCCCCGCGCCTCCCTCCTCCCCGCCGGGCCGCCGCCGCCGCCATTGTCTGTGCCGGTGCCCAGACATTTTCCACCCGGCGCCGAGCCGCTGTGACCAGGGTGGGCGAGGGAGAGCGGCTGGCACCCGGCACGGCTGGGCCACCGCCACCATCGCTGCTGTGCCATGGCCATGTCTGTGCCACCGCTGTGCCGTGGCTGTCGCTGTGCCACCCACATCGCTGTGGCATGGCCACATCCGTGCCGCTGCTGTGCCGTGGCCACCATCACTGCTGTGCCGCCGCCAACGCCGTGCCATGGCCATGTCTGTGCCAATGCCACCGCTGTGCCACGGCCACCATGGTGCCACCGCCACGGCCGTGCATCCCGCCATCTCCTGGCCTTCAGCCATCCACCTCCGCCATCCACCTCCCCGTCCCCTTCCTCCCTCCTCCTCATCCTCACGCTCCTCCACCCCGCGGCGCAGCCACCTGCCCGGGAGCTGCCGGCGGCTCCGTCCCCATCCCTTCCCTGCCAGCCCCGGCCCCCCAGCCCCGCTCCCCCGGCTGTGTTTGGTTTGGCCGCGGCAGGGCCAGGCCTGGTGTAAATCCCGCGCTGGAAACTCGAGCCGGCGGCGGGCGAGGGTCCGGCCAGCCCAGCGGTGCCGGGGCTCGGCCAACGCAAACACCCGGGGGCGGGTGAGTCACCGTGGCGGGGCCCCCCCGCCGCCCATCCCACGCACGCTCGCACGCACGCTCGGCAGGACAGCGGCACGCTCCATGCGCTGGGACGCACCGGCACGCCGGGGCCCGGCCACGGGCCCACCGCGGGGCTCAGCCCTTGAGATAAGCCCACGGTGTGCGTCACACACGGGCACGGCGTGTCACGCACCTTCGTGGTGCGTCACACGTGTATGACGCATCGCACGCGTGCGCAGGCGTCGCACGCTTGTATGGGGTGTCACGCGTACGCGGTGCGTTGCGCAAATACACAGTGTGTCACGCACAGACAGCGTCTTGCACGCTTACGTGGTATGTCACGCATGCACAGCGTGTCACATGCCTGCGCAGCGTGCATCGGCACGCTTGCATGGTGTAGCCCACACATGCACGATGTCACACACACGGGCGTGTGACACTCCAGCACGGTGTATGGCACACCTATACGCTGCATCGCCTACCTGCAGGGTGTGTTGCACGCCTGCACAGCGTATCACACACGCACGGGGTGTTGCACACACGCACGGGGTGTTACACACATGCACGGTGCGTCGCGCACGTGCATGCTGTATTGCATACCTGCGCGGTGTCGCACGCCTGCAAGGTCCATCCCGCGCACGCGTGGTGTTTCACGCGCCTGCGTGATGCGCTGCACAGCTGCACTGTGTGTTGCACACCCGCAGGGTGTATCACCGCCGTGAGCAGCCCGTCGCACACCCGCAGGGTGTATCACCACCGTGAGCAGCCTGTTGCTCACGCCATGGGCTGGCGGGCGCAAGGGCAGCCGGGTACCCGCTGCAGCGGTGCTGGCACGGCCGGAGCCGGGGCGTCCCCGAGGACCCTCGTGCGTCACCGGCGCTTGGCTGCTCCCGTTTTTCCAAACCTCCCGGCGGCTCGTGACGGGGAGCGGTGACGCGCGAGGGCACCGCGGGGCTCCCGCCGGCCTCGCCTCCCCGGGGGGCCGCCGCGGGGGCTGCCCACGCCGGGAGCCCCGCCGAGCCTTGCGGTGATGAGCCGTGCCGGCTGTGGGTCCTCCCGGCAGAGGAGTTGCCGGGAAGCCCGGCTCCGGCGTACCGAGAGGTGCCAGTTGGCCGGGAGCATCCTGGCCGTGGGCCGTGACCTTTGCACAACCGCCGGCTAACGAGGCCGGGGCTCGTAAGGCCGCCCTGACGTCAGGGGCGATGACGGGGACCTGGCCGGCGGTTTCCAGCAGCCTCGGCAAAGGTCACCCCACGCCCCGGCCGCCCCTCGGGGTCCCCGTCCCGGCCCCCCCCCGTTCCCAGGGGCCCCTTGGTGGGGGTGGCCGGGGGTCCCCGCCGGGGGCAGGGGCTGCCGGCAGCCCCGTGGGATGCCCAGCCCGCTCCGGCGGCGATGGTGGGTGAGTTGCCGTGCCCAAATATAACCCAGCCGTGCCGTCCCGGCGGGAGTGCTGCGAACCGCGCTCGCTCCAGACCATATAAAGGATTGTTGCTGCAGCCCGCGGGCGGGAGCGCACGGAGGGGAGCCCGGGGCTCGGCGGTGCTGGCGGGGTCAGTGCGGCAAGGCGGGGGGTTCCCGGTGCACCGGCAGCGTCGCTCCGGGCTCCCGGCCGTGCCAAGGCATGAGGTGCCCTGTGCCGGGGCGATGCTGAGCTGCTCTGTTGCAGGCGTGGGTGCCCCTTGCCCAGCTACGCATAACCCTTGCGTGCCTCAGTTTCCCCACTTGCAGGTGGGTCGCTTGGCAGCAGCACGGGGGGATCCCCGAGGGCTCGGCAGTGCCGTGCCTGAGGGGGTCCTGCCCGCGGCCGGGGGTGTCCCTGTCACCCCAGGCCCAGGGGTTGGATGAGGTGCCCCCCCCAAACCTCGTGTGTCCCCCCGCTAAGGCTCCGTGTCCCCGCAGGAGACTCTTGGGGGATCTTCACCTTCCTCTGCGCCGCGCTCTGCAACCTGCCGGCGCTGCCCGCCCTGAACTGCACGGAGGAGCTGGGCGCCGGCCAGTCCATCCAGAAGACCTACGACCTGACCCGCTACCTGGAGCACCAGCTCCGCACCCTCGCCGGCACCTACGTGAGTAGGGGCTCACCCGCACCGTACCCCTGCCCTGCGGCACCGGGGTGGGTTGCCCCGTCCACGCCCGTCTCCCGTGGGAGACGCCCTGGCTGGTCGGAGCTCCCCGGAGCGGGTACACCCCACCAGGGTCCTGTGCCCACCCGCTCCCTGGCTCTGTGCCCCCCCACGGCACCGCCAGCACCAGGGTGAGGGTGTGCACGCGCGTGGGAGCGCGCCTGCATGCACACTGCGGTGCTTGCACGTGTGTGTGTGCACGCCTCGGTGGGGCTGCGTGCATGTGCCTGCGCGTACGTGTGTGTGTGCACATCAGCGGGGCTGCGTGCGTGCCCGTACATATGTGTGTGTGTGCATCAGTGTGCCTGCATGCGTGTGCCAGGACGTATACGTGTGTGTGCGCGCATTGGAGTGCCTGCATGCGTGTGTGCCTGCACATACGTGTGCGTATGTGTGCATCAGTGTGTCTGCGTGCGTGCATACCTGCACGCCTTTGTGCACGTGCCTTGGTGTGCCCGCACGTTCGTGTGGCTGCACACATGCGTGCCTGCACACCTTTGTGCGTGTGCATCCATGTGCCTGCACATACGTGTGTGCTTGTGCGTCAGTCGGGCTGCACAGATGCACGCCAGCACATACATGTGCGCATTGGAGTGCCTGCACGCGTGTGTGCCTGCATGCTCACCGGTGTGCCTGCACACGCGTGCCTGCACACATCTGTGTGCGTGTGCATTGATGCGCCTGCACATACGTGTGCATTGATGCGCCTGCACACACGTGCGCGTCCGTGTGCCTGCACATACACGCGTCCGCATCGCTGCTCCTACGCACGTGCACGCCGGAGACGCGTGTGCCGCGCCGCGCCCTGTCGGTGCAGGTGACTCACGTGCCCTCGCCCGCTGCTGGCGGTGCCGGTGCTGCCCGCCCTCCCCGGGGGCTGCGGGTCTCCCCTGCCGTGGCCGGCTGCACCCACGCCGGGGGCCGAGGAAATGTCTCATCAGCTGAGGGCAGGGGCCTGGGAGCCGCCCTGCACCCCGGGGTGCAGGCAGGGGTGCAGGCATCTGCCTGTCCCTGCCCGCCGGCAGCACCGGCTCACACAGAGGTTCCCCATCTCTGCCCTGACGTGCCCCTGGTGCTGCCGGCTCAGCCCCGGTGCTGCCGGCACGTGGGGTGACAAGGGTGGTGGTGCTGCCGTGGGGCTGGGTGCAGGGGGGCTCGGCCCCACCCGTGGGTGCCTCCAGGGCTGCGGCCTGGAGCTGTGGGCGCGATGAGTGGGGATGGGGAGACCGGGGGTATGGCGGGGAGAGGGACGTGGAGGCTGGGGACGTGGGTGGGAGGGAGACGGGGAGACCTGGGACATGTGGGCACGTCCACCTGGGGGACGTGGGATGAGAGCAGGGGGACACGGAGACAGGGGACATGGAAGGGAAGGGAATGTAGTGGGCACGTCCAGCTGGGGGACGTGGGACGTGAGACATGTAGGTACGTCCACCTGGGGAACATGGGACATGGTGGTCATGTCCACCTGGGGGACGTGGGATGAGAGCAGGGGGACACGGAGACGGGGGACATGATGGGCACGGAGACCAGGGACATGAAAGGGAAGGGGACATGGTGGGCACGTCCACCTGTGGGACATGGAGACTGGGGACAAGGTGGGGAGGAGGACATGGAGACCTGGGACATGATGGGAAGAGGGATGTGATGGGCAGGGGGACATGGTGTGCAGGGGGACATGGAGATCTGGGATGTGTTGGGAATGTCCAGACTGGGGACACGGAGACCTGGGATATGGGGGACACGGGGACTGGGGACATGGTGTGCAGGGGGACATGGAGACCTGGGACATATCGGGTATGTCCACCTGGTGGCCATGGAGACTGGGCACCTAATGGGAAGCGGGACATGATGGGTAGGGGGACATGGAGGCCTGGGATGAGGGGGGCACGTCCAGATTGGGGACACTGAGACCTGGGATGTGGGGGACATGGAGACTGGGATGTGGTGGGCAGGGGGACATGGAGACGTGGGATGTGGGGGACATGGAGACTGGGATGTGGGGGACATGGAGACTGGGACATGGTGCGCAGGGGGACATGGAGACCTGGGATGTGGGGGACGTGGAGACTGGGACCCGGTGGGCATGGGGACTTGGGACATGGCAGGCAGGGGGACATGGAGATGGGGGACAAGGGGGACAGTCCCGACGCTGTCCTCAGTGTCCCCCGTGTCCCCCCCCGACGCCTGACAGCCGCCCCCCCATTACCTTGCAGCTGAACTACCTGGGCCCCCCCTTCAATGAGCCCGACTTCAACCCGCCGCGGCTGGCGCGCGCCGAACGGGTGCCCAGCGCCACGGTGGACTTGGACCTGTGGCGAGGGTTGACCGACAACGCCCGTTTGGCCGCCAACTACCGCGCCTACAGCCGGCTGCTCTGCTACCTGCGGGCGCTGGACGGGCAGGCGGGCACCGCCGAGCTGCGCCATCGCCTCGGCCACTTCTGCTCCAGCCTGCAAGGGTTGGTGCTCAGCATCGCCGGCGTCATGTCCTCCCTGGGTTACCCGCTGCCCGCCGGCCCCGCCGGGCCCCCCGCGCCCCCCGGCACCCCCGTGGCCCCCAATGACTTCCTCAAGAAGATGGATGATTTCTGGTTGCTGAAGGAGCTGCAGACCTGGCTGTGGCGCTCGGCCAAGGACTTCAACCGCCTCAAGAAGAAGGTGCCACCCGCCGTGGTGACGCTGCGCCTGGAGGCGAGGGGCTTCTGAGTCCCCTCCGCCGATGTCCCCCCTCCCCGCCTCGCCGGGCTGGGGACGGGGCTCCTCACCCCGACGGGCCGCCACACGTCCCCACCGCCACCTTGCCGTGCCTTGCGGGATGGGGCTCCTGACCCCAAAGTGCCACCAAAGCCACCCACGTCCCGTCTCCATCACCGGTGTGCCTTGAGAAGTGGGGCTCCTGACCCCAAACTGCCACCACAGCCACCCCACAGCCCCACCGTCACCACACTGTGCCTTAAGGGACAGGGATCCTGACCCCAAAGTGCCACCACGGCCACCCCACAACCCCTTTGTCACCACGTTGTGCCTTAAGGGACGGGGATCCTGACCCCAAAGTGCCACCAAAGCTACCCCACAGCCCCACCATCGTCACAGTGCCTTAAGGGATGGGGATCCTAACCCCAAAGTGCCACCAAAGCCACCCCACATCCCCTCTGTCACCACGTTGTGCCTTAAGGGACAGGGATCCTGACCCCCAAGTGCCACCAAAGCCACCCCACGGCCCCGCCATCATCACAGTGCCTTAAGGGATGGGGATCCTAACCCCATATGCCACCAAAGCCACCCCATATCCCCTCTGTCACCACATTGTGCCTTAAGGGACGGGGCTCCTGACCCCAAAGTGCCACCAAAGCCACCCCACATCCCCTCTGTCACCACGTTGTGCCTTAAAGGTTGGGGATCCTGACCCCAAGTGCCACCAAAGCCACCCCACAGCCCCACCATCATCACAGTGCCTTAAGGGATGGGGATCCTGACCCCAAAGTGCCACCAAAGCCACCCATGCCCCCCCTCCATCACCCGTGTCCCTTGAGAAATGGGGCTCCTGACCCCGAGTGCCACCAAAGCCCCCCCTGTCCCCACCGCCTGTGCCTTGAGGCGGGGGCGGCGCCCCCACGGTGTCCCCACCGCCGTGCTGTGTCCCCTCGGCACCGTCCCCGCGCCCGTGGGGCTGGGGAGGGCCGCGGCCTCCTCCCCCTGCCTCACGGCAGCAATAAGCCCCACCCCCAGGGGCTCCAGAGTGGGTGCAAGCCCCGCCCACCCCTGAAAGGACCAATCCCCCAGAGCATAGGAATAAGCCCCGCCCCACCCAGCAGCAAGCCCCGCCCCCGAGCATTAGGCTCCACCCCTCCCCGGATGGCAATAAGCCCCGCTCACCAGCCTGTGTAGCAAACCCCGCCCCCTTCCTACAACAGGCTCCGCCCCCTCTTGCCCAAGCCCCGCCTCTCCCACGGTTGCCTAGCAACCCACAGGCCCCCCCCCCATGAGGGCGGGGCTCTGGGCTGCGGTGGGCGGGGCTGGAGGCGGGGCCCCAGGGCCGCTGTCCCGGTGCGTCTATGAGTGTTTATTTATTGGAGATATTATTTATTGGGGTATTTATTGCAGAAGATCTATTCTTGTATGAACGAATAAAAGCCTTTCTCCAGCGCCCCCGCCCCGCCCGCGCCACATGGCGGGGGGCCCAAGGAGCCAGCCGTGCCGTCAGTAGGGACCAGAGTGAACGGGTAGCTGTGCCAGACTGAGCTCAGTGAGGGGGGGGGTCCCCCCGTCTGGGGGGAGGCAGGGTGGGGAGCCAGCACCCTCCGGGCCCGGGTAGCCCCATCTTATGCCCCCGCAACCCCCATCCCGGGGGGTAGCCCAGCCCCGGTGCCACGGGCACCCCCATCCCCGGGCGCTACCGAGGGGTGACGACCAGCATGTAGAAAGTACCGGGCTGTGGCAAGAAGCCGACGGCGCGGACGGCCCGCTGCGAGGGGGTGTTGCGGGGCAGCACCCCGCAATAGATGGGGAAGCCGCGAGAGTGCAGGTGCCGGCCCAGGGCACCCAGCGTCACCCCGCTCAGCCCCTGCCCGCGCCAGGCGGGCAAGGTGTAGCCGTGGCTGAGGCACCCCAGGGGGTCCAGCAGGCTCCAGCAGACGGGGCGCCCGCGGGGTCCCAGCAGGCAGGCGCTGGGCAGCGTCCGCACCAGCCCCAGTAGGAAGCGCCGGCTGCGGGCGTTGCCCCCGAAATCCCAGGTGGCGTTGAGAAGCGGGACGTGGGAGGGGGACACGGGTGCCAGGCGCAGGCCCGGTGGCACCCTGCAATGGGGCAGAGCAGAGAGGTGGGGGGGGGGGGCACGGGGGAACCTGCACCGACCCCCACCCGGCGGGGATGGCACGGGAGAGCTGCCGCACCCAGGGATGGGTCTGGGGACTCTTGTGTCACCCGGGGATGTGCTTGGAGACCCCTGTGCCACCCGGGGATGTGATTGGGGACCCCTGTGCCACCCAGGGATGTCCTTAGGGTCCCCTGTGCCACCCAGAGATGTGACTGGGACCCCTGTGCCACCCAGGAATGTGCCCAAGGACCCCTGTGCCACCCGGGGATGTGCTTGGGGACCCCTGTGCCACCCAGGGATGTGATTGGGGATCCCTGTGCCACCCAGGAATGTGCCCAAGGACCCCTGTGCCACCCAGAGATGTGCCTGGGACCCCTGTGCCACCCAGGGATGTGACTGGGACCCCTGTGCCACCCAGGGCTGTGATTGGGGACCCCTGTGCCACCCAGGAATGTGCCCAAGGACCCCTGTGCCACCCGGGGATGTGACTGGGGACCCCTGTGCCACCCAGGGATGTGACTGGGACTCCCAGTGCCACCCATGAATGTGTTCTGGGACCCCTGTGCCACCCAAGGCTGTGCTTGGAGACCCCTGTGCCACCCGGGGATGTGACTGGGACTCCCAGTGCCACCATGTCCCCAGGTGCCCCCGCACTCACTGCACGCGGGGCCGGGGGGGCCGGGGGCTCAGCAGCGCCTGGTACCGGTACGTCACCAGCCGCAGCCCCTTGGCATCGGCCGCCTGGCGCACGGCCTCATACATCCCCTCCTGCATCCCTGGGGCAGCGCCGTCAGCCCGGGCAGGGGTGCAGCGGGTTGGGGGGTACCCGGCCCCCCCCAGGCCCCCCGTGCCAGGCTTACCCTGCATCTGGAAGGCCCGGGTCCAGCCCACCGCCTCGGTGTCCCCCAGCAGCGCCCGCCAGGCACCCTCGTCCCGGTAGTAGACCGTCAACTGGTTGGTGTAGAAGTCCCCGGGGTCCCTGTGCTCCTGGAGGGGGGGACAGGGTCTGAGTGTGGCCCCCCCCCAGAAGCCCCATGGTGTGTGGGGTGCTGCCAGGATGGGGGGCACCCGGAGCAGCACCTCTGGGCGCAGGCGGGTCAAGACGACGCCGAAATGGGGCCAGGAGTCCACCAGCACCTCGTGGGCAGCCGGGTTCCCCCGGGCCACCGTCATCACGGTCCCCAGGACCTGCAGGACAGGGTCAGCGCTGGGGGGGGACATGGGGGAGCTGTGGTGGGCAACGGGGCTGTGACGGGTCCCTCTGTCCCCCCACAGTGCCCGGCTGCACCCTGGGTGCTGCCAGCCTCCCAGGATACCTCCCAGGATGGGGTCCCCGACACAGGCAGGGCAGCGGTGACATTGGTGTCCCTGTCATGGCATGGGGCAGCGGTGACATTGGGGGTCCCTGTCACCAGTGGGGCTGCGGGGCAGGGGGCACAGGGGTCCCCGAGGTCCCCACGACTGGCAGGATGGAGGGGAGGGCATGGAGGTCCCCGGGGTCCCCGTCACCGGTAGCACTGGGGACACTGGAGGCCCCATCACCAGCATGGAGGGGAGGGAGGGGACAGGGGTCTCCGGGGTCCCTGTCACTGGCAGGGGGGAGCGGGGGGGGTGTCCCCAGGGTCCCCGTCACCGGCAGGGTGGCAGGCAGGCTCCTCCGCAGAGCCTCCTCCAGGCACCGCAGCTGGGCCGGGCATGTCAGGATCAGCATGGTCCCCGTGGCCGTGGGGCTGGCGGTGACACCGAGGATCCGTGGAGCAGGCGGTGACACCGAGGATCCCGGAGCTGTGGGGCACGGGTGGCCGTGGGGCAGGGTGTCCTGGCCCAGCACCCGTCCCCAGGAGGCCGCAGGGCGGGCGGTGCCCGGTGGGACGGACACTGCCCGATGCCCCCTGGGCAGGGGACACTCGCCAGCCCGTGACGGCTGCTGGTGGCCCTGGGACCCACTGGTGTCACCGCCTGCCCCACGGTTTCCAGACGCCCACCCTGGGACCCACGGCCCCGGGACTGCTGCGGGGTGAGTGCCGGAGGGGCTGGGGACGGGGACGGGGACGGGGACGGGGGCCTGTCCCCGTGTTATTGTAGGGTCTCTCGGCAGGACCATGCTGATCCTGACGTGCCCGGCCCAGCTGCAGCGCCTGGAGGGGGCCCTGCGGAGGAGCCTGCCCCTCGCCCTGCCGGTGACGGGGACCCCGCTGTCACCCCTGCCCCGTGCCGTGACGGGGACACCAGTGTCACCCCTGCCCTGTGCCACGATGGGGACCCTGCTGTCACCCCTACCCTGTGCCATGATGGGGACCCCAGTGTCACCCCTACCCTGTGCCGTGTCGGGGACACCAGTATCACCCTTGCCTTGCCGGTGACGGGGACCTCAGTGTCACCCTGCCCCGTGCTGTGATGGGGACACCAGTGTCACCCCTACCCTGTGCTGTGACAGGGACACCAGTGTCACCCCCGCCCTGTCGGTGACGGGGACCCAGTGTCACCCCTGCCCTGTGCCGTGACGGGGACACCAGTGTCACCCCTGCCCTGTGCCACGATGGGGACCCCGCTGTCACCTCCGCCTCCTGTCCCCGGTGACGGGCCCCCCAGTGTCACCTCCCCACCAGTGACAGTGACCCCAGTGCCACCCTGTCCCCGCCAATCCCAGCCCAGCTGGACTCTACCCCAGCCAATCGCAGCCCAGTTTGGTTCCGAGCCACCCAATCCCCTTCTAGCCCCGTACAAGCCAACCAATCCCCTCCCAGATCCCCCATACAAGCCGGCCAATCCCAACCCAGGCAGAATGCAATGCGGCCAATCCCAAGCTTCCTGCCTGGTTCTCCTCCCTCTGGCCACGCCCACCCCGCCTAGCCCCGCCCACTTGTGGGCAGCCTGGCTTTAGGCACCGCCCCCTCTGCCTTCACCCCACCGAGCCCCATGGGGTGCGGGGGGGTTTCTTTGGGGAGGGCTGGGTGCTGTGGGGTGCAGCCAGGCCGGGGAGCCCCGGGGACCCCCAAATCTGCCCCCCCCCCCCTCAGCTCTGACCCCTTTGCCCGCAGGTCCACGGGGCCGTGAGGAACATCAACCGGGGCAACCCGGGCGAGTTCGAGGTCGTGGTGGACTCGTGGCCCCACTTCGGGGCCGTGCTGGCGCGGCGCAGCGGCGAGGTGGCCGGCGGGGACGGGGGGACGTGGCGGTGGGGGGGACACACACACGGTGCCCTGGCACACGCCAGGGGGGCTCAGGGCACCCGTGGGTGCCCCGCAGATGCCGGTGGATGACTGCTACAGGAACATGCACGCGGGTTTCTACCGGGACGTGGGTGCCTACCGGGCGCTGCTGGAGACCCCCGGCTGCCTGCGCTGGGACACCGCCTTCCACGTCTTCGGTGGCCCGGGGACGGGGGGGTCCTGGGGGGCATCGGGAGGCACCGGGCAGCACTGCGGGTGGGGATCAGGGGTGCTGGGGAGCACTGGGAGCGTGGGAGAGCCATTGGTAAGGAACCGGAGGCACTGGGAGGTACTGGTGGAAGGAATTGGGGGTACTGGGGGACACTGGGGGCAGGCGTTTGGGTGCTGGGGGCATTGGGGGGCACAACTTGGTGTGCTGGAGGGGCACTGGGGGAACGGGTTTGATGGGTGCTGTCACTGGGGAGCACTGGGGCTGGATTTGGGGGTGCTGGGGGGCACTGGGAGCAGGGATGGGGTTAGTGGGGGCACCGGGGGCCATGGGGGAGCATTGGGGCTGGACTTGGGGGCACTGGGGGGCACTGGGGCTGTGGGGGGCACACTGAGGTGTAGGGGTTTGATGGGTGCTGTCACTGGGGAGCACCGGGGCTGGACTCGGGGGTGCTGGGGGGCATTGGGGGCAGGAATTGGGGTTAGTGGGGGCACTGGGAGCCACTGGGGAGCATTGGGGCTGGACTTGTGGGGCACTGGGGGCAGGAATTGGGGTGCTGGGCACACTGGGGGTAGGGACTGGGCTACTGGGGATAGAGACTGGGGTTGTGGGGAGCCCCTGGGGACACTGGGGAGGGCACCGCCGGCATGCTGGGGTCAGAAAGGGGAGGCAGGGGGCAGGAATGGGGGTGCTGGGGGAGCGGGGCCCCCTGACAGCACCATCCCCAGGCCTGCAGGAGGGGGTGGCCACCGTGTCGCAGGCCATCGCGGGGGCCAAGGGCATCGAGCTGGAGGTCTCCGAGTACTACACCTACGTGCACCCCGACCCCAGCACCCTGCCCGAGCCCCGGTGAGCTCCCCGCTGGCCCCGGCGAGCTCCCCGCTAGCCCCGGCTTGGTGCCGGCAGCCCCCGCTGACGGCCACCCCTCGCCGCAGGCTGGCCCCCGGCGTGCAGGTGGGCTCGCTGAGCCCGGCGCACGTGGATCTGCTGAACGAGACGTGGGCGTACGGGGGCAACGCGCGCAGCCGGCGGTACCTGGCGGAGGTGCTGGGGCGGTTCCCCAGCCTCTGCCTGCAGGACGGGGCCGGGCAGCCCCTCTGCTGGGCCCTCACCGACCCCTTCGGGACGGGGGCCCACGGCTACACCCTCCCTGCCCACCGCCGGCGCGGCCACATGCGGGCGGTGCTGGCCATCGCGGCTCGTCGGGCGCAGGCCCGTGGCTTTCCCGCCTTTGGGCACACGGCCACGGGCAACCGGCCCATGCAGCGGCTGCAGGAGGAGCTGGGCCACCAGCGACTGCCTGGGCTTTGCCGCTTTGTCCTGCACAACCCCGGCCTGGGCAGGGCTGGACCCTGACCCCCTCGGTCACTCGCCCTGGGGCAGGGATGTCCCCGCGCTGTGGGGCAAGGAAGAAAACCGAAACTAAACTAAAGCGGAGTGTGGACTCTCTGATGGCTGCTATAGGGTTGTGTCTCCCTCCAGCACCAGTTTTCTTGCACCTGGCTTGGCGCCAGCCGTTACAGCCATGACTCGGCTTGGTGGCTTGGGCGGTGCGGTGTCACCGCTGCGAGACGCAGCTGTGTCCCCGGGGAGTCACCCTGTCCCTCTGTGCCGGGACCACGGCCCTGCCCTGAGCTATTCTCAGCCCCCCCAGGGAGGGGTGAAAAGCATCAGGCAAATCTGCTCCGGTGTCACCTGCTGTGTGTGACCCCCCCCCGGGACGGTGTCACCACAGCTGGCAGGGGGACAGACAGGCACAACGCCTGTGGGTCACCGGCTGTGCTTCCCGGGGAGGGGGGACAGCCAGAGCGCTGCGCGGAGCAGAGGGTGACGGCTGCGCGGCGTGAGTCACGGCGCGAGTCACGGCTTGTGGGGGTGATGGGGACAGCCAGGGGGGTGACAGTGCCCAGGGTGATGGGGACAGTTGGGGGGTGGCAGTGCCTGGGGGTGATGGGGACAGCGAGGGGGTGACAGTGCCTGGGGTGATGGGGACAGTTGGGAGGTGACAGTGCCCAGGGTGACAGGGACAGTTGGGGGGTGGCAGTGCCCAGGGTGACGGGCACAGCGAGGGGGTGGCAGTGCCCAGGGTGATGGGGACAGCTGGGGGGTGACAGTGCCCGGGGTGATGGGGACAGTTGGGGGTGACAGTGCCCAGGGTGATGGGGACAGCGAGGGGGTGGCAGTTCCCAGGGTGATGGGGACAGTTGGGGGGTGACAGTGCCCAGGGTGACGGGCACAGCGAGGGGGTGGCAGTGCCCAGGGTGATGGGGACAGCTGGGGGGTGACAGTGCCCAGGGTGATGGGGACAGCTGGGGGGTGACAGTGCCTGGGGTGATGGGGACAGTTTGGGGGTGACAGTGCCCAGGGTGATGGGGACAGCGAGGGGGTGACAGTGCCCAGGGTGACGGGGACAGCTGGGGGGTGACAGTGCCCAGGGTGATGGGGACAGCTGGGGGGTGGCAGTGCCCGGGGTGACGGGCACAGCGAGGGGGTGACAGTGCCCAGGGTGATGGGGACAGCTGGGATGGGGTGACAGGACCCGGGGGACAGCTGGGGGGTGACGGGGACCGCCGAGATGGGGGAGCCAGTGCCCGGGGTGACGGGGACGCCCGGGCCGGGGGTGACGGCAGCCGGGCCCCCCCAGCCCGGCCCCGCCCCGGCCCCGCCCCTTCCGCCGGGCGAGCGGCAGGGGCGGGGCGGGCGCCCGGTTCCCGGTAGCGGCGGGGCCCCCCCCGCCGCCGCCGCCGCCGCCGCCAGCCGCGCTCTCCCGCAGGGCCATGGAGCAGCCCCGGCGCATCACCGACTCCTTCCCGCGGCGCCGGCGACCGGGGCGAGCGGCGGGCAGGCTCCGGGGCGGGCTGAAGGGCTGCCCCCGGCTCCGGCCCCGCGCCCCGCCGCCCGCCGCGGAGCCCCCGCCGGTCCCCCCGGACCAGGCCGTCCTGGAGATGCTGAGACGCTTCGACCTCGCCTGGGAGTACGGACCCTGCACCGGTGAGACCCCCCCTCCTCCCGGGACCCCCCCTCCTCCCGGGACCCCCCCTCCTCCCGGGACCCCCCTCCTCCCGGGACCCCCCCTCCCACCGGGACCCCTCCTCCCACCGGGACCCCTCCTCCCACCGGGACCCCCCTCTCACCGGGACCCCCCCCCCCCGCCCCGCTGACCCCAGCCCTCCCGCAGGCATCACCCGCCTGCAGCGCTGGGAGCGGGCACAGGCGCTGGGGCTGAGCCCCCCGGACCCCGTCCGCGACGCCCTCCTGGAGCACCGGGACAACCCCGATGTCACCTACAGGTGGGTGGCGGGATGGGGGGGGACACGCACCGAGCACCCCCGTCCCTCTCCCGGTGTCCCCCACCCTCCCACCAACCAGGGGTGGGGGGCACCGGTGCCCGCTGACCCCCCGGCTCTGCCCCGCAGCCTCTGGCACGAGTACCCGCTCTGAGCCCCCGCGCCCCACGCCGGAGTGAAGAGTTTTTTGGGGGGGACACCGTGCCCGCTGCCCCCCAGGCCTGTCCGCAGCTGTGCCGCAGCCCCGGTGGGGGGGCACCGGGCGGATTAAAGGCTGGTGTGAGCAAAGGTGGGGGGCTGCCGCGTGCTGTCTGTGGGGCACCCGGGGCGGGGGGCGAAGCCCCTCTGAGGGCAGGGGTCTGTACCCCCCTCCCCAGAGCGAGCCAGGCGGGTTGTGCGGTGACACAGAGTTTAATGCCAGCCCTGGGAGCACGAGGCACAGAAAGGGCGAGGGGAGCTGGCGAGTCCAGATCCAGAAGCCGATGGTGCCGGGACTCCCAGTAATACCAATGGAACTGGCCAAACTGGGAGAGGGGAGCCCTTCGGACAGCGAGCGCGGGTTGCTGGTACCTGGGAGGGCAGCGCTGCTGGTTTGTCCTCCGTCTTCTGCACCTGGAGGAGAATCAAAACGGAGCCATGACGCGAGTCGCTGCCCATCCGGGTGCCCGCAAGGCCGGCACGGAGCGGGCAGTGCCACTTGCCCCGTCCCTGGGGTAACGGGAGGGAGGGGGGTGGTGGCCAGCAGCGCCGGAGAGCCGGGGACGAAGGTGTCCCCAGGCTGGCGGGGGCTTGGCTGGAGCGCGTCATCACTGGTTGGTCTGGGTGGGGGCGTACTGGGACGGTGGGTGGGGGCAGCAGGGGAGCCCGGGCGTCCCTGTGCCCACGCGTGTCCTTACCCGCGCGCACGAGTACATCCTCCGCTTGCGGCACTGCCACTCCACCGTCCCCGCCTGCACGTGCCACGCGTCACCGCGAGCGTCCGGTGGGCCCACGAGCCCGGCGAGGCACTGCCTCGTCCCACGCAGAAGCCCTTGGCCGTGACGTGCCACGGCACCCCGCGGGAGCCGCAGTCCTGTGCGGGACTGGGCGGGCGGCAGGGGCTCGCTTCTGGACCACAGCGGCATCACGAAGTTGCAGGCGGGATTTTTCCTCTTCTCCGCATCTGTGGGGAGAAAGGAAGAGGGCTGATTTCGCTGCTCGCCTCTCCCGCGCCTGGCCCGTGCCACCCTGGCAGGCGCCGATGCACCCCAGGGCTCGGGAGAAATGGATGGGTGAATGCTAGCGAAGCCACCCATTTCGAGGTAACCGCACCGGGAGTCCCATATAAAGCTGAGGTTACCTAGGTAGTAATAGCAAAAACATCGAATTTGGGTATGGACGAAACAAAACTGGGACCCGTGGAGAAAAATTAATTAGGAGCGGGCTGTTTGGGTGGAGAAAGTAAGGTGGAAGGGTAGCAAAAAGGGCCCAGAAATGGAAAAAAAATGGAGAATAGGGTATAAAATTAGGTAAAGGTCGGCACAAGGGGGGGATCTTCTGATATTAGGGGTGCAGACTGTAGTGCTGTCACTCTGCAGAGCCAGGTCTGGCAGGCGCGGCCCCCCCTAAGCCGTGACGGGACCTCCCCCCCCCAGGCAGCGGGGAGGGAAGAGCGACAGAGCTGTCATTCAACAGCCGTCCTGTGGGACTCCTAAGATTAAAAGCCATAATTAGTAGCTTTGCTGCGTGCAGAATCATTTAATCATAAATTAATAATAGGATGTGTTTGTTAATTATTTAGGTTATTGATTACTTAATTTATTAGCTGTATTTCTTGCTTAATCAATAAAATGGACCGGTGATATCCCAAGCCTGCAATGGCGTGGCAGTGCGCCGGAGCCGGCAGTAGCCCAGGCCGAGTCCTGGGAGGGGGGCAGGCGGGATGGGGTGGGGGCCCGCCCTGCAGGGATGGTGCCCTCCCAACCCATCCGGCAGCAACTGCCACAAAAATCTGCTGGGACACAGCGTGCTGGAGGCCAGGACCCGTGTTCGTGGCGGGGAGAACGAGGGAGGTTTCCAGGCTACTCGGGGTGGCAAAGGGTCTGGAGAGGGAGGTAGCAAAGCCCACCCAAAGGCGTGGGGGTGGTGATGAAGAAGACCCCCCCCCCCCAAGCCACGGCAAAGCGAGGAAAGGCTTCAAGAAGAAACAGGGTCTGTCTTATCGCCAAACCCAGGCAGCCCACGGCAGTGCTGCGGCCCCTCGCTCCATCCCATGGCCCATGTCTCCCCTCTGTCCCGTGTCCCCCCATGGGAAGGGGGTGTGAAGAGACTGGTGGCGTTTCCCCCGCTGCCCTGGGGCCCAGGGTGCTGCCGTGCCCTGCACTGCCCCTTCCGCAGCGGCGGCTGCGAGACGAGCCTGACGGAGCGGTGCAAAGGTTGGGCTGCCGGCCGAGCCCAGCGCTGCAGGGTTCTTGCTCAAATCAGGTTTTTCCTGGTGGGCCGCAAGGCAGTGAGGGCTCTGGCCACGCTCCAGCAGCTCTCGAGGTGCGGAGTCCCAACACGGTGGGTGCCCCGGGGCTGTGGGGGGGAGACTCTGGGACGGCTCCCCCCTGCAGAGCGACAGCCTCAGAGCAGGCTGCGGTCCGGGCGCCTTTCCTCAACACTGGCCCTCGCTGTCAGAGGCGATGTGCAACCTTCTGGCTCCATGGGGGGCTCCGCGTTGGCTCTTCCAGCCTCAAGAGGGTCCCTGAGCTGTGGCTCTGTGCCCTGGAGCTCTGCCCTCCCGGCTCTCAGGCTGGCCAGCGCCAGGCAGCCCCGGCTGTGGCTGTCCTCCCACCCGCCCTCGCCTGTGGGCCAAGGTCATGCACTCAAAGAGCTCGGTGCGGGAGGTGGCGATGCCGAGGGTGCTGCAGGGGCCACAGCGGCAGGGCTGGCGGGTGCCTTCATCCGCCGTGCTGAAGTTGTAGGCCCCTGGCCCTACCCCTGCCTCCCGCTGCTGCCCCGGGGGCCTGTCCCTGCCCCGGCCTCCTCCTCCTCCTTCCCCGCCGCTACGGCCACAGCGGGCTGCCGGCTCCCTGCTCCGCTTCACTCCTCCGCTGCCGGTCCCCGGGCCTTGCCCCTGCCCCGGTCGCGGTCCCGGCACCGGTCGCGGCCTAGGCCGCTGGGGCTGAGGCAAGCCTGCGCCCGGCTGCCATAGCAACCAGGACGGCGCCGCGCACGCATGCGCAAAGCCCCGCCGCCGCGCAAGGCATGCTGGGGGCTGTAGTTCCCCGCGCCGCCGCTCCCCCGCCGCACAAGATGGCGCCGGAGCTTGGTGCTGCCCCGCGGTGCCGGGTCCCGCCGTGCCCGGCAACAGGGAGGGCTGCGAGGCACCGGTACCCCCGCCCCGGGCTGGCCCGGGCCCCGGGGGCAGGAGGTTACAGCCAACTCCCCCTCCCTGCACCCTGCGAGAGGCCCTACAGGCTACACGTTCACTCTGGCCCCTACTGATGGCGAGCAGCGCACCGGCTGATGGCCCCAGCTGGGCACAACCTCGCAGGAAGCCCCACGCTTGTCCCCACCGCCCCCGGGCAGGCACCCACGCCAGGGGCAGCCATTTCCACTCTTTATTCTCAGTGCCGGCGCGGTGAGGGGCGGCAGCGGGGCCCTGTGCGGGGGGGGGGGATGAGGCAGGGCCCCGAAGTGCAGGCAGCATGTGGTGACGGTGGGGCGTGGCGGCGCCCTGGCCACGCCTCCAGCAGGCCTGGGCTCCGCCCCTTCCCCATGGTGCCGTGGCAACGGGGGTGCTCTGCCCCATACCCCCCCCCGGGTTAGGGGGTGGGGGGTGGGAGGGAGGGGAGGTGGGGGACGGGGCCAGAGGTAGGGGTGGGGCAGGGGGCGGGGTCAGGAGTGGGGGTGGGTGGGGTGTGGCCGTCCGTGGGGGCGTGGTCATCCGTGGGGGCGTGGTCACAGGCGGGCAGGGGGCCACCATCCATGCTGGCCTGGCGGACCACCCGGCGGGGCCGGGAGGAGGGCCGGGACCCCAGCGGGGCACCCCCCGTCCCCCCCGGCGCCTCCGCGGCCTCGAACACCTGCGGAAGGGGGACGGGGGGGGCTCAGCCAGTGCCGCCGCCCCGCGGCCCCGCTCCGGCCCCCCGACCCCTGCCCCACGCTCACCTCCCCGGCCAGGGGCTCGCCGGGCGGCTCGGGGGGCTCGGGGGACTCCAGCTGGCTGATGCTCCGCATGACGGCGCAGAGGGAGATGCGGGGGCGGCGGGCGGCCCCCAACAGCCCCGGGCTGCTGGCCTCCTCCGGGGGCGGCGGGGAGGGGGCCGGGGCCGGGCCACCCGCCTCCCCCCGGGTGGCCTCTGGGCCCTCCTGGGCCCGCTCCGCCGCCTTGGGCTCCCACAGTTGGCTGTGCCGGCTGCCACACACCCGCCGTCAGCGGCTGGCCACGCCCCGGCCACGCCCCACGCAGGGAGCCACGCCCCTTCTCAGTCAGGGCGGGGCTCCCACAGGCTCCGCCTCCCCAGCCATTGCATCAAAGGGCGGGGCACCCATCCCCACCAAAGCCCACCCTGCCCACCAGGGCGTGGCCATAGGCGCCCCACCCACCCTGGGTGAGATGGGCGTGGCCAGGGCAGGCCCCACCCATCACATGCAAGGGGTGGGACCACTACAGGCTCCGCCCACCATGCCTGATGGGCGAGGCCAGGGCAGGCTCCACCCATCATATGCAAGGGGTGTGGCTAGGGCAGGCTCCACCCACCATGCCCAATGGGTGTGGCCAGGGCAGGCTCCACCCATCATATGCAATGGGGCGTGGCCATTACAAGCTCCGCCCACCGTGTCAGACAGGCGTGGCCACAGCAGGCCCCACCCAAGAGGTCACAGTCAAAGCAGACCCTGCCCAAGGGGGTGTGGTCATAGCACTCCCCGCCCTCGTGTGCACAAGTGGGCGTGGTCACACCCGGCCCCACCCACTGGGCGTGTCCTGCCCCGCCCCTTGCCCCGCCCACCTGGCGTGCAGGATGCCCTGGTAGAAGTCGAGCTGGCGCATGAAGCCGGGGTTGGGCAGGACGCCGGGGCGGCAGTGCCGGACGTGCCGCAGCGCCCGCTCCAGGGGCCACCCGAACTCCTTCATGGCGTAGGCCAGCACCGTGGCCGCCGAGCGGCTCAGCCCCATGCGGCAGTGCACCAGCGCCCGGCCCCCGCCGGCCCTGCGGCACCCACCCGCGCTGCCACCGAGGTCCTGGGGCTCCCCGTGTGTCCCCAGCCGCCCCGCTGTCCCCAGGGACCCTGTGCCCCAGGGCTCCCCGTGTCCCCAGGGCTCCCCGTGTCCCCAAGGACCCCATGTTCCCAGGGCTCCCTGTGTCCCCAGGGCTCACCATATCCCCAAGGACCCCCTGTGTCCCCAGGGCTCCCTGTGTCCCCAAGGACCCCATGTCCCCAGGGCTCCCCGTGTCCCCAGGGCTCCCCGTGTCCCCAGGGCTCCCTGTGTCCCCAAGGACCCCATGTTCCCAGGGCTCCCCATGTCCCCAGGGACCCCATGCCCCAGGGTTCCCTGTGTCCCCAAGGACCCCATGCCCTAGGGCTCCCCATGTCCCCAGGGCTCCCCGTGTCCCCAAGGACCCCATGCCCCAGGGCTCCCCGTGTCCTCAGGGCTCCCCATGTCCCCAGGGATCCCAGTGCCCCAACGCCCGCCAGCACCATCAAGACGCCCCCCCGTACCCCCCTACCTCCCCAGCTACCCCCACCCATGTCCCCCCGCAGCCTGCCCCTGGCTCCAGCCCCTGCCCCTCCGTGCCCCCCACACCCTGTGTCCCCCTCGTGTCCCCCCAGTGGCCCCCACCCCGCTGTGTCCCTGTGCCCTGGGGCTGCCCTGGCCCCACTGACCGGACACGGGAGAGGAAGAGGAAGGTGTCGTTCCAGTGGGGCAGGAGCTGGGCCGTCTCCTCGTCGTACACCCGCACGTTCATGTAGGTGAACAGTGCCGGGAAGAAGTTGTCGATCTCCCGCGCCACGTTCAGGATGTGGGTGATCCTGCGGTGCCGCGGGCAGGGGGCACAGCCGGCACGCAGGGTTGGGGCTCTGCCCGCGCTCTATGGGGTGCCCCACAGTGCCCCATGTCCACCCCACCGCGGTGCCACAGCCCCGCTGCACCCACCCTGCCGAGTGTCCCGCGATGACCCCAGGCCCACCCTGCTGCGTGCCCTACGAAGACCTCATGCCCACTCCAATGGGTGTCCCACGATGACCCCAGGCCCACCCCACCACGCCATCTCATGGTGACCTCGTGCCCACCCCACCGTGACACCCCATAGTGGCCTCGTGCCACCCCATGATGGCCCTGTGCCCACCCCACCATGACACCCCATGATGGACCTATGCCCACCCCACTGTGACACCCCATGGTGGCCCTATGCCCACCCCACCGTGACACCCCACCATGGCCTCGTGCACCCCATGATGGCCCTGTGCCCACCCCACCATGACACCCCATGATGGACCTAAGCCCACCCCACTGTGACACCCCATGGTGGTCTCGTGCCACCCCATGATGGCCCTATGCCCACCCCACCATGACACCTCATGATGATCCCATACCCATCCTGCTGGGACACCTCACGATGACCATGTGCCCACCCCACCATGCCACCCCAGATGGCCCCATGCCCACCCCACTGTGCCACCCCAGACGACCCCGTGCCACTCCACGCTCACCGGTTCTGCTGCAGCTCCTCCAGGTTGGCCGCGTTCCACTCGGAGCCCTGCGCGGTGGCAGCGGTGAGGGGTGGGGACAGCCCTGCCCGCCCTGCCCGCCCTGCCCTGCCCGCTGCCCACCAGGTAGAGGTGCGGGAAGACGCGGGAGGGCCGGTCCATCTGCGCCAGCACCAGCAGCATCTCGTTGTCGATGAAGTCCTTGTGCTGGGCCAGGCTGTGCCCCGTGCGCCGCTCCAGCTCCTCCCGCACCTGGGCACGGCCGCGGGGTGAGGGCTGGCCCCGTGCCTGCCCACCCCTGCCTGCTCCTGCCTGCGAGCCAGGCCCTCGGCCCGCCGGGACCCCCGCCTGCTGGCACCCACCTCCTTGGAGGTGACGCTCTCCAGGTCAGCGCTGGCCATCACGTCCCGCAGCAGCGCCCGCACCGCCTGCTCCGACAGCTCCGGCGCCGCCGGCCTGGCACCCGCGTCACCGCGTCACCCGCCCCGCCCAAGGCTCCGCCCCGCCCAGACCCCGCCTCCTCTGCGCCCAAGCCCCGCCCCCCATGGCCCTCCCCAGGCTGGAAGCTCCACCCAGTTCCTTTAAGCTCCACCCCTCAGCCAATCCCTGCCCTGCCCTTAGCCACACCCTGAACCCAGACCCCGCCCCTCACACAAGCCCCTCCTTCCTAACAGCGCCCCACCCTCACACCCCCACCCCATTGCCCCACCCCTTTACCACAAGCCCCGCCCCCTGCCCCACCCTGAGGCTCCCCAGCCCAGGAGCAGTGCTGATTGGCCAGCAGGCCGTGGGGTGGGGCAGGAGGGGCGGGGCTTACCGGAGGGACGGGGGCGAGGCGGGACGGACGGACTCGAGGTCGGCCATGGCCAGCCACTCGTTGAGGCAGCTCTGCTCCGAGGCCAGTGCCGCCGCGTAGCCGCGGGCCCAGGCCAGCGCCGGGCCCCCGGGGATGTGCCCGCCGCGGGACGCCTCCTCGCAGGCGCGGTGCAGCTCCTGCAGCACGGCCCTGCCGCACCACACCTGCCACCGCCGCACCCACCGAACCCTCCCCGCGCCTCCCTGCCCGTGGCGGGGCCCAGGTGCCCGCGTGGTGCCCGTGCGTCCGTGGCCTGGCCGTGCCCACGGTGGTGCCCGCGTCCCCCGTGCCCACGGTGGTACCCACGTCCCCTGTGCCCACAGCGGTGCCCACGTCCCCTGTGCCCACGGTGGCACCCCCGTCCCCTGTGCCCACAGCGGTGCCCACGTCCCCTGTGCCCACGGTGGCACCCACGTCCCCTGTGCCCACAGCGGTGCCCATGTCCCCTGTGCCCACAGCAGTGCCCACAGTGGTACCCACGTGCCCACGTCCCCCCGTGCCCACATCCTCCATACCCACGGTGGTACCCACGTCCCCTGTGTCCACGGCAGTGCCCACAGCGGTACCCACATCCCCCATGCCCACGGCGGTGCCCATGTCCCCCATGCCCACGGTTGTGCCCACATCCCCTATGCCCACAGCAGTGCCCATGCCTCCATGCCCACGGTTGTGCCAACATCCTCCATGCCCACGGTGGTACCCACGTCCCCTGTGCCCACGGCGGTACCCACATCCCCCGTGCCCACAGCAGTGCCCACGTCCCCCATGCCCACAGCGGTGCCCACGTCCCCCGTGCCCGCGGACACACCCGGGACTCGCTCACCACATGGTCTGGACAGAGATGGGCTTGAAGATGCGGGTCTCTCCCCCAGAGGTCACGCTGAACCCCCTGGGCACCACGGGGAGACGCGTGGGTCGGGGTGGGCGCCCCGGCCCTGCCCCTCCCTACAGGCCCCACCCAATACTGTGAGCCCCACCCTCATAAGCCCCTCCCCTTCCCAGAAGCCCCGCCTACCCCTTACCCATCGCCATCGAGGAAGACCTGGGTGTCGCTCCAGAGGGGCAGCACCATGCCCAGGGTGCAGCCGGAGGCCCTGGGACGGGCAGAGGTCAGGGGGTGCGGTCACCCCCTCCCCGTGTCCCCCCCTCCACGCCCCGCTCACCCCTCGTGGGCGAAGTCCACCCCCAGCAGCGCCGTCTGCCCCTCGGCTCCCGCCTCCTCGGGCCGCACCACCAGCAGGTACCGCACCCGCTGCGGCCGCGCCGACTCCAGCCGCACCGCCTGGGGGTGAAGGGGGGCATGAGGGGTGCCCCCTGCACCCCCCGGGGCAGCACTGGGGGATCTCCCCCCCCGCAGTGTCCCCAGTGCCCAAGGAGGAGCATCAAGCACACTGGGGTGCAGGCTGGGCTGTATCCCATCCCCATCCCATTCCATTCCCATCCCCATCCCATCCTATCTTGTCCCTATCCTGTCCTCATCCCATCCTGTCCTGTCCCCATCCCCATCCTGTCCCCATCCCCATCCCGTCCCATCCCCATCCCGTCCCTATCCATATCCCATCCCTGTCCCCATACCCATCTTGTCCCCATCCTCATCCCATCCCATCCTGTCCCCATCCATATCCCATTCCCATACCCTTCCTGTCTCCATCCCTATCCTGTCGCCATCCCCATCCCATCCCTGTCCCACCCCATCCCCATCCTGTCCCCATCTATATCCCATCCCCATACCCTTCCTGTCCCCATCCCTGTCCCCATCGCCATCCCGTCCCATTCATATCCCATCCCATTCCATCTCTTTCACTGTCCCCATCTCATCCCCACCCCATCACCATCGCCATCCCTCTCCCTGTTGCCACCCCATCCCTCTCCCTGCCACTAGCCCCATCCCATCCCATCCCCGTCCCCATCCCCGTCCCCGGGGGTGGCCGTGCCCTACCAGCCGGATGGCGTCCTGGGGACGCAGCAGCTGCATCATGAGCTGCAGGTGCTGCTCCTGCCGCCCTGGGGCCTGGCCGGGGGCCGCAGCCGGGGGGGGCTCGGCCGCCAGCGGCTCCTCCGCGGGCAGCAGTAGGGCGGCCCCCTTGACGATGACAAAGCTCTGCCTGGGGGGGGACGGGGGGTCCTGAGTGGGACGTGGGGCCCAGCCCGCACCAGGACCCGGCCCTCGTGGCCGGGGTACCCCCAAATCGCTCCCCTAAGGGGGTGACGCTGGGGGACCACAGGGGGAGGAGGTGCTCCTCAGGGTGTAGCTGTGTCCTGCCCCCCCCCCCCAGTCACCCGTGCGTCCCCCCCAGTCACCCGTGTCCCCCATCCCGTGGCTTCGGAGCCCCTTCTCACCGCCGCTGCAGCTGGCCGCGCCTGGGCGCATCTTCCTCCTGCAAAGCACCGAGGGGGTCGCAGTGTCCCCGGGGGGGGAGCACGACCCCGGGACACGGACCGTCCCCGGGGGGCCCCGGTAAGGACCCCCGGCACTTCCCGCCTGGGCACCGCGGGCTGGGGACACCCTGCCAACCCCCCCGTCCCCCCAGCAGCGTGGGGCATTGGCAGGGTCCCCCGTGGGGGAGCGCGGGGGTCCTGGGAGGGGTCCCACTGGGGAGGGGCGTCCCGCTGGGGAGGGGGGAACCACTGGGGAGGAGGGGTTCCATTGGGGAGGGGGGGGTCCCACTGGGGACGGGGAGGGGAGTTCCACTGGGGACGGGGGTCCCACTGGGAGGGGGGTCCCACTGGGAGGAGGGTCCTGCTGGGGAGGCAGATCCCCGGGGATCAGCCCTGGGATGCCGGGGGCGTCCTGTCCCCCTGTCCCCCCCCCCGGCAAGGGGGAAGTGCTCGCAGGGAGGCCCCGGGCTGTGCACCCAGATAAGGCCCAGTGGTTACTGGAGGGGGGGGGGCAGGGGCACTGGGAGCCACTGGGACAGCGAAGGTACTGGGAGCACTGGGACAGTGGGAGCAACTGGTGACAACCCCCCCCCCCTACTACGGGGCAAGCCCCAGCCGGCAGCAGAGAAGCCCCCAGCGTGTACTGGGCTCCCAGTAACCTCCCACTGGGAGCAGCCGGGGCAGCCGCGCTTCCCACCGGAGCTCCCGGTGGAGCCGGGACCTCCCCCCCCCCCCCCCGCCTCCCCCGCCGCCGCCGCCGCCGGCAGCCTCTCCCCGTCCCGGCAGCCCCGGGCCGGTCCCGCCGAGCCTCCAGCACCGCCGCCGGGGTTCCCGGTCCCCGCTGCCCGCCGCCCGCGGCCGTCCCGCCCCGCACTCACCGCCGGGCCGCCGGCCCGCCGCAGGGTGACCAGCGCCATGCCCCGCCGCGCCGCGCCGCACCAGGAAGCGCCGCCGCCGCCGCCGCCGCCGCCCCGCCCGGCCGGGAGCGGGCACGGGAACGGGCACGGCACGGCCTGCACCGGGACAGACACCCCCCCCCCCCCCGCCCCCCACACCGGCACCTCCCCGAGGCCCCCCGGTGGCCGGGAGCCTTTCCCCGGGACCCCCCAACCCTGTGGGTCCGGGGTCTACCCGGGACCCCCCCATCCCCGGAGCCCCTCACCGCGTCCCTTGGCCGTGTCCCCCGTGGGTGCCAGCCCCCCACCACCCCGCTGTGTGCCCGGGAACCCTCACCCCCACCCCAGGAGCGGGGTGCACCCCATCCCGCCCCCGACCGGACCCCCCCGTTGTCCTGGGACCCCCCCCACGCCCCTTGTCACCCCGTGGGTCCCCAGCCAAGCACCCCATCCCTGGGTCCCCCCCCCCCAAAATATAAATGCAATAAACGACGCCCGGGGCAGGGAACGGGGGCACAGGGCCAGATTTGGGGTGGCGGGGGGTCGAAGGGGAGGAATCCCCCCCCCGGGGTCCCAGCAGGACCACCCACATGCTTGCTGGCCCCTCCCCTTCACCCGGGCCACACCCTCCCTGCAGGCTCCACCCCTTTTCCCCAGGCTCCACCCCCCCCCCGGGGCTATCCCACCCGTCACCCTGCCAGGCACGGTCTGCACACATCCATATATATATATATATATGTATATGTATATGTATATACATCTGAGGCGCCCCCCCAGCCCCCCCACTGCCACCGAGGGACGAGGCCTGGGGGTCCCCGCCCGGCCCCCCAAGGTGGGGTGCCTTTAAAGAGGGGTCAGCCGCGTCCCGCGGGGACCCCCGGGCCCGTCCTGCCCGCCACGGGGCCAATGTACAACACCAAAGAGGAGGGGGGGTCCCTAGGGTGGGGGTCCTGGGGATGACAGGGGTGTCCCTGGGGTGGGGGGTCCCCAGATCAGGGTCCCTTAGGCTGAGGGTCAAGCCTGGCGGGAGGGGATCCCTGGATTGGGGGACCTGGGGGTAGGAGGATCCCTGGATCAGTTCCCCCCGTGCGGGGGCTGTGCCCACATCAGGGGGGTCCCTGGCACGGGGGTGCCACCCCGGCACTGGCCGGTCCCCAGGCAGGGCCGTGCCTGAGTTGGGGTGTCCCGGTGCGGGACGGTGCCCACGCCGGGCCGTCCCCGCGCGAGGCCGTGCCTGGCCGCCCCCGCGCGAGGCGATGCCGGTGAGACGTCCCTGTCCCCGCGTGGGGTGTCCCCACGCGGGACGTCCCTGTCCCCGTCCGGAGCGTCCCGACGCTACTTCTCGGTGAGGGAGAGGCGCAGGATGCGCTGGAGCTCCTCGTCCTCCTCGCGCCGGCGCCGCTCCCGCTCCTCCTGCTCCCGCTCCGAGAGCGCCATGGCCAGCCGCAGCTGCTCCGCGAAGCTGCCGTAGCCGGGGGGCACCGGGGGGCTGCCACCGCCCGCCCCGGGGGGGGTCCCGGCCGCAGGGGGCTCGGCGCTGGGGCCGGCCTGCAGCAGCATGCTCTCCTGCAGGGCCCTGCGGGGAGAGCCGCTGTGGCCACGCCCCCCGGTGGAGGCCACGCCCCAATTGAGGCCACGCCCCAATTGAGGCCACGCCCACGGTGCCCCACCCCAGCTGGCCACGCCCCCTTCACACCTCCACCCCGGGGCTGGAGAGCCGCACCCCTCTCTGCATGCCCCACCCCTCTGCTAGCCACACCCACACCTGCGGTTAGCCCCACCCCTCTGCTAGCCACACCCACACCTGCGGTTAGCCCCACCCCCCTGCTAGCCACACCCACACCTGCAGTTAGCCCCGCCCATGTTGGCCACACCCTCCAGGGAGCGGGAAGCCCCTCCCCTCTGGGCCACACCCCCAGGGCCTCGCAGCTCCTGCCCCGCCCTGACGCATCGAAGGTGCTGCCGCTCCCGCCTCGGCCCCGCCCACCCCACCGGATGGGCGTGGCAGGCCGATGCCCCGCCCCATGGGTGTGGCATACCGATGCCCCGCCCCTGTGGGTGTGGCAGGCCGATGCCCCGCCCCTGTGGGCGGTGCCTCACCGCTCCAGCTGGAGGTCCTCGTCGTAGGGGGGCGGGTCCGCGCCCGGGCGGGTGTTGGTCAGCGCCTCCCAGATGGTCACCTGCGGGGTGGGGCGGGGCTGAGGGGCGGGGCCAAGCCGTGGTGGGCGTGGCCGAGCCGGGAGGGCGTGGCCTGGCCCAGCAGGGCGGGGCGGGGGTCCCACCTGGTCGGTCTCGGTGCCGGCGTCGAGGAGGCTCTGCTGGATGGCGAACTGCAGCAGGTCGTCGTCCTCGTCCCGCAGGGGCTCGCTGCGCCCCGCGCCCAGCACCGTGTACCCCGCCGGCACCTCGAACACCCCCGCCTCCACCTCGCACGGGAAGGGCCAGCCTGCCGCGCCACCCACCCACGGGGTGCTGTGAGCACCCCACGGCACCCTGTGGCGTCCCACAGCACCCCACAGCACCCCATGGCATCCCACAGCACCCTCCTTCCATGGCACCCCATGGCATCCCACAGCATCCCACGGCATCCCACAGCATCCCACAGCATCCCACAGCACCCTGTGGCATCCCATAGCACCCATCAGCAACCCATGGCATCCCACAGCACCCCATGGTGTCCCACCGCATCCCTCAGGACCCCATGGCATCCCACAGCACCCCATGGCGTCCCACTGTGCCCTACAGCATCCCATGGCATCCCACAGCACCCTCCTTCCATGGCACCCCGTGTCATCCCATGGCATCCCACAGCATCCCACGGCACCCCATGGCATCCCACAGCACCCCATGGTGTCCCACGGCACCCTATGGCACCCCACAGCACCCTATGGCACCCTATGGCATCCCACAGCACCCTCCTTCTGTGGCATCCCATGGCATCCCACGGCATCCCACGGCACCCCGTGGCATCCCACCGCACCCCTCAGCACCTCATGGCATCCCACCGCACCCTCCTTCCATGGCACCCTGTGGCATCCCACCGCACCCCTCAGCACCCCATGGCATTCCACAGCACCCCGTGGCATCCCACCACACCCCTCAGGACCCCACCGCACCCCACGGCACCCTGTGGCGTCCCACGGCACCCTACGGCACCCCATGGCACCCCATGGCATCCCACAGCATCCCACAGCACCCTGCGCCTACAGCACCCCGTGGCGTCCCATGGCATCGCTTGGCACCCCATGGCACCCCACAGCACCCTGTGGTGTCCCATGGTATCCCACAGAACCCCACAGCACCCCATGGCACCCCGCAGTATCCCACAGCACCCTGCAGCATCCCACGGTGTCCCACACCCACGGCACCCCATGCCCACGGGCACCCCGTGCCACCGAGCCCCCCCCAGCACCCTGCACCCCCAGCCCACGCCCACGCCACCCTGTGTCCACAGAGGACCCCCCCGCGGTGCCCAGCACCCTGCACCCACAGACACCAGCCCTGGGATGACCCCCACCCCCCGGAGACCCCCAGGGCCCCCCCCAGCCTCACCTCGGGGGCCGGGGGGCTGGGTGCCGGGTGGGTGGGTGCCGGGGGGCTGGGGGGGGGCGCACACCCGCACGGAGCCCAGCGGCTGGTCGCACCCGCAGAGGTTGCTGAAGGTGATGCGGGCGTTGAGCACGTGGAAGAGGGGGATCTCTGGGGGGGACAGGGGTCAGTGGCCCCACCCCGGAATAAGCCCCGCCCCTGCCCCACCCTGCCCCACCCTGCCCCGCCCTCACCGATCTTGACAGGGAAGCCGGGGGGCAGCTTGAGGGTGATGAAGTCGCGCAGCTTGGCGAAGTGGGCGTTGGAGATGGCCATGAGGTCGATGATGGGCGTCACCTGCTCCGCCAGCGACAGCGGGTGCTGCTCGCACAGCCACAGCGTCGCCTTGAACCTGCCCGGGCACCGGTGTCGGCGTGGGCACCCCACCAGTGCCACGTCCCCTGGGACCCCTCACTGCCCCCATGGGTCCTCACACCCGGTGCCACATCCCCTGGGACCCTGTCACCACCCCTATGTGTCCTGACACCCAGTGCCACCTCCCTTGGGACCCCATCACCACCCTCGTGGGTCCCGACACCCAGTGCCACATCCCCTGCGAGCCCCTCATCACCCCTGTGGGTCCCAACACCCAGTGCCACATCCTGGGGGACCATGCCACCACCTCTGTGGGTCCCAGCACCCAGTGCCATGTCCCCTGGGACACTGGCACCGCCCCCGTGGGTCCCAACACCCAGTGCCACGTCCCGGGGGACCATGTCACCACCCCCAGGAGTCCTGCCACCCCAGTGCCACGTCACCGCCCTGCATCGGTTCCCTGCCACCCCGGTGCCACCTCCCTGGGACCCTGCCACCCCGGGGCGGTGGCCTCACCTCTGCACCTTGCTGGACATCTCGATGGGGCGCCCGATGTTGCGGGTCTCCAGGTCGAAGTGGGGGTCAAAATACTCCTCGGGGGTGATGGCGGTGGGGTTGGTGGGGCTGGCAGCCTGCAGGATGGGTGCCTGCGGTGGCAATGTCACCGTCAGCCCTGCCGCCGGGGTCCCCTGACACCGGGGGGGTGCACCCCACCCGCGGGGGGACCCCCCGTCCCGGCCACTCACCCCGTTGTGGGTGCCGTGCTGCTGCGCGATGCCCAGGAAGGAGTGGAAGGGGGTCTTGGAGCCTGGCCGGGGAGAGAGGGGGGGTGCAGGGGTGCAGGGCGGGCGGGGGACACGGCACCCCCGCGTCTGCCCACCCTGTCACGGGTCACACCCCGCACGGGGTCCCACGCCTGACAGGTGACACCCAGCACCCACGGTGTCCCAAACCTGACAGGTCACAACCTGCCATGGGGACCCATGACGTGGGTCGCACCCAGTACCCACAGTGTCCCACACCTGATGGGTGGCACCCGGCACCCATGGTGACCCACGCCTGACGGGTCACAGTCAGCACCCACAGTGTCCCACGCCTGATGGGTGACACCCGGCACCCATGGTGACCCACGCCTGACGGGTCACAGTCAGCACCCACAGTGTCCCACGCCTGGTGGGTGACACCCGGCACCCATGGTGACCCACGCCTGACGGGTCACAGTCAGCACCCACAGTGTCCCACGCCTGGTGGGTGACACCCGGCACCCATGGTGACCCACACCTGATGGGTCACAGTCAGCACCCACGGTGTCCCACGCCTGGTGGGTGACACCCGGCACCCACGGTGTCCCACGCCTGACGGGTGACACCCCACGCCCCATCCCACGCCTGACACGCTCACACCCGGCACCCAGCGTGGCACCCAACGTCTGACACATCTCCCACCCAGGAAGGGGGTGGACCTTGCACTAGGGGGCGGGCCTTGCACCAGGAGGGGGGCATGTCCCCGCTGTGGGCGGGCTCCCTGATTGGCCGAGGGTGCTGTCACCTTTGCTGCGTGACTTGTCCTGGTCGGAGAGGTGCTCCGTCCTCGTCTTGGTGACCAGCTCCACGTTGCTGGCACTGTAAACCTGCCGGGGGACAGGATCAGTCCCACCGGGCCCCGGGAGCGAGGGTCCCCCCCGCCCCCCCGCCGTGCCCACCTTGGCCTCGTAGCCGCTGACCACCTCCATCTTCTCCGAGCGCCAGCCCCAGATCCCGGACTTGTTCCTGGGGAGGGGGGGAAGGCGTCAGCTCCCCGTGGGGCAAGCTCCTCGCACGCCGCTCGCCCTCTTGCACAAGCGCTTCCTTCCCCTTGGCGCGCGGTTCCCCAGCGCGAGCCCCTTCCCGGTAGGTGCTTCCCCCTCCTCGCCGTGCTGCCGTCCGCCATGTGCCTCCCCCTTTGCCCCCTCAGCACCCTCCCGGGGGTGGCAGCCCACCGCTCGAAGGCGATGTTCCTGGTGTCGAGGTGCGTGGAGACGATGGGGGACGTCAACCGCCCGGCTACGTGTTCCTCCGAGGGTTGCATGGCCGCCAGCAGCAGGTCGGGCTCGTGCAGGGCCAGGGCCAGCGTCTCCGTGTAGACCACCTGCTTGTCGTGGTCCACCTCCATCACCACCGCCCCTTCGTCTGCGCACGGGGACGTGGGTCAGCGCCCGCCGCGGCTACCCCGGCACCCGCATCGTGCCCCGGGGCCGGGTCAGCGCCTGGCACCTCGTGGCACCCCGACAGCCCCGAGCCTGGGGGTCGCCGCATCTCAGGGGGTACCTGGGGGGCCTCGGGGGTCCCGGTGGGGAACTGGGGGGCCCCGCAGTGGACTGAGGTCCCCAGCGCTGCTGGAAGGGGAACTGGGATCCCCAGGGGGTCCCTATAGGGGATCTGAGGTCCTTATAGGGGAGCACGTATAGTGCATGGGGTCTGGGGGTATCCCCGGGGTCACTGGAGGGTCCCTGAGGGGATCCGGGGTCCCAGGGGGTCCCGCGGGAGCTGGAGCTGACCTTCCCCCTTGAAGATGTAACTGCGGCGGCCGCGCTGCCACGTCATGTGCTCGAAGCCCAGCAGCGTGGTGTCAACCCGCAGGCTCTCGCCTCGCTTCCAGACGCGGTAGACGTCGCTGGGGCACACCTTGGAGACCAGCGGCACTGCGGGCGCGCGCACCCCGTCAGCGGCACGGCGTGGTGGTGGTGGTGGTGGGGGACACCCCTCTGCCCCCCGGCCCCGCCGCCCCACTCACCCCAACTGGTGAACTCCCACTTCATCTCCACGTAGAAGTCGGATGCCTGGAAGAGATGAGGGGGTCACGGAGCAGCCGGGGGACGCGGGGGGGGCTGGAGGGGTGGGGGATCCCTGCTGGGGTCACTGGGGAGAGGGGGAGTCTTGGAGGTAGGGATGGGGGTCCCCATTGGGGTCCTGGGTGGGGATCGGGGGGACCTGGGAGAGCGGGGTCTTGGGTGGGGGCCCGGCAGGGAAGGATAAGCAGGGGGTCCCCGTGGAAAGAGCGGGGTCGTGGAGGAAACGGGGGTCCTGGGGAGACTCGGGGGGGTCCAGGGGCTCCCCTCTGCCCCCCAGCCCAGTGGGACCCCAGTGCTGGGGGGCACCCACCCAGCCGGGGCAGGGCCGTACCCGGCGCAGTTTGCTGAGCAGCTCGGGGATGCCGGCGAGCCGCCGCGTCGCCCGCTGGTAGTCGCGGTACTGGAGCACCAGTTGCACCATCTCGGGGTCCCCCGTGCTCACCGCCTCCTGCAGCACTGGGGCACGGGGCACCGTCAGCACCCGCACCCCGTGACGGTGCCCCCGCGTCGGCGGCACCGGCGGCGGAGGGTCCCCCCGTGCCCACGTACCCGTCCAGCCGTTGGCGTTCTCCCGGCCCACGTTGGCGTTGTGCCGCAGCAGCACCCGCACCGACTCCAGGTGGCCCAGGGACACGGCCAGCTCCAGCGGGGTCCGGCCGCGGGGGTCCGTCAGCTCCACGTCGTGCTGCGGGGATGGGCAGGGTCACCGCCGCCGGCCTGGGGCGCCCCGGGCACCCCACACCCCCCCAGCGCCCCCCGGCTCGGCGCAGCCCCGGGCCCTGCCCTGGCACCCCGCCGCTCGTCCCCTGTCCCCCAGCCCCTGGTCCCTGTCCCCTCATCCTGCCCCTGTCCCTGATCCCCCTGCCCCAGCTCCCGGCCCCCCAGGCCCAGTGCCCCCCATGCCCGCATCCCCCACGCTCCCAGTCTCCCAGTTCCCCTCTATCTCCAGTGCTCCCAGTCCCTTATGATCCCAGTACCCCTGTCCCAGTGCCACCAGTCCCCCTCAGTGCTCCCAGTGCCCTCAGTTTCCCAGTCCCCTCTTCTCCCAGTGCCCCAGTACCGCAGAGCCCCCAGTCTCCCTGTACCTCCAGTGCCTGCAGTACCCCAGTCCCAGTGCTCCCAGTTGCTTCCAGCCCCCTGGTGCTACAGTCCCCTGGTATCCCAGTGTCCTTAGTCCTCCCAGTGTCTCCAGCCTCTCCCAGTGCTCTCAGTCCTCCCCAGTGCTCCCAGTGCCCCCATTGCTCCCAGTCCCCCTACACCCCCAGCCTCCCCTAGTGCTCCCAGTCCCCCCCAGTGCTCCCAGTCCTCCCAGTCCCCCCCAGCACTCCCAGTTCCCTTGCACCTCCAGCCTTCCCTAGTACTCCCAGTCTGCCCCAGCACTCCCAGTCCCCCCCAGTGCTCCCAGTCCCCTTGCACCTCCAGCCTCCCCCAGCACTCCCAGTCCCCCCCAGTGCTTCCAGTCCCCTTGCACCTCCAGCCTCCTGTAGCACTTCCAATCCCCCCCAGCACTCCCAGTCCCCCCCAGCACTCCCAGTCCCCCTGCACCTCCAGCCTTCCCTAGTACTCCGCGTCCCCCCCCAGTGCCCCCAGTCTCCCCCGGTGCCCTCAGTGCCCCCAGTCCCCCCCAGCACTCCCAGTCCCCCCCAGTGCTCCCAGTCCACTTGCACCTCCAGCCTCCCCCAGCACCCCCCAGTCCGCCCCAGTACTCCCGGTCCCCTCCAGTGCTCCCAGCCTCCCCTAGTGCTCCCAGTCCTCCCCAGTGCCCCCAGTCCCCCCCAGCACTCCCAGTTCCCTTGGACCTCCAGCCTTCCCTAGTACTCCCAGTCCCCCCCAGCACTCCCAGTCCGCCCCAGCACTCCCGGTCCCCCCCAGTGCTCCCAGTCCACTTGCACCTCCAGCCTCCCCTAGCACTCCCAGTCCCCCCCAGCACTCCCAGTCCCCCCCAGCACTCCCGGTCCCCCCCAGCGCTCCCGGTCCCCCCCGGTGCTCCCAGTCCCCTTGCAGCTCCAGCCTCCCCCAGCACTCCCAGTCCCCCCCAGCGCCCCCAGTCCCCCGTCCCCGAGCCCCGGCTCCCCCATTCCCCCCCTTGCTCCCCCCCCCTCCCCCCCCCCGGCAGCTCCCGGTGCCCGGTTCCCCTCTCCCCCCCTCCCCTCCCCGGTTGCCCGGCGGCGGGTGGGGGCTCCCGGTCGCCGTCGCCGGTGGCGGAGCCCACCGTGCCGGAGCGCAGGGCGCTGTCCAGCGCCTGGTGCCGGTTGTGCCAGACGAGCCGGTGCAGGGGGAAGGTGTCGGCGGGCCGGGCCATCCCGCCACCATGTCCCCCCCCGCCGGGGCCGGACGGGCCGCAGCGCCGGGCCTGCCCGCAATGGCTGCGCGCGGGGGCGGCGGCAGCGGCGGCGGCAGCGGCGCAGCGCGGCGGCGCGGGGCGGGGCCGGCACCGGGCGCACGGGGCTCGGGGGCACCGGTAGCCGGAACCCGGCACCGGGAACGGAGAGGGGCGAGCGGCGGGGAGGAGAAGCGGCGGCGGCTGCGGGGATCCCCGTTACCGCGCGCGGCGGGGGGAGCCCCCTCCCCGGCATCGCCTCCGGGGCACCCCGCGGGGCCGCGGGACCCCCCCAGCCCCGCCGCGGGTACCCGCTGTGCGGGGGCTCCCTGCGCCGTGCGACCGGGCCTGGGCTTCGCACCACCCCACCGCATCCCAGCCCCTTCCAGTTCCACCCCATCCCACCCCACTGCATCCCATCCCATCCCAATCCCACCCCATCCCTTCTTATCCCATCCCACCCCACCGCATCCCATCCCATTCCAATCCCACCCCATCCCTTCCCATCCCACTGCATCCCATCCCATTCCAATCCCACCCCATCCCACCGCATCCCACCCCATTGCATCCCATCTCATCTCATTGCATCCCATCCCATTCTACCAAATCCCTTCCCATCCCACCCCATCCCATCATATCCCACTGCATCCCATCCCACCCCACCCCACCCCATTGCATCGCACCCCCTTCCCTTCTCCAACCCCAGCCCCCTGCAGCGCCGGCACACCCAGGGAATCCAGGGCGGCTGTCTTGCCCCATGCTGTGGCACAACCCTCTTATCAGACACTGGAGAATCCCCGGCCTCGCCGTTCCCCAGCCCCGGGCCCAGCCGGGCGGCAGGAATGCCGAAACACCGGCCCGGCGCGCCTCACCCCGGACGTGCCGCCTGCCCAGGCTGTGGGCAAGGAGGGGTGCTGCCTGCAGGCAGGGTGCGGGCAGGAGGGGTGCTGCCCGCACAGCCCGGGGGACGGCCAAGGTCACCCGGGGGGACAGGGCAGCGCCGGGGACCCGACCCCCTGCGCCCACCCCGCAGCACCGGGACCCCCATCCCGCAAGGCACGGGGACAACGGCCACCCAGACCCCGGCACGTCCCCAGAGCGGTACCCAGAGGTGACAGGGAGCCGGGCCACGGTGTCCCCAAGCGGCTACGGGGCCACCTCTGCCGCCCCCGCAAGGAGATGCAGCCCGACGGTGGGGTTTTTCCCAGATTTTTACTATAAAAATTCTTTTTTTTTTTTTTTTTTTGCATTCTCACATTTCTGCTCATTAAAATCTCATTCACCAACGGCCCCGGCCCTGCCCGGTGCCACCCCCTGCCCGCCCCGGCCCTGGAGCAGACCGACCGCAGACCAATATTTACAGATGCCGCCAGGGACCGGGGCGGGCAGGGGGTGGCGGGGCCCTTGGGGACACCCTGCCCCTGCGCCCACCGCCCGGGGACCGGGGCCAGCGTCACACGAGGCTGATTTGGGGGGGGTCCCACCTGCTCCATCCTCCTCGGCCACCCCGTGCCCCGCGGCTCGGGGGGAGGCAGGGGGCTGGGGGTGCCCCCTTTGCCCGGGGGGGGCTGGCAGGGGGACAGCCGGCGGGGCGCAGGGGACCCATGGCACAGTATTTACAGGGGGTCCCGCTGGGCGCGCACACACACACACACACACACACACGCTGACACCCACACACGCACACCAAGGACTTGGCACCCACACGACGGGCACAGGCGAACCGGGAGCACGCCGGTTTGCAGGGAGGTGGGCAAAGGCTACGGGTGAAAGGAGCTGGCCGGTTCCCTGCCCGGCCGGAGCTGGGCACCCACCTGCCCCATTTGGCACACACAGCGGTGGCGAAGCGGGCGGGCACGGAGAGGGGAGGCGGGGGCTGCCTTCATCTTAGCCGGAGAGTTCGTAGAGGATCGGGGAGGGGGGGAAACGCCGGGGAGAGGTGCTGAGCCGCGCCGCGTGCCCAGCGCCAGCTCCGTGCCGGAGGCTGGGCTGGGACGGCGACACCGCAGCCGTGCCCGCTCCGCGCCCGACGGGCGAGACCGGCACCGGGCGTCCTCCGACGACAAAAAGGAGCGGGGGCACGCGGGAACCCAACCCAATAAATTAGAGGTGGGGTGGGAACGGAGGGGCGGAGGGCGCGCGGGCGCGGGGTCAGAGCCCGTTGGCGGAGCGCTGGATGAACGGCACTTTGCTGAGCTCCACCACGGGCGAGCGGGGCTTGTTCTGCATGCGCGGCACCCGCTGCAGCAGCTGCTGGGCCTGGCGCTGGGCGTCCCGCAGCTCCTTCCGCCACTGCACCAGCTCGGGGTCGCTCTGTGCAGGGCAGGGCACGGGTCAGGTCGGGGCTCCCCGGGGTGCCAGGGTGGGGTATGGGGTGGTCTGGGGCTCCCCGGGGTGCCAGGGTGGGGTACAGGGTGGTCTGGGGCTCCCCCGGGGTGCCAGGGCTTTGGGGTTACCCCAAACCTTCTGTATTCGTGCCCTGTTGATGGCTTGGAGGGCTAAATGTGCATGCCTAGTGGCCAGCGAGAGGTGGCAGGAAGAGGTGGTTAGTGGCCAGCAGGCAATGGTTTGGCCTGGAGGTGGCTAACAGCCACCAGAGGGGATGGCTAGCAGCTAGCAGGAGGTGGCTAGCGCCCAGCAAAGTTTGGTTAGTGCCCAGCGGGAGCAACCGGGACCCAGGGGAGATGGCCAGCGAAGGGAAGGAGATGGCTAGCGCCTGGCAGGGGTGGCCGGTGACCCCAGGGGACGGCGGCCAGCCCCAGCGGGTGAGCCGGGGCACACTCACATCGCACTGCAGCACGAACTGCTTGCCGCCACGGATGCGGAGCAGGATGCACTTGCGCTCCTTCACCTGCGTCTCCTCCACCGAGTCGATCTCCTCCATGGTGAGCAGGGACTGCTGGGGGGACAGGCTCAGCCCGGCCCTCGCCCCCAGCCCCCCGTGTCCTCGCCGAGGTCCCCCCCAAACCCCCTCCGCGTTCCCCACACCCCTCGCAGTGCCACGCCTGCTCGTCCACCCCCTTCTCCCCCGCTGCCCAGCACACCCTGATGTCTGCCAGCGCCGAGGCTTGCCCACTGAGCACCGTGCTCGCCCCGTGCCCCCCGCGCCCGCCTTACCGGCGACTCGCCCTCCCCGCGCCACTCGAGGCGGTTGGGGAAGAGGTAGAAGTAGCGGCGCTGCCACTGCGTCAGGAAGGGGTTGCCCAGCTTGGCCATGTACCCGTGCATGATGCAGTCCTTGCCCATGGCGTACTCTGTGCCCGCCGCGCCGGGGAGAGGCAGGGTCAGCCCAGGGCACGGGCGGAGCTGGGGGGCTGTCGGGGGGAGCCCGGGGGCCACCCGGCCCCACTCACCCTCCTCGTGGCCCAGCTGCTTGTTCTTGGCTTTCTTGCGAGCCTCCAGCTTGTCGGTGTCGGCGTTGACGGCTTCGAAAACGGTCTCCGTCACCTCCTGCTGCCACCGCTCCGAGATGGTGAGCGGGAAGTTGCGGTACAGCTCCTGGTCGCTCTCCAGCAGCTGGCGGGCAGGGAGGCAGGCAGGCATGGCAGGGTCAGGGGCTGCCTGCCGCCTCAGCCCCGCCACGCTCAGCCCCTCCACCCCAGTACCTTGATGCCCTTTGTGTCCTCCTCATCGAAGGAGCCGATGTCGAAAGCGTCGGCCGCATTCACTTCGCCGCGGGGCGGGATCAGGGGCGGTGGGTACTGCAGGCAGGAAAGGGGTTTTAGAGGGACGGCTGCCCGTGTCCCTGTACCCCTTCCCGTGCCCGGGCGCTGTGCCCCTCACCTTCTGCAGGAAAACCATCTGCCAGTCCAGGCCCTTGAAGAAGGGCTCCTCCTTCACCTCCTGAGCCCTGGGGAGCGACAGGGGTGAGCGCTGCAGGCTCCCGGCTGCAGCCCTGGGGCCGGGGTGCTGCACCAGCACACCCTCCTTCCCCGTCTGCCTTCTGCCCCGGCCCCAGGCACCGCCCTGGCGCCCGCCGTGCCCGCCGGGACTCACCCGCGCCCCATGCAGCCCAGCCGCCGGTTGACGTCTCGCTGCAGCAGCCCCTCGAGCAGGGAGCGCAGCTCAGGGGAGAAGGAGTCCGGCAGCTCGACAGTCTGCGGGAGAGAGCACGGTCGCTCACGGCGTGAGCACACAAGCACCAAGGCACACGTGTGCACGGGGACAGGGATGCACACAGATACGCAGACGTGCACAGGATACACACTGACACACACGGGGAGGTGTGCGCGCACGCAGACGTGCATACGCTTACACGTGCCCGTGCACCAGAGCGCACGCACACGCAGGCACGCACACCTGCGACGTGCATGTGCACACCCGGTCCCGTGCAAGCCCGTACGCGCGGCCCCGCGTGCCCGCCAGGCCTCCACCAGCCCGCGGCGGGGGTCACAGCGGCACAGGGGTGCTCACGCCCTGGCCACCCCTCCCTCAGCCCTCCCTGGCACAGGGGGCAAACGCCAGGGTGCCCCAACTCACCATGGTGAGGGTCATACGGTCGATCTCGTGCTTGTCCTTCGTCTTGTGCTGCCGGAAGGGGCTGTGCCTGCGACCGGGAGGGGGAAGGGGAACTCAGCGGTGCCCACCCGCGCCCGCCCGTGCCCACCCGCGCCCGCACACTCACCCCCGGAGCAGTTTGAAGAGCATGCAGCCCAGCGAGAACCAGTCGGCGCTGCTGTCGTACGCCACTCCTTTCTGCAGCACCTCCGGGGCCATGTACCCGTGGGTGCCCCTGCAGAGAGCAGGGTCAGGGGCCGCGCCAGGCAGGCGGGCAGGGCAGGCAGGGGCAGGGGCACACTCACACACTGGCATGGGGCTTCTTCTTGGAGAAGTCGCAGGCCAGGCCCAGGTCTGAGATGCGGACGTGCCCAAATTCGTCCAGGAGGATGTTTGCCGGCTGCCAAGACACCGTGCCACCCCTGAGCCCGAGCGCTGCCCGTGGGCACGGGGCGGGCAGGGAGGCGGGGGGTGCCCACATGGGGCAGGCTGGGGTGCTCTGTGGGATGTGGGGGTGTCCCTGGGACTGGGAAGCACTGGTGGAGTCTGCGAGTGCCCCCTGAAGGTCTCAGGATGCCCGTGGGGTCCCAAGGGTGCCCACGGAGTCTGGGGGGTTCCTGCAGGGTCGGGGGTACCCATGGGACTTGGGGGTGCGCTCTGGGTTTGGGGAGTGCCCACGGGGCGCTGAGAGCTCCTGTAGGGTCTGCGGGTGCCCGTGATACCTGGGGGTGCCCACAGGGTCCTGGGGGGGGGTTCTACAGGGCCCGGGGATGCCAGTGGGGTCTCTGGACACCTGCAGGGTCCGAGGGTGCCCGAGGTATCTGTGGGGTCGGTCACCTTGAGGTCGCGGTACACCACGAAGCGGCTGTGCATGTGCTCCAGGCCCAGGATGATCTCAGCCGCGTAGAACCGCATCTCCGCCTCCGAGAAGACGCCGTGCTGGGACAGGTGATAATGCAGGTCTCCCCCTGCGGTGACGGGCACCAGTTGTCACGCTGGCACCGCCCTCCGCGCCCCAGAGACGGTGCGGGCAGGGGGCTTCGAGCCCGTGGCTCAGGCCAGCCGTGGCGCTGAGGCCAGGGATCGGCCACGGGGTCCCTCGGGGCCAGGGGCCGCTCACCGTTCATGAGGTCGAGGATGAAGCTGAGCTTGTCGGGTGTGTGGAAGGCGTACGACATGCACACGATGAATGGGCAGTCCTGGCAGGAGAGACAGGGTCACGCCATGCCCCGGGGACACCCTCCCTCGCCGTCCCTTCTCCCCTCGCCAGTGCCACAGCCTGCAACCGGCGTGTCCCCTCACCCCGGTGCTGACGAGGGACAGCATGATGCGCTCGTTGAGGGCCAGGGTCTCGCCCTGCTTCATCTTGATGCGTTTCTTGTCCAAACACTTCATGGCGTACCTGGGGGCAAAGAATCCCTGCAGGGTCCTGCCGCAGCCCGCCTCTGCCCGTGGCCACGGTGCCACGTCCCTCCAGTGACACCGCCACGGCCCTGCCCTGCCCGTGGCCCCCCAGACTGCAGCCACGCCATCGCGTCCCTCCACTGCCAGCACCCGCGGCCACATCACCGCATCCAGCTACCACCCACGGCCGTGACGTCCCTGTATCCCCCAGAGACCTGTAGCCATGGCGATACTTCCGCAACCCCCCCCAACATCTGTCGTCACGGCAACACCGCCGCAGATGCCCTTGGGACCACCACAGCCCCAGTGCCCCCCCCGTCGCAGGCAGATCCCTCCGGCCCTCCACGACAGAGCATCCCCCATTACATTTTGCCCGTATCCGCTTTCCGGCAGCCGTAGACCTCCCCGAAACCGCCGCGGCCGATGATTCGGTGAACGCTGAAGTCGTTCATGGTGAGCTGGAGGGGGCGAGAAGGAGGTGGGGGTGAGCCTGGACACCTGGGTCCTGCAGCACCTGCCCTGCACCAAGAGCTGCGTGTGTCCGTGGTGGCGCGGGGTCCCACGCTCTGCCTCAGTTTCCCCGGGTGAGGAACACGGAGGCTGCTCCGCGTGTCCCCGTGAGCGTGGGCCGCTGTGGAAGAGCCACCTGTGAGTGAGTGAAAGCCTGGGGAGGTGTGCGAGGGTGCCCCTGCGGGGTGCTCATCCGAGGGTACCCGTGCCAGCCCTAGTGAGCCCCGGGGCAGCAGCCTTGTCACTGTGCCCACGTCCCCCTCCCTGGAAGCGCCCAGAGGTGCCCGGGGTGCCCCGAGGCGCAGGGGTCCCTGCTCACATGGATGTTCAGCTCCACGTTCTTCCACTGGCAGAACCGGGTGAATTTGTCACTGCAATGAAGCACAGAGAGGGCAAGAGTGGAGCCCCTGGAGAAACGCCCCCCAAGACCCATCTCGGGGCAGAAGGACCCCTTGGACTTGTCTGGAGACAGGCAGCACCCCCTGGGGCCCCCATCTGGGAACAGAGAGAGCCTGGGGATGAGAAGAGTCCCCCTGAGGTCTGGGGACAGACACCCCTGGAGCTCCTATCTAAGAAGGGACCCCTGGCCCCTCTCTGGGCCGGGAGACCCTGGTCCCCAGTGGGATGGGACACCCCGATCCGCGTGGGACTTTCCCCCATCTCACCTCTCGATGAATTTCTGGAAGATGCCCCCACGCAGGTTCTGGCAGATCTCCTCAATGTAGGGCTGGGGGGGGACACAGGGCTCAGCGCTGGGTCCCCAGTGCCACCCAGGTCACCTCTGCCCCTCAGGTCCCGTCATTACGTGAGGTCTCCTCCAACCCCGGGATTTCACATACCCCCACTGCCACCCTGCCGCTGCCAGGCCCCTGGGGATGCTGCTGCCACCCAGCGTCACCTGAGTCTCTGGGGACCCCGACGTCACCACCTCTGGGGACCCTGCTGTCGTCCTGGGTCACCTCTATGTCCCCAGTCACCACCCTCTGAGAAGCCCCCCTGTTACCTCCAGCCCCCAGTCTCTTGACCACCACCCCCCGGGGACCACCAGCAATCCCCCTCACTCCCAACCTGCTGGGGACCCCCTCACCATCCCTCGGGGTCCCCCCATACCTTCTGGGACCCCCTCCCCCCCCCCCCCAGGGGCCCCTGTCACCACCAGCCCCCAGCACCCTTTCACCAGCCCACCATAAGGATTAACCCTCCGAGTACCAGAGGTGGCAGGGACCCCCTCTCTGTCCCGGGCGATGCCCACCTGGAAGAGGTCTGGGGGCACCTGCTTCTTGCTCAGGCGGCTCTGGACGTGCTCCGTGGCGCTCTTGGAGAAGGGCTGTGAGGCAAGACGGGACCGTGTCACCCCGGGCAGAAGGGATGGGGACACAGGGGCACAACGCAGGGCTGCACAAGCAGGGGAACTCATGGAGGAACCCCCATCCACAGGGCTGGGTCTGGGGCTCCCAGAACAGAGTCAGTGGTGGTTTTGGAGCTCCCTCTGAAGACACTGGGTACCCGGGCACACCCCTCCCACCCGCTCTGGGGACCCCACCCCGGTACCTCACCCCACTGGAGTGCCGGCACGGCGCCTGCACAGCACGGCACTCACATGGGAGCAGGCCAGCAGCTCCTTCATGATGTAATGGTCGAAGATGTGGCGGCTCCGGACGGTTCGTTCCTCCTCCGAGTCCAGCTTCTCGTACTTCTTGATCTGGCAAGGGCACAGCTCCCGTGGCACAGGGGCACACCGCTCCCAGGCCCGTGCTGCCGCGGGGCACAGCTCTCACCCCACGCCGGGAACCAGGGCTCCGGCCCCTCTGGGACCACGTCCCGCGGGCACGGGACGGTTATCGCATCCCCTGGCTGCCCAGAGCATCACCTCCCGGCCCCCTGGGGCACTCCGCATGCTCTTGGCACCGTGTCTGTGGGCCCTGCAGGTACCAAATCCCACCCCCAACCCTCCTAATGACCACGGGGGTCCGTCCAGACGGGACCCCCATCTCACCTCCTCATAAAACTCCATCAGGGGTTTGGCCTCCTCTGCCTGGTTAAAGGCGAAGTCGCGGAAGAGCAGGTACCCTGGCAGGGACAGAGCCGTGGCGTGAGAGGTGCCTGCCCCATAGCCCAGGCCAAGGGGCGCAGGGGCGTCCCCTGGGCCTGCCGGTCACAGCCACCCCCACGCCGGGCTCGGGGAAGGGGAAGTGCCACGCTGGGGACTGGCTGGGGTTCGGCAGGGCGACGCGGCGAGGCGCGGACACCGGCGGGCACAGGGAGGAGCAGCGCAGGGCTGTGGGGCACTATGGGCACTATGGGGCAGGGCTGCGGTGGGGTAGCGAGGAGGTCGGCGCGGCGGGCACGGCGACGGGGCAGGGGCGCGGGCGGGCACGGCGGAGCAGGCTGCCGTGGGGCGGACGTGCCCGGAAACCGCCGGAGCCGGCGGGAGGAAGTGAGAGACGCTTCCTGCCCCGGACGGTTAGCGCTGGGGGAAGTGACAGGGCGGGGGGAACCAGGGTGGGGGACGTGGCGCAGGGGGTTGTGGCACGCAGCCCCCGGCCCCCTCGTTTCCCCCGGGCCGTGCCGGGGGCGGAGGGGAACGGCCACGGCCGCTACCGCTGTCGCGGCTGCCGCCACCCCAGCCCCCCAGCGCTTGCCCAGGCGTCCCCGCGCTGGTGGGCGCCCATCCCCGTGCCCCCCATGTCCCCTACAGCCCCCGCGTCCCCAGCTCACCGATCTTCTGCGCGAAGATCTTGTCGAACGTCACCTCTCCCCGGTCCTCCAGGTACTTCTGCATGACGCTGCGGATACTGGGGAGACACCAGAGGGGCTCAGCCCCGCGCCCCCCGGCAGCCCCTCTGCTCCCCGCACCCCCATCCCTGCCCCTTCTGCGTCCCGCTGCCACCCCAAGCCCCGCTGCCGTGTGTCCTCCCGCCCTGTCCGTGCGTCCCCGAGCGTGACACGTTGCTGGGGGTCAGGCAGAAGGTGCCCCACGCGCGGGGGTCCAAGGGAGGTCGGGGACGAGGGTACCCCCAGAAAAGCCTCCCTGGTGCCCGGCAGCGGAGGTGCAGGAGGGCGGTGGGGTCTGGCGGCGAGGGTGGGGACCGGGGCCGCACGCCCGCGTCCCCTCAGACCCCCGGGGACAGGCGGGGAAGCGTGGCGTGCCCACGCGTGGTGCAGGGCCGCGCGCGCACCGGGCGTCGTGTCAGGCTGCCGCGCCCGTCCGGCTGTGCGGGCTGCCTGTGCGCCGCGGCGTCCGCCGCCTGCACCCCGCGCCGCGGCATGCCGCACCGCCGCACTGTGCGGGTCCGGCTGTGCGTGCGGGTCCGGCTGTGTGCGCGCGGGTCCGGCTGTGTGTGCGGGTCCGGCTGTGTGTGCGGGTCCGGCTGTGTGTGCGTGGGTCTGGCTGTGTGCGAGTCCGGCTGTGCGCGTGAGTCCGGCTGTGTGTGCGTGGGTCTGGCTGTGTGCGGGTCCGGCTGTGCGCGTGAGTCCGGCTGCGTGTGCGGGTCCGGCTGTGCGTGTGGGGCCGGGTGTGCGTGCACGGGGCCGGGTGTGCACGCGGGTCCGGCTGTGCGTGCGTGGGTCCGGCTGTGCGTGCGGGACCAGCGGTGTGTGCATGGGTCCGGCTGTGCGTGCGTGGGGCCGGCTGTGTGTGCGGGTCCAGTGGCGTGTGCGTGGGGCCGGCGGTGCGTGCGTGGGGCCGGCGGTGCGCGCGTGGGGCCGGCGGTGCGCGCGGGGCCGGGTGTGCAAAGGGAAGTTGCGAAGCGGGGTGCGTGGGCGGCGGGTGTGCGCACACCGGCGGCACAGGCGCGGGGGCGGCGCGTGCAAGCGGGGCGCACCACCGCTCCGCGGGCGCGCACACGCGTGTGCGCACGGCACGGGGAGGCCGGGGGGGGGGGGGGGGGTCCCGCGCGTGGCGGCCGAGCCCCCGCGCGCGTGCGAGCGCTCCGCGAGCGTGCGTCCGTCCGTCCGTCTGTCCCTGCGCCCCCACGCGTGTGCGGGCGGTCCGCGGCCCGGAGGGGGGTGTGCGGAGGCGGGCGTGCCGCGGCGGGCCCGGGGCCGCGGTCAGCCCGCCCGGCCGCGGGAAGCGGGGCCCGGTGGGTGGCAGGGCCGGGGCGGAGGGGCGGACGGACGGACGGACGGACGGACGGACGGGCGGGCCTCACCTGGGCTCGGGCAGGAGGATCCGCTTGCTGGCGCGGGCGGCGGGCGCGGCGCGGCTCTTCTCCATGGCCATCAGGTAGCTCACGTCCGCCAGCACCGCCTCCAGGTCCGCCATCTTGCACCGCGCCGCCGGCCCCGCCGGCCCCGCCGCCCACCGCCGCCCGCCGCCGCCGGCCCGGACCCGGACGGACCCGGAACCGGAACCGGGACCCGGAACCGGAACCGGGGCGGACCCGGAATGGAGACGGGGACGGACCCGGCCCGGCCCGGCGCGGAGCGGGGAGGGCCCAGGCGGCGGCGCGGCCTCAGCGGCGGGGGGGCATGGCGGGACCCGGGAGCGGGGCCGGGGGCCGGGGGCCGGGCGGCTCTGACAGGCGGCGCTGCCGCCCGGGACGAGCGGGGCGGGGCGGGGCCGGGGCGGGGCTGGGGGCCGTCCTTCCCGCCGCCCCGCCCGCCCGGGCGTGGCCGTGACACCGGCGGGCGCGTGTGTGTGTGACACCGGGTGTGTGTGTGTGTGTGTGACACCGGGTGTGTGTGTGTGTGTGTGTGTGTGTGTGTGTGTGTGACACCGGGTGTGTGTGTGTGTGTGTGACACCGGGTGTGTGTGTGTGTGTGTGTGTGTGACACCGGGTGTGTGTGTGACACCGGTTGTGTGTGAGAGTGTGTGTGTGTGTGACACCGGGTGTGTGTGTGTGTGTGTGTGTGACACCGGGTGTGTGTGTGACACCGGTTGTGTGTGAGAGTGTGTGTGTGTGTGACACCGGGTGTGTGTGAGTGTGTGTGTGTGTGTGTGTGTGTGACACCGGGTGTGTGTGTGTGTGTGTGTGTGACACCGGGTGTGTGTGTGTGTGTGTGTGTGTGTGACACCGGGTGTGTGTGTGACACCGGTTGTGTGTGAGAGTGTGTGTGTGTGTGTGACACCGGGTGTGTGTGAGTGTGTGTGTGTGTGTGTGTGTGTGTGTGACACCGGGTGCGACACTGGGTGTGTGACACCGGGTGTGTGTGTGACACCGGTTGTGTGTGAGAGTGTGTGTGTGTGTGTGACACCGGTTGTGTGTGAGAGAGTGTGTGTGTGTGTGTGTGTGTGTGACACCGTGTGTGTGTGTGTGTGTGTGACACCGGGTGTGTGTGTGTGTGTGTGTGACACCGGGTGTGACACTGACACCAGGTGTGTGTGAGACACCGTGTGTGACACCGGGTGTGTGTGTGTGTGACACCGTGTGTGACACCGTGTGTGTGTGACACTGCGTGTGACACTGGGTGTGTGATACCAGGTGTGACACTGTGTGTGTGTGTGACACTGTGTGCATGACACCAGGTGTGTGACACTGTGTGTGACACCCTGTGTGTGTGACACCATGTGTGTGTGTGTGTGACACCATGTCTGTGTGACACTGGGTGTGTGTGACATCATGTGTGTGACACTGAGTTTGTGTGTGACACTGTGGGGGTGTGTGACACTGTGTGACACTGTGTGTGTGACACCATGGGGCTGTGACATTGTGGGGGTGTGTGACACCATGTGGGGGTGTGCGACACTGTGTGTGTGACACCATGGGGCTGTGACATTGTGGGGGTGTGTGACACCATGTGGGTGTGTGGCACCATGGGGGTGCGCGACACTGTGCGGGTGTGTGGCACCACGTGTGACACCATGCGTGTGACACTACGTGCATGACACTGTGCATGTGTGACACCGTGTGTGTGACACCGTGTGTGTGACCGTGTGACTGTGCATGTGACCCAGCAGGTGTGACGGTGTGCGTGACGCCGCGTGTGGCGCTCCACACGCCACGCCGTGCGCGTCAAACACCGCCCGTCACCGTGCGGGACAGCGCCTGTGGTGCCGTGCAGCACCGTGGGTGATGCCGACACCGGCGGCACGGCGAAGGCCGGGGACGGACGGCGGGTGCCAAGATTCGGCGCGCGGTGCGTCACCGGGGCGGGCACGCGGTGACGCTCCGGCGGCCGTGGCTCCAGCCACCTGCGGAGGAGGAGGAGGAGGACGGGGTTCGCCCACGGAAGAGCGAGCTCTGCGCCTCGCCATGCAAATGGGGTTGTTTTGCCGCCGTTGGTGCGGCCCCAACCGCCGCCGGGGCCTGGACCATGACGGTGACGTCCCTGCGGAGGAGGCTGGCGGTCGGTACGTGTCACCTCGGTGGCCCTGACAGCTGCGGGGCCAGCGGAGCCCTTGGGGTGGCGAGGGGCAGCAGGCGAGCCTGCCCCGGCCCCCGCTCCGCTCCCGCTGGCCTCCCGGCCTTTAAACCCGGCCTAACTGGGGGGGAAGGAATAAATCCCCGCGGAAAGGCGGCCCTGAGCCCGGCCTCGGCGCCGCCGGGGAAGGCGGGAAACGCGTCCGGCTTGTCCGGCTTGCGGGGATGAAGCCCGTCCCAAGCAGAGCCGGTCACCGAACCGGCCCAGGCGCTGCGCCAGGCACCGGCAGGTCCGGCCCTGGCTGGGTGGGAGCTGCCTGCGCTCCCTGCCTGCGCTCCCTGCCTGCGCTGCCTGCCTGCACTCCCTGCCTGCACCCCCTGCCTGTACCCCCTGCCTGCGCTCCCTGCCAGGCAGGTTGCAGGGGAGGGGGAAGCTGTCCTGAAACGCGGCTGGTGTGGAGCGAGCTCTCCGTCGGGAGGGAGCGGGAGAGTGGCAAAGCCCTGGCCAGGAATCCGCTGGGAGCGAGCGCTTTTCCCAAGGGAGGGAGCGGATGGACAACGGGCACCGGGGACCTGTGGCCTCGGCTCACCCGGGGTGATGGGACACGGGGACGGCTGCCACCACCAGCCCCCGGGAGACGGTGGGGACACGGGGATGGGTGTCACCATGCCCCAGGAGACCACAGGGACAGCTGCCACCAACCCCCGGGAGATGGTGGGGACACGGGGACGGCTGCCACCACCAACCCCCGGGAGACAGTGGGGACATGGGGACAGCTGCCACCATGCCCCAGGAGACAACAGGGACATAGGGACAGCTGCCACCATGCCCCAGGAGACAATAGGGACATAGGGACAGCTGCCACCATGCCCCAGGAGATGGTGGGGACGTGGGGACGGCTGCCACCACCAACCCCCGGGAGATGGTGGGGACACGGGGACAGCTGCCACCACCAACCCCCGGGAGATGGTGGGGACACGGGGACGGCTGCCACCACCAACCCCCGGGAGATGGTGGGGACACGGGGACGGCTGCCACCACCAACCCCCGGGAGATGGTGGGGACACGGGGATGGCTGCCACCACCCCCCCCGGGAGACAGTGGGGACATGGGGACAGCTGCCACCATGCCCCAGGAGACAACAGGGACATAGGGACAGCTGCCACCACCACGCCCTGGGAGACGGTGGGGACACGGGGACGGCTGCCCCCGTCTCAGGCCTGCGAGCCGGCGCAGGCGACGGCGGCCCAGGCTTCCTCTCTGGCGCGGGCGGCGGAGGAAACGCCGGTGCCGGAGCGGGGAGGGGGGCACAGGAGGTCCCTGGGGGGCACCGGGGGCCTCCCAGCCCCGGCCTCGTCCCCTCCGCTTCCCTCGCGGACAAACAACGGGCAGAGCCGAGACGCAGGCTTTCGTTTTGCTTTAAATTTTTTTTTTATTCCAAAAATCCACCCCCAAGAAACAAAATATTTCCCTTCAGAGGCTGGTATCTTCCCTCCCCCCACAACATCTCTCCCATCCCTGTGGTAATATGTTATGAGCAAAGATCCTCTCTAAAACCAGTATCGGAGAATGCTTAGAAAAAAAGAAAAAAACCAAACCAAACCAAAAAAAAAAAAACCAAAACAACCAAAAAAACCAAAACAAAACCGAAACAAAAATAAAAAAAATTGCCAACGAGCTCCCCTCCCTCTGCCCCCAGCCAAGAAACCCCCAACCCAAACCATACCGACGGAGAGAGCGTAAGACTTGGTTTGCTTTTACCCTTAATGCTTACATTTAATTTTAAAGCACAAACATCAGAGATGGACTCTAAATCGCCAACAAAAAAATATATATTTACAATATTTCTCCGGGAAGGGGGGCGCAGGGAAAAGGGGGAATCGAAACAAAACAAAAACACAACCAAACCCTTAAACAATAGTGACTTTTCTTGCAGGAGTTGTCTGTAGGGAGCGGTCGGGGTTGCTTTTTAAATCACTAAGTGATTTTATATATATAATTCTCTTTTTTTCTTCCTTGTGGATTTTCGCCCCCTGCCCGCGGATGGGGGCCGGGGTGGCCGGCGGCGTGGCGAGGGTGAGGCGCCAGAGTCTCTGCGGCCCCGGGGACACCGGGGGGACACCGGGGGGACACCGGCGGGGACGGGGTCTCGCCGCCCCCCCCCCCAGCTCGGCCGCTCGCCCGCCTCCCGCCCGGGTCCGCTGTCGCCCACCGTGGCGGAGGGAGCCCAGCGCCCACCCGCCTCCGGCTAAGCTCTACCCCAGCTTTTTTTTTTTTGTGTTTTTTTTTTTTTTTCCTTTTCTTTCTCATTGCAAAACTCAAACTCAATCCAAAGGAAAAAGAAAAGCTTCGATTCTTCCGACGTCTTTCACGGGAGCCACCGACAAGAGAGACTAAGGCAGAAGGCCTCCACCGCCCGGCCGGGGAGCCGGCTCTCCGTTCTTCCTCTCGCCCGGGCTGTTTGCTGCTCAAAGCCCTCCGGGATTCACCGCGGCAAAATTGCCCCTTGTCCCCGCGGCGATCGTCCCCTCGCATCCCCCTCCGGCAGCCGGGGAGCGGAGGACGCGCCACCGGCCCCCGGGGAGAAGGGTCGGCGGCCGTCTCTCCTCCCTTATTGCTTCTGAAGCAGCGGGGCGACGCGGGCTGCCCTCCGCGGGAGCCCCCTGCCCCTCGGCCGGACTCTGCGGGGCTGGGGGCCGGTGGCACGGGGTGGGCCGGTTTGTGCTATCTGTAAGGCGCTGGCAGGGAGGGCAGGGCCGGGGAGAGCGGTGTCCTGACACCGGGGGACAGATGGGGAGCGTCCGGTCACAGGCAGGACAGGGAGGGAAATAAAATAGTGACCCAAAAAGAAGATTCCAACCTTTTTTTCCTTTTTTTTTTTTTTCCTGTTTGTTTTTTTTTGTTTTTTTTTTGTTTGTTTGTTTTTTTGTGGTTTTTTTGTTTGTTTTTTTTTTGTTTTTTTTTGTTTTTTTTAAAGTGCAAAAAGCTCTCTGCTGCCCTAGAGAGAGGTTCTTTGGACCGACCATTCATTGCAAAGGAAAAACGGCAGCTAAAAGGGGGTGGGGGAAGGAGAGGACAATGCAGTGGGGCGTTCGTGCCAGTTCGGTCCCAGGCCAGACAGAGCAGCCTTCGCCCCTCCGACCGCGGCGGCCCGAGAGTGCTTCACGATGCCGGGCCACGCGCAGGGAGCTGGGGAGGAAGAGGAGGCAGCTCCTGTCCCCCCGCGCGCTCACTCACCCCTGGCTGATGCTTTCCGAGTCCTCCCTGAGCTCTGATGTACCTGCGGTTTCTCCCCTGCTCCCAACCGGCGCCCGGCCCCGGCCATCGCCTCTGTCCGGGGGCTGCGTGGGGACAGACGGTGCTCCGGGAAGGCCGGCGCTGCCCCAGAGTGGAAGCGCGTCGTCCCCCAGCCTCGCCTCCCCGGGCAGGGGGAAAAACGGGCCGCGAAGCCCCTGCTCCTGGCCAGCGTACGCCAGCCCTGCGGCCCGAGAACCCGCGACGCCCTGGCTGCGGGGCTCCTGCCCTGGACGCAGAGCGGTGGGAGAAGGAGGGGGTTGGATCGCAGCCCCTGCGGCCGGACGAGGGAAACCGTAAGGGGGCTGAGAGCGCAGGGCAAGCGACGAGCTGGTGGTGGCACGGAGGGGTACATTTCGTTCCAGCTCTGCTCCCGCTTCCTTGGAGAGACCCTGACCCTCAAGCTTTGTGCTAACGGGGAAGTGACAAGTGTTTCAAGGCAAGGAGACGATGGGGAGGAGGGGAAAAGCTGGGGGAAGAGGGTGCCCCCTTTCTCTGCACAGAGATTTCTATTACAACCTCCGCCTTGGGAGCGGCCAGCCTCCGGGCTGAGGCTCCCTGCCATTTGCCCGTTCCTCCTCTGGTACTGGCCAGCCTGGCGGGACATCTTCATCGGCAGAAGTCCCGGGGGAGAAGGAGGAAGGACGGTGGAGCGAGGCCAGCAGCGGCCCTGCCTGCCGAGTCAGGTGGGAGGCAGCGGCAGGACACCGAGGGCAGGGTGGGGATGTGGAGGAGCGGCTCTCCGAGAGGGGTGGGATGGGCTCTTTTTCCTTCTCCTCAGTCTGCCCCGGGGAGGGTCTCTAGCTGATTTTTTGGATCAGCTTCTCATCGGACAGGCAGTAGAGGCTGTTGATGGACAGGTCCGAGATGAAGTGCTCACAGGCTTTGCGGGTGATCTGTTTGCAACCTCGCAGGTCGATTAGAGTGACGTTGGAGATGCGGCGCAGGTACAGCAAGGCCTGGTCCGTCAGCTTATTGCAGCCTGCGGGGAGATGAGAGGAAGAGTGAGCTGCAACGCTTCTGCGAAGCCAGAGCTGAGCTCCCACGTCAGGCCGGCGAGGAAGAAGCCGCTTTACGATGGGCAAGTCCAGCCCGGGCCACCCAGAGCAGCGTACCCACCTGCCATGTTGAGCTCGGTGAGGGAGTTGCGTGTGGAAGAGCCCACGGCCGTGAGGAGGTTGGCTGACTGGTCCGTAAGGTGGTTGCAGTGGCTGAGGTCGAGGCGGGAGAGCAGGGGCATATGGCGGATGATCAGCCGCAGCGTGGCGTCGGTGATGTCCAGGCCGGCGAGCCGGAAATCGATCATGTTGCGGAGTTTGCTGCGATTGTCCTGACCTGCAAAGGGAGAGGAGAAGCTGAGCGCGAACGATCTGCCCTGCTGGGTTGGGGCATTCTGGATCTGGCATCGCCTCCCCGCGCTGCGCCCAGCACGTCACCCTCCTCCAGCTCCCCGTGGTGGCAGCCTGGGCAACAGCTTACTGGGTTTGTCTGTCGGAGGGGTGAGTAAGTCCCGGATCTGAGGGTCCTTGATTCCTACTGCCCACCGAAGATCGAGGGTCCTGAGAAGGGGGCAGCTGGAGGTACTGAGAGCACAGACCGCAGACCAGGAACAGCCCGCTAAGATGAGGTCTTTCAGGCCTGCCGGGAGAAGGGAGAGAGGGAACAAGTCAGACGGGCTCGGTCAGCTCCGAGGCGTCCCAGATCTCACGCCTCTCTCTCCAGGCACGTGAGGAAGCAGCTCCCCTCCCTGCCTGGGATGGGACGGGGAGCCGGGCTCTCCGAAGGAGAGGTCAACACACAGCAGCAGGAAACCACACCACTATCGGCTGCTCGCTGGGTGACGGGATCCAGGCACCTCGGAGTTTTCCTGCTGGCAGGTACCAGGGTGCAGAACCCGTCTCTCGCTGTGGTCCAGCCACTGAGAAGCCTCAGAGCAGGCTGGCAGCCGAGGTAGGGCCCCCTCCCCAGCCCACGCTCACCTGGCAGCCTGTTGACGAGCCACGTAAGCTGTTTTTTGGAGATATTGGTCCAACTGAGGTCGAGGCTGACCGGCTGTCTTTTGATGATGCCGCTCAGCGCCTGGGGGGTGATGGACTTGCACCTGCTCAAATCTATCTTTGTCCACAATCTCTTGTCACAGCACCTGGGGACAAGGACAAGGTTGAAAGCCAAGCTCCGAGCGCCTCGCGGGACAAGAGACGGCCAGCGGGTTGTCTGGCTTTGGGGAGGAGCCCAGCCCTGGCGTGGCCCCAGCCGCAGCACAAGGCTGCTCTGCCTGGTTTCCTTGGGTTTCCCGGCACGTGTGGGGAGGTTGTTGAGGGTGTCCGGCCACCCGGGGATGCCCCTAACAGCCCCAGCGGGGTTTTGCTGCCACATAACAAGACTCTGAGTCGCGGCTGTCGGCCTGCTTGCCCCCTCCCGGGTGCTCCTTCTGCCAGGGAGAAGATCTTAAGCATCTTTGCTCCCAGCAGGCAAAACACTCCGCCTGGTCCCACCCCACGGCCTCGGCAGCGCTCGCTGCTTCGCCGAGAGCTGCGACGGAGCCTGGAGGTGGCACAAACTCCTCCTATCCCACGGGAGCCTGGGGAGACCCAGGACCCGATGGCAGCTCAGCTGTGCCACCGAAGATGCCACACCAGTGGCAGGTGAGGGGACGCTCTCCCGCAGCCACCACGCCACACCATTCCCACCGGCCCGTTGATCAAAGCGGACCGGTCTTTTCCCATCGTACCATTCCCGCTGCTCGGCGGTTAGAAACCTCCCAGTTTCCAGTCCCCGTCTGTTCCCAAGCCCTCCATCCACAGCTGTCCCAGTGCCAGCATTGTCTTCAGGCCTGCTGCCCCCCGAGGCGTTTCCAGCCAGCAAACCCATCCCTGCCTCAGCCTGCTTTCCCCTGCCTGCTGGGAGGCTGCGGCAGGACGGGAGGCAGGGAAGGGCAAGGACCGTGCCGGGCAGCAGGCGAGGAAAGGGCATCGGCACCTCGCAAGGACACAGCAGGGGACGGAGGTGCTCAGGTGACAGCGCAGTCTGCCCCTGTCTCCCAACGGAAGGGACAGGAGGAAGGCAGCAGAAGGGGACAATAAAGACCAGCGCATATACGGCAGGGGCAGATGCCAGCAGGGTTGGCCACAGGGTCCGAGGACAACGCTGCCTGGCGAGTGCCACCTCCAGGGAGCGAAGGGAGAGCACCGAGGCGAGATCCCTTCCCCGGGGCTGCCCATCAGGCACCAGGCTTGGCGTGGCCGTGCCCAGTCCAGGGCTCGGGACGCGGGCAGGCCTGGCTCTGCCCCCCACCCCGCCACCACGCGCCCGTCCCCACACTCACCACTTGTACCAGGTCTTGCACACCCGCATGCACTCGCAGAGCTCCCTGCGAGTGAGGTAGCGGAAGACGGACATCCACACCTCGCGCTGCATCCAGCTCTCCTCGCCCTCCTGCGCCCGGCCCCCTCGGCCGTTGAGCCGGGCCGCCCCCCCCTCCTCCGCGTTCTCGTCCTCCTCTTCCTCTTCCTCCTCATCCTCCTCGGCGGCTGCCTCCTCCTCCCCCCCGCCTCGCAGGGGCATCCTGGCGGGTGCGTGGCGCATGACGACGCGGGGAGAGTGCTGCAGGTTGGTGGAGGAGGCCGTGATGGCTTGCAGCTTGGGGACGATAGAAGTGCCGTGGACGTCTTTGGTGGGGCGTTGGAGCGTCACGGTGAGGTAGGAGCCGTGCAGCTTGGCCTTCTCCACCTCCGACAGCTCCTTCTTGCCGCTGGGGTTGTTCTCCTTCTCCCGCACCATCGTTCGCTCGGTGGCCTGGAGCCGCAGCAGCTGCCGTCGCTTGAAGCGCTCGTCTCTGCTGGCGCTGTGGTGGTCGCTGGGGCCGGCTCCCGGGGACGAGCGCGTCACCACGCCTCGCGGCGACGCCGGGTCGTGGATCAGCTGCAGCATGGGGGTGGGCGAGTTGGGCGGGGGGGTCAGGGGCTCCTCGCAGCTCCGCAGGGGTCGCAGCACCTTGGCTTGCGCCGTGTCGTCGTCGCTCTCCTCCACCTTCCTCTTCTGCGGGGGAGCGGGGCAGCAGGTTAGCGGGGATGGAGCCACGGTGGGCCTGGGGAACGCATCCCCCCTCTCCTCTTCCCCAGGGCAACATGCACGGTGCTGGCAGGGCCTGCGCCAGCGGTGCCCAGTACCACCAGCACCAAAGTCCACCCACACCAGCAACAAACATTTTCCTTCCCCCTTCACAAAAGGGGTGCCGTGCCCCCTGAGGTTGGGGGTGGCTTCCACTCCGTGCCTAACAGTCCCCCGCCTCTCGCATTGGAACCTCTCAGGATCACAGCTCAGCACAAGACACCGTGGGGACAAGGGGTGCTCATCACACCCACTTGAAGTGCTGGGGGACCCCGGAACCAGGTAGATGTGCACCCCACGCATGCACATCACCCAGGAGAAGGTGAAGGTGCCCCAAAGGCGGCTCCTCCCTGCCTGGCTTGCCTTAGCTGCCGCGCTTCCATCCACAGCAGCGGGCACGGTCCTACCGGCGATGTGGCAGCCGTAGGCCGGTGTCCTGGGCAGTGCTGGCAGTCGCCAGCGGGCCAGCTGCTGCCGCACGCAGTCCGCTGGCTGCCTGGCGGAGGAACCCGGCTGCCCCTGCCGCTTCTGCAGGAGCCTGGCCTTGGCCTGCTGACGGCCTCTCTGGGAGCCGGGGACAGAGAGCAGGGGGCTGTCAGCTCACCCCTCTGCAGGATCCCAGGACCAGGCTGTGGCTGCGTCTGCCGGCAGGATGCTGCCAGACCCCCGAGCGCCGCTGTGCTGCACCCCCA